>NC_133753.1:29083584-29708584 GCF_036562045.2 Rhinolophus sinicus | reverse complement strand
GTGGCATAAAACTCCAAACCAGTTGGAGGATCACTTCCTTGAAGGTATGTGGGTTGAAAAATCAAGACATTAAAGAAATGACTAAGGAAGCAAGAAATAAGAACAGCTTTTTTAAAAAAAAAGAAAGAAAAATAGAAAGTAAAGAAGGCAAGAATCAAGTGATGATATAAATAATAGGAAGAGCTGTAACCTAATAAACCTAAAACTGTATTTAGGAGGAAGTGAAATTGAAAGATAAAAGAAAATGAAAGCATATTACCAATTAGAATCGATATAATATTTTTATTGTTCATATTTTTGAGGTTAATTTCTTTCTTTATGCTAATTAATCATCTTGATGCATTCACACCCTCCTGTAGACATGTGGGTGCCCGTTGTCTCACAATTTCTTCTTAGATGTTAATACAGGCAAAAATATCTCACAATTTCAAATTCAGCTTTCTTGAAAATGTTCGATTTAAAAGGCTTATCCTTTCAGAACTTGTTTTGAATCATTTAGAAAAAGGGAAAATTCTGAACAAGCCAGTAATTATTTTGAGAACCATGTGTAGCAAACAGTTCTGGGAGGATATATTAAGAGGAATCTTTGCCATTTGGGTAAATTTTTCTTTTTTACATTCTGATTAAAATACATGCTTATGGAAAATACAGAAAATAAAAAAGAACATTTATAAATTACCCATTATCACACTGCGTCGCCACTGTTAACATTTTGTTGTACTTCCTTCCGGTGGGTTAAAGTGCATAAAATTCAGTATAACTTTTTTGATTTAGAGCTAGTTCTTAGTCTTTAATAAAAGTCATGTCCTAGGGTTTCTCTGTTGTCCATTCAAAACCTCTTTGGTCACAGGTGGTTCTCCAACTCTTGACAGCCTATTGCCTTCCACTGTAGGACACTTGGAATGAACACGAGAGCCTTATGATGTGGGAATGTTACTCATGTGTGCAGAGAGATCATTTGGAATAATTAATTTTAGTTAATATTGTATTTAAGGAAGTAGTATCATTTTTCCCAATACTAACAATAAATCGGCATTTTTGTCTTCCAAGATAATGATAAAGGATATAAAATGCTTTTTCACTCATCTGTCTTACTCTTAGCTCTCTGCTTTCGATAAGAAAAGGCAGCAGATTTAAAATTCTGAACAACTCAGTAGCATTTTTCTCAGTCTGTTGAGAGCTTGCTTCAAGGCATATCCTGTGTTGGCTCAAATAAATTTTTACTAAAATTCTCAAAACAAAAAAAGCCAAGCAACTCACCTGACTTAACCCCTCAGTATAATTGCAGCAAGTATGAATCCTGTTGTGCTAGTCTTGTCACCATCCCTTGCCTACACCACAACTCTTCCTATAATCTTATTTTAGTATACACACAAATACTATTACCCTGTTGCCTATCATCCTGGTCTTAGATAGTTTGGTTCCATTACCAAAGTAAACAAATTCTTAATCCCTCTGCCTTATTCCTCTGTTGAAGATATTTCCTAGGATCTCTGAAAGTTATGCTATCTTTATAGCATTGCTTTATTCAGCCCTAACATGGAAATGAGACTCTTTATTATTGAATATAAATGAATAGCTATGAAGTGTTTCAAGAGGATTAAAGAGAGCTCACATATGACTGGAAAATGAAAATGAGGAATAATTCTATGGCAAATGGCTTGAGGAAGATCATTCACTATACATTGCTACAATGAGTGGTTATCTAATGGTACCAATTTTGTATAAAATGATATAATCAGAAATCTTTAAATAACTAGGTGAACAAGACTATAAAAATATTTCTGGACATTAGCAAAATGGTGGACGTGGAAGTAGCTTCAGGGTCTAGCATAAGCATTATAAATTACTTTATAATGCATTTGCTGTTAGGATTTGGTTTATATTGCTTTTATCACTTCCTTCTAATTAAATTCTACAATTACAAAACAGAAAACTTATTAACAGAAATATCAGGATTAGGGAGGAAAAAGATTCTAAGCCTACACATAAATCCTTGGAATCCATCCATCTTTTCTAAGTGGCTTACTTAATTTTTTTTCAAGCTTTAGGTTCACATGCCGCTCTTTCTCCACGTCAGCCCCCTCCCACCCCAGCTTGTAGAATTCATCTTGAAAATGGCACCTTTTCTTTTACCTGTCTCTTTAATGATATTTTAAAATAAATATCAGCAAGTTAGATAGATTGATCATAATTTTTCTTTCTTTATAAGAAATAGTGAACCTTGGTGTTAATGTAAAATCAGGACTTCTGTTGTTGTTCACTAATTTTTTATTCCCTACGCTTTCTCTTAGTCTGCATTTGTCTATAGTCGGTTCAGTCTTATAGTGCTCTGCTCCTCAAAAAGGGTAGTCCATGAGCCAGCAGCATCCACTTGTTAGAAATGTCCAACCTCAGGCCCTGTCCCAGACCCACTGAATCAGAATCTGTAGTTCAGTAAGATCACCAGGTGATTTGTATGCACATTAAGGGTTGGAAAGCACTGTTATAAGGAAAATAATAAAAAATGATGCCTCTCTCACTTCCAAGTGACTTCTACCATGTTTCCCCAAAAATAAGACCTCGCCGGACAATCAGCTCTAATGCATCTTTTGGAGCAAAAATTACTATAAGAGCCGGTCTTATATTACTATATAAGTATATATTACTTATATTACTATAATATTACTATAACATTATATAAGACCCGGTCTTATAGTAAAATAAGACCGGGTCTTATAGTAATTTTTGCTCCAAAAGACGCATTATTGCTGATTGTCCGGGTAGGTCGTATTTTCAGGGAATCACGGTATAATGTTGGTTGCCTGACCCTTCCTTGGCCAGCAATATAGCGGCATGTTTCCCGGGTCAAGGTGGAGAACAGTTTAAGTGGGCATATATTCTCTCCCCACCTTCCTTAATGGCAGAGGAGCTTGCTGCTTAGAATCACTCAAAGCATTTTCAGATTTTGGCCTCCCTGATGCTCTATTCCAGGCTTGCCCCAGATGATCTCCAGTCTCTTATTTTTCAGTGACATTTATTTAGAGCATTTCTGCAGAACATTGATAGAAGCATTTTGAGTATATATGCATTGGCACGTGTGGGGGAAGATTGAAGATCAGAGGGTTTCAAAAAAGAAACAAAGGAAGTGATGCCTACTTCTGTGGAAGTCATAAGCTAGCTAAAGAGAGAAAATATACACGATTATGAAATTATTTAAGAAGGCTTACAGAACACTAATACTAACATGGACAGCTCAGATTACAAACTTCCCACCTAAGTATTATAGAGATGCCAAATTCATTTCCTCATTCTTTGAACAAATATTTATTATCAGTGATGAGCTGGGCACTATGCTTGACTGAATAACGACCTAAGTTATGCAGAATTAATCAGAGCAGTCTTTCTAAACATTCTAAAGATGGTGAATATTGACTCACATTTTGAAGAAAACAATATACATGGACTAACAGAAAATGAGAGACATTCAAAATACAGCATTTTGTGTTGAAAAAATATTTATTCATTCACGCATGCATCTTTCTGAAAACATTGTTAGGAGCCAAACTCCTTTATTTACTGAACATTTTGAATACTTCACATATTGAACATTTGTTGAATACCTATTATGCAGCAAGTGCTAGGGATTTCCCTGAGACAAATAAGCAGATTATAGCAAATACGTTAGGATGCCATAATTAGAGTTATTTTCATAATACACTGGAGAAACACAAGAGGAAGTAGGTGCCTCTTGAGAGAAGGGGAGTCAGATATGACTTCATAGAGAATACGACACTTGAACTGAGTCTTAAAAGCTAAGAAGTCTTTAATCAAAAATAAGGGTAAAGAAAAGGCACTCTAAGCAGTAGAAGTAGCATATGTTATGGAGCTAAAATGGCAGTCATCTTGGTGCTCGCAGGGAGGCACAGTACTAGAAAATGAGAGTGGCTGGAGTATAAGATAGAACCAGGAGCCCTTCCACATACTGCTTTCTTTAGGTGAAGATCTTTAGATGGAGCATTTCCACTTAATATCTGCCAATGTATCTATCTATCATCTATCTCTGTTTCAGCATTTCCACTTCATACCTCTCTCTCTCTCTCACACACACACACACACACACACACCTACCTACTTTTTGCCTACTTAACTTTCTTCATCCTTCATATCGTTTTATCAGGGTGGCTTTCCCTGATCCTCCGGTGTAGTTCTGGTACTTTCATTGTATAGTCTCATAAAACCATGTTCCTTCCCTTTACAGTGGTATTCTTAATTTGTGTTTATATAGTCATTAATATGATTGTTGGGTTAATATGTGTTTTCCCTATTACATCAGTAGCTTTAAGAGTTTTGTTTTAACCACACCCATAGGAAGACACATATTAAAAACGTTACACATTCCAAGCCAATGATATACACACACATATATAATATACACAGTACATACAAATACGCATATGCACACCCAAATATGTTTCATGAAACTGTATTTATCCTTACCATGTGTGATAAAATATATTTTCTATTCTTTTTCATTTAAAAAATTGTTTACAAGTTGATTTTATAGCCTACTTTGTGTGTGTGTGATCCAGAGTCTGAAAAACATTGTGATCCAGTTTAAAAAACATTGCAACAGACTGGCATCGCATTAGAATAGCAACAATGTCTGGTTTTACTCTACTCTGTCCCAGCACTTAATATGACACTTGGGGCATAGAAGACACTCAGCAGAAATTTAATCAATGAGTGAAAGGAATGAAAAGTATAATTATCCCCATTTTTATCACCAAGAAAACTGAAGGTCAGAGAAAAGTTTAATAATTGCTGAAAGTCCTGAGGCTAATAATAGGCAGAACCAGGATTCAGATTCAGCTTTGTTTTACTCTAAAACCATTGCTAATTTCCCCTTGTGTGCAGAAGTAAAAAGAGAAGGTCTGTAGTCTGCTAATGGGAGTTGGCAAGCTGGCAATATCTCTAGTAGAAAATAATTAAAAATAAGTTTATTCACATTTGAGATTAGTTAGTGCAGAACTCTGAAAGATAATTGACTTTTTAATTTTCTACAGTGAGAAAAATCATGATTTTCTTCAAAATACTGCAAAAATAAGTGGGGGAAAGATGAAACAAGATTGGTAAACTGTTGATAATTGTTGAAGCAATGACTTTTATGTTTGTTTTAAATTGTTCACTTAAAAATTAATAAAACGAAGAAGAACCCATGAAAATAGTATAATAAGAATAGCATTACAGAAAAATGATTCTCTTTTTTTATGACCAAACACTGAAAATACAATAAGATTCAAAAAACCACAAGAAAGCCAAGAGTTTATTAACTGAGATAATGTCTAGAAGCACAAGCACTAGATACAACGTCCTATACATAGAAGAGACCCAAAGTTAATTTTTCTCTGTCTCCACATCAGGTTAACCAGAGCCATTTGTGGGGAAAGGGTGGCTCCTTATAAACGGCATTGTTCACAAGCCTTTAGTAAACACACTATGTTGTAATCACAAAGAAACAATGAAAATCATATGTTCTTTTTAAAAGAGGGCAATACTTTTCATTATTTATCAGCATGATTGCAAATATAGTTAAAATACTCATATAGAAAATGTTATCTTTTCTGTGTATGTGTCCCAAACTCTTGCTGTACGCAGATGACATGGAAGTTATGGTCACGAACATAAAACTCATTAGATAGGCATTGCCGTGACAGTCGTATTGGTCTGAAATCCACATCATATGTGAAGAAAACCCTTTTGAATACATTTATCTCTGAGAACATTTTTTTCATCCAGTCATTACTATATGGATGTAGGGAAAAAATGGATAAATTTTTTTTCCAACTCAGTTGTGAATGGGTTTCGTCTAATTTAAAAAATAGTCAATGGAAAATGTGATGCAACACTGCGTATGCATTCTGATTCAGAAATAGAATTTCAATCCATTATTAAATACACACACACACACAATTACGTGAATTAAGGGACTGGGTTTTAGTCCTAGCTCTACCATTAACCAGAACTTGTTCAAGGTACTTAAACTTTTCTACCTGAATTCCTTCTTTCTGAAACTCATTTCCTTCTAATGTCAAATGAAGAAAAGAATAAATGTTCTTCCTACTTCACTGGGTTATTATGAAGATCAAACTGGATGGTAAATAACAAAATAGTATGAAACTTGTTAAAAGTTGTATAAAAAATGGAGAAATATGGATATATGTAGTGATCCACACACACCACCCATGGATAAGGTGTTATTTATTTAGGAAGGTAGGCTAAAAGAACTTCCTATTTAAAAAGTACATGTATGGAAATTATCGAGCAACAGGAAGATTATCTCAAGTGACTCCAAGAAAGAGCACAAATTAGGAACACTTCTATTGGTACTTGTGAGTTTTGGATACCAAAGATCAAACCAGTAGTAACAAAGCCATTGTCTAGTCTAAGAGATCAGAAAAGTATTCCATTTTCCTGAAGTCTTATCTGGTGATTTGAGTCAAATTTTAGAATTCCAATACTAGGTTTTTATTCCTTGCTATAGGTCCATTCTGATGTTTGTTCTTGGTTCTGTTCATCTCACAGCTGCTGACGGCCCAGGAGATCGGTTCATCATTGGGGAATCCCAAGCTGGTGAACAGGTAAGATTCATAGGCCTTGAAAGGCCCTAAAGATTTCAGTTTCATGGACTTTCAGGATCTAATTCTAAGTTTCTACCATCATTGTAAGGGAAATCTGAAGAGAGGGATTAAACAGGTAATCAAAGAGATTAAAGGATAGTTCCCATGAGAAAGAACAGTTACTTCTTAACTGAAAGAATCTGTATCTATGTATAGATGGCATGGTGTTGGTTTGCCTCACAGACTTGTTCCAGCCCTGTGATTGGGTGATTCTTTCCTCCTGTATAAACATCAGTATTCTGAATAGAACTACAGTTTCTAAGTGGTCTTCTCAGACTTTTCCCCAACTTGTGTTACAAACAGAAATTTAGAAGAAGCAGATTATTTTGCCTTTCTAGCTAATCATTTAGATTAATTTTTCTCATTAGCGAGCTAGCTAGGGAACAGCTATACATATATTTCTGTTAAGAAATGAAGCACTAATGGACTATAATGGAAGTATAACAGAAGTCTTCTTATATAATGCTTTCAAGACTAGTAATTGAACATTTAATTGGAAATAAGTTAAAGTGTGAACTTACTTTATATTTTTGAAGTAAATACAAAATTTAACTTAATAAATGAACATTTATTTGTCATTTAATTTGATGGAGAGACAAGGCTTTTCTTTTAATAAGTATCTGCTATTTGAATTTCTACTTGGGCCTTCTTACCTAAATCACACCCAAAAGGCATTTTATGTGATTTCCAGTTTTGGTTTCTTTAAAGTGGAGAAAAATGTAAGGGCATTTGCAAAGGATCTAAGTATAGAATCCTTCTAGATTTTAATCATATTTTTACAACTTTTTACAGTTGCTTCACCCACACCTAACTTGACGATAGTTCTTGTTAGCAATACTTTTTAATCAATTTTTTCCAAAGGTTTAATTTAATTTTATAGAAAAAAAAGTAACTGTTTTCACAGTCATATATCATTGGTTTATGTAATATTTATTTAAATTATATAATTACATAGCAACTGTTGCTACAAACTGGCAAAAATATTTGGGAACAAACTCAATTGAGTCTTAGAGAGCAGTAGCTACGGATGTTCAAGAGAAGAGTCTAACAGCTTCAAATTTGAAGTGAGCTGTGGGCATCATTATGTTTAGTAGGAAATAGACAATATATGTTAATCCAGTAAATAGTGAAAGTTGATTAAAAGAGTTCCAACCTTATTATATAGAACCAGAGGAAGATAAAGGCGCTTCTCTCCTTTGCTACTTACTACTAAACACTCATAAGCATTATATAAAAATAAAGGAGATAGATAGATAGATAGATAGATAGATAGATAGATAGATAGATAGATAGATAGATAGATAGATAGCAGATTGGACAAAAACTATGTCCATGCCTTTTCTTCCTTGTCTTAGCATGTACTCCCATATGTACTGAAAATAGAGAGGGGTTGAGGAAGTATATAAGAGAAGGGTGGTTACCCTAGCTCCCTCATCTTTACATCCAAGCATTGAAGAAAACTGTGTACAGGTCTCTGAAGCTAAGCCTGGCATTATACTGATTAGATCCTTGTCCATGCTATACACAGGCTGATATGATTGTTTTCCTGACAAAAAGAACAGCAAAGTCTGGGTCTCTTTTTTATAAATGACTTGCATTGTGACCTCATAATTTATTTGACTTCTTGGTACGTATTTCTATCAGCAGTGAACATCTAAAGCATCCATTTTTATAACAAAGCCACAAAATATCAGTTACTCAAGGAGTATTTCTGATCTTCAATTGAGTCTATTGAACATTTATCAAACATACCTACTGTGCATACCAGGCACTGTGCTAGGTTCTAGGGGTATAAAGTAGGTTAAAACATGATCACTACACCTAAGGGGTTTACATCTAGTGGAGGAGACAGTATATATTGTATTATATATACTACAATATATTAAGTGTTAAACTAATTCTCAATTATGTGCTGTAGAGCACAATAGAGAGGTTGAGCATCTCATCCTAGGAGAATTAGGGAGATGGCTTTGCAGCTGGGCCTAAGAGAGTTTTACAAAAGGGACATGCCAGGCAGAGATCACAGTATAAGGCAAGACTCAGTGTGTTTTAAAAATTGCATGGAATGCTTAAAGAACTGCAAATAATTTGTGTAGTCACAACCTAGTATACAAGGTTTGGTGCAGATTGTTAAGGGACTTGTGGACCTCTTAAACTTTATTTACCGGTTAAGATCTCCATTTCTACTAGAGAACTAGGAGCACAAGAGAAGTTGTGAAACTTAAAGGTCGCCAACTTCTTGTAAGTTCTGATAAAAGTCTGATGGGAAAAAAGATCAAAACTTTACAAGAAAATGTTTTCCCCCCAAATATCCTCTGATGTACTATAGCTTTTACTTATGTACCATACAGACTTCACAGCAATTTCAGAGATCTTGTAAGAGCCAAATTGCTCACTTGTTGGAAGTACGTACACTTGAGCATCGGGGTGCCATTGTATACACTGAGACAGTGATTTGCAAAATGATTTCTTGGTGTCCTATAATACTTACCTTAAATAGCTTAAGTTTGGTCCTATTGATTAGCACTAGAGACCGTCAAAGAAAATATTATGTACTTACACAGAGCTGTCTTTGGACAAAGCTAAAAAAAAAATCTAACTCAATACCTCCATTAAGGAAAACAATCAGGATTTTAACTGTTTTTACTTTATATAAAGTATATAATGTGTATCAATAAAAATAAAAAGAACTAGTAACTAGTCTTAACAATCTAAAGGAAGTACTTCACATATTGCTAAAATTTTTCAGTTGATTCAATTGCAGTTTATATGTCTACTCTAAATGGATATATTAATGTCTTTATATATCCAATAACATCTTTTACATTGGTTTAATTTAAGTGATCTGGTAGTAATCTACCATTTATAATTACTCTTATTGGAGAGGAGCCAAATTTTTTGTTTAATAACCACACAAAAACACTTAGGAGCTGGTTTAAGACAGAAGGAGTAGATGAGGCTAAAGGGGATCAAATATATGGAGATGGAAAGAGAACTGACTCTGAGTGGTGAACACACAATGTGATATAGATGGTGTATTACAGGATTGTACACCTGAAATCTATGTAATTTTGCTAACAATTGTCACCCCGATAAACTTTAATTTAAAAAAAAAAGGCAAAAGGAGAGAAAATTACAGGTAAAACCACAATAAAACTTAAAGTTCATTTACAGAGTATGGTACATTGAACCCAACTAATTTGAGGTCGGGTAACTTTAAATCAAGTTAAAGCCTCTTGGTGTACGTGTACCTGTTTGTAGGTAACTTACATTACATTGGCCCAAAATGAATAAGATTGTAAGACTTTCCTTCGGTGCTTTGTTTCTAAAAGTGTTACATCTCCTGCAAACTTTTCCTTTGCATCAGGAAAAAAAATCAACTCTTTCTTACGCATTTGTATTTCCAGCCGACTCAGACAGTGATGCCTGGACAAGTCATGAGGGTTACAACAGGTGCTCCAATCCCCTGCGGTGCTGATGCAGTAGTTCAAGTAGAAGATACCGAACTCATCAGGGAATCCGATGATGTACGTCATCACCAGGTCTTACTGCTGCATTCCTGTGGCAATATTTTAAGTCATGCCCTTTTTCTGCAATGTTTATGAGATTTACCCAGTTTGGTGGTGATGGGGGGGAAGGTTATGTTAGGATCTTACGTTGTGGTGTATGGGTCTCCACTAAATAAGGAATGGCCTTAGGCTTGAAAATCTTTTGTTATAGGAGACTTTGTGTGTACTGTGGTTATAGCAGAATTTGAGCTACATTTGATCCAAGAAATTCCACATGCAAACAAGGAAAGAAACTACCTCAAGGTAGAAGAGCAGAGATATTAATTTTTGACTTACCTTATAGCTGAGAAATTTGCTCATTGAGACTATTTAACTCTGAAATTTGCTCATTCAGAGTTCTGATAAACTCTGAAGGAAAATTTCATAGAGAAGGATTTAACAAAGAACACTTGGGCGAGTTCCTGAATATTACACTAAGCCAAACATTTAAGCCAAATGACACTCAGCTCTGGTTTCTATAATTCAGGAAAATCCTTGCCACCAAATGACAGCATAGAAATATTAAGTGAATGTTAGCTTTCCCTCTGTTGCCTAAAATATAGGACCCTAAGATCTCTTTTGGTCTAAGCAGGCCTTCATGTCACAGAAACGGGTGCCAGTTATTGAAACCAGAGGATCAGCCACTAATAAAAGAATAGTTTCAACTGAGGGTTTTAATGACTAGCAGTCTTACTTGTTTTATGAAGAAGCTTAAGATATGGTATATTTTAAAAGCTGGAGTTAAAAATAAATAATATTCTCCTAGTCTCGTATATAGTAAAATTTGGCCGTGCTCAGAGACAGCCATTTTTCTTGATCTGGGGATTTTTTTTAATCATCTTCCCACATGTAAGGCTTATAAAATTCAACTCTTGGCGTACAGATCACATTGCTTGCTGTTAAAACTGTCCAGCAGATTTATTGGCATCAGGGAAGCCAGCAGAGAGCATTGAAATCCAGAACACTTGCATCTACAGTCTCTGCTGGATGACAAGACACAGTTCCAGTGTCACAATATTATTCACAGCCCATAAATGTAAAATTGATGATCACTATCAATTTACAGAAATTTACTACCAGGCAAACTATAAGTCCTTCACTGAAATATCTGCAGATATTTTGGAACCTTGGCATAGTATTGAACCCATGATTCATGGGAACAGAAGAGACAGATTATCTCCTTGCATGTTCACTGTGTCTATTAGGGTAGCCAAATTTTTCCTTCAAAATGCTACTTACAAAGTAAGTTTCAATATTTTAATTGATATATGTATTTTTTAAGTATGAAAATATTTATTTATTCCTTTGCAACAAACCTAATTTTTTGAGAACCTGTGGTAGAAATTCATCATGTTCAAAGGGTTTAGCAAATGGTTTTCTGTTTCTCTATATTTGTATATATTCTGGGCCTATCTGATCATAAAAGCATCTGAGTAGCTAAATTCTATTGATCAGAAATTCTGTTAGATTGTTCTATTTGCAATTACATGATTCCCTCTTATTGCAGGGCACTGAGGAACTGGAAGTACGAATTCTGGTGCAAGCTCGGCCAGGCCAAGATATCAGGTAAGTTCATAACATATAGAATGTCTACCAGCTTTTGTTTCTACGTGATCATACACTCAGGAGAGCATGGCTATTATCAATCCATAGTTCAGTCAATTAACCATTACCTTTCAGAGCTTTTAACAGTAGGAAAATGAAATTTCTGAACTCTACATCCCATGTCTGCCCTGCCTACTTTTTCACAAAGATGACAAAGGCAAATGAAATAGTCAAAGCAAAGATAAGACCACTGTCCTACCCTAAATAGTGCATATATACTTTAAATTATTTTTTCTACAATGGAGTATATTTACCCTGGTTTCATTAATACTAATTTGCTCAAATCTCCTTGTAGCAAAGCTATACTTCTCCCATCCCTATGGCAGGAGGCCAAGGTGAATGGACTCCTGCCACATAACTGGACCAACCTAAGTGGTCCAAATAGAAATCATCTCCATGATTCTAACCTCATTAACATTATTCTCCTTACCACAGCTATAGACTTTTTATCCTTAATGCCATATAATTTCTTGCTTTATATCAAAGAAAGTTTGCAGTTGGTATTTTTGACAGTAATGAGGTACAAAGCACTTTGTAAAATAATTTTCAAATATGAAGTAACATATTCCTGTTTAGTAGTAATAGATACCAAACCTATTTCTGTCTTCTGTTGTATGATTTAACATTTTTAATTTAAAAAGCATAGAGTTGAGAATCTCTTTATTTCATTATTCTGCTCCCGCCTCATCTGTCAACTTTTTTCTCTCCTTGAGTGTCCTCCTCCTTCCCTCTGAGTTGAGAAAATATTATTCTTACTCATACTGTTTATGGTTCTGCTTTGACTTTCAGACCCATCGGCCATGACATTAAAAGAGGGGAATGCGTTTTGGCCAAAGGAACCCACATGGGCCCCTCAGAGATTGGTCTTCTGGCAACTGTAGGTGTCACGGAGGTTGAAGTTAATAAGTTTCCAGTGGTTGCAGTCATGTCAACAGGGAATGAGGTAAAAAAAAGGGTGGGGGGGAGTGGTTAGAATGGGCCTTGCAGATAAAAGTATGTCTGACATCTGTTCTGTGCTGTAAATAGAACATTGTGGTTTATAGATCTTATCGCATTCCTGTAATAGGGAAATAATCAATTGGCCTCAGAATAATTCAAGTACAGAATATGAGAAGGAAGAACTAGAAATTACATATTAATAAATTTTCCCTTCCATTTATTAGAATGAAATATTACAACTATTGACCTTTCCACATACTCAGTACATGTAAACAAAGAACACTGACGGATAGCTATAGATATTCAACTATGCAACCTAATTATTAGGCAACTTTATATTAGGACTATGAATTCTACCCGCTCTGCTACTGAGATGATAGGCCACCTCTGTGTGGTCAGTAAGTCAGTAAATTGGGATGCCATGCGAGCCCTTCTTGCTAAACTTCCATGCGGTCTTTAATCACCAGGAAGTGTTTGATAATCCGTTTGTTTTTTTCTCTAAAGATAGCATCCAGTGGCATGCCATTCAGAATGTGTCAAAATTTCACGTCAGCCCTGATTTAGGAAAGGGAAGTTAGTCAATCTTTTTTCTGAGAACTCTTGAAAAACTTCCTATTCCCGTTTTGCTTAGATTATACAAAAATTCAATTGGAAGTTCTAAGGTGAAACTGGGACTATTGAAACGTGAAGCTGCTGGAAATTCAAAGCTTAAGAGCAGAATTTGAAATTATTGAAATTTTTTTCAAATTAATTCCTTTAGAACTTTTTATAAAAAGATTTACAGGATTTTTTTTTTCTCTTTTAATCTCTAACTTTGTTCTGAAAATAAGCCAATTTTTAATTTCTTAGTTTTGGAAATGAACATTTTCAAGGGTCTCTCTATTACCCTTATAGTTCCTTTGGAAAGAACAAAAGAAAAGAATAGGATACTTTGTTTTGCTAATGGAGAGATAAATCAACATTTTAGATTTGCTTACTTCCCAGTATATGTGTACTAGTCATACCCTAAAACTATTGATTGACCCAAAACATTCTTTTCAACTAATTTACATAGTGATGATTTTAATATCCCTAGGATCAACTGACATGATGTTTAGCATCAGAAAGTAATTTATTTCAGACTGGTTGACTTCATGATCTATTCTTATTTGTGATTTATTTATACGTTTTGTACATCTAAGTGAGTTCATGGAGTTTGGGAACACTAAATAGAAAGCTAAATAACTAATTAATAGGCAACTTTGTTTAAGGTATAGCTCTTACATTCTTTGTAGGGCTGAGCTAATATTGTGTTATCCCCCTGAGTACATTCGTACTATTTTTTATACTCTTCATTAAAGCTATTTACTAGTGGTAGGGAAAAGTGATGGGGTGAGAATAGAGGTAGTATTTACATTGTGGAATCTAAGAAAGAATGTGTAGTCCTAGTTCCCTGCCCTCATAGACTTCGTAATCGTTGGAGAGGCTTTGATAGATTCTGTATGACTCCCTTCCCCTACTTTCTGTAGCCTGCTGTATTACCATGGTTTTCCAAGGGAATGGTGCTTCTAAATTGTATAATCTCTAGTTCGGTATAGCTCAACATTCCTCCCCTACTTCCATCCAAAGTTAGTGATTATTATGATTTTCTTTGATCATATAGTTTAGTTCAGCAAATGTTTATTGGGTACCTCTATGCGTGGCACTATACTGGAAACTGGGGATAGAAGAGATAAATAAAATGTAGTATCTCTCCTGAAGGCTTGAGATCCTCAGATAGCCAGAGGACAATAGAAAAAAGTCATGCATTTATTTTCAGAGAAACCAAAAGAAATTACACCTGTCTATTAATGTGACAAGTCTGTATTTTAGTCATAGCACAGTTCTCCTTGAGTATTAGTTCTGATTTCCCCTAATATATATGGCTTCACATGTGTCCACTTCTTGAATCCAGTGTGGTATATTGTAAGCAGAAGAGTGGCCTGAGGCAACTCAAAGAATGTCATACAACATGTCTATGTATGTTATATTTAAAACCTGCCCCGTATTTTGTGACCATGTAAGCTTGTTCAGGATGAAGGAATTATTTCAAAATTGGGGAGGTACAGTTAGTTATAGGCTACAACTAATACAGTATAGCTGATGTAGACATTTGCTGATTTCAAGAAACTGTATGTGTTAAAATTTAGTTAATACTGTCCAGTAATTGTACATAATTGTAGGGATAGGCTTCCAATGTTATGCAATTGTTCAATAAATATTTGAGTGTCTATTACATGTTGAAATGCCCACCAGGGGTTCTCTTATCTAAACATCAGACTTAATACGATGTAAATACACTACATTGTGAACCAGTAGACTTAGAAAGATATTGAACAAAAAACTCAGCATCAAGCAGGGCAGCATCAGGGTTTCTTCTTCAGTGGGACTCGTCTTCTTAACAGTCCACACAGCCATCCAAGAGTATTTTCTTTGTTCTTCAAATGGCATTCAGGTGCAAGGGAGTAATTATACTAGAAGAGTATGGGAGCCACCAACTTAGAAGACCCATGTTGTACATAAAAATCAGTACTTTTTGTAAGTCTTAGGCAGCTTCCAGGGTGCCCACAAGGGAAACGCCCAGTTACAAGTGTTACCACATTCATGGAAGCCCAAAGCTATGGCTTTCCACTATGTATTTATAGTTCCTTTCAGTTCATATGCAAGGTTACCAATCAGAGATCATTTTTACCATAAGAAATGTTGCCTAATAAAAACCTGGCATTTCATCTTTATCAAATTTCCAGGGGAACAGTGCTAGAAAGTTAACCCAAGGTCACATTTGTCCTTAGAGATGAACAAAGGTTTTGTTCATCTTTTACCCTCACATAAGATGACGCATTATCTGTAAAAAATTAGAAAACAATAATAAAACTGACTACAGGTCATTCTGCTTTTTATTATCACCATGCACTGGCAATTCTAAACAATGTCAGTGATAAAATTCTCCTCTCTACTGGAGGAGACCACTCCTACCATCCCTTCTCACTTATTATACTACCATACTGATGCAAGGTGCTATTCTGACTACTGGGAATATAGCAGCAAGCTAGACAGACAAATTCACTGCTCTGAATTTATATTTTAACGGGGTCGGGGAGGGGCCTCAAGGAGGTAGTCAATAAACAAAAAGTGATAAATGATATAAAGAAAAATAAAGAAGGGTCAGATGATAAAGAGTGGTGGTAGAAGAAGTATATGCCACTTGTTATCTGTTGAAACTTACCCCACATCAGCCCTTTTATACTCTCGCCTAAATAGTAAGGCTAAAAGCCTGAAAACGATTTTCCAGGCTGTCTTTCCAGCTGTAGTCCAGTTAGGTTTTGCCATGGGTATGCATTAACATGATATTAGAAAGCAGAAGGAAATTACCAGAAGTATAAGCTCCTTACTCTCAGTAACATCTTTCCCCAACAGCCCGGGATGGGGATGATGGGGATTTCCTGCCATTGCAGAGCTTTGGTAACACACTTTTCTCCTTTTGTTTCTCCAACCCTCCCAACACATTTGTAACCAATTCCCTGTGTTAAATCTTCCTTTCTCCCACACCCCTCCATTTGAAACACCTAGAGGAGTTTTGGTTTTCCTGTCTGGACCTGATTAATAGTCTTCTATTTGGTATAGTATAATCAGATCTCACTGATGAGGTGAAATTAGAGTGGAAATCAGAAGGCATTGAGGGTGTATGTCATGTGAAGGGAATCGTGTTCCATACAGCAAGAACAAGGAACAGAAAAGCCCTGAGGTAGGGTGCATGCTTGTCCTGTTCGAGGAGCAGCAAGGAGGTCAGGATGGCTGAGTGCAGACGGAAAGAAGCAAAGTGAAAGGAGATGATGTGGAGCCGTAACAGAAGCAAGACCATTTTATTCTAAATAGCCCGTTTTGAGGAAGGGAAACAACATGGAATATGACAATGTTTACTCTGGCTTCTATATGTAGAAAAGAAAAGGGGGAAAGGCAGAGAGAGAGAGAAGAGAGGAGAGAGAGAGAGAGAGAGAATTGAGTGTATTTATCTCCACCGTGTCTTTGCTTGTTGTGTTCCTTATATATATATATATATAAAAATTATCTTGGCCACTGTCAATAGCAGAGGCCTGTTCAAACAAGTTTGAACTTTAGATGCATAAAATCTGTCTACAGTCTTCCTGTAATATTCTTTGGGGCCTTCTATAAGAAGCTGCTGTTATAAAACTAGAATTTTTAAAATCTTTATCCGCACTAATAAGAGAACGAATGGGAAGCTGAGTGCCTACTATGCCCTGTAGTGCTATGTGTTTGTGATTAAAGCAACACTCTGAGGTTAGTATAATTACGCTTCATTTTACGTAAGAGAAAATTGACACTCAAATACAAAGCAACTAGCCTGACATATATTTTGTGTAAGTGATATAGCCTGGTTTCATATCTAAGTGTTTTGGCTATATGATTTTTTTCCCACTATGCCACAATGCTTCCCACTAGAGCTTTCTTAAATTTCATTTCTCCGGTTTTTCAATGGCAGCCTCTGAAATCTGTCAGGTTAGATAGTCCATTACTTTCTTCTAGCCATATCGTACTTTGTGTCCAGATGAAAGACCGTGGCTCACCATTTTAAAGTTACCCTCACTAACACTTCAGATAGCTTCACTTATTTCATCTGTTCCTTTACTCACATGCTAATACCAAAACTGAATGACTCCATCCTACACCTCCATTTTTTGCTCCCACTCAGAAAAACATTACTGAAAACATTCATAGAACCTGGCCCACTACAAATTTCTGCCATTCATTGTCAACCTGGCACTTAAAGTTGCTCGGGAATTCTGATGTAACTGTCTATTTGATGTCGTAGCGCATTCCTGCAGTGGATAGTTCATTCATACATTCTACACCCTTTTTAAACCTCAGTAGTAGCCCTGCTTTCTCACTCTTGGAAGATGACCTCACCACCTTTATGGAAAAAATGAAGCTAAAAAATATTTGTCAAAATGAACTAAGTGAGGGTTCCATCATCTTCCCTTCTCTTTACCTCAAAATTTTTCCCATTCCTTTAGCTAGCTTCCTTTCCTCCAATCTACAATGAAAAGGTACTTCTTTCTACGTGTACCTTTAAGCCCATTCTTTCTCACTTTCTTCAGAACTTTGGTTTCTAAATTATTTGCTGTGTCTTCTATGTCTTTGATTGTTCTCTCTACTGGCTCGCCTCCCTTCCACATCCAAGTATACAAAGAAAGATTACCACTGTCGTGAAAAAACCTATACTCAAACACTCTGTTGCTTCCTTGAGCTACTGCACTATTCCCTTCCTATTCACTACTAGATTTGTTGAAAGAGAGGTCTGTACCCACTGCCTTTCCTGCCTCACTATCCACTGTCTCTTAAACCTCGTAGATACGATTAGTGCAGAAACTGCTTACCTGAGAACACTAATAACCTTCTAATCTCCAAATTCTGCTCTGATAGTCGTCCTTCTTAACTTGTCTCTACCATTTAACATCAGTGACTTCCATCACCCACCACCTGGAAACTCTCTTTCCTTGTGTTCTGTGACTGTTCTCTCTTTATGCTCTATTACTTCTTTTTCTCCTTCTATTTTCTTTATCTTTCTCCCATTCCATAAATGGAGTATTCCCCCAAGATTCTGTTCTCTGCTGTGTCCTCCACTCTCTAAATTCTCCTTGGAGTTTTTCTCTCATGTCAAATATATTCAGGTAATTTCCCATATCTGTAGCCCCAGTTTGATGTCTTCTGTAAGTTCAAGCCTTCATTTTCTGCTTCCTTTGGATATTTCTACCCAATGTCCCACAATTACCTAATCTCACTCACCATCTTTCCCTTCCTACCAAGAAGAGTGGAATACGTTCTTCCTAACTTGCCTCTTTTTATGAAGGCATCACTGTTCCTTGAAACTGTTTTGCCAAGATCATCAGTGACATTCTAAAACAATTTTTTACTCTTTTTTTTATTAGTTTCAGGTGTACAAAACAATGTACGTCATAGTTAGGCATTTATACCCCTCACAAAATAACCTTCCTCCCCCAATCTACTACCCCTCTGACATCGCATACAGCCATTACATTTCCACTCTTAGTCCTTATCTGTACTCCACTTCTTGGGAATATATATATAAAATTATAGTTGACATTAATTATTGTTCAGCTTCAGCTTCAAGTGTACAGAGCAGTAATCAGGCATCTATATTGTCCCTGAAGTGGTTTCCCTAATAAGATAAGTGGTGCTCTCAGTGCGCATATGTGCAGGCGAGAGCAGAAACTGCACTGACTTTGTACAAACTACCAACCACACCCCATAGCCCCACTCATCTAGAACTGCAGTGCCAGGGTCACACTGGGCGCCAGGTGGCTGGCTCTGCCTCCACAAGATGCAGAGGAGTCTTTGTACAGCAGAAACAACCTGGAGATAGCTTGGTAAGCTTAAGTCAAGGCTGGAGCTGCCTTTTTTTTTTCAGTATTACTATCATATTTAGTGTGTGTGTGTGTGTGTATACACACACACGCACACATATATATATACATATATGTATATATATGTGTATATATATACATATATATATATATATGTATATATATATACATTTTCCCCTTTCTCTCGTCTTTTCTTTTTTCTTTTCCTTGCCCTACTTTTCCTCCCTCTTTCCATTTTTCTGTACTAATTTTTTTTTTTTATATTTTTGCCTGTGTTGCATATCGGTTATTGGTTGTTTTTACATGTGAGTGTATTTGGTTTTTTCTTTGTTGTTGTTGTTGTACTTATTGATTTGTTTTGTTCTGAAATTGCCCTATACTGGGGCCCAGCCCAATTGGCACAAGATTCAACACACCCAGAGGCCAACACCAGACCAAACCAGAGCATTACCGGCTTTGACCTACAAGTGACATACCCAGAGGGAATTCTCTACAGGCACAAGAACCCATAGGGCCCAAGCCTCATCTGAGGGGTCAACCCTCATGCAGCAGCTGATACATTGTGGGCAGAGCTAATTCTCATAGCTAGTCAGCCTGGGAATCAATCCCACCTACTGACAAGCCAAAAGCAATTAAAGCTGAACTTTAACAGGAGAATACACACAACACAAGGGTCACCTTTGGAGCACACGCACAGGAAAATTAGGGAAGTGGTGCAAGTCAAATATAAAGGACACATACTACGTAAGATCACTCAGCAAAGACCAAGAACCCTAGGGGATCTACCTAATACATTGAAGCAAGCAGAGAGTCAGCCAGAATGGGGAAATAAAGAAACATGTCCCAAATAAAAGAACAGAAGAAACCTCCAGAATTGGAACCAAATGAAATAGAGGTAATCAACCTATCAGAGACAGAGTTCAGAACACTGACGATAAGAATGTTTAAGGAGCTTAGTGACGACATAAAGATGGATAGATAAATCAGAATAAACAACCAACCAGTTAGAACTGAAAAATACAATAACTGAAATAAAGAACACACTTGAAGGAATTACCAGCAGGTTAGATAAGGCAGAGGATCGAATCAGCAATTTAGAAGACAAGTTAGCACCGATCACCCAAGTGGAACAAAAAAAGAAAACAATAAAAAACAATAAAAATGGTTTAAGAGATCTGTGGGATAACATCAAACGCAACAACATGTACATCATAGGAATACCAGAAGGTGAAGAGAGGGAGCAAGGGATCGAGAACATATTTGAAGTAATAATAACCTGGTGAAGGAAATCGGCAATTTTTTATTTTTAGTTGTGGTAAAATACACATAACATAAAATTTACCATCTTAATCATTTTTAGGTATACAGTTCAGCAGTATTAAATACATTCACATTGTCGTGCAACCATCACCACCATCCATCTCCAGAACTCTTTTCATCTTGTAAAACTGAAATTCTATATTCATTAAACAACAACCCACCATGTCCCCCTCCCCTTTGCCCCTGGCAACCACCATTCTACTTTCTGTCTGTATGAATTTGATTTATTTAATGAGAGAATAAACCAAAAACTTGCATAACTACAATATTGTTCTAGTATAATTTTCTTACATGGTGGTAAAGTCAGGAAGAAAACACTGGACAGTTTTGAAACCAAAATTATTAAATGATTCTAATTTGTACAAAGAGTAATCATAATAAAAACAAAATGTGGACTTTTTTCAAATACAATTTGTAAACCTTTGTAAACCAAATTCTTAAAGACTACTTAAATTATGTTTAAAAACTCTGAAAATACCTTTTTTTTCTTATAACCCACTAACCAAAGCAATTAGTTTAACTCGCAATTAAAACTTTTTTCCAGAATTTAATTAAAAACCGTTAAGAATAGGAACATGTTCCATTAGAGCTTATAATCTGACTTTTCTCCCCTCTGTTTGTGTTAGATCTGTTTGTCTGGACTATTTCGGTATTTCTAACATGTATTCATGATGACCAGAATTGGTTTTTAATCAATTAATAAATTAAGTTTTCCAGAAGAGGGAGAAAAAAATTAAGGATATATAAGGGAGCTGTTTGTAATGGATATGGAAAGGGTTATTGACCACAGTTGTCCTCTTTGCAAAGGGAAGGGTCTAATCATCTTCCCTTTGCAAAGAGGACAACAGTCTTAAATGCAGACAAACCCATCTCAATACATAAAAGAAAGAGAAAGTGAGTCATTACAACCAGTCTTAGGCACTCTGACAATTCCATCAGGACATACGATTAAATCTTTGAGGAGCAGAAATAAAGTGGGAGGTCTCCTAAAATAAACTAAGTGATTTCTCTTTTAGAGAACAAGACAGAGAGCTTCCTCATGAGGGTTTAACAAAAGAACTTTTAAATTTTTTATATTTTATTTAAATTTCATTTTGAAGCTTTGCATAACAATAGAAATGCTCATCATTGAGTATTCAGAATTGTATTCCTCTTTTGTTCTAAAAGTTCTTTCAAGTGAATATTTGGGTCATGTCAAAAAGACTCCAAAATGACCATTGCAATTCCAAATTGTCCTTGATAAAATTATGCTTTTTTAAAATATACATGCAAGAAAGATAAAATAGAAGCCAGAGTTATGCCAAGCGGTAGCACAAGTTTATTGTTAAATGAATCCATGGATTCATTAGCTAAAGGTCAGTCAAAAGGGAAAATGTTGCTTATGTATTATGTCTAAAGGCCTTAATACTAAGGTGAACCCCCTAACAGCTAACTCTAAAAATCAGCAGGCCAGAAAGGGTAGGCAGAATATCTCTCCCAAAGCCAATTTCTCAAACATGAACAAACAAAGAAAAATTCTTAGACACACAACAATGTAGCCAATTGACAAACAAGATGGTTAGTATCAAATCAATGCTTTAGCACACCTTCACCAAGGAAAACAAAATTTAGTACAAATTCAATCAGACAACCAAAAAGTCCTGGGACTCTTACAACACACAAAATAAATGTCAGGTAGCTTTGGGAGCTCAACAAAAAAGGATCAGAGCTTAACATAAGTGCTGGACTTAGTATCATAGACAAAGAATCCCCCAAGAAAAGAAGCTCAGGAGACCTCAGTGAAGTGCAATATAACCAGTGTGAAAATACTGGTGGCACGTGGTCTTGCCTGAGTCTTGGCGGGACCTCCGTGACTATCAAAATCCTACTACAAGGACAACCAGGGAAACCTGTTGATTATACAAAGCTGGATATATGAAAGTTTCTGAGCAAGGGAGAGCATCACCGTGACAGAGTCTCAGTAGTGTCTCAAAAGGGGCAAGTTACAGAAGGATACTTACAGGATTTTGAGGACTGGAGTTGATGGTGGGGTGGCTATAAGGTAGAAGTTAGTAAGTAAGATCTAGGCAGAGACTGCTCATATTCTGTAAAATAGATGAATTGCTGAAAGTAAGTCTTATCTTTGGAGCAAATGAGTCCAGGTCGAGTTACCATGGTCTCCATTTGTCCATGGTCTTGTCTTGAAGCATATAGGTCTGAACAAGCTTGTGTTAATGCAATTTGACTTAAGATAGTTTGAGTTATATGTCATGGTTTGGTACAGTTTATCTGTTATGCAAGTAATAGTACAGTTTGGCAAGTTGGTATTTCTGTGTTATTTATCAGAAGGAAAGAGTTTGTAGGCAAGATATGGCTTTCCCAAAAATTCGGACATATTGAATGCCTAAAATTGGGGTTGGGGGCCATAGGTAAGAGAGTGAATGAAAACATTGGATCAAGGAGAAGATGAATTAGGATGTTCTTAATGATTGAAACCTTTGGGAAGATGGTGGACTACAAAGGAAAAAAAAAAAGTATCAAAGGTTAAATGCTTGAAAGCTGGGAAGACAGTGGTATTATTGACAGTAACAGAAACAGGAAATTGAAATTTAATATGTGGTAAATAAGAAAGTAACAAGGTATAGAGATAATGGGTTATGTTTTGTCTTACTTCGTATTGTTTTTTTCTTTTGTGTTTTAACTATAGTGTTTTAGACATCATTCTAGAGATGACCAGAAGTATCATATACCAGAAAATAAGATCAGTTTTAAAGGGAAATATTGTGATTTATTCTAGTATATTCAGCTTTATAGTCATCCTTCAATTCTGTATGCTTTCTTTAAAATACTTAAAATACACTATAAATCCCATACCCTCATTTAAATAGCTATTATTTTATTATGTCAGTTTTACAGACAAATAACTCATTTTCCAATGATCTCTAATTATTCTGTAATTTCTGGAACTTACAGCAAAATAGCAGAGAGGAGCATGAATGGCAAAGACAACACTGTAATAATAGAGGACACTTACTTAGATGCTGTTGGGTACCCTTTTGTGGGAGGAAAAAAATTATATAACTCACAGTTTTCTTTCTGAAACAAGTTGTCTAATTAATGAAGTTAAAGAGCTGCAAGCCTTGACCTTTATAAAATTATAATGACTTCAATAACCATGTGTTAATTAAGATCAGAAAATTAATCTATATTAACACTGCAATAGCAATTTTCAAAGCTCTGCCAGTGACTAAGGATGAAAGTGGGTTGCAATGTCACATGGCATCTGATTAAGTTAAATTAGCACAGTATCTGAAGAGAAGACTCCCAGATGACACTGAATAAGACAATCAGTTTTTCTCCAGCTATTTTAAGGGGACAGACAGTTGGTTGCAAAGCTGCTACTTTTCTAACATAAAGCTAAGGGTAAGGACACATGGTATGGCTAATAAGTCAGAAGGAAAACCGAAGGGATTAGAGGTTATTGTTTGGGAGAACTGAGATATGAAGTCCTGGGTATTAACAGAGGAAGCATCTAAAATGTGCAGGCTTGCCTTCAACCCCCTAAGATAATATTCCAGAATTTCTCACTTCAAAGATGCACATTTTTTGTTTTATAGTATTTCTGAAATCAAAGTACATCTTAAAATTAATATATAAATTACAGTTGTATACTGTGTGTGTGTGTATTAAGGACCCCCTACTCTTAAATATTTTATAATCTAATTAAATCAGTGTTCACATTATAAACTAATTCCATCTGTACTAGCATCTAGGAGTAACAATATGAGAACAATTGACAGGAAAACAGATGTTCTTTCAATATCATATATCATAAAGAAAGCAAAGAGAATCTCATTTATTGTACATTTATATTAATTGAGTATTCATTATCTCAATCAATCCTAACAACTACATTTCAAGGTAGTTATAAATGAGAAAATTAAGGTATGGCGTGTTTGGCAACTTGACTTTGAACCTTGTCTGAATCCCAAGCTCTTCCTACTATACCACACTGCCTCATTGGAACATCCTAACATAGAATAATAAGCTTCTTATAATTTTCTTCATTGACATAAAATAGTAGATATAAAATCTCTAAAGGGTGATTCAATTCAGAGTCATGGAACTGTGGGTATGTGTAGTTAAGTATCACTTGTTTAAGTTTGCTAATAAAGAGACAAGATGTCTATCTCCTTCTCCTTCAGATAAGTTTAACTTCTTAGGTACTGTTGATTCCACTCCAGAAAAGAGATCAAAAGCTTCAAAGAAAAGATAAATAATCGTTCTCTTCAGATCTGAAAATATTATGTCACATACAAGTAGTCTCTACCTCAGATATTCTCAATGAAAGGCAAATTGTAAAATAATATTAGGAGTTAAAATCAAAGTTGTTTTATTTAGTTTGCCCCAGTAAGCAAGCCCTGGGAAGGCCAGCATCTCCAGAGCACTATTGTCAAATCGTAACCAAAGCTGGTGTGATATTTGGCCTGCTGTTTAGTAAACATTTTAATTGCTGGAGGACCATTTTCTCATTCTCTGATACTTTCAGTATTTATTCAAAGACCCTTGGAGCATATATCTTCTACATGCCAAATACTCTTGTAGGTGCTAGATATGCTAAACTCTGTTTACTAGATCTATTTTTTTTTTCCATTAACAATAGGCAACATTATTCTAAGAGAATAATTTGTGGGTTTTTTTTTTTTTTTTTTGGCTTTGTAGCTGCTAAATCCTGAAGATGACCTCTTACCAGGAAAGATTCGAGACAGCAATCGTTCAACCCTCTTAGCCACAATTCAGGAACATGGTTACCCCACAATCAACTTGGGAATTGTGGGAGACAAGTAAGTACTGGATTTTATTTTGAAGTTGTTATTGTACAAATACGAATTTGTAGAATACTAACCAGGTGGGATTGTTGTTAAATAGACAGAAATTAAATACCATAATTTTCACTTATTTTATTCTTCAGAAGCCACAGAATTTTGGAGATATCTATGTTCTTTAGGGACAGACATTTTTCTGGAATGCCTATTACAACATGAGAAGTATTTTTGTCTCCTATGGATATGTTACATTTACAGGGATCTTTTTGATACTGTTGGCTTTATCCTAGTGCAACTAATGGCGATGGTGTTCTATTCCTATTCACACTTTTACTTGTTTCAAGACAACCAGGGAAGACGTGGGTGAGAAGAATAAGTAAGAGAGAATGTCACATCAGCATTAATCAGCCCAATCAGCACTAACTGATTCTTGAAGATTAAGTACAATTGTTTTCCAGGACTTCTGTATTTATTTTTGTATCCTTATAACCTGTTTCTCCAGGCTTCACCCACTTGTAAGTTCAGAGGGAAGTTCATTGACTATAATTGCCCATTTCTAAGAGCATATTTACTAAACTAGCACAACCCTCTGCTAAATTCCCCAAGTATTTCTGTGAATCTGCAGCTGTGTCTCACATGTGATCAAAAGCAAGTCTGCTCTTTCTGAGAATCCCACTCCATGTCACACCGCTGCTCAGACATCTTTCTCCAGGCACGATTTCCAATTCACCAGAGGTGTGCCTGCTTTTAGTGATACAGAAACATCGGCCTGGTGGAGACAAATCTGATAACACGGTGGATAATGTGATGTATCTGTCACCCATAATCTCCCTTCTCATTTGTCGCTGAGTAAAGCTCATTATACCTTGACCTTTCTTCCCTTAAGATGAGTGCTTTCCCAGGACAGGCTCTGCCCTCCCATTCACCAGGTATGCTCTCACACTGTTAACCCCAGCTTAGGCTCAAACTGGACATAACACAGTCCAAAACTTGGACACAGCATCTCGCCAGTACCCTGAAAGGTAGTGGCTTTTATGTCATCTCACCTTTTAAAGTTCTCTTCTTTCCTCCTGACTTTTTTTCTTTCTTTGAGTACATTAGAGTAGAGGCTGTTAGACATATTTTCAAACGTCATTGTTTTTAAATTCTTCACCACTTGTATTTACCTGAATGTTTAGTTCTTGAGAAGTCCAAAGCTAAGTAACCAGCCAACATAGAACCAATGCTAGTGAAGCCAGTGTCACAGGTTACCTGATATCACCCTGACTTAGGCTTCCTAGCCCAGATAAGGAAGTAGAAAGAACCCACTGAAGATAAAAGAGGGGGAATAATATTTTAATTTGGACCTGACCAGGTCCAAATTAAACTTCAAGCAACTAAAAACTATGCTGATGCAGATACACCTTTAAAGAAGACAAAAGTTAACTTCTGAGAAGAGATAGGATAAATCCAAGAGTTCCAAAAACATGGAGCAGGCTTGAAACTCTAGAAAACAAACTCAGTAGATTGTTCAGGTTTGTTTCCTACCCACCACTGTCTAGCCTGGCCTCCAAGTGCATCAAAGAGCCCTAAAGACTAGTATAAAATAAAAGGAACTTCTTTTTTTTCTTCTTTGTCATTTTTAACTGTAAACTGTTCTGGAGTGTAATTCTTTTCGTTTTCTCCTCTTATTGTTGTATTTTTGTATATTAAAAAAAAAAGGTTACTTTATAAACTGCTATATATGCTGCCATTACCTTACTATAAAGGCCAAACACCATTGAAAGGCTCATGTTGATATGCTAATATTTAATTGTCTGGGGCCCACACTGTTAATTTGTGGTAGACATTTCCTAACAATATAGACATTACATGGAATTCCAAATGTATCTTGAAAACAGCACATAAAGAACAACAAAACTATAAGCAAGATATGGGCAATTCTGAGACTATACAAATCTCCAGTGTATATACTTTTCTCAGATTGAAATACCTTACGTGAAACTGAGAACAGCTTTTTAAAATATGATTGATGCAAATCTAGACTTTCTCAGTCTTAGAGTGCTCTATTGAAGAGGCCCAGAGTAATGGGTGAGAACGCAGGGTGGAATGTGGGAGGAAAGAATTTATAACTGTCCTAATGGAAATCTGTGCTGGGAGTTTAGCAAAAGAAACAAGGTACATTTAATCTTCAGGCCTATGAAGGTTGCCTCCCTCTTCATTCTTCTCTTTCCTATGTAGCCGTTTACTAAAGAAAGCAGATGTTGTTATACAGAAGCCTCTATGTGAGGCTCTCCAGGGAAACAAGCAGGGTCATGGGAGAAACTACCCTGGGTTTAAAGTAGAGAGAGAAATAGCTCAAGAATGTCAGCAAGCACAGAGCCCTTTACTCAGCTATGACAGATGAGAGTAGGGAGTAACAGCTCTATTCTTGTATTTTAAAAAAAGAGGCCTGAGTCTGGTTTTTAAGTTCTGTATGATTCTACTTCTCAGCTCTTATTCTTAGCACCAACCATAATTTTAACAATGTTAAAATTGAAGAGTAAGACTTTGTAACATACTTGGATTGAATTTTGCTTTTGCTTATTGTACATTTTATTTAAAAAGAGGGTACAGTGAAGATTTTAAAAGTACTCATTTTAAATAATATTATGTGTACCTTAAAATAACATTCCCTGACACACATTTTCTCACATTGTGTGGAGAACAATACTTTGGGTTTCCTAGTGTTTTCCTTTAAAAAGACAAATTCTGAAGCCCAGAGATGTTAAGTGAATTTGTCCAGCATTATACAAGTTACTGGCAGAGGTGTAAATAGAACCTAAGTTTAAGTCCACAATTCTCTGCTATCATGATGAAGACAAGATAATAAATATAAATATGTCAGAAGAGTAGCATCATATTGACTGGAGTGGTCAGAGTTTTATAAAGGTGCAATTTTAGCTAGAACATGAATGATGAATAGTTTATACAGGATCAGACAGTTAAGTTCGTGAACTCATCCTAGAAAAAGTGCTCCATACCTCATTGCTGAATATCACTACAGTCACCTTTGAGGTACTCCCCTTGGGAAACTATGCACCGATGCCAGCACCTAGTGCACCCTTCAAAGCAATTTTGGAACTCTTTTTCTGGAACGGCCATCAGAGCTGTCATCATATTAAACTTGATGTCCTGAATGTCATCAAAATGTCTTCCTTTCAATATTTCCTTTGTCTTCGGGTAAAGAAAGAAGTCACTGGGGGCCAGGTCAGGTGAGTACGGAGGGTGTTCCAACACAGTTATTTATTTACTGGCTAAAAACTCCCTCACAGACCTTGCCGTGTGAGCTGGTGCATTGTTGTGAGGCAAGAGCCATGAATTGTTGGCGAAAAGTTCAGTTTGTCTAACTTTTTTACGCAGTGTTTTCAGCACTTCCAAATAGTAAACTTGGTTAACTGTTTGTCCATTTGATACAAATTCATAATGAATAATCCCTCCGATATTAAAAAAAGTTAGCAACATCATTGCAACAAGTTTGCGAACTTAATTGTCACACCTCATATAGTTAGAAAAAGAGTGTGTTAAGTAGAAAACATAGAAACAAAAAAAATAAAGAAAGAAAGAAGCAGAAAATAAAATAAAGAAGTAGAAATGAACAGCCACTCAGGTCAGTCCAGACTGATTAGAACGGGAGGTAAAGAGGATAATGGAGGTAAAGTCCCTAGAAATTGAGGTCAGATTTTTTGAAAGGCTTTGCAACCCAGGCAGATCTACCCAATTTAGTTATATTTGGAGCTTTTCCCCGCCAGCAGAATTGACATAAAAAATAATTATGTTGGAGAGATAATTTGACCAAGGTATATCACATGGGCTAAAATTGGAGATGGACTAGAAATAAGAACAATACAATTTGTTTATTCATTGTTCAGTCAGGAAGTATTGTGTACCTGTGTAAATCACCTAGAGATCTTATTTAAAATGATGATTCTGATTCAGCAAATCAGGTGGGCCAAGATTTTGCATTTCCTACAAGTTTCCAAGGATGCCAAGCTGCTGATCCATGGATCACAGAAAGTAACTAGGATACAGTAAATTTAATAATGCATCTCCTAGGAATTTTAAGCCAAGGGCTATTGAAGATACAAAGCTAAAACATATAGATCTTGCCCTTGAAATTACATCTGCTAGAAATGTACTATAAATTACAGTCTAGTAATAAAACTGTTTTAGAAAGTTCCAGAGCTCAGATTTGCAAGTAGAATTAAAAAGAATGAGATTAAATCAAAGACACTGTGAAAGCTATTACATAGAACAGAAAATTGTTGCAGGGTGCTCATAAGTCTTTAGCAGCAGGAAATGCTTGTTACAAATAAACTATTTACAATTTAAAAAAACAAACAATAAAACAGAGGAATGTCAATGTGATTAATCAAATAAAATCCCTGCAAACCCCAACTATTAGGTCTCTCTACCATGAAAATGCAATACACCATTTCTATTTCTTCATGCATCATTTGTAGTTTATCCTTTGTTGGCTTTTATAGCTCCTCTTCCTATGCTCATACCCTAAATGTAGGTGTCCCCATGTAGGTGTCCTCACCCTTGAACTTCTAATTCCTTATGCTAATGGCTCCCAAACCTTATCTCTGTTTTGAGTTCCATGACTAGATCCACCTGCATACAAGGTGCATCTTCTTTCATTTTAGTAGGCACTGCAAACTCAGCATGTCCAAAATTAAATTCATCATTTCCCACCTCTCTCACTGCCCTTCCCCACCATCTTCCATTTCCTTTCGTTATGTATCTCAGTGACTGCTACCACCATCCACCATCTAGGCAGTGACCCAAGCCAGAAGAAGCCTGAATGGAAGTCATCATATGTCCTACCTTTCACTCACCCCTATATTTAAAGCCTATAGATTTTCCATCCTCAGTATTTCTGCATTCCCATCTCTTCATCCTTACCATCCTTGCTTAGTTGGGAGCTCCATTTATTTTTTATCTGAATATATGAGCCAGCTTCTTAGCTCATCTCCCTGCTTCAAGTCTTGTTCCCCTCTTAACTCACCCTTATTCTGCTACCAATATGATCTTTCTAAGGTGCAAATTATATACCTGTGACAGAATTGAGGTTTTATTATATATGGCTAGGCATACTATAATAATTCAATAAACTTTTATAAAGGGTTATGCTATGTCAGGCATTGTACCAGTCTTCGGTACTACAGAGATGAATAAAATAATTATTATTCAGTTCTACTCACTCCTCTGTTTCCTCCGCACCCAATCCATATCCATTTTCTCCAGCCTCCCCACTACAAACATGTCAGTCTTTACCTAGGAAGAGACACTAATCTTTACTGAGTACCCAGTATATTATATGTGTAGCACTATTACTACATTCTTTCACTGGCTTATCTTATTTAAGCTTCAGTGAACAACAGAGCCATGTAAGTCTTTCATCCACATTTTGTAGATAATAATACTGAAGCTCAAAAAAATTAAATAGCCTGTTCAGAGTCATGCAACTAGTAAAGGCAGAGTTAAGAATTCCACTCCAGGCCTGTCTAACTCCAGGGTCCTTTCTCCTTTTGTTCTACCTTGCTGCTCTTTCAACTGGGGTTAGCACCCATAATTCATTAATATTAAGGTTAATGAACTAAAAAGGTTTTATCCATTTAAATAAGTTAAACCCCTAAGTAAGTAGTAGCTGTGAACATTTCAAAAACCATAGAGGATAACTTAGTTTAAATTTTTGAATTAAATATTGACTGTGTATATGTAAATTAATTATAAGGACTTGAGTTGCAAAATAGGAGCTCTTTATGTGATATACAGTGGGCAAAAATGGCAGGATGCTTTATCATAAGTTTTCTTTCCAGATTCCTAAATAATGTTTTTATTCACTGTAAAATACACAACTCGCCCTTCCATAAAGAGAAAAGCCCCTTTCCTTATATAATCTCTTCCTTTACTTTTCCTCCCACAATAGCTGGGGCTGCTTTTGCAGCATTTATTACCTTTGGATAATTTTTTATATCAAGTTCATAGTGTCTTCTATGGGGGAAGAGGGGAGGGAGAGAAAGAGAAGGAAAAGAGAGCAGGCACACAATGTAAATATATGATAATTTGGTAGTCAGACCTACATTCATTCAACTTACAAATGACCCCAATTCACAAATGGCTACTTCTAATCTTACCTTTCCCCTATTCACTATCTAACTTCCTCTGACACTACTTTAAGAGAAAGGAAGGGAGAAAAAGGTTTTTGAGAAATGAAAGGGGAGAAAAAGCCATCAACAGCAAGGGGACAGTTAATCTCCTTGTTCCCTCCAGATCCAGCCTATTTAGGAGATGTGTGTTATTAAGTCCAAATATCCTCTATACTGGTTTAAATGTATTCTGTTCACTTTGCTAAGTGTAAGTAAATGATGAACATCTTTATAACTAAATCTTAGCATATACCCACAATTATTTGAGTGTTTTTAAATGTTTATTTTATTCATGTTATAATCATTGTTGAGTATCTGCAATATGCAAAGTTATGTTGATAGGAGGGGTAAAAATAATAAATAAAACAACTGCTGTCCTCAGCTGCTGGTAGGCATATAAAACAAGTTATTCATGGTTTAATTCTCAGCAGTTAGAACAGTGCCAGCACATGGTAGCTACTCAGTAAATGCCAGGAAGTATCAGGAAAGGAAAGGGGTGAATACTGAGTATGGCCTAAATGTGACACTAGTCAAGCCTAGAGGTTTCAAATTGGCACAAATTAGTGTGAGTTTACAGGGATAGACTACTTTTAAGCTTCATCCTATTTCTACCTTGAGTCTGGGTCCATAGATGTCCTAGTTTTCTTTTCCCCATGCTGGTGCAATAACCTGTTAGCCTCCTTTTGTCCTCCTAAAGAAGCAGAAGCTACTGTTTCCCAGCTGTAGGGAAAGAGTCTAAGACAAATGAGGACATTTAAATAAATAAGGTAAATAAGTACAGAAAATTATGTGTGCCAACCAAGACAATTGTGGCCAGGTTTGGTTAAGATATTGTTCATTTGGGCACATATGTGGTTCTCTGTTTTCGCATTTTTTCCCTCAGTTTCCTGATAATATTTCTTAGAGAAATTGCTATTTTGCGTAGTCTAACCAGAGTGGAAAAAGAATTTGTTCATATTGAGCTAGGGTGTTTACTTTCTCACCAGACTATAAGTCCATGAAGTCTAGGACAAGGTGTGTCTTGGTAACTATATCCATAGCACTTAGTAGGAGTACATCTCCTGCCATCTTGTCCTGTATCACCCTCTCTTTCCATAGCACTTAGTAGGAGTACATCTCCTGCCATCTAGTAGGAGTACATCTCCTGCCATCTTGTCCTGTATCACCCTCTCTTTCCATAGCACTTAGTAGGAGTACATCTCCTGCCATCTTGTCCTGTATCACCCTCTCTTTCCATTGAACTTAAAACTTCCAACTGTGTGATTGTCCAGAAGAATCTTACACGGTCCCTTAAAGTTAATCCAAAAACCTTAGCCATAGGAGCAGACCAGAAAGTATAGCACTGACCACAGAATCGCATAGTCACTAAGACACATCCTCATAAAAGGTAGTATAAAGCATTACAACTGGGATGATTCATTTTATATTTCTGAAGAAAAAGAAATAAAATGGGGGCAGGGGCAGAATGCCAAATGGATTTAGAAAGCTTCTAATTTAAGAAGTTAGGGAGCTGTTTCCTCAGGCTTAAATAGATGATCTTATACTTTTATCTCTTGAATATATTAATAACAAGCAGTAATCATGATCCAAATACAGAAGAACCCACTTGGGGAAATTTTTTAAAATAAAATTCAGCATTAATTGAATTTATATCATTCCTGAAACTGATTTTAACTATTGAACTGTTCACACTTCTACCCCAGCTTTAAAACAGCTTGGTAATACAGCTTTCAGACTGCTGACTTGGACCTCCTAGCCTGTCAAGGCCTAAAGGGCTGGGAAATTCCCATAATTAAAGAAAGGGTTCCCGTTCTGGAAAAGTGCCATCACAGAAGCCTGCTGTACTCCAGTCATGCTGAGCTTGCTTGGCTCTGTCGTAAATGGTGTTTGGATTTGAATTGCCTGCTCCTGCTGCTGCCAATTTGTGAAGCTGCCTCTTCACATTAAAGCATGAACAGAAGGGGAATAAGCACTGAGATAGCAAATTGGATTTTTATAAAACTGACACATTTAGCAGGAATTATCAAGATAGAGTTAACAGTACCGTGATTGTTTGGGCAAAGCCCAGTGCCTTACATCTTACAATTTGTGAACAAAACATATCCTAACGTCCTATTGCTTATCTAATGTTCTAAAAGTGGAAATTTCTAATTATCAGGGAGAATGTGGTCTGAATTTAATGGGTTCTTGTCATCTTTCTAAACTCCCTGCTTCCCTTTCTTTGCTTAAAATGCCAAGTAGTATTTTTCAAATCAACATAGTAGATTTACTTTCTGATCATTTATCAGCAGAGGTCTCTCATTTTCTTTTGATTAACCAAAAATATTCTTTCTACTTTAACAAACGTGTTGAATGACAAGATTCTTTCCACTCTCAGTGACAGACCTTTTTAGTGGCTATACAGTTGACTTTCTTAATCCTTAAGAGTTGATGCTATTGATTCTTCTAAGAATAACCTCTAGGTTTTACTGTACTTTTACAAATTGTTTTTTACTGCCCCCATAAAACATAATATTTTCCAGAAAGCCTTTCCGAATTATCCCAAATCAATTTTTATCATTATGCCCCACTCAACATTTGTATTATTTTTCCTTATATGCATTTTTACTTTAATTAATATATTTGAATTCAATCAATGATATTAATTCCGTTGCTTATTTCACTCATTTTCCTAAAATTTTGCCATATGTTTTCTGCACTACCTGTGAACTTAAGGGCAGAGACCATGCTTTCTCCGTCTTGATGTGACTCCATGGTGCCTGAATACCCAGTGGGACTGAAGAAGGACTGAGTGATGGCTATATGTAGTATGTAGTCTGATTCCACACGTGAAGTAGACACAGAAAATATTTATAGCTGAGGAATTTATCTTTGACCTCTGACGAAGTTAGGATATGTCCTGAACTACTGTTATCTTGGTATAATCAATTGCCATTATTCTTTAATTTCCATTCCAGAATTTGTTCTCACTCTCTCACTGTCATCTTCACTCATCTTAAAATGATACAGCTCACAGTTGGTGTAACAGATGCAACAGGAAACTAATTAGCAGTTGTTGTCCATCTGTGTGTTTGTAGTAAATATTTTAAAATAAAACTGCATTTGCATTCTGAATGCTGTGTCTGAGATACATAAAATCTAAACCTGGGTAGAGACTCTGTCTCGGTTTTGAATTTTATAGTAGACTTCATGGTAAAGCAAAAAAAAAAAAAAAAAAAAAAAAAAAAATATATTCCAGAATCAGGATTCTAGTAATTTAAGGCAGATACAGATTCTGAAAAGCAAAAAAGCCTGAACTGAAAGTGGGTCCCCAAAGCCCACTGAAATCTGAAAAGAGTAACAGTCAAAAGACATCATTGACATATTCTTCCTTCACAGAAACTGATCAGTACATGAAGTTTTGAGCAAGCCACATTCATTCTCAGATTTATTTTGAGATGTACTTCTACTTCCTCTTTTATTTGCCTTTCTTTTAAGTTTAAGCTTCTTTAGCATCTGATTAAGTTAGAACTCTACAGAGAGTGTTGTCATTATTACTGGCAGCCATCTCCCAGGTTAAAGATGAATGTCATAGCTTTGGGAAGAAAAAAATGATTGTATTTTTTTCACTCAACTCAAATAGTCGAATGTTTCTGATGTTAAAAAAAGTGAGAGGGTGAAAAGTATTCTCTACAAGATGAATATTATGTTGCAGTGCTCAAATCAGTTTCTCCCTCTGTGCTTCAGTCTATGTGTGAAGAGAAAAGAGTCATTATATTGATATAATTTTCAGTATTTCCATAGAATCACAATATCCTAGAATTGGAAGAACTTCTGATGTTAGCTAGTCTAATCTTTCACCATTGGAAATGTTAAAGAAAATGTCTAACAGCTAGCCATTAGGTTTTTGTGTGATGCTTTTAGTGAAAAGGATCTCTCTCGCCTCGTGAGGCAGCCCATTTTCTTGTTGGGTGGCTGTTATGATAAGGATGTTTTTCCATTACACTGAGCCGAAGTCTTTATCCCCGTCTCTTCCATTAGTCCTAATTCTGCCCTCTGGCGCAACACCAAATAAATTGACTCCCTCTTATACGTGACAACCTTTCAAAGAAAGTACTATTTATGATTATAGAAATGTTAAGTAGTAGCTCCTCTTCCATCCAGAGACACTGTTATTTGTCCATAATATCATTATAGTTATAATCATTGTACATCATTCATTCCCAAACCTGCTGTGGAGAGATTGAGTAGAGGCCAGGGTTCATTCAGCTCATTTATTGAGTGCCTGCAATGTGCAATGTGCAGGGATTTGTCAGGGCAATCAAGAAGCTTAGATAAAAATGAAACCCTGTTTGTGAAAGTCATATATTATTATATCATTTTTATAAATTTGAATTTGATCACAGTTTGTTGCCTCTCTTTATACTTTTTAGTTCTTTTAACTTTAAATTCCACTTTGACATTAATATACCACTCCTACTTTTTTGCTTATTTACATTGCCTCCTGGTGTCTTTTTGCCCTACCTTTTACTCTCAGTCTTTCATCTTTAAGTGTATCCCTTGGTAATGACATTCAAGTGGGATTTGAGTTTAAAGAAAAAAAATCTCAATCTTGCATCTGCCTTAAATTACTGTAATCCTGATTCTGGCATAAAGTTCATTTTGTTTTACCATGAAGTTTGCTATAACTAACTCCCTTGATTTATTTTCCTTTATGTTTATGTTTATCTTAAACTTTATGGTTACTCTTCATACAGTTTTGTTACCTCTCCTTGTCCTTTTTCCTATTGTTGGTTCGATCCAGATGCTACTTGTTCCCTTTTACCTCTTTATTATTTGGGAAGTTATGCCACCCCCACCCCCACCCCCATACTTTCCTTCCAATTTCTGATACTCATAATCAAATATACATTTTTCCACTCTTACATTTTTAAAAAGGTGCTAACTGTATTTCTCCTACAAGGCATTCCCATTTTTTCCATGCATCCCCTATACCAGCGAGATCTTTAGAATACTTTCACTTACCCCATCTCCTCCCACCCCATCCACTTCTAGGTAGGATTGCTACAATTGTGCTCTTAATTCTAGACTATTATTAAGTTTTCTTTTGCAGTGTGTCTCTGCAACTTCTGGGGAAATCAATATTTAGTACATATATTATAATTCTTGGTTTATTTAATTATTTATCTAAATTGTAGATTTAGCTAATAGTTTTATAAATGTGTGTGTGTTTCATTAGTGTTTCCGCTCCTCTTTATCTTCCCCTCTCTTGAGATCTATGATTTGATTCATTTTTCTAGAACATTACTTGTTGATTTATTATCTGAATCTTTGTGTTTTCACAAATATCATTTTTCTATCCTGATGGGTGAATGCTGTCTGATTTGGGGGTTACAGACCTTTTTTCTGAAAGTATGTTGATGTTAATCTACTGTTTTATAGTTTTTGGCATTGTAGTTAAGAAGTCCAAAGCCAATATATTTTTTATTTATTAGTAAATCCAATCTTTCTGTCTGACAGCTTGTAAGATTTTCTCTTTATCCTTGAAATTACAAAATTTTACCAGGGCATTCTTAGGTATTTATATATTTTATCAATCTTCCTTGGAACTCAGTAAATCTTTTCAATCCCCAAGCCTGTCTTTTCAATTAAATGAAATTTTCCTCTATTTTCCCCTTCCTTTAGTTCATTTTTCTCCTTATGGAATTCCTACTGGTAAAATGTCAGTCTCTTGCTCTGTCCTTCAAGTTTCTTATTATTTCCCACATGACTTTAATCATTTTGTATTTTTGTACATTCCTGTGAGATATTTCTACCACTTGGTCTTCCAGGCCATTGATTGAGTTTTCAACAGGGATTATATTCACCTTCACTTTCAAATTTTAAAATTTGAAAAATCATGTTTTTTGTTTCAGAACATCCTTTTAATATTGTAAGTGAATTTCCATTAGTGCTTTAATTGGTTGTTGTTGTTGTTGTGTTGTTAAAATTTTATATTTCCCCAGCAGTTTTTTTCACTATGAGCTGTCCTAAATATTATGCTTATTCTTCCAAGCTCCAGTTGCTGGCTTCTTAGATTACTGGTGTTTTCCTTGCCTACTGAGACTTTATTTGTCCTCAGCCCTCAGGAAGCTGCTAGGGTACCGTGGACTTAATAGGAATAAAGTTATAGTAGAAAAAAGGATTACAAGTGGTAAAGGCACCAAGTCACAGCTCCTCAATTGGCAAAGCACCAAAGGCAAGCTGCCAGTCTTCTCTTGAATTACAGGGGATAAAAGCTTTTGTGCTTCCTGGACATTAATTGTAAAGGTTTGAGCTTTCCCAGCCTTCTAGGATGGGGCAGTCTTAGTAATTTTTAGGTAGACTTCTGGGTCAACTTAAAAATGATAATCTTTGTACTTAAACTGGATCCCAGTTAGCTGCAAGTGCTTTAAATCAGTGAGTATTAGAGATGGAAAGGACCTAGTTCACATGTTCTCATTTTACAAATAAGAATAATGAGGCCCCCAAAAATGATAGTTTTTCAGAGTCATCTCAGCAATAGAGACAAAATTAGATTCTAGACTTTGTGACACTTAGGCCTTCAATTAATGGTTCTATTTTCTGTTACCTAGTACTTAAATTTTTACCATTTAGTACTAAATCAACTCTCTTACAGAATGCTTTCATATAATATTTGGCACTCTACGAGAACAATGCATAGGTACTTGATAATTTCAGTGAAAATGGATACAAAACATTAGTAAATCAAGATTGTTCATGCTATTACTCAATTTGTCTTTAAATAAATGGTTAATCAGCATCCCAAATCTAATTAAAACTGTGGTTATTAATGAAGGTAGAATTAAATAATATTATAATACGCCTTTAGATCTGCTGCTGTTTCAGAAAAGGGATGCTATTCATATATATCTAGAAAGCTTTATCCTCTCTAGTGGCAATGGTGAAAAGAGATGTAAGATTTTAAAAGTACAAGTTGTTTTTAAATCATCATTATTTGGCATACACAAATATGATTTATATATTTAGATAATGATAAGCAGCTTGTATCTGAAGGTATACTATGTATAACTGTGTCTTTCAAAATGTGACTATTACCGTAGTTTAAGAGTCAGGTTATCTTGAGCCTCTCACTACGTCCTGTGAACCTCCGTGTCCTCTCTTGCCCTGTGTACCTCATAGAATTGAAAAATTAACACATAGGTGTGAGAGTATATTGTTCTTTTAAAATATGAGTGTTATTGTCATTAATTTTATTCTTAAATATCAACTGATCTTATATATAAGAAGTAATGTCATATATAAGGTCATATTATATAATATAAGCTCATATTATATGACAAGGTCAGATTATAATGTTTTATAGTTTTACTTTCCTTCTTTAAAGAAAACTGATAACTATAATCTATTTTCTTAAGAAAACTTAGAAAATCATGAATTGTTCTTATCCAACTATAATATTCATGATTTATAATCCTTTTTACCTATTCCTCTTATCATTATTCAGTGCAATCTCTTAGTCTTAGAAAGCAAACTCAGTTTTTATTTCTTAAAACTAAAAAAGTAAATATGAAGTAAATATGGGAAAATATTAGCATTTGTCAAATCTGAGAGATGGATACATTGGTGTATAATATGCTATTATCTTATGTTGGAAATATTTCATTATCTATTTGATGCTTTTGAACAAGGGTCCATTCTCCTGAGAATTTGCCTTGTATAACATGTCATATGCCTAAAAATACTAGACAGTCACTCTGATTAGGTCGTGGGATGGAGCAAACACTTAACAAGGAGCCAGAGCTTCTAGTCCTGGCTCTGCCTCTTACTGCTCTACCTGCCTTTAATTTACTACTTTACCTTTCTGGATATTACTTTCCTTTTCTGTAAAATGGGCATCGTCATAATAATAATGCCTGTTCTATCTACCTCACATATTGTACATTTGTAGTTATAACATTTGTTCCCTCACAATAGGGAAGTTAGGGATCCTCTGACTATTGTCATACATTGGTACCTGTCCCTTTTCTAAACCATGATCTCTCACTAGATCCCAGAGGCTAGAAATATGCAACAGAGTAGAATCAAAGAGAGGAACACAGGGAGATAGAGAAGGACAGGACCCAAAGAATGCACCCGCTGTTGTCCTGAATATAATGACCCCCAAAGACCTTTTCAACTTTGACATTCGGTGATTTTGTGAATCCACCAGAGTAGAAATTCTGTAGCATTGAGCATATTATTTGAAACAGGATAAATTATAATAAGGATTTAGTATTAAATCACTTTTAGTTTATTTCTGAAAACTAGAAATTTTCATGTGGAGAGTTGATGACTCTGTAGTTTTACAAAATTGCGGGGGGTGGGGGAAATGATCTCCCAGATAATATGAAAACAATGAATAAGAAAAGAGATCGCTGAAGAGCTCATGTATTTGCAATCATCAGCTAGCCTGTCCCAGGACCTTCATCCACCTACAGAGATGAATACCATGATGATGCGCATGTCACTGCTGCTTTGTTCCAGTGGCTTTACCGTAATCCTATAGAGTCAACATGTTACAAATTATGTAAGATTGGTGAAATTAGCTAATGTCTCTTTATACTAGCACAGATGTGTGTTTTGTAGATAATATTCATTGTCCATTCACCTGAACCACATTCCACATTGTCCCATGTATGTGATGTCTTTCCCATCTACTCCATAGGCCCGCCATTTGGCTCAGTTTAATGATAACATGGTCCAGCAAGGCAAGCGGCCTGGAACTCTGAGTATACAGTGATCAGGACCCCATCACATGCATATCTTATAGTATTTCAACACAAAAGAATCATTTGGTAACTTTTTCCCTAAAGCAAAATGGAAAAGATTGGTAAAATACCTGTTCAGAATATTTAATTCAAAAATACTTTAAATACAACATTATTGAATATAATTCTTCTAAAATGTTTGCCCAACTAGTTTAACTTTGAATCCATGTCAGGTACTTTATTAAAACTTTTTTATGTTTTACACATAAATCCTACCTTCGTTGAATCCTTTTTGGCTGCATAAGCAATTAACAGGATGACTTTAAAGGGTCCCTATGTTGGTAGGTTGAACCTCATGTGAGCGATTTTTCAAACTGTTACTTTTGTCTCTTCTTCTTGGGAACTCACCCCCCAGAGTCAAGCAACCCCAGTACACTCATGGACAGACCAGTGCTTGAGGAGAAAGAGAATTGTATCCAAATCCAGTAAGAGAACCTAATAGTAAATGAAGCTATTCAGGCTGGAACCAGGCCTCGCTTGCTACTGAGCCATTTGGCCTTTACACATGTAGCTGTGTGAATGTATATGAGGCCTAGTCTATGGTTTTCTTCTGTGTTAATCATGGATATTCTCCTGAATGAAGACTGCCAAGCATGCTAAAGTTGGACTTTGCCAGGTTGTTAGGTGGGTTTGTATGATAAAAGTCTGTCAGTACCACAGCAATAACAATTAACCCTTCTTGAAACTTAGTTTGTACCAGGTACTAGTCCATAAACTGTTTCATATGTATTATGCCACTTAATTCTCATAACAACCCTATATTGTCCCTACTTTATAGATAGAAAACTGACTGACATAAAGAGAGGTTAAGCAACTTGTCCAAAGTTCTACATCTAGCAAGTGTAGAAACAGAATTTAAACTCAGCAGCCTGACTCCAGAGTTCACACTCTTAATCTCTGTGCTAATACACCTCCCAACTAGCTTCTCTCTTAGAGCCTGTGAAGGTAGCCTCTCAGGTAAATCTCAAGTTCCTCGCATTACCTCTGTCACACCTGGATAAAAAGTGATGTTCTAGGTACAATTTTTTTTTTCTTTTTCTCCTTCTTCTTCTCCTCCTTTTCCTCCTGCTCCCTCCCCCTCCTCCCATCAAATAATGTAAAGGGACATGAATAAACTTCACTACCACAAGAGATTTGGGAGAACACATGCTATCTCATTGAAGCATCATTTGATATCAAGTTAACAAAAACCTCCTGATGCTAATTTAAGCTAAGGAGGGATTTATGGGACGATGTAGTGTTATCTCATGGAACCCAAGAGCCAAAATAGGCCTCAAGAGGAACTGAAAGCAAGGACTCGAAAACCAGAAGCTGTAATTGCTCCCTTTTTAGATGTACATGTTAAATATCCATGGGGAGAAAGGGAAGCACACCCCTTCCCTACAGAATAAGAAGTTCTCAGAAAACAAGGGTGTAGGCTGGACAAATATTCCTCAAAGGCACCTTTTCTGTATTCTATCATCTGAAGGGAAGTAAAAGTACAGTGCACATTGCCCAGTAGCTTTTAGGAATTTAAAATAGTAACTAAACAGCCCCTTTCAGCTACTGCCTGCCTTCCTGTCCCTCCATAAGCCCCGATGCCTTGCATTTTTTTTCTTACTTGATCAATCTCAAGTCAGGCGTTTGCAACCCTCTGACATCCAGAGGATAAGACCCTTGACTTTGCTCCATCTCGTCTTCCCAGGCCTTTGACTTGTGCAATCAAGGGGCCTGATGCACTTGTCTTTTTACTTGACTGTCAGGAATCTGCCTAGTTTCAGTCCCTAATTATCATCCTGTCCTTTACCCTCTCAGAATATTTCATACGGTCTCTGACGTCCTTCTTTTTTCTCTACCCTGTCTTTTCCCAATAAACACCTGCCACTTCCTCATATTTCTAGGGAACCCCCACACCCTTTTCCTATTAGATGCAATCCAAATTCTTGAGCATGAGGGCCCTCCAAAATCGTGTCTTACCCCACCTATCCCAGTTGTTGTAAGTCAAGTCCTTCACTCGACATAGTTCACAATGATCTAGAAACACCACAGGCTTCATCACAGGCTGGTCCTCTTGCTTACAAGGCCCTTTCCCATTCCTTTCCTCCTGTAATAATCCAGCCCATTTCTCAAGACCTAAGTAACGTAAGTCATATTCCCTCTAAAGAGTCTTATGTGATCTCTCCAGCACAGGGTGACCAACTGTCCCGATTTGTCTGGGATTTCCTAGGACATGTGACTTTCTATACTAAATCTGGGATATTCCTAGGCAAACCGGGATGGTTAGAAAGCCTACCAACACCTCACTGTTTCCCCTTGTTATGTTGCTTTGTTAGACAGAGCACAAAACCCTGTGGGAGTACTAATAGCCACTGCTTCCACACTTGCAATTCTTTCTCCATGGTAAGAATTACGCTCCTGTTGGGCAGAGACCCTGTTGATTCCCACTTCATACAGAATGTAGTGCTGTACTCATGTTAATGCCTACTCAGTAAATAACGTGGTTTAGTGTTAAGTTGGCGCTATATCTAAGATCTTTTCCTAGTGTGTTAAAGTATTTGTTTTTATTTTCTTCCAGCCCAGATGACTTACTCAATGCCTTGAATGAGGGTATCAGTCGTGCTGATGTCATCATCACATCAGGGGGTGTGTCCATGGGGGAAAAGGTATGAAAAAATGGGGCTCATGAAAATGTATCCACTGCAATAATCTTGCATAGTTCATTAATTGTGACCTGGTAAACATCTGGTATCCACAACCAGACCTCCACAAAGCTGAAAATCTATGAGGCTTCAGAAATTTCTGGGCATTCTAAAAGGGATGCAGTGTGGGTAGATCAGAGAGCTTACCTCAAGAGCATCACAGAGAATCCCACAACTTGCAGAATGGTTTCGATCTGCCCCTGGAGATTTCTGGCTTTTTGCTCACTCAGCTTTACTACATTAGGACTTCCTTTATGTGTACTATTTACCCCTGCAGTAAAGCTCCAATCTCCTTTCGTCTACTTAAATTTAAATTTATTGATGACTCTCCCCACCACCACGTGTTCCAAACCTGGTAAAGAACCCTTAGCTCCCCACAAGGAAGAAAGAGGGGATTGGATATTCCTTTGCTCCTCTTGACAATAATCATAATCATAACCATGATGAAAATAAAATACAAACATATATAAATATATATAGGATTTTATAAGACTAACTCTTTTCATATGGTATATGCTTAGTCCTATAAAATCACAATTTGAATATCTCAGTATCAAGTTTATATATATTAATGAAATGTGTTTGTTCATGATGATTATTGGGTCCACTGAATAATGTTATAAAAGCAAAATATTCTTAACTACAATAACCAACCTTATGTCTTGGCTCAATAATATTTCAGGTCACAAAATGTTTTGCCAGGTTATAATCTCTTTCCATGTTTTCTTTTATCTCATATTAGTGACTGAACTGAAAATTATAAAAAGATTGTCTTAATAGCAGTTTTTGCTAAAACTAATATTTTGCAAGAGCTTGATGGGTTTTTAGCTAGATCTTATGTGGGTAATTGTTCTTGGTCCCTGCACTCTCTAGCTATAAAACTGCCTAAATTTATAACCTGACTCTTTGGGCAGTGAGCTCTTTGGCTCTGAGAACAAATGTCAGAATTCGGTAGCCTGAATAGAGAACACCTGCCTCCCAATCACAATGTTAGTCTCAGTGTGTGTAAGAAGAGCACCTCGGTTGCTAAAACCATAGAAGGACAAGAGAGACTCTCAGTCCAAGACTGCCATCTCAAGTTACATCCAGGAGTGAAGGTATTAAAGTGTAGGCAGATATTCTCCTTCCAGCAGGCAGATTGCTGGGTTAGTCTTCCCTCAGTCTCTTAGAAGTCTTTCATTCCAGGTGGAGCAAACCGCCACTGACCTCTCCTGAGATCACAGAGGCCAGGGGCTGAGGTCTGCGGTGTAGTGGATCCATAAGCAGTAATTGCAGCACATCTTTTCATTACCATCAGGCTGCCTGTGGCATTCTGAGTACCACAAGAGCAAACCCTGAAGTTAAGAGTACTTAAATGTTAATAATCCTATTTCCAGGAGTGTGTCATGTATCATTTATGTTGGATACTAATGAACTTAATTGTGGGACAATACCTAGTCATAGTTGGCAGACCTGAAGTTTGTCTTTTCTGATACTTCTAAAGAAGCAACAAGTTTGTAGCATGCATAGGCAATTGTGGCTCAGCTGTGGTGAGGACAGAACACCTCTCAAACTTAATCGTCTTTATTAGTGTTAACAGCGCTGTCATTCATCCTAGGGATTTGCTCCCAAGTAAACGGAGCCAATGTAGCAAAGCACATTGTTTTTCTTTATTTCACTCTCTGTGTGGTAAGAGAAACTAAATCTTAAAGTTACTAGGAAGGAGTTTTAGGAATTGGGCATCCCTTAGTATTCCAAATAGGAGCTAATAATTGTCCTTCCAACCTCCTTGAGTGGGAATGAGAGAAAGGGAACCAGGAAGAAAGAAACAAAGCATACATGCAGCAAACTCCTGCCAACCTGCAAGTTCTACTCCCGAAAAGAATTCCAGTGTACCTCAATAGCAGAAAGAAAGAAAAGCATAAGAGATAGAGCTCAAGGGCTGAGACTGGAAACCAGTCACTGGAAAGACAGGGACATCAAGGAAAGATCCAGAGCATTATGTAGCAGGCATGATGAATCTTAAGTGCAGAAACTCAAGTACACAAGAAATTCATTTACTCGATTCAAATTAAATCCTACTATGAGCGCCCATGCTACCGAACTGGCAGGAAATTTTATTTAAGCCATTACTGGGGCTCACCCCCTCCAAGAATTATGCCAAAGGACTGGGAGGGACTTAAGAGGTAACAGACCATCAGGAAGACACAGCTGGTCACCAGTCTGTACTGGATACATCTAAAGTGTCCTTGTAGTGCCATTAGATCTTCAGGCCTTTGCTCTTTGGGTTCTACTAGCAACTCAGGGAGCATGGGGACGCTGGGAGCCTGGGTGGGGGAAGGGGTCCCTGCTGTTTGTAGGACCCACAAACCTCTATCCTCTTCTCAGCCAAATAAAAATGACTTCCACTGTTGCTTCCCTCAAAATCTCTCCCCATCTCCACCTCCCCCTACCCCACTTAGACGTTTCAAAGAGTTTTCATTTTTATAAAACACTCAAATTTTCAGGTAAACAGTATCTACATTTTGCCCTGAAAACTAAAAAACTATATTCGTTGCTATAAATTTTCTACAACCTGCCAAACTGTAAAATAGCTCAAAAACAATGAAAGGTACATATAACTGAGAAGAATACACTTAGACTGGACACCCAGTTTTGTTTTTCATTTGTTTTGGTTTTTTGTTTTTTGCTATTTAAGAGTCTCTTGATTTTTCCTGAGAGTGTCTCCCCACTTCATGTGATCAAAATAATCACAAAGATAATTATTGAGCACAAAAAAAGGCTGGCCTCATAGGCTTGCCCTGATTATTTAGCAGCAAGAGTGGTAAGGAACTATATAGGCATTCTTGAGTTTGTTTTGCAAATCTGGAGTTATACAGCAATAGAATATTAAAACTAATAAACAATATGCCATACAAATAAATACAATAAAATTTTCCTTGTCATGTCATTCAGCCCTATGTCCTTCTTGTTATGCTAGATCTTGGGTTAGCAGTCTGCTTTCAAAAAGCCATCTGCTTCCAATGTAAAGAGTCCTGGGATTCCTGACACAGTCCACTGGTACTATATGAAAGTTATCTCAGCTGTGTCATCTCAGAAGCCTGTACCCAGGAGATTCTCCTTTCAAGTGTCAATAGTTCAGAGTACCTGTGGCAGTCCTCCTTCCTAGTGCTCCGAATCTTTGTTACAGATACAAACTAGTCACTGTAGCTTATAGCTGAGCGTTCATGCAAGCATTAGAGTAAAACTGAAAATTGCTCTAGATGACAGATACTTAATGGCTGTGCTTAATTTATTACTGTAATCGGTAATATCAGAATAGAAGATGAATAAAGTTCTCCATTGGGATACAGTATGTAACTGTTTCATAAAAATTTTTATCAGTGTTTTCCCTGATGGTAAAAACATATTATGGATAGCAAGGGTGTTGTCAAATCTCTAGGCACTTCCCATAAAGCATACAATTTCTGAAATAGTTATATTAGTAACATTTTACTTATGTGAATCTAACCTTAAGGCACACTGAGCATCTCTTCTCAGATATGACAGCAACTGTTACAATGGTAACATATCAGACAAACTTAATTATTTCTAATATCCCTTTTTATAAGATAAAAGAACAAACCTTTATGATTTTTCTAGAGACCTTCTAGGAAATTTCAAAGATAGTTTTAGGTATCTTTGTTTGTAAAAAAGGTATTTTTGTTTGTAAAAGCTATTCTGAAATTGATTTTTTTTCTTTAGATATGATCTTTAGAAGGCAAAATCAAAAGAGTTGTCAAAAAAGAATTGGGCACCTAATTAAGATAGGATCATAGGTAAATGAGAAACACTACTTGGTTACGTAATTTTTTAAAGCAACAATAAAATATTTTAAAATAAGCATAGAAAGTAACATGATTGTGAATAATCTTGGCTCATTCATAAATGAGTAAACTTTGTTCTTCACTTCTTTATTGTCTTAAATAATTAAAGACACAATCAAGCAAATATAAAGCACAAAAAGGCAGATTACACACACGAAAATAACCTTTCATATCGTAAGGAAAGCATTAATCAGTAACCAAAGAAATAAGCTCATCCAACCTGAGTGAACTTTCTGTAATTTTAATATATTTCTCAGCTTCATAGGTGTAATACCTATTTCTCAGACATAGGTATTATAAACCAAGGCAAATAAAAGTCATTTTCAAAGTTTTGTTCTTTATTATGCTGTTTTATATTTTTGTTTTAAAGAACTTTATTTTTCTTTTTCTTTTTTTAAGATTTTTATTGGGGAAGGGGAACAGGACTTTATTGGGGAACAGTGTGTACTTCCAGGACTTTTTTCCAAGTCAAGTTGTTGTCCTTTCAATCTTAGTTGTGGAGGGTGCTGTTCAGCTTCAAGTTGTCCTTTCAGTCTTAGTTGTGGAGGGCGCAGCTCAGCTCCAGGTCCAGTTGCCATTGCTAGTTGCAGGGGGCGCAGCCCATCATCCCTTATGGGAGTCGAACCAGCAACCTGTGGTTGAGAGGACGCTCTCCAACCAACTGAGCCATCCGGGAGCTCAGCGGCAGCTCAACTCAAGGTGCCGTGTTCAATCTTAGTTGCAGGCGGCGGAGCCCACCTTCCTTTGCGGGAGTCGAGGAATTGAACTGGCAACCTTATGGTTGAGAGCCCACTGGCCCATGTGGGAATCAAACCGGCAGCCTTCGGAGTTAGTAGCATGGAGCTCTAACAACCTGAGCCACCGGGCCGGCCCGCTGTTTTATATTTTTGAACAAACTTACACTTTACATTAGAACAAAGAGTGGTCCCCAGACCCACGAGGGCCCTGAAATCCTTTAGGTGAATTCCCTTTAGTCTGCAAGGTCACAACTATTTTCGTAATAAAACTAAGACTTTATTTGGCATTTTTGTTCTCCTTCTCTCGTGAATGTACACTGAGTTTTTCCAGAGGCTCTATAATGTGTGACAACTCATCAGACTGAATGCAGAAGCAAATAAGAATCCAACTCACTTCTATTAAGCCAAACATTAAAGAGATTTTCAAAATTATAAAATAGTGCACAAAAAAGTAAATTACTTATATTAACATGAAATGGCTTCATCATCGCTACATACAAATTAACCCACAAATAAATATTTTATTAGTTTCAGGTGTACAAAACAATGTAATAGTTAAACATTTATCATTTATATCCCTCACACAGTGATAACTCCCCACCCCCATGTACTACTCCTCTGATATCGCACAGAGCCATTACATTTCCACTGCCTCTACTCCTAATGCTGTACTCCACTTCTTGTTATATATATATATAAACTTGTACTTGACATTCATTATTGTTCAGCTTCAGCTTCAGGTGTACAGTGCACTTCTTTTAATTTCTTAGTTTTAGTTTCTCATACAGTAATATGGATAGACATAACCCACATAAATAAAAGCTATAGGGATTCTTAATAAATTTTAATATAATTTAAAGAGTCCGAAGAACAAACATTTTGAGAACTGAACTTTTTTTTAACAATATTATTTTTCCTTGAAAAATGGAAGAACACACATAATTATACTTCTGTGTCATTATTACCCATAGCATAGTTGTAATCACCCATATTCATTATAACATTTAAGGAGAAACTAATTTCTATTTCACAGCAAAAACTAGGGGATATAGATCATTGTGAAATCATATGTAAGCATATTAGCAGACTAGCAAAGTTCATTAACACACAGAATGCAACTTTCTACAGCCACACACATGCCTTTTATACCTTCTTAATGTAGCAAAGATGAAAAAACACATCCATTAACATAACCCAAAGGTATAGTCTATAATATATTTTTAAAAAGAAGCAAAATATAATATATTAACTGAAAACCAAAAGTATATTAACTTAAAATCATGATTAGTAATCAATGATCCAGTGTTCTATCTTACTTAGACATCATCTAGGTATATGATGATTATTAAGTAATTTAATATCAGTTCAAGATTTTAAGATATTTTTGTTTTTGTTTTTGTTTTTGTTTTATTTTGTTTTGGTGGAAAGAAAAGCAGATTTATTCAAAATGCCAGCATTCTGTGAGGATGGTGGACTCCTGTCCAAAATCTACCCCCGCCCCCCAGGATTTTAAGTTATTTTTAAGCTGACATACTACAAACATAATTACTATTGAAATTAAAAGTTTGTCATACCCAAAGCAATCTACAGATTCAGTGCAATCCCTATCAAAATTCCAATGGTATACTTCACAGAACTAGAACAAATAATTCAAAATTTATATGGAACCGAATACCAAAAGCAACCCTTAGAAAGAAAACCAAAGTTGGAGGTATCATGCTCCCTGACTTACTATACTACAAAGATATAGTAATTAAATCTGGCACAAGAATAGACACACAGAGCAATGAAACAGAATTGAGATCCCAGAAATAAATGCACACAGATATGGACAATTAATCTATGACAAAGGAGCCAAGAACATACAATGGAGAAAGGACAGTCTCTTCAATAAATGGTGCTGGGAAAACCAGACAGCCACATGCAAAGGGATGAAACTAGACCACCAGTTCACATAATATACAAAAATTAGTGGATTAAAGACTTAAAGGTAAGACCTGAAGCCATAAAATTCTCCGAAGAAAACCTAGGCAGTAAGCTCCTTGACATCAGTCTTAGTGATATTTTGTGGATCTGACTCCAAAGGCAAGGGAAAAAAAAGCAAAAGTAAACAAATGGCACTATATCAAAGTAAAAGCTTCTGCACAGCAGAGGAAACCATCATCACAACGAAAGGCAACCTTCTAACTGAGAGAAAATATTTACAAATATTTGAGAAGGGGTTAGTACCCCCAAATATATAAAGAACTCATACAACTCAACAACAAAAAAACAAACAACCTGATTTAAAAATGGGCAGAGGATTTGAACAGACATTTCTCCAAAGAAGACATACAGATGGACAACAGGCACATGAAAAAATATTCAACATCACTAATGATTAGAGAAATACAAATCAAAACCACAATGAGATATCACTTCACACCTGTTAGGATGGCTATTATCAAAAAGACAAAAAGTAAGAAGTGGCAAGGATGTGGAGAAAAGGGAACCTTGTATGCTGTTGGTGGGAATGTAAATTGGTGCAGCCACTGAGGAAAACAGCATAGAGATTCTTCAAAAAATTAGGAGTAGAACTACAAGATGACTCAGCTATTCCACTTGGGTGTCTATCTAAAGAATACAAAAACACTAATTCAAAAATATATGTTCTATATATAATGGACTGTTACTCAGCCATAAAAAAGGAATGAAATTTTCCCATTCGCAACAATATGGATGGACCTAGGGGGTGTTATGCTAAGTGAAATAAATCAGACAGAAAGACAAATACCATATGAGTTCACTTATATGTGGAATCTAAAAATCAGAACATGATCAAACAAAACAGAAACAGTCATAGATGCAAAGAACAAACTGATGGTTGACAGGTAGGAGGGGGGTTGGGAGACTGAGCTAAAAGGTGAAGGGATTAAGAAGTACAAATTGGTAGTTACAAAATAGTCATGGGGATGTAAAGTACAGCATGGGGACTATAGTCAGTGATATTGTATGGCATCGGGGTGTAACGACTTGTGGGGTGATCACTTTGTAAGTTATATAAATGTCTAACCACTGTGCTGTACACCTGAAACTAATATGTTACTGAATGTCAAAAAAAAAAAAAGATTTATATCTTCCATTTATAAGAATCATCAAATGGTCAGACCGTAAACCAAATTTCCAATCATTGCTACCGTGAGGGGGGAAAACTTTGTTGACCATGCACAGAAACAAAATAGAACTAAAATCAATAAAAGGGGCAAAATTAGAGAAACCAAAGGTTAGCAGAGTTCACATTTTATTGCTGCTTGGCATTCCCTTCAGGAACCAAGGAAAGATGTGCCCAGGTTTAAGCCACCCATGAAGTGCACCTTCTTCAGCAACAGGTTTACCTGGCTCTGTCAAGCAAATCAGTGGGACTGCTTGATGGAGCCTCCACAGTTATTAAAGTATAATTTTTAAAGACAAAATTATGCATCTTATAAATACAAAAAAATGAACACATCCAAGGTTTTATTTAACTCTTTAATTAATGAAGTAACTAGTCAGATATATAACTTGTTTAAAGGAGAATTCAGAGCATGCACACATATAGGTAATCAGGAATGCTGAAATAAATTTGTTAATAGATGCAAAACTGTTTAATATTTACAGGCAAATAATTAGTTACATCTCCAGGGACAAAACTAATTTGCATTTATTTGGGTAATAATCATGTTCCCTCTCAGTTTTCTACACCTTAGTTTTTGTAAAATAGCCCAAAGATAATGAAGGGCCCAAATAACCCAGGTTGTGTTATGCTGGACATCCAGTAATCTTTTTTGCCCTTTTCAATGTCTTTTACAATTTCTCTGATGTTGTTCTTACCTGGGTTGAGGAAAAGAACTTGTTCCTTCATACATTTATTTTTCTTCTTCCTATCTAACTCTAATTCAGAAAATCAGACAGAGTTCCTTGCTGTTTCTATAGGTAGGCAAAATTTATGAACAATGATGATTCTCAGCCTTTACTGCTATGTCTGTTATAAGCTTTCCCTCTGTCACAAGAAACATAAAGCATTCCTTCATGTTCAAAAAGAATTAAAAGACGTTTTTAACAACAGAAAGGATTTTTTTCAAGAAAAATAAAATACTTTCATTTATTTAGCAAATAGGTAATTAGCATATCTGCTTTCCAAACTCTGTCTCATAGCCTTTAAGACCCTGTAGGTATGGCTTCTGCCTGTCTCTCAAACCTCACCTTATTCTCTGTTCTACTCATTCACTACCTTCCATTGTATTTTCAGTTCGAGGCACATTCTACTGCTTTGGAAGCTTTTGTATGTACTTCCCTCTGCCTGGAATCCTTAACCCTCTACATTTCACGTGGCTATATCCTTCTCGTCCTTACCACCTCTTTTAAAATGGCCTTTTCTTATTCTCCACCCCACCCCATTATTTTCTATCCTAGCACCTCTCATTTCCTTTACAGCATGTACCACACTTTATATTAATTAGTTTATTTGTTGGTTTACTTATTTTAAGCTGTCTTCTCCAGTGAAATATAACAGGACACCTTTGTGTGCATGACCATGTTTATCTTGTTCACCATTAAATCTCTAGCACATATAGAATTTCTGATACATAATAGACATTCAAAAATATTTGTAGAACTAACAAATGAATGAATGAAAGACATGTGCTGTTCACTTGGGATTCAGCACACACACACACACACACACACACACACACACACACACACACAGGGTTCCTGTTCTCACAGACTCTATAGTCCAATAAAAGATGCATATCCATTATCAGGCAATTGCAGTCTAGCCTAAGTGTGTGGTGTCTGACGGACATAATATTATAAGAACACATAAGAAAGGTCTGGAAATTTCTGCTTCTGCCATGATAGAGTGGTTTATTTGGATCAATTTTCCCTCCAAGAACAACGATAAGAGCTATATTTTTTAAAAGTTTAAGAAGACAATGAAAAGAAAAAGCAGGTATCTGAAGAGAACAACCAAGACAGCCAAGATTCAAGGCACCAAGATCTGAGAAAAGTGAACCACAGAGAATTAAAACTGGAATTGTTCTCTGTGTTTTTCAAGGCATTTACTAATTCCTAAGCCAGTGGGACAGGAGAGGTTTAATGGCACAGGAGGCCAAGAAGCCAAATATAAAGAAGTAGCTAAGATGCTAAGAAAGTAAGCAGAATTTTCCAGACTTAGGAGTTCAGAGCCTGCCATGGAGGAGGGGCCTTGGCAAATATCTCAGGCTTTCCATTTAAACCCTTGAAGGTCTGTGCCCTAGGAATAAGACAAAGTGGAAATAAACCAACCTTCACAAAGATTGAAATCTTGCCTCAAATTATCTCAATATCTGATTAGATCAAGGTAATCTTAGTTTACCTTAAGTGACTGCCAGAAGAAAAAAATCCTTTCTGGAGGAATATATCATCATTCATAACCTCTTCAAGTTTTTTTCATACATAATGTTTGGGCTTCAGTTTTTTAAATTACCAGACATACCACAAATAGGACAACATTACTAAAAAACTGAGAAAGGAAAACAAAATAGAACAGCCCTAAAAATAATGGACTTTAAAAAACTAATATGTTTAAGGAAAACAAATGACAAAATGAAGAATTGCACTAGAATCTACTCATAAAATCAAGTGAAATTTTCAGTAAAGGGATGGAAATATGTAACAGCAAAAAAAGCACAAAAGACATATAGGATATCATAGAAGGTCTAACATATGTGTAATTGGAGTCCCAGAAGGAAAGGCAAGAGACAGTAAACAGAAGCAATATTTAAGAGCTATTGGCAGAGTTTTCCAAAACCAATAAAAACCACCAAGTCAGAAATTCAAGGAGCTCTGCTAATCTCAAACAGGATAAATACAAAGAAACCATACCTCAAAAATTGTAGCAAAACTACTGAAAGCCAAGGACAAAGAGAAAATCTTACCTGAAGGACACATTACCTTCAAAGGACCAACAATAAGACTGACAGAAATGACTTAAACAGAAATGATGGAACTCAGAAAACACTGGAATGGCATTTGTAAAGTACTGAAAGAAAATAACTGCTAGTGTGAAACTGTGTATTCAGCAAAAATTTTCTTCAAAAATTAAGATAAAGACATTTTTAGCCAAATAAAAATGGAGCAGACCTATATACTAAAGGGAGATTTTTTTAGGCAGAAAGATTATGGAAGCATGGAAATGCACAAAGGACTGAAGAGCAAAAGAAAGGGTTAATATGTGGGCAAATGTAAATGAGTGTTGACTGTATAAAATAGTGCCTTGTGAGGTTTAAAATATATATAAATATGTACTAGAGATATAAATATAGAGTATATATCATCTGTATAGTATATGTAGGAGGAAAAATATATATATACGCACACACACACACACATCCTTAAAATGTATATAGAATTTGTGGCATATTATAGCACAAAAAGCAGAGAGGAATAAATGGAGTTAAGTTGTTTTAAGTTTCTTGAATTGTCTGGGAATTGATAAAAATATCAAATTATGGTAGACTGTGATAAATGAAGAATGCATGTTGTAATCTCTAAAATAACCACTAAAATAATAACAAAGGAATTTTTGTGTAACCAGCAAGCTAATAGAAGAAAAGTAAAGCAACAACAACAACAAAAAAAAAGGTGAATCCAAAAGAAGGCATGAAAGAAGAAAAAAGGAAATAAAAACAGAAGTGACAAATAGAAAACAAATAATAGGGTAATAGTTTTAAATCCAAATATAGCAGTAATTATATTAAATGTAAATGGACTAAATCAATTTAAAAATTGTCATCCTGGGTGTAAATAAACAATAATAGTATGATACTTATAAGTAGCACACCTTAAATTTAAGGACACAGCTAATTGAAAGTAAAAGATAAAAAAATTACAATGAAAAATGGTGTGGCTGTATTGATATCAGAGAAAAATTAAGGTAAAAAGGATTACTAGATATTAGGAGGGACAGTTCATATATTTAAATGTATCAGTTTGTCAGGAAAATATAACATTTCTAAATTTATTGTATCCATTAATATAGCCTCACAATAAACATAAATAAGTAGTTGATCTATCATCAAGCCCTGGTAATGCAAAGCAGGCTGAGATGACTGAGATAGAGAAGGGTGGGGTGGGCAGAGGGTAGAAAGAAGTATTCCAGACAGAAGGAAGAACATTTTCAAAGACTAGAGGCAAGAAAGCTTTAAAAACTGAAAGCAGCATAGTCTTGCTGGGAGGAGGTGGTGTTGAGGAAGAGAGGGAAAGGGGGAGGGAGAGAGAGAGAGAGGGAGGGAGGGAGGGAGGGAGGGAGGGAGGGAGGGGGAATGGGGCTAGGTGGGAAGACTGCCTAATGAGAGCAATGATTGGTAAAAGGGGGTTAGAAAATAGAAGAATCATAGATATGATATTAAAAAGATGAGACTTTTTTCCTGGAAACCAGGAAGTTCTTTAAGTATTATATAGTGACTTGATGAGATTTGTTTTCAGAAGATCTCTTACTTCTGTGGGGGACATGAATTGGAGGAGGGCAGTACTACTGGGAGACCTATTTCAGTAATCCAAGTGAGATGATGTAGGCCGAAGCTGTGGAGGTAGAGAGAAGAGAACCAATTTTAAAAATATAATGTCCCATAGCTCTTGAAATATTTAAAATTTTAGTAGGTTACTAGATTCACTCTTGGGTTAGTGAATAAGGCAACACAAACAACAGACCAAGAAAGAAGTTGAAAAATTTTAAGAACTGCAGCTTTTTTTCTTTCTGTCTACAAAACCAACTACAGGGCAGTGTTGCCTTTCATTTCCAAAGATCAGGTTTTGTCAAATCATTCTGAGTGGGTCATAACCTTAGGTTGGTTGTGTTTTCTTAGCACAACATGAAGTTGGAGCAATTACACTCCCTTGACTTTCTGTTTAAAATTTCATCCCTCTTTTTTATTTTTGTTGGCTTATTTAGAATTGGAAATCTATGGGCAAATATCCAAGTCTCACCTGAAGAATGTACATTATTTTAAATCCATTAAGCAGAATAGTGTAGGGTATATACATGTGGCTTTCCTGGCCAGGAACAACTTCTTAAGCCAAATTTGTTAACATCCTTTCTCAGACATAAAAGCCTGTCTTAAAAGACAGACAATAACCCATCCGGTAATACTTACTATGTTAATGTGGTTATTTGGTTCATTATCAAAGTACTCCTATTAGGATGTACTTTTTATGAGGATAGAGATATTGTCTCTTTTGTTCAAGGCTATATCCCCCTTACCTAGACTGGTACTCAGCATATACCAAGTGCTCAATAAATGTTTATTAAATGAATGACTGAGAAATGAAGGGGTGAGGGAGTATTTGTCTTAAGAAAATCAACTTCACTAAAATAAGGTGTTGTTTTCATTTTAGTCCTATAAATTCATTGTATCTTCATTTAAAGTTTTGATTCTCTGATATAAGAATGTTTGAAAGTAAAGTGATTATTTTTCATATTTGCAGGACTATCTCAAGCAGGTGCTGGACATTGATCTTCATGCTCAGATCCATTTTGGCAGGGTTTTTATGAAACCAGGGTATGAAAATAATCTTATCTCATATGTGGGGTTGGTTTGGCTTGCTTTGACTAACAGTTTTAAATGCTTTCTTTTTATATTTTCTTTTATGGATTATCTATTCTAATAAAGAAATATTATAGTATCAGAATTCTTTGCACAAGTGTAGCTTCTATCTGAAATGGGAATTCATCTTCCTTATGAATCACTGAGTTTGGCATAAACAAAGCAAAGCAACTTTCTAAACCTTTCTTTCTTTGATTCTCATGTCTAGTTCCTAGTTCCTTCTTTCTGTTTTTCTCTATACTGATTTTTTGTCTCTCTTTGAAAACATTTGAGTATAAAAATTCTCAAACACACACAAAAGTAGAGTGCAGTGAACCCCCCATGTACCCATCACCCAGCTTCAGTAACTATCAACATTTTTTCATAATTGTTGTATCAACCCCAACCCTCACCTTTTTGGGGAGACAGAGGGCTGAATTATTTTAAAGCAAATTCTAGAGATGTCATTTTGGTATACATCTCAAATAATGACAACAGCAGCATTTTCTTATGTAATCACAATTGTATTATCTCACCTACCAAAATAAGTAAGAATATCTGAATATCATCTAATGCCCTGAGTATATTCAAATTCTCCGAGATGTCAAGAGAAAGAATGCCTTCTTATAATTGTTTTGCTTGAATTAGGATTCGAGTCAGTCCACTCATTGTATGTAGTTGTTAAATCTTTGTTAAACAAGAATGTTTACTCCCCGCCCCTCCTTTTGTAGTCATGCTGTTGTCTTGTTGAAGAAACCAAATCATTTGTCCTAATGAATGGATTTGGCCGATTTTTTCCTTATGGTGGTGTTTAATTTGCTCCACTCTCTCCAATATATTCTGTAGACTGGAAGTTAGATCTAAAAGCTTGATTAGATTCAGAGTCAACTTTTTTTCCTTTACAAGAATACTTCATAAGTAGTATTTCATACTGCTTCTTACTGCCTCCCAGGAGGAAAGAAAAATAACCGCATACCAGGATCTTGCACATGTCCTAAAAACTAATAACTCTCTAAGGAAGGGCTGATGGAGGTCCTGTAAGCAGTTGTAAATCCTTAAAGAATGCCAAACACTGGTGCTGATGAAATATGTGTGGCATGTCTTCATGCAAGTCTGCCTATTCAGACCCCTGCTACTCTATAAACCTTTGCTTCCCTGTTCAAAGGCTCAGCGTGTGGGTGAGTGTTCCAGCACACTTCCTTGCTGTCGGGAACAGCAGTGATGATGCTTTAGTTAGGATTCTACCCTGATGGGTGCTCGTGTGAACCCTAAGAGAGTGTAGAGGTGAGACTTACCAGTTCTTACAGTGAACAATGGGAACTATCAGCAAATTCCAGAAGCCTTTGTTAAGTCATATAACCCTCCTAATCTCCCTGATTTGTTGGATACCTCATGTCAGTTCTTGGACAGAGATTAGGCTTTACCTCCAGGTTTTGCTACTTAAGTATGAAGTTAAGATTATCCCTAAAGCTTTCTTCACAACTTGATAGAATTTAGAATTTTTGGCATTTTATTTCTGTGGTTACCCCAATATGGCTGCTGCTTACAAGGCTCTTTCATTATTGAAATTGTTGGACTTGGATAATTCTTATTAAGAATATTTTGTCTTAAGCAGATATTGCTATGGTATGGATACACAGGCTTTTTTATTTTCCTGTCCCTATGGGCAATATTAATTTGATTAGAATACAGAGGAAATCCCAAAAGCATGTCAACGTGCTTCTCACTAACCCTAAAAATTAAATCAATTATTCCCTTTGCAGTGACAAAGAGGCTGACATCACTTGCTCTCACCGCTAGAGAATTATTTGTGTAATATCTGTTATTTAAATTAATCTCAGCACCTATGGTGTACAGTTCTTCTTATTTTCAGTCTTTTATTTACCACCTATCTCAACTTTAGGAGTTGGTCAGTTCCTAATGTTTATTGTCCTCAATTAAAGTCACAACACTCTGTGACTTCAGTCATTGTATAAATTCTGTTGCATTCTGATCTCAAGAGGAGAATTGAACAATAAGAGTTGAGTTTCAAGGAAATGGCCTTTCAGAGCCTAAACAAAAACTTCACAGTCTAGCAACAGGACACTAATGATAGCGATGCATGATAACAAAATATTCTTTGTAATGGAATCTTTTTTAAAATGAGTGCCTTTAGAAAAATTATGGTACCTGTCTGCAAGATGCAAAAGATGATTTAAATTTGCTTTCCGTACAAGTAGAAGGAAGGTTTTATGCATTTCCTCTTCTCTCTTATTATGTGTGTTAGTTTGCTATAATAAAGTGGTTTAGAAGTTTAAATGGGCTTCCTTTACTTGGCCAGAATTTTATATTTGTCTAAAGACAGGAAGATTTTGAAGGTAATTGCTACTTAATAGTAAAACAAGAAGAACTATAAAAATCTCAAGAACAATTTAGCTTTGCTCTTCCCGCATACAGTGCACTCAGAATGTAATTGACCTCTTTCACTTTAGATACAGAGATCCTCAAAAAAGCATTTGGAGTATTTTGAACCAGATCTACTAATCATAATTTGTATGAGTCATCTATAGTGAACATAGCTGTTTTTGAGAATTTATCTTGGAAATTATTTTCATCACACAGTAACAGTCATTGCCAAGTAACCTATCCATAAATCTACATGACAGCCTAAACTCATGTTTCTAAAATACAGCAAAGAATCAGAAAGTCAGCCAAAAAGACCTCAGTAGCCCAAAACAGATGTTATAAAGTCCATAGACTAACACTTCACAGCATACCCTATGAGAGTCTTACCAAATTATGAGCCATAAAGTTAGAAAAACCTTGGTTCAAATCTTTGTTTCCCCACTTTGTAGCTGAGTGCTTCTGGCCAAATTGCTTAATCTCTCTGAATCTGTTTCCTCAACTATAAAATGGATGATAATTGTCACCTCGTGAGATTGTTGTGAAAATTAAATGAAATAATGGATGTAATGCATAGATGTTTCTTTTAAAATAATAACTTTTATTATTACTAATATTGTCATTCCAACAATATAGCTATTATTACTATTCTGTGGTTCCCAAACCTGAGGCAAGCGTTAAGGGTCTAGCATTAAGGGGAGCCACAGAAAAACACCAGGAAAACAAAAACAAACTATGGAAACACAGCAGTGTATGATGTGGGATTATGGTTTATAAGTAAAAACAACACATAATACCCTTGTGACTCAACATCACTGTATTATAGCAGAGTAGAATAAGTTAATGATGGCTGTAAATCATCAAAAAATGTTAATGTTCATCATATTATTGCAAAAATTCATGAGTGAGTGACCCATTTTTTGAAAGACCAATCTGCAAAAACCGTAAAAAAAAAAAAAATTGGGGGTGCTTAAAAGGATGATTTGTCAACAGTATGGAAATTTCAGCATTCCATAAGGATTCTACACCACTCAAGTTTCATTAATATAATGAAAATTTTAGCTGGAATTCTCTATAAAGGTTAGTCGGTAGAAAAAAATCACGATTCTTAACTGCCCACCTCCTCCGTGCCACTGACACTCACTTCTCTGTACCCCCACGGTAAGGGTTCATGTCAGAATCTTGAGGAAGTATAATTTGAAAATTTTTTAAGTTATTGTTGCTTTAATTTTGTTCTAGTCATGGTATTTTATTTATTTTGACGTTTCAAAACACTCCCTTCAGAGGAGGGAGGTTCTTATATTTATTGCTGAGTACAGTTTTAAAGGGTTGGAAAATACTCATCTTGAACAATAGACAGTCATCTGATAGACATGTATTACCAGGTGGGCTTCTGATATTAAGAATGACTGTTATAAATCTCCAACAATAATATAGACATTATCAGCTGGATGGGTGGAGAAACTCCAGGATTTGGGATAACTTCTATGGCACTGGCAGGAAGGGAAAAAACGTAAGCTACAGAAAACCAGGGAGTTTGGTTATTTGGACACAGAAGATGCTAAAAACAAATTAATTTAAATGCTCTTGAAACACTTCAGGGTATAGAGGTTAAGAAGGGTCAACAGAAAAGTACTTTTATACGATCAACTTTCTGTATAGGGAGCCCCGCAGCAAGAAAACTGGAGCACTTAGTTGACTCGTCAGGTTACTCTGCACTCACTAACAACATCTTTTTTTCTCTAGCCTGCCAACAACATTTGCAACTTTGGATATTGATGGTGTAAGAAAAATAATCTTTGCATTACCAGGTAAGACTAATTGAAATAGTGTCTTTTGCTTTTTCTGGGGGAAAAAATGACCGAACGTTTTTTGAATCCCAGGTGACCAGTTCCCTATCAGCATTGGACTTGAAATCCGAAAGACCTGGGTTCAAGTCCTAGCTTTACTTACTTGGACAAATTACTTAACCTCACTGAAGGTGTTTCTTCATCTAGAAAATGGGGCTAGTATCTATTTCACAGGGTTGGTGTGAAAGTCAAATTAGATAGTATCTTTCAAAGCTTGTTCCAAACCCTAAGATGATGACCCAATGTTAGCTGTCACTAGTTCTTTCCGGGCACCTGCTTTTCCTTATAGGAAATTGGTCAAAGATAACAGTCTCATCACCTCCCACTACAAGTATTGTGCTCAAGAGGCCAAAGGGCCTGGAATCATCCATGCAAATACTAGAACAAAAAATACAAAACTGCCTTTGGTCCATGCCAGATTTAGACTGGGTGCGGTGGGGGGGGGGGGGGGACTAGAATGGCTGCCACGTAGTCTGGGACTTCTCAGCCTAATCTCAGGCATCAGCAGTCTGACCTCATCCCTGTCCCCACCCTCACTCCCAGGTGAGCAGGAGCTCACATGTTCAGAGTGTAGAAAAAGCAGTGATTTGGTTCACCAGGACTTTCAAATCCAGTTTTTTATTGGTTTTGGGAGTGTATTTAAAGCTGTGGTTTTAAAGCCATTACTAATCTTGATAAATTCTAAAGTAGTTTAGAAGTTTTATGTATCTCCTTGTTATTTTTTTCAACTTGAAAAAAAAATTATCCTCTAATCTGTAACAGTGCCCCATTCTCTGTTTTTTAGCACAGATTCCTTCAGAAAATAATCTACTTATGCCTTTCAGATGCACAAATCTGGTGACTGTGAAATATTTATATGCTTTTTATACTAAATAAATCTCAAGAGATATAAAGAGAGGAGGCAGAAAATGTAGAACTTTAAAGGATTTTAAAGCCCCTATCTATAAGTATAAAAGAGATTAGATTTCTATCATATAGGAAATTTTAAGAGAGAGGACATGTAAGGTAAAGTAGTCCTCAAGATGGATCTATAAGTACAGAATTCCATAGGGCCTTTAATATATCTTTAGATGTTCCAAAAACCATTCTATAAAAAATGTGAACCTCTTTCTAGCTTTAACGTCCCTAGAAGGCACTATTTACTTTGTCTACAGAAGTACGATTTGACCTCCAGACCGTCAGTGACAGCATAACAAAGAACATTACAATGGGAGCCATTTCACCGTTACTAAGGGAGGATCGCTGAGCTCCCAAAGTCATAATTAAATAACCTATATTCAAAGTGCTACTTTAATTGGAAATTTTCTCTGCACAGCCCGAATAAACCAAAAGAGGGCAGCAACAACTCACATATTCAGATTGTAAAACCAGCAAAGAGGTTCCTTTTACAAAGATTTTAAAATTCAAAATTGTATTGCTGCTTTCTGGAAGGGCATGCATTTAAAGTCATTACTGATCTTGATAAGTTGTAAAGCAGTTTAAAAGTTTTGTGTATCTTGTTGCTATTTTTGTAACTTTTTAAAATTACTATAGTAACACATGTTCCCTATAAAAACATTAGAAAGTACAGATAAGCATTAAGAAATGTTATCCATAATCCCTTTCCCACTATTTGCAGTTTTTTGGTATCAATCTTCCAATTCTTTTTTTTCAGAGAGAACATTTTTTGAAGAGTAATTTTATAAAGCAGTAGCAATTACAGGAACAGGAATTCTGTAATCACGGTTGAATAAACAATAGCTTTGGTTTTTTTTCCAGGAAAGTTTACATATATTTGTATCTTGAAGCAAGGGAAAAGCAATTGATTCTTATTAAGAGTCTGCTGTTCTGTTGGGCAACTTGTTTTTCTATTAAGATACTAAGTATCAATAATCTCTTCTTAGAACTGAAAACAAATCTATTCTTAACTACTTTTGTGGGTAGAAGAAAATTAAAGGTATGGTTTAAGGTAATAATAGGCTAAAGTGACCATTACCTTTAACTTTGATGATAGAATTAGGAGCACATAGCCAGACCAAGGGAACCTAAGATAGATAGGTTAAGATAGATAGGAACCTAAGATAGATAATAGCCCATCATCTACCCCCAGTGTATACATACTTACTCACAACTGTATAGAAGTATTAATTAAGTTAGAATTTTAGAACCAGAAAGGATATTGAGAATCATATAGTCCAACCTTTCCTTTTGTGGATCAGTTAAATTAGACTCAAAAAGGTTTGCAATTCACCAGGGTCACACAGCTTGGTTAGTTAACATACCACACAAGAAACTAAATCTGTATTCTCAGCCCAGCCATTTTTTTTTTCACAACCTACCTTTCCTCTCTTTGTAGTACATGACACACCCAGATTTCTTCTTGGAGAGGTACAATTGAATTTCTCAAATTTTTCTTCTAACTTTAAAAGTATTTGTATTAGTCGTCCCAGGCTGCCATAACAGAATACCACAGACTAGGTGACAGGATTATTTTCTTACAGTTCTGGAGACTGGAAATCTAAGAGCTAGATGCCAGCAAGTTTGGTTTATATTGAGGTTTTCCTTCCTGGCTTACAGATGGCCACCTTTTCACTGTGCCCTCATGTGGCCTTTCTTCTGTACACACATGCTCCTGATGTTTCTTCCTCTTTTTATAAGGACACCTGTCCTATTGGATTAGGGTCTCACCCTTATGACCTCAGTTAATTTTACTTGTCTCTAAAGGCCCAATCTCCAAATACAGTCACATTGGAGGTTAAGACATCAATAAATGAATGGGGGGGTAGGAGTGACACAATTCGGTCCATACAGTATTTTTCTTCAAGTCTTTCACATCTTAAACCATTTAGTTTTATTTTTTAAACTTAAAGAAATGTCTGGTAGGGGTGACCGGATGGCTCAGTTGGTTAGAGCGCGAGCTGTCAACAAGGTTGCTGGTTCAATTCCCACATGGGATGGTGGGCTGTGCCCCCTGCAACTAAAGATTGAAAACGGCGGCTGGACTTGCTGCTGAGCTGCGCCCTCCACAACTAGATTGAAGGACAACGACTTGGAGCTGATGGGCCCTGGAGAAACACACTGTTCCCCAGTATTCCCCAATAAAATGGAAAAAAAGAGAGAGAGAGAGAAAGAAAGAAAGAGATGTCTGGTAAAGGGGATTATGGATAAATTTTTTAATGCTTATTCTACTTTCTAATTCTTTTACACTGAGCATGTATTACTATGGAAATTTTAAAGCATTTTAAAAATAGGAAATAGAAACCACTTTAAAACTTATCAAGATTAGTAATGGCTTTCCATGTATAGTTCTCAGAAAAGCAGAAATAAATGGTGTTAAACAGCTTCTGGGCATCAGAAGTCTCTGTGTTTCACTGATAGACCCAAATGTTTGCATCCTCTGTGGAATTTGGTTGACTGTAGATCTATTCTGGCATCCTTTTGGATTCAAAGATATTCAGAAAAGAAAGACTAGTAGTCACCTCACTCTCTGTGATACCTGAAGGCATAGACAGTCATAATTATTTGGCAAATTTTTATGTGTATACTATAAATAACTGCTTGGTTGACTTTCAGGGAATCCTGTGTCAGCCGTGGTCACCTGCAATCTCTTTGTTGTGCCTGCACTGAGAAAGATGCAGGGCATCTTGGATCCTCGGCCAACCATCATCAAAGCCAGGGTAATGTTTTCTAATAACCAGGAACCAAAATCGAAGCCTAATAACAATTAAGGATATGATCTAGATCTAAAAACATCTAGAATTTTATATTAGTTTTGAGGGGAAAATGCAGTTTTACTCTCCCCTTCGTGGTGGAAAATGGAGGGGAAAGGGTCCCTTTATTCCCCTCCCACATTATTCCATGGCTTCTAAGGTGAATAATATTTTCCAGTGAGAAGTCCATATGGGAGTGGATATGTAATGTTAAAACAGTCAATAGATATAGCTGGCACCACGCTAACACTAAACCTATATGAAAGGAGGAACAAGAATTCCCTTTCCCCTGTGTAAACTCACCGAGGACAGCAATTTACCTGCTCAATTTTTCTGTAATTTCACTGATAAATTTTAAACAGGTTAAAAAAAGGCAATAAAAGGACTGAAAAGAGACTCTGGTAAATCAGAAAGAAAGGGTGGCCATTTTGTTTGGAAAAGAACCACTAAGGCCAAGGAATTATACCTGCTGTAAAAGTCACTTGGAAATTGGAGTCCCTTTCTCCACCGACACTAACTTCAATTTGATTTTCTACTGCGCAACTAATTATGTAACACTCTTTTCGTATAAGTAATGAACAATTTTCTTGGCAACATAAACTACAATACCAAACCATTACTTTTTTTTAAGCTTTATTGAGGTGTAATTGATATACAAACAATTGTACATGTTTAATGTATACATTTTGATGAGTTCGGACATATGCACACACCTATAGTGTCATCACGACAGTCAAGGTGCTAAACATATCTATCACCTCCAAAAATTTCTTTGTGTTCTTAGTGGTTTTGTTGTTTTGTCATGAGAACTATCCTCTTAACATATTTTAAAGTGCACAATATCATATTATTAACTATAGGCACTATGTTGCATAGCAGATCTCTAGAACATTTTCACTTTGCATAACAGAAACTTTATACACATTGAGCAACAATTCCCCATTTCCTCCTCCCCTGATGCCCTGTAGCCAACATTTGATTCTCTGTTTCTATGAGTTTGACTACTTTAGATGACACATGTAAGTGGAATCATGCAGTATTTGTCTTTCTGTGACTGACTTATTTCACTTAGTATAATGTACTCTAGGTTTATCCATGTTGCCAGAAATGGTAGGTTTTCATTCTCTCTTAAAACTGGATAATATTTCTTTGTTATGTGTATGTGACATTTTTCTTATTCATCTGTTGATGGGCATTTGGGTGTTTTCAAATCTTGGCTATTGTGAATACTGCTACAGTGAATATGGGGTTACAGATATCTCTTTGGCATCCTGATTTCAATTCTTTTGTACTATACCCAGAAGTGGAATTGTTGAATCACATGGTAGTTCTACTTTTAATTTTTTGAGGAACCTCCGTACTGTTTTCCTTAGTGGTTCTTCCATTCTGCGTTTCTACCAATAGTGTATAAGAGTTCCAGTTTATCTACATCCTCACCAGTGTTTGTTATTTTTTGGTTGGTTGGTTGATTGTTTTTTTGATACTAGCCATCTTAACAGGTTTGAGGTGATATCTCATTGTTGTTTTGATCTGCATTTCCATAATGCTAATGATTAGTGATGTTGAGCACACTTTCATATACCTGGTAGCCATTTGTATGTCTTCTTTGGAGAAAGGTCTACTCAAGTCCTTTGCCCATTTTTTAATTAGGTCATTTGTTGAGTTTTAGAAGATTCTTATATTTTTTGAATATTAATTCCTTATCAGATTGATGGTTTGCAAATCTTTTCTCCCATTCTGTAAGTTGTCTTTTCACTTTATTAATGTTTCCTTTGCTGTGCAGAAGTTTTTTTGAAGTGATGTAGTCCCATTTGTCTATTTTTGGTTTTGTTGCCTGTGCTTTTGGTGTTAAATTCAAGAAATCATCGCCAAGATCAATATCGATAAAGAAGATTTTCCCCTATGTTTTCTTCTAGGAGTTTTCAGTTTCAGATCTTATATTTGTCTTTAATCCATTTTGAGTTGATATTTTGTATTGTGTAAGATAGAGTCCAATTTTATTCTTTTTTTATTGTTTTTCCAATACCCAAGCCATTACTTTTTAGGAGCCCTGAAATAAATTCAGACCTGACGGAATGCTATAATTAGTTCACAGGAAGAACATAAAGCATAAATAGTAATAGGAAATATTAATAAAATATTACTCTGAGAATGTATAAGGTAAAACATTAAGAATATTTAGGCTTCAGATACTGTTAACATTGATCTTCTAAATACTGAGACTCTAGGTGGTGAACACACAATACAATATATAGATGATGTATTATAGAAATCTACACTTGAAACCTATTTAATTTTACTAACCAATGTCACCGCAATAAATTCAATAAAAATTTAAAAATATATATTGAGACTTCATAGACTAATATGTAAAGGAGATATTCTCCTTAAAATTTCAATAAAAGTTCAACTAGATATTAATGAAAACAAAGTTTTTGGTTTTTTGTTTTGTTTTTTTCAGTAATCACAGTAGTGGACTTATTTTAAATTAAGTGGAAAAAGAAGAAAAAAGCCAGCAATGATTCTGATCAAGTCAGAAGGTCAGAGTCATGAGGCTTAGATTTAGACATTAGAACCAGTAATTCTGAATTTGCCCATTATTTTCATATTTGCTAAATTTAGGAAACAAGGAAAACCCATATTGTTACAAGAAAGAGAAAGAGGAATTCTCCTTGACTTTGCAAAGCTCTTATGAATCTTTTCATTTATTTCTCATTTTAACATCCACCGTCTCTTCTTTAAAACTGACAAATGTGGCAGCCATTTGTTCTGACAACAATGATTAGATACCATGTTTCCCCAAAAACAAGACCTAGCCAGACCATCAGCTCTAATGCATCTTTTGGAGCAAAAATTAATATAAGACCCAGTATTATATTATATTATATTATATTATATTATATTATATCATATTATATTATACCTGTTCTTATATTGTATTAAAATAAGACTGGGTCTTATATTAATTTTTGCTCCAGAAGACGCATTAGAGCTGATGGTCTGGCTAGGTCTTATTTTCGGGGAACCACAATAGTGCTCTGTAATCTAAGGGAAACTTAGAACATTGTTCGTGATGTTGCTCATTCCTGTGGAATGAGAACTGCTCTGAAAATCAGTCAGACTCCTTTCTCCCACAGAGCAGTGTCAGAAAGGGTCATCAGCATGCTGGGCTGTTTACTTCTTTTGTTTTTAACTCCGCAGCTTACCCCACACCTTCACTGATTTAACTGCCACTTTAGAACATAACCCTATTCACTTACTTGAAAATGGTAAAGCTTATTGTCTCTGTTTTCAGACCATCCAAGATGCAGCCACTTATTACTTATTACTGTTTCTCAACATGATTGCCACAAACACAGCCTCTCTTAATTCTTGCTGCTTTGGGGAAGTGGAGTGGGTATTAAATGCTGGTGTCGGTAACACACAGCTGGACTGTGAGGTAGCTGTCCTATGGGCAGGGCGATGCTGGATTATATTAACATGTCAGCACAAAAAAATGTCATCTCTTTATAGCAACACCTTCTGAAGAACGTCAGTGTAGAATAAACATTTGCCCTATTTCCTTGGTCAGTTGTGGTTGAAGTTGAAATACTTCTGATTTTCAGTAGACAATCAGAAATATAATCTTAACAATTCATCGAAAAGAATTATTGACCTAATGTTTCCACAAAAGGACATCCTATCATGTGTTTTCTTAATATCCCATCAAAGCACCCTGTACTGCCCCTTGTTCTCAACTGTTTTTGCTAGAAACATACCTGAGGTAACTTCTGTTAGTATTAGCAGCTCACCTCATCTCAGGCATTAATTAAGAGAAGGAAAAGGGAATACTTTCATCTCCCCTGGAACTAGATCAGCACGTCCTAGGAGAGGATGAGCCTGTTGGAATTCCACTAGACTATTCCTCCCTCTTCTCACGAGCATCAGTGCCCTGCATGCTGTAAGAACTTGGTTAATGCTTTCTGACTGATGTCATAAACAGTAAAATACAAAGCATTGCAACACAATGTTCATATTGTTTGAGATTGCTAAGGTGTTTGTAACTGGAGAGAGAAATGTGATTGTTCATTGTGACAAGGTCAGTCATTTATCATCAAAAGATATTATCAGATGCCTGTTATATGAGAATATTATGGTCTATGGATTGATAAAGAGATATTGAAAGTTATAAAACTGTTTATGATCAATAAGAAATGTAAATCAGTTTTAGTTTATTATTAGGAAATGAAAACTATAACTAGCTTATAAAAACTTTGGAAAACTGAATTTGAAATTGATCCATACCTGCGTGTGCAAGGATTTTAAAGTTACATGATAAATTTTAGACATATGATTTATAGGGTAGTAACCTCAATGACCTTTCTAGTAAGCTGATGCCTCATAACTTCTATAGCACTTACCAAAAAATTGAGTGTAAAGCTCCATTAACCACTCTTTGGAAGCTTTGACCAGACCTGAGCGGAGACCAAGCCCCCAATACCCACCATGTCATCTGGGGTCCCCACCCTTTGGTCACCTGTTTTCTCACAAACTCTCTTCCCCAATCTGTGCAGCTCTTAGTCCCAACCTATCCCCCTGAATCTTTCAGAGCTGTCAGCTTCTCCATATTAACAGCTATCAAACCTTCCAAAGATATTCAGGTCTTGGGCAATTGTCTAATAGTCTTCCTCTCTACATCACTTATTACTATCTATTGCTTTATTTCCATAATTCTAAATACTTTTTTTCTGCTTCAGCCATTTGCATACACATCCTTTTCAATACCCTGAACTGCTCCATCTCAAAAATCACCAACTCTGTTATACAATTAGGAACAAATGGCAAATTACTGATCAGTACCAGTAGATATAAAAAAGTGTAAACACTCCTATAACTTACCTTTTACCCTCAGTCCATAGCCCCTTCTGGCTTTACCACTTTCCTCATCCAACCTAAATCCTGTGGTATATCACTTCAACTTTTTTTCAACACCTTCAACTTTTTTTTGCCTCTTCCTTCCACTATAACCCACTCTAAGAATACGGAGACTTGCATCAATCTTTCCTTCTTTGCCCTTCGCTTTTATTCTCAGGTCACTAAGCACAACTAGAGAAGAGTATCCAACTGTTCAGGTTATCACTTTCAGTTTACAAATTTCAGCAGGGACCAAAATTCTCCTTGGTGAGCCTTTTGTACAACATGGATCAGCTTCTTCCATTCCTTACTGGTCTTCCAAGTCTTCACCATTCTCCTAAAGCCCCCTGCACCACCCACATCCCCTGAATTTTGTAGCCAAAAAAAAAAAGGCCTGGGGATAGCTCTTGAATGATAGCTTTAATATGTACTAGATTATAACCCTTGGCATAGTTAATGGTTTCCCTTCCTCTAATCTTGCCTCCTCTTCTATCCTTTTCTGTTGTGCTCTAATCATGTCAGCATCTCCAATTAAAATCTTTCAATGCTTCCCATGACTCTCGTGTTAAATGTAAACTGCTCAACTGAGCACAAGAGGCCCTTCATCCTTAGGCCTGTTTTCCACTCCAGCTTCCTCTGCTTCCCATCCTGCATTCTGACCACACCAGGCTAATTACTGCTTCCACAATGGACATGTGATCCCCTGCCTATGCCTGTTTATTCTCTTTCCTAAAAGGTTCTCCCCTAACCACCACCATCTCCTTTTTCAGCTTAGAAAATTCCTTAGTCAGAAGACTCAGGCATCATTTCCCCTGCAAAGCCTTTCTCGATGTTCCTAAGAAAGGCTGTTGTTTACTTCTTTGTGCTTTTTTATACCATATAAACAGCTCTGGGATAATATTATTGTACTGCATTTGCAATTATTAACTCCATTTGAGAATTCTTTGAGGTCACTTCTCTATAGGATGGGCAGGGGAAAAAGAAAGGACAAAACATACTCCCCTTTTTTTAAAATTATTTCTTAGAGCACCTTTAAGTTCACAGCAAAATTAAGTGGAAAGTACAGGGCTCCCATATACCTCCTGTCCTCACACACGCACAACCCCCTACTACTGACATCCGGCACCGGAGCGGTATATTTGTTACAATTAGTAAACCTACTTTGATGCATCATTATCACCCAGAGTCCATACATTTCCGTAGGGTTCATTCTTGGTGTTGTACATTCCACGGGTCTTGACAAATGTGTACTTACATGTATCTGCCATGTGGTACCATACAGCGTAGTTTCACTGCCCTAGACACCTATGTTCTGCCTATTCATCCTTCCCTCCCTGCTAACCCTCGATCTTCTTACTTATTCCCCAGTTTTGCCTTTTCCACAATGTGATGTAGTTGGAATCATACAGTATGTAGCCTTTTCAGACTGGCTTCTTACACTTAGTAATATGCATTTAACGTTCCTTCATATGTCTTAACGGTTTAATAGCTCATTTGTTTTTAGTGCTGAAAAGTATTCCATTGTCTAGTTTTATCACCGTTTATTTATCCATTCACCTACTAAAGGACATCTTGGTTGCTTCCAAGTTTGGGCAATTATGGATAAAGCTGCTATAAACATCTGTGTGTAGGTTTTTGTGTAGACATAAATTTTCAATTCATTTGGGTAGATACCAAAGAGCATGATTACTGGAGTGTATGGTAAGTGTATGTTTAATTTTGTAAGAAACTGCCAAACTGTCTTCCAAAGAGGCTGTACCACTTTACATTCCCACCAGCAAAGAGTAAGCGTTCCCTTTCCTCCCTATTCTCCACAGAATTTGGTGTGGTCCTTGTTCTGGATCTTGGTCTTTCTAGTAGATGTGCAATGATATCTCATTGTTGTTTTAATTTGCAGTTCCCTAATGATATATGATGTTGAATAGCTTTTCATATGCTTACTTGTCATCTGTATATATCTTCTTTGGTGAGGTATCTCTCCGGGTCTTTTGCCCATTTTTTAAATTAGGTTGCCCTTTTTCTTGTTGTTGAGTTTTAGGATTTCTTTGTATATTTTAGACAATAGGCCTTTATCAGGTGTGTCTTTTGTAAATATTTTCTCCCAGTCTGTGGCTTATCTTCTGATTCTGTTCATATATATATATATATATATATATATATATATACAAATATATATAAATATATACGTCTCTCCCTTAGACATATATACATACAAATATATATAAATATATATATATAATTCTCTCCCTTAGACATTTACATATAGAACATATCATATAGTACTGCACCAAACAATAGTTTTATCTCTTGAGTGACTACTGTGTGCCAGGAAAATATTCAGAGGGAAGAGTCCTAGTTCAGAGCCCACTGCCCAATTTTAAAATAGAAGAAATCATCAGATGTGAAACATCAACCATTTGCAATGCTTTTTCACCAAAAATTGTCTCTGTGTTTACCTATGGTACATCATTCCTGTAACCATTGAAGCTTATAGTAAATAGGTGCTTTCTTAAGCTTACGTGATGTGGTATACCAGAACTATAATGTCAGTACAACTAAACATTGGTTAATAAAGTGTTCTACATTTCAGTAAAATACTCTAAAAATCTAATCAGTGTCATCTCTGGCTGCAAAAGGAACAGCTGTTTGTGAAGCTATAAAAAAAATTAAGTTACTTCAATTTGATGCAACTGATTCTTGTTTCTTAAGTTAACATAAATATCTTGCTTTAAAACCAACAACCCCATTTTTTAGATGAACAAACAGGTATAGGAAAGCAAAATAACTTGCTAGAACAGCCACCTGTTAGCAGTAAACCTGTGAGTAGAACCTTGGTATCGGGTACCATCCCAGCCCAATGTTTGTTCCACTGCACTCCCATGGCCAGACAGTGCATTGTTAGGGAGAAACCTGGCTTAAACATTTAGCAAATAACACAACCAGGTGAACAGCTCTTGTAGTTTAGTACTGGAAAACACAACACACAGAGAGAGATTGAAAGAGAGCGTTGCCCTTAGGTAAGCAAGCGCAAAATAATTTAGGAATAATGGCAAGTTACCCCCCAATAAATATGAAGTAGATTATAAACATAGGAAACATCAAGTGAAAAAGTGGAGTGTGATTCAATCAAGGAAAAATACTCTGGAATTAATTTTATTCTGGATTCCAGAGGAAACACATGAATTGTTGAAGAGAAAAATTAGAAGGTATAAAAACATAGTAACCAGGGCAGCCGGATGGCTCAGTTGGTTGGAGCGCTAGCTCTGAACAACTGGGTTGCCAGTTCGATTCCCACATGGGCCAGTGAGCTGCACCCTCCACAACTAGATTGAAGACCACAAGCTGCCGCTAAGCTTCCATAGGGGCGCCAGGATGGCTCAGTTAGTTAGTGCATGAGCTCTGAACAACAAGGTTGCCGGTTCAATTCCCACATGGGATGATGGGCTGCGTCCCCTGCAACTAAGATTGAAAACGGTGACTGGACTTGGAGCTGAGCTGCGCCCTCCACAACTAGATTGAAGGACAATGACTTGGAGCTGATGGGCCCTGGAGTAACACACTGTTCCCCAATATTTCCCAATAAAAAAATTAAAAAGAAAAACATAGTAACCGGATGGATTGGAGATAGACTTACTTGAATCAAAATTTACAGTTTTAATTGTATCATTTGATCTAAGCAATAGCTGTGTCAGTTGAGTAAAGGCTTTCTAGACCATTTTATGGTACAGTAACTTAAATGATTATCATGCTAATATAAAATGTTAATTCTCGTACACTGAAGTAAGTCTTGTTTTCACTAACACGAGCTAATCTTTGATGGGTTATAGTCCATAATTATATACTGTATAAACTTGTTCAAGGAATACCCCTTAGGCACCTGCTACCAGCACACCATCACTTTAATTTATCATATTTCAGTATGAATTTAATGACAGATTAAAAAAAAAACGGCTCCAGGTGGAAGACTGATTGCTCATTCTATGTCATGTATGTGAACTGAAGTTGCTGTTAGAAAGGATTTTATCCTTGTTAGAAGGATATGAAAGATGCCATTCCATAGCAAAGACTCATTCAGAGATAATTATTTTAGTACCGGTGATGTGGCTAAATCAAAATGGTATAACTTTTAGTAGGGACTGCTTTTAGTTGCCTCAATGAGATTGTATATCAGTATTGGACACTGGGGGCATATTCAAGAGAAAAAGAAAGTAACTATCCCTTTTATGTTAAAGATAGGTGTATGAATGAGTAGCTGAATAATACCTCAGTAAATATTTACTGGATGGATGGATGGTATACAGATAAATGGATATTGAGTTTGTTTGTTCGGTGTTAAAATATCTGCCTTTATACCTGAATTCATAGGTGAGAGGTATCTATCCTCACAACCCATAATATTAGGCTTCAAAAATAGACCTTATCTTTTTCATCTGCCCTTTTCCCCACTACGAATATCAACTTCTTAGCCTTCTTTTCTCTTTTCATCAGAGCAACCCAACCTTTGGACTTCCTGTGTTAAGAACATAAGGTGGCAGTGGTGGAAACAACAGAATGCCAAGATTTTTTCCATGTTCACTGTATTCATTGCACAACCTCTGCCACCCTATAGTTTTAAGAGATGGTCAGGTGATCAAGTTTGTCTTCTTCTCCTCTTTGTTCTATAGTTATCATGTGATGTAAAACTGGATCCTCGCCCAGAATACCATCGGTGTATATTGACTTGGCATCACCAAGAACCACTGCCTTGGGCACAAAGTACAGGTTAGTCACTGACACCCGTGGGTCTGTCTGTGCACCCATCCTGCTAAAACACACATACATAACTTCCTTCCTTGGGTATCCCCAAGTTTGTAATTATTATACTTTTTTTTTTGAAAGATTAGGTGAATTAATTTATTCCTAAACAGTACATCATACCACGACAACAAGTGTAAAAAAAAAAAGTTAATAAAGGTTTAGTTATTCCATATTTTCTAGATAAACAATTGAAATACAAATCTTGAATTACAAAAGATTTTTATCTTTTTGTTCGACCAATAAGTTCTGATCATAACTTTGTAGGAAAAGCAGGGACTGTTGGCTCTACCACCCTGAAACGTGAGAGGAAAGCCCAATTATAATGTGATTCTCTGTGGCCTCTACTATATCCGAGATATTGGTAATTTCAAGGACCGAGAAATCAGTATTGATAAGTCAGAGTTCTGTAGTTACCTCCTCTAGACTTGAAACTTTTACCCCAAACTTCTCTAATCATATTTTACCTAATTTTTTATGAGACTCCAGTAAAATTGTATTACCCTTTAAACAAAAGTCCTATCAATTACAAATATCAACTAATGCAGTAACATGTGCTTTGCCATCAGAGACTTGAATTCAAAATTGCCACCAACTAGTTGGTAGGACCCTAGGCAAGTTACCTAAACTCTTTTGAGCCTTGTGAGAATGACGTACGATGGTTAAGAAAAGTGCCTACCACCTTGTTGCCACTTAGTAGATACTACTAAAGAAATGGTCACTGCTGCTATTGTTATCATTATTATTTTCATAGGTTTTAGAAGCCTCTCTTTTCAGATACTCATAACATTTCAGCCTAAATAGAGAAAGTCTGTGGCATTTTGCATCGTGCTGTAAAATCCTGGTTTTATTCTTTCAAGCAATAATTTCTAATGTTTATTTTTCAAGTTTAGTGAGAAGGTAGTAGGATACCGTAGCAAGGCCACCTGAAAAAAGGTACTGGGAAGTCTGATCATCTCTCTTCCTCTCCAAGAGCTGTGTGTCTAGTCATGGGCTCTTATTCTGAAAAGACCTACAGGGCCCCGCGTGTGTACACTGCGCTGCTGTAATGAGAGTGTTTTTCTAGGTAATCAGATGAGCAGCCGTCTGATGAGCATGCGCAGCGCCAACGGACTGTTGATGCTACCTCCAAAGACAGAGCAGTACGTGGAGCTCCACAAGGGCGAGGTGGTGGACGTCATGGTCATTGGACGACTATGATTGTCCCCAGCGGGAGAAAGCTTTGATGCATGTCCACATATCATTGACTGTATCCTGTAATATGCAACGGCACAGCTAGTTTTTCTGATTTGGATAAAAGTTGATCTGTATAGTCAACATCTTGAACTATATTTCAAAAGAATTTAAATACCTTTTAAAGAAAAAAAAAACACCTAAAACTAAATCTTAACAGACAACTCTATTCTGATTATATCAAAGCAAATTTTTCCTTTCCTGCAAATTGCTTTGTGTGTTCAATGCTAGGTCTGATAGCGATAGCTTTTAGTAGACAGCAGTAGGTGCCTGCAGAACTTGTGTTTTCCTCATCTTTAAAAATACAACTACTTATGCTCTTAAATCAAGGCTGTCTGCTTGTTTATACTAGCGTAGGCAACACTTGAATTTCCCTTCTTAGTATGCTTCATAACCGCTTTACAGAGAGCTTTTGCTTGTTCTTTATCATGTATCTCGTGTTTATGTGCACAGTGCCAAAAGAAGAGTGACTGGCTGGAGGCCCTGCCCTGCCTCCAGGAGAACCATCCCTCGCAGAGCTTCCGGGGACGTTTCTCACCCCAGTGGCCTCATGGCACAGTACTCTTGGGCAGTAACTGGATACCTTTTATTTGAACAAACAAACTGGGGGAAAAAATGCTTCCTTAAGTGCTGACAGCCTTTTTAACCAATACATTTAAAATTGTACAGAACAAAAAATAAAATCAAAGACTGATCTTGTACAGATATTAGTGTTACCAGCATTCATGTGGAAATCAAGAGCAAAGACAAAATAATGTTAAACAACTCTGTACCATAACATTTTCTGTAATGATACTGAAACTTAATGAATAAAAAAAAAAATCCTTGATCATTATATAAAAATCCATTGTGTTGGCCTTATTATTAAAAAAGAGAAGATTATCATGCCATTCTGATGGGGTTCTGCCTGGATAAAAAGCATAGTTAAGATGACTTGCAAGATTAAGTGATATAAGGGAGATTTAAAATGTGGTATAATGTAACTATTTTACTATGTAGCATTGTGAAAATATAGATTAGAAAGTAGGCGAGAACCACAGTTGGTCTGGTCTTGCCAGTCATAGTTGGAGAATAGCAAACAAGTTTACAGGAAACATAGTTGATAATCAACGTAGTTGATTATTTTAGATGCCATAAAAACAAATTTCAAACATCTGCAGCTCTTTGGAATGGAGGGAGGAAGAAAGTAAGAAATGAACCAGAAAATCACAGGTGAGTACCTGGAAATTTTTTGATCATGTTAGAAAGGACGTAAAAAATGGGAAAAATCTGTGCTGACACAGAAAACGAACCAAATGAAATATACTCTATCCACATGGCCCCTTTAATAATAACTGAGGGGCACTTTTCTAATGGTGGTAACAGGGGACATTAAATATGGTGTAGGGTATAATTAGTAAAGCGCACAACAAAAATTGGCCTCCTAGTAAACAAGGTACCAAATGATGATGCTGAATAAAGCCAAATTGTAAACAACAAATATTTGATACTAATATTGGTATTTCCAAAGTTGAAAATGAAATGTTCTTTGTTTTAAATTTTCTTTTATATTTGTAATTAAGGAAGATAAGGTTAGTTAATAGAGGTCAAGTCAAAGACATGAATAGTGTTTTACCTACATTTATTCAAGAAATATTTATTAATCATCTAATATGTGCTTGGGTACAAGGTACACCGTGCTACTATTTACAAAGATGAGTAGGGATAGTAGATGACATTACATTTATTATCTCCATCAATGGAGATAATAAAAACACATGCAAGTAACCAGAATATTTGATATGTACTCATATGAATTGGAAAATACATGGTAGAGTGTGTAAATTGTGATAAATGCCATAATTCAGATTTAGAGAGTTGGAGTTCAAAAGATAACCTCCTACAAGGTAAGATTTCAAGGGGTAAGATGGCATTTTAGTGGTCTTAAAGGAAGTGTAGAATTTTAAAGATGATGATGTAGGAAGAAAGATACTGCAGAAACAGAATTATGCACAATTAGTAATTATTTTTATTATAAAATGTAAGCTCCACAATGGCAAGGATTTTTGTTTATTTTGTTCACTTACATTATTCCCAAGTCCTTAGAAGAGTTCCTGGCATATGTGTATATTTGTAGGCATCGGTAAGTATTTGTTCAATGAAACATATAGCGCTTACTATATGCCAGGCTCTTTTCATTTGTTTAATTTTCACAATCCTATAAGGGTTATTATTTCTGTATTACAGGTGAGAAAACTGAGGCACAGAAACATTAAGCAATTTGTCCATGATTATACAGCTAGTAAGAGGAAGAGCCAGGATTCAAACTTAGCAATCTGGCTTCAGATTCCATACTCTTAAACACTAAGCTCTAGAAACAGAAAATTGATGTATTTGTAAGACCAAAAAAGTATATATTTGAGGCCCAAACTATGAAGTTCTTAAATACCAAGTTAAGGAGTCTAGATTTATTCTAGAGATTAAACTGTTGGAGATTCTTGATCAGGGAAATGTTAGGATCAGAGCTGTCCTATTAGGGAAAATGCTCTGGCAGCATTGAGTAGGATAGATTGGATTGAGGGGAAACTGAATGAGGCACCAGTTAAAAAGTGATTGTGGTTGTGCAGCCTTAAGGGGTGTTGACAGCCTTAACCATAGTGGTAGAGGTGATGCTGATGGGAAGGTCATGACAAATGAAAGAATGAAAAGAATTTTATGACTGATTTCAAGTTTTCGAAAGGGAGTTCAGGCAGTAAAAGATGATTCAAAGTCTTCAGTCTTGGCTCATTGAGAAGATGTTAAGCCATTAATAAAGAAAAGAAAGTCAGAAAAATGGTTTTCATAGAGGAGCTGATGAGTTCGGACATGTGTTTGAGATGCCAGAGTATTAAGGTAGACATGCCCTGTTGGCGTTTGAAAGTACAGGTTAGGCGTTCACAAAAGAGGTACTGGCTGGATGTAACCCTGGGGGTCATTCACATAAAGTGGATGTTTGAACTGTAAATGTGAATGGGAAGGTTATCAAGGAAGAGTTTGCCAAGAGAAGAGGGCAGGGTCTTTGGGAGCATCTTAGCTTGGAGTGTTGGAGGAAAAGGGCCATGAACGGAATGAAAGGAAGAGCGTTTTGTAAGAGATAAGAAACCAAGTAGAGCCGAGTCCCAAAAACCAAGGAGGAGAGTTTCAAGAAGGAAGGATAATAATCAACTGTAAGAAAGAAATGTCAAGAGAGATGAAGGCTCAAAAGATTTACTGATTAGGCAATCGTTCGTGAGCTGGAAGAGTGCAATTTCAGTAGGGGTTGAGGGCAAAAGCCAGATTGCAAAACAGAAACCGTGAATATGAATTCTTTGGAACTTATGTATAAAAAAAGATAGACACAGAATGATAGCTTCACCGATAACAAGGTGGAGAAAACGTTTTATTTGTGGGTTTTGAGAGGAGAACAGTAGTGGCGTGTTAAAAATGCAAGAATGAGGTTTCAGATAGAGAAAGAAGAAGAAGGAAGGTTTGGATTTAAGGACCAAGGATTACGGATTTAATTAGCCTGGCGGAAAAAAAAAACATTTTTTCCTTCTGAGTTAGAAACGGGGAAAAAATACAAACACATTTGAAGTAGATACAAAGGCAGTTAACTTTAAAAGTTAAGGGTCAGTGAAGTTAAGGGTTCTATTTGGCACAATGGAAGTCAATGTCATCCAATCTATTTGCATTTATTTGAACAAAATTATTTTAGTATTGCACATGTATGATGTGTTACAATTCTTTGTCTTATAGTTGATGCTTAAATAAAAGACTATAGAAGATGTTTTTAGATTCTTGCTTATAGGTGTGTGGAAGTTAAGGAGTTCCCTGTAACCTGCTTTTTTGGTTCTATGTTTGGATTCTTTCAAGTCGTATCACACAATGAAGAAAAGAACATAAGCAGATCGCTTACCAAGTAAATGCTATTAAGTGATGTTGTGTGTTACAGAAAGTGAATTCTTTGGATGGCTTTCATTTTTTAAATTATTTGTAACCAACAAAACTGTGGCTCTAACCCATAACCAACTCTTGATCTTCATGAAATCCTAACAAGGTAAGTCATTATTATTGCCAATTACAGAAAGTGAAGATTTATGTAAATGCAGAATTTAAAGCAAATAAATTATGTATCATCCAATGATGATGGATCTAAGTCAAATAATACATTGCATTTTAACATTCTTACAAGAAGTATTAAGCTCGATTCTCTATAACAGAGAGTTACATATTACAGAGTTCATCAATAACTTGGCCTAGAACCAAACGACTAAAGAATTGCTCAATTCTGGCCATTTTGTATGGTCAGTTACCAATATTTCTCCTGTAGTCTTGTAATAATTCAGTAATGTATTAAACAAGCATTTTTTAAGTTCCTACAATATGCCAGTCTCCATGCTAGGCACTGAGGATATACAGTGATGAATGAGACAGACTCTACTGTCCAACTGGAGGAGATAGATTATGAGAAAGAAAATAAAATTTTTTGTATGTACAGATTATGAAGTCTATGCAGAAATGCAATGATATGTTAGAGAGTAACTGGGTAGAGGCCTAAATCATACTCAGTTATTGTGTCAGGGTCCAGCTATTTAAAAAGGCAGAAATCACACTAAGGGACTTTAATGTAAGAATACGTTAAATAGGTGTTGGAGACCTGGAAAAGCACAAAGGAAACATTAAGATGTCAGAGACAATAACTGTAGAAAGCAACTACCACAACTAGGACTGGGGAGGTGGGCGGGAGAAGTTCGATTAATCAGAAACTAACTCAGAGTTTGGACCCTTTGGAGCTGGGACTCGATCATCTAAGGAGAGGGCACTGCCCAGCTGCTGATTCTGAGAGGGGGAGAAAAAGTCTAGAACCAGTTGCTGTTGCCAGGGTGACACTGACAGAAACAAAAAGTAAACAGGAAGGAACACAAGTCCCTTCTTCCCTCCCTCTGCTTTCAAAGCTCCCTGTCGTCTAATGCAACCTACTGTTGAACCTAACAGGAAAGTCGGCTGGCGAAAGAAATGTAGTTTGCAGAGTTCCCGCCCCAGCACCGCAATGCAGAATGCGATGGCGGATTTGAAGCTGAGAGAGAATCACTTGTCAAGTGACGACGGAAGGGCTCTCTAAACAGGTAACTTTTGAACCCAGATCTGAAGAATGAAAATAAGCCCCACATGTTAAGAGTTGAGAGAGCTGCATTTCAGACAAAGGAAAGAGCTTAAAGAAGACGACATCAGAAAGGAGCCAGAAGTATGATGAGGGAGCGGGGAGCCAGATCATGCTCACAGATGTATAGGCTTTTGGGTGTAATATTAATACACACACACACACAACGTATGATATATGTTACACATTCTAAGAGCATTGGGAAGCCAGTGAAGGTTTAATCTATTTACTGTACACCCGTTGAATACAAGGCAACATGCTAGACAAGTGTTCCAACAAACAAGGAACTCGTTCTCTCTGCCTCCTACACCTGTTCCTCTGCCTATATTTTCTTTTCTGGTTAACGACACCACCATTTACCCACATTCCAAACCGGAAACCTCTGAGTCATTCTTTCTTGTCACTCCCTATATCCAGTTAGTCACCAAATTCTATCCACTAATAGTACCTAAATTAACCCTTTATTTTCCATTCCTACTGCTACCACCTTGGTCTCTGTGCCTCTACTGTTGCCCTGTCCAATCCATCCTTCATGCTGCTACCAGAATAATCGATCCAGGCCATAAATCTCTGTATAAAAGTCTTCATTAGGACACTGCTGTAACAGATGAGGTCCAAGCCCCCACTAGGGCACTCAAAGCCCTCTTCAAGCCCCTCCCCTCCTCCGACTTCATTTTTTTCCCTCTTCAACTTGATGTAACACCAGACCATTTGCAAGTACCCCTTCAAACCATGTCATTTTATGCCTCAATGCCTTCGCTCAGGCTGGTTTATCTTTCAAGATTTAGCTTGGATGTTAACTACTCCAGAAACCCTTCCCTAAATCCCCAAATTGGACTAAGTGCCCCTCATCTATGCTCCCACTTATCATTGCATCTCATTGGAATAATCTGCTTACATGACCCCTCCCCCCACTTGACAGTAAATTCCTTGAGGCAGAGATTGTTTACTTTGTAGCCCCAGCATGGCATGGTGCCCAGTAAACAATAGGTACTCGGAGCTGAACTGACCAACAGAACTGACCTTGACTCACCAAGGAACCAGAGACAGATCCTGACAGGAAAACTTCTTATCTCAAGCTTAGTGCATGCAGCAGAGCAGACCCCATGCAGGCACGAGCAAGCGGGCGCGTCTCATAAGGGACAAGGACAGAGGGCTAATTGGTCCTGGACTTTTCACTTCGACAGAGAGCCTCAAGTGCCGACTTGTGGCAACGTCTCCAAATGAAGTCGTATATAAGGTTTTATATTCTGTGCATGTTTAAAAGCATTGATATTTTAAAAGTAATTGTTTAAAATATACCATGAATTTTATTTCCTCCTGCTATTTCTTCACTTTTTAATATACCAGTAGCCTCAACAAAAATGAAAGGGAGATAATATCAAAGAATTTTATCAAGCTAATAAAATTAATACCCTCACCTTAGAAGAAATGAAATTCAGATGTATGCACAAATGTTTCCAGGCCCTGATGGAGGAAGAACAGGGACACGGCAAGTGACGATCATGCAATAAATGTGCTAACAGAAGAAATGGGTGACTGGAAGTCCAGTCCGTGGCAGTCAGATGACTAGAGGACGAGTGTATCCATCCGAAAGGGCATTCAGGATACAAGACAGGAAAGCAATGTCTGAGGCAAAAGTAAGGAGACTGCAAAGAGAGGCCTGCAGGCTGAGCCAGTTATTCGTGGAGAGCTATCACCAGAGCTTGGTGCCATTAAATGGTCAATTTATGTAACTGGCATGTGACCCTGCTTCTGGGAAAACTGCCTGATATGCACCCTGTGAGAAAGGATGAGGGGGTCTCCCTCACACCAACACCTGATCCCAAATGGAAGTTATAGTTCTTGAGAAAATAGGAACACAATCATCCTCTCAAAAACTCGGAGAGTTCATGTTTATTCTGAGAGACTGAATATTCTCTAGGCCTGGTTAAGAGCAAGTGTTTCAGTCTAGAATATGCTGACTCAAAGGAAGTGAATTCACCAAGGTGATACACGCCCCCCAGGCCCCCTCGTGCCCTCCCATCCTCATGAGCAGGTGAGACGGTAGCTACACAGGTGGGTGTCTCCAGCCCTTGACTGCAGCACAAAAGGGAAAGAAGGATGATGTGATAGGGAAGAACCGCATAACCACACAGAAAAGCCACAAAGACAGTTACCTAATCACATGAGGTCAAGAGAAAATACCTTCAGAGAGAATACGATGTATTTATTTACAGTCACCCCACTATTCCTGAGTGCCTACTACAGCCTTTGTCCAGGGTACATGAGACGCTGGAGGTACGAAGATAAAGAGGCCTCTGCCCTCTAACAAAGCCACGTTCTTTTGAAGTTTTTCCATTTAAGTCTCTGAAAACCGGGCTATAGGGAGACTGAATGATAAATTATTCGTTGAATAATGATGTAAAGTGTTTTCAACTCTCTCAGCATGGTATCTTTTCCACGGTGATTCTACTGCTAAACTGACTTTTCTCTCCAAGGAAGCGTTACACTTCAGAACTACCTCTCCTGAGCCATCTGGACTCCACTGGAAATCGGGCCATGCTGCCTCTCAGAGACAGACCTTCAGGCTGCTCCTTCCCAGGCAGGGCTCATCTCTTACTTCAGAGACTCTACCAGCCCATTGTGATGCAGGAGCAATAGAACAATGCACAGAGCAGCCTGGCCTCTGTGCTTCTGTACTAAGTGGTTAGTTGCCTGCCTTGTGGTTATGTAGACAAACACATTCTGCCAAAGAAATGTTAAGAACCGGAAGGTGCTATTCGGAGACTAATGTCCTAGTATCCATCCAGGAGACCTCTGGAGGTCTATTTCGGCCTCTCCTCTATGTAAGTGAATCTCTGGTTACTGCAATTTGGGTGTGAATCTGAGGGAGAAGGAAGTGGATAGTTCAATGAATTTCTAATGCGTCAAGGACAAGATGTCTATTTTCTTTTTTATCTTCTTCTTTTCCTTCTAGTTTCATTTCTTGTACCGTAACCAAAACTCAGAAACAACATCTGGTTACTGAATTTCTTAAAAATAATTTCATTGAGAGTTTGAAATGGAAATAAAAACAAGTTTTGTAAATTATCTTTTAAATTTTGATTTTTCAAACTTTTACCCCAATTTTCTTCCATAAGTGACTGAGAATTGAATGAATTTGTGGGAAGACAGTAGTTTTTAATTATTCAAATAGGAGAGAAAATCGAGAACAGATTTCCTATTTAAAGCTGAAAGTTTAGTTGCAGGTCCCATTGTCAAGAGAGAAGAGGCCACAATAGTCAGAGCTTCTCAAAGGTGTCATCAGAATTGCAACCTAGGATTGTGATGGACCAATCCTAAAAGTGTTTATTAGTGTGTTAAGTAGCTTAGAAAAAAATCATCTAAGGAAATGCTCTGCTTCAAAGTGCTATGAAGAACTACCCTCAAAGCACCGAGTATCACAGAGAACAGCTTGAACAGGTGACGGGTAAGAAGCACCATTTAAAAGGTTTCATGTAATTCCAGAAATAACACACGTAAAAGAAAAAAGACAAGAGATTCTAGCTGGTCAGTATATGGGTGGTCACTACAGAATACTTTCAACTTTGCAATAGGTTTGAAAATTTTTTATAATAAAATATCTGGGGAAAACACCACATGGGAATGGTAAATAGCAAATACAGGGAACATTTTATGGGCCTTTATAGACACTCCTCTGAATTAGGCAGTCAGAAAAGCTGACGGAAACACTTTTGGGCTGGCTCCTGGACTCGCACTCCCTCCCAGTCCCAATTTCCATTAAAACCCAAGCTGTCAGGATTCCAAAAAATTCCCCAGGACTCTATTTATTCCTGGGAAAATGAAGACATCCCACCACCACTGGGTGAGCGTTCCTCACATTGACTCTGTCCTTTGCCCTAATGGAGCCTCCCTTGGTCATCCTTGGAACCGTACCCAGATGGGGAAGGCCTGGTGACATCATGGAAAGTCCAGAGCAAAGCCGAAGTAGTTCCACCCCTGAAGTGTATACAGCTCACGGCTTCTCTGCTTAGATTCCCCATTAAACCACTGGCATTGGCTTCTGGTCTGTAGTCAGACTTAATATGGAATCTCTCTACCTTTTCTTTTAACTAAAAGTAGCCGCCAGTGCTTTTTCAAATGAAAAGTATGCTATAATTCAGCAGAAAAGTGAACCCTGGTGTAGATACCTGCTGAATTAATCTGCACTCAGAGTTGAAAAAAAGGAGGATTAACAAGGAGAAAAGAGTACTAATTAGGAGAAATAGCAAAGAATGTAAAGATTCTGCAACGGGTAAGATAAGTTGGAGTCCATCTCAAGTAGAACCAGATTCCTTTCCACCCGCCTTGCCTGGCAGCACAGCTAAAGCCCTACCTACAATATTGCTCTGCATTTTGCTCGCTGAATTAGATGTGTAGGACATTCAATGGGCCTAGTGAAAGGCACAAATTATTGGAAAAATATAAACTGTGATTGTGAAAACCGATACACAGTCCTGGTAGAATAGATTACAACAAAAGATTCTGTGTATCCGTGAAATGAAGCTAGCTTTGTGTTCCCGCAATGGCCTGAAGCAGCCCTGCTTTCTTCTCTGCTTTAATTCACATATCCACTCAACATGTATTTATTGTCATTCCATAATATATACAGTCTTTGGTTCTTGAATGTGATTAATCTATTTTTAATGCTAAATTTTAGTTTTTATTTATGAGTTTTATATTGTAGACCTATACTGCTCATGCAATATAAAGCAAGACCATACGAACTTTCATAGAGAATTCGCAAAAATAAGCCTTGCTTTATTTTGAAAATATTTATATAGAACCTACAAATGTTCAGCTTATTAATATGAATAACATTATTGCAAATTTCACTTGCGACATCTCACTGCTCTGACTTTTCTTCATAAAGGCTATGGTCATATCATTCTCTGATATGCAACAGTCACAAGGTGACAGAAGAGAGACATAAATGTACCCTTATTAAAAATTTATCCATGGATAATGGTGAAAACATTCTCGTTAGAGCATAGTGATGGTTATACCATTCTGTAGATATGCTAAAAATCACTGAACTATACCCTTTAAATGAGTGAAGTTGATGATATATAAATTATATCTCAGTAAGCCTATATTAAAAACTGACCCATAGATAAAATTATTAGAAAGACAGAACTATCTGTGAAAGTCCTGCCCACACGAATTGGAGTTATTCTGAATCACCAAAACTAACAACATCTCAGTAAGGGCTGTTCATGGGGTGGGGGGTGGAGGGGGCTGTGAGCTGGCTGGCTGTCTGCTGCTCTTTTCTGATCTCCCACAGAGAGCACAGCAGAGCACGGGGAGCTCTGAGTGAGAACCTGGAATCATCTGCTTTTTGAGAAAAAGTAATTTCTCAAACATCTGTTAACCATGGGGCACAATTAATTCTGGCACATCTTACAACAGATTGTGATATTCCAAATAGGTCTTCATCATAACTGTTGATTTAATGTTATGGGAAAATATGAGTATCTGTTACAGGCAATATGTAATACACATTTATGTACATATGTTTGTAAGACTGGAAAGACATATATATATATATATATATATATATATATATATATATATATATATATATATATATATATAGAGAGAGAGAGAGAGAGAGAGAGAGAGAGAGAGAGAGAGCGCGATATATAGATATATACCAAAACTTTTAATACCGTCCCTAGGTATTGAGAACTAACCTAATATAGTTCATTTAAGAGCTGACCCTGCTTTTGGACCATTGACAAAATGCGTGGTGTTGTGTATGTGTGTAGCCAAGATTGGTTTCACAGAACAATTTATGTCTTAGGAATGGTGCAGTCTTGACTAATTAACCAGGATAATTGGTGGGATGGGGGGAGGGCCTTGCAATGTACAGATTGATCATCTCAAGTCACAGTTAAAACAAAACTAGCTAAAATTCAGCACCCATTTACCATCTATACTCATAATCCAAAGGTGTCAAAATAATTCCAGAACAAATGTTTAAAAGCAAAAATACAATCACATCAGAGACGATAAAAGATTCTGTTACATTTTCTGCTCCTTAGCTGACCTCCCCTTTGTTTCAGGGTTCGAAGGGGATGAGAGGGGCAAGGTCCAGCCGTAGCTGCAAATCTGCCGAAGCCCTTCCCTTCCTCTCATTTCCTCCTCCCTGGTCATGGCCCTAAATCCACAGCTGCATCTGCTGCCCTGGGAGATCATCCACTGATTGCTCTCTGGGGGGATGTTCTCATATCCAAGGGACCCTGGAAGCCACATAAGCACTGTGCTGGAAAGGGGTGCTCCCTGTTCCCAGTGGCCGTGAGGCATCTACTGATCAGCACGTGTTTGTAAACACTAGACATACCCTCCGGTGTGTGGATGTTGTCAGTGTATCAGAGTAAATTTTTTTCAAAACTGAACTTTAGCACCCACTTCTGGATGAGCAAGAGTTGACTACTGCATTTCATCAAATCTAAGATCCGTTAATTATAAGATATACCATTATTTTATGAACGACTGAGAAAGAAAAAAGCTGCTAATTTCATAATTCAATGCTTTCTTATTAGAATTTGTCCACACATTATCTGCCTGTCGTCCTCTGTGCCACAATCCTCTGTGCATTTCTTAAAGGAATGCTCTACTCTAGGCTCTGGGACCTTCTTCCGAGCCTCGGACATACATTCTGCAAGTTTTGTCCTGGAATTGTCTTAATCTCACCAGAAGGTGTGAACAAAAGGTTTCCAGGTACCCATTGGGAACACATTTGAAATAGTAATTAAATGCAACCCATGTAGTACAATCGATGTACATAATTTACTATGAACCACCACGATTAAGTTTGTGTGTGTGCAGCCAAAGGACAACCACATTCCATTTCAGAGTTGTTCAGCAGAGGAATGACGTTTCTTAAAATGGATGAAATTTGGGGAATATGAAACGCTGTGATCAGGAGGGAACTCAGCCCCACAAATGCTGGGTAGATTATACTTTTTGACACAGGGTCCGGTGTGGTAGATACACAAGCACCATTTCGGTGCTCACTGTGACAGCCACAGAGTTTGGTGCTTTCTACACATCAGCGCATTCAGTCATCCCAACACTGCATTGAGTTGGGTAGTTTTATCCTCATTTTATAGATGAGGAAATTGAGCTCAGAGATGTTTAGTAACATGGTCCAAGGTCACAAGAGACAAAATAGAAACCTGGATGTGTCTGACTCCAGAATCCATTATATCCCCACCATACCGGTTTCCATCCTGGCCGATGTCACTTGAGTTCTGATGGCAACTATAGTTGTAGTTCACCTGGTCCAGGTATTCCTGAAGACGTTAAGTCAGAATTTTATGGAGAGGAGAAACAATGTCGATAGTGACTGTATTCACAATATGATGTGAGAACTATCCACAAGTGACAAAATAGTGAGCGTAGGCATATGTAAGTACGTACACGCGTACAACAACTAGCAGCTGGGAAGGCAGAGCATTGTTTAGGCTACGCTGGCTTATGCACAGAAAGAAAATAACTCTCAGGCTTCTTACAACCCTCCATTGCACAAAGGTTATGTGAGTCTACATTACTTCCTTTGCACATTATCCCATATCCTCGTTGGCCACAGCAGCCCAGGATTTCACTGTTTGGCAGTTTCAGGTCAGCTGTGAGCTTTGGCCTCATGACTGCCTGGTTCCACTCACAAAAGACCCTGATTAAGATCATAGCCAACAGCTCAGCTCAGCTCACATACAGACGAACGCTCAAAGCTCGCTGACCACTTCCCCGCCTAGTTTAGCTAGAAGCATTCTTTCTCAGCCATGGACCCCACATTTGAAATAAAAGCAAGGATTAGTATTGGAATTTTCTTCCTTTGTATACACTTTATTTTCTATTTTTGTTTCTTTCACAAAAGACTTCATCAGGAAAAGGAGGAAACCCAAACTAAAGTTAAAAACATTGTCTCCAAGAGAGGATCGTGGCTTGGCCCTGAATTGAGGTAAGAAACGGTGATACATACAGATGAGATGATACTGAACTACACCGTCGCCCTCTCCTTCACTTTCTCTCTTGCTCTCTGTTCCTCCCTCCCTCTCTCAGTCTCCCTCCCTTTCTCTCTCTCCCTTTCTCTCTCTCTCCCCTTTTCTCTCTCCCTTTTTTTCTACTTCACTTTCCAGGCTTTCTTTTCCCCTTTCCTTCTTCTGGGAAGTCAGTGTCCCAAAGATGCTGCTTGTAATGATCAGCTTTTCTAGAACTCAGTAGGAAACACGTGAACTAATATGAGAGCCTGAGCTGAGCGGGGCAAACGTGTAAGAAATCACAGCTGTTCTGGAAAATGAAGGGTGAACAGTTGCTATGATATTGTTTGTAAGCCTGACCCAAAAGGTTGCTGACTTTTGCTTTTCGTCCTCAATTACACCTTGCTCTCATCAAAAAGGGCCGTTTTCTAATGATTTCTTGTCCTATTCCAGGAGATCCTCATATATTTGAGCCCACAAAGAATCCAGTTGACATTTTGAGCACTTACTGTGTCCTCTGGTTCTGTAAGGCAGTTTAGTGTCTCTGAGTGATGATGGAATAAATACCGTGTCCTACTGGATAAGTTACGGAGGAGAGAATACATAAATGACAACGGGCCATTATATGCTTTTTTCTAACCATGCAATCACTATGAAAATCCTTCCATTGCTGTTGCAAAGCTCTCTCCTTGGAAACCTGAAGTGGCTAAATAGAGCTTTTTGCACTCATGGCCTGAACCTCAAAATTCATCCATCTTCCTTCCCTCTCCTCTCCTCTCCTCTCCTCTCCTCTCCTCTCCTCTCCTCTCCTCTCCTCTCCTCTCCTCTCCTCTCCTCTCCTCTCCTCTCCTCTCTCTGTTTCCTTGTATTAGTATTCCCATTAATTTTTTAAACAATCACAAATTGACAGAAATATTCCTTGAAACTTGTGAGAGTAATTTTACAACTCGATGCCCTGTATCCCGAAATACTTTAGTTTGTGTTTCCTGAAACCAAGGATGTTTTTCTGCACAGCCGAAACATCAAAATCAGGACACAAACGTTGCCTGTTACCACCCTCTGATCCTTGAGACCTGTTCAGATCTTGCCAGTTGTCCCAATAATGGCTGCACAGCTAAGGATCCAGTTCAGAACCACACACTGCATTTCGTTGTTACATCTCTTCAGTCTCCTTCAGTCTGGGACATTGCTGCAGTCTGTCTTTGATTTTCATGACCTTGACTTTTTTTTTTCTGATTTATTCTTTTTTTTTTTTTTTTAATTTATTGGGGTGACAATTGTTAGTAAAATTACATAGATTTCAGGTGTACAATTCTGTATTACATCATCTATAAATCCCATTGTGTATTCACCACCCAGAGTCAGTTCTCCTTCCATCACCATATATTTGATCCGCCTTACCCTCATCTCCCACCCCTCACCCCCCTTACCCTCTGGTAACCACTAAACTATCGTCTGTGTCTATGAGTTTCTGTTTCTCATTTATTTGTCTTGTTCTTTTGTTGTTTTTGGTTTATATACCACATATCAGTGAAATCACACGGTTCTCTGCTTTTTCTGTCTGACTTATTTCGCTCAGCATTACACTCTCAAGATCCATCCATGTTGTCACAAATGTTCTTATATCATCTTTTCTTACTGCCGAATAGTATTCCATTGTGTATATATACCACAACTTCTTTATCCATTCATCTATCGAAGGACATTTTGGTTGTTTCCATGTCTTGGCCACTGTAAACAAAGCTGCAATGAACATTGGAGCACACGTGTCTTTATCTCTAAATGTTTTCAGATTTTTTGGGTAGATACCCAGGAGAGGGATTGCTGGGTCATATGGCAATTCTATTCATAATTTTTTGAGGAACCTCCACACTGCCTTCCATAACGGCTGCACCAATCTGCATTCCCACCAACAGTGTATGGAACTTGACATTTTTTAAGATCACAGCCAGTTATTTTGTAGAGTGTCCATCACTTTGGATCTGTCTGATGTTTCCTAATGATGGAATTCAGGTCATGTATCTTTGGGAGGAGTATCACCGAAGGGTGCCACGTGCTTCTCCCTGATACCTTCTGGGGTGCTGTACTGTTCTGATTTGCCGCTTTCCTGATAGCGTCTGCTAATCACTTCATTAGCTGTATCTGCCTGGCTTCTTCACGGTAAAGCTACTTTTTTCCTCTTAGAAATTAATAAATATGCTGGTGGGAAACAGTTTGAACTATAAGTATTCTGTTCCTCATCAAACTTTTAATTTATTCACTTATTTAAATCAGTATAGAAGCTCATGGTCTCCTGTTTTATTAGATCAATTCCCCTGTAGGTAACCAATTACCGAGCTCTTCCACCAGCCTCTCTCTTTTTTGGGTGCCCTTCTCACCCAGGTTCTTACACTGGGCTGCACCCCCCTTCCCCTGGCAATAGTGCCCTCTTCTTGCCTCCCTTGGGTTCTGATCCATGGTTCCCCATTCTCCCCACTACAGATTCCTGCCTCTCGTCCAGCAAATGGATTTAGGATTAAATTGTTCGGGAAGGGGCAGCAATAGGAAAAAGAAGGGAAGGACGTCTTCTGTATTCTTTGGTTCTCCTCCTTTTTCCTCCTTCCCATCCATCCTGAGCTATCCTGACCCCTCCTACCCTTGCCAACTCACACCCGTTTTCCAAGCACACAAAGCAGGATTGAACCTTGAGCAATGACAAAAACTTCTCTAGTCAGGTTATAAGGGCCTGATTCTTGCTGTGGGGACTTGCAAGCTATGTGACCTTGGGTAATTTCCTTGCCCTCTCCAAACATTAATTGATATGGTGTATAAAATGAACGTCTTACTAATGCTACTTCATAGTGTTACCAGAATGAAATGAGGTAGGGCATGCAAAGCCTTTATTGCCTGCCACATAAACAAGCACCAAATAAATTCTGTTGATTGTGATTTTTCATCCTCCCTGTTTTAGGTGACTGTTGTTGTTTTACCCTTCCCTTTTTTTCTTTTTTTTCTTTTCTCCCAAATGCTGTTTCTTTTGTCTCATTCTTTTTACCTTTTGGCTTCTCTAGACTATTTTACTTTCTTGGTGATCTTGACTCATTTACTTTCCGTATGTTCATATGTAAGATGCGCAAAAAGGGGACATTCACTGAGTCACCACCAGCAGAAGGTCTGGTGGGGAATATCCACACCTGCCTTGCCCAGTCATCTGCTCATAGCACGTCAGGCAGTGGTGGTCTCTGCCCACGGCCCTGGCTGGGACAACAACGAGACGTGTTCACTACTTACCCAGCAGCTTGGGTTAGGGGTTAAAAAAAAAGTCTCAGAGAAAGGACTGAGGTGTAAATATGTATACAGGAGCCACTGCTTGCCAGTTAAGGACTCTTCCTCTAACTGGCATGAAGTTTGTGAAGAGGGAAGGGAGATCTTTTGAACATTTGAACAGAATTACATTCTGGAGCCTCATTGCCCTCTTAGAATTCTGTGATTTCTGGTAGATGAAAGATAAAATCCAGTGACATAGAGCCATTGTTGTCTGTTGAAGTGGTTTCCAGAGAGGGCTGGAGATGAATGCTGTCATTGATTACACTGATACCCACTATTTAGCTCCCAACCACAAGCTAAACCTCAGTCAGGGGTGAATGATCGGGAAGAAATGGTTCAGTTTAGCATAATCTTGATACCCTACTTATAAAAAAGGACTTGAGAACCCTGCATGATGGAAAGGGTACTGGTACCATTCATTAGGAAGACAGAAAAATAATGTTTGGGGGACACGGGGCCCATGTTGCAAGGCCTTTCCTATCCCCCCTAATTAATTAGTATTTCCAGCCCCACACCCAGGCACTTTATGTTCTGTGTATCTGTTCTAGAGACTTTGGAAGCCCTTATCATCCAACATCTTTTTTTCAAACTTGCTTACTCTCTGTTCCCCCATAGAGTGTAAGCTGCATGAAGGCAGGGGTCTTACCAGTCCTGTTCACATGTATCTCCAGTGCCCACGGCAGTGCCTCGTATATCACAGATGTTGATAAAATTTGTTGAATGAATGAACGAGTGAGACTAGTTAAGTGTTACACTAAATTTTCTCTGTATCTGTTCCTTATGTTTCCACTTCCTCAACTTTCTGACGTCGGTGTGTAAGCGCAATGAAGGAGACTGACAGGAAGGCTGCCACGAGGATCAGTGAGCAAGGTGCCCCCTGCGCCCCACCCTCCCACAGTGCAAGAGATCTTCAGAATATGTTGGATGGAGGAGAGTATGCCCCTTTTGTATCTCTTCCCATGTTAGAGAGCACTTTTATCCAGGTAAATATCTGAGCCCTGAATTATGTTACATAACTTCAGTCATTAACTTTCTCAAAGATGACTGAAAAGGTTGGGAAGAGAATTGTTTTAAATGTTGTAAAGGAATGTATGACACGATTAAAGAGAACAGTGTTGGAGCTTTAAACAACCTAAAATAATTATAATGTTATAGAAAAATTCATTTCAAATTTTCCCAACTCTAACCTAGGAATCCTGTCCTAACTCTACCGCAATTGTCATTCTATCATAATCGTCCCAAAATTACATGACGAGATTATAGCCATTTTTAGGATAACCTGCCACAGGAAAGCATTCATGTAACTCCTTTCTTAGACATGGAAGACGTTTTAAAAAATAACATCTATGACACAACTAGGGTTTAAACTGAATTTTGGCTCTTAGTTCTGAAGGTAAAATATAATTGTCAAATAGTGTCGGAGGAAATTTTCCTTCTCATAAAAATGTACCTGCATTATGGATGAAACTACATGTCAGTGCATTTGGAAGCAGTTCTAACTTTCCTCTGAACATTCACCATTAAAATATTCAGACAAAGTAAGGGGAAATGAGTTCAATGGTGTGAGCCATACCCCTCAACTTGGTAGAAAAGCCATAACCAAGACTAACGTGAAAAACACCCGTTCAAGCAGTTCCTCAGCTGATTCCACAGAGGGGGCGCCAGGGAAGACCTCGGGCACGTCTTCATCTTCCATCAACATGTTCTCTGCACTGATGCTCAGTACGAGGGAGAGCTCCTCACCTCCAGACACTATAGGCAGGAAGTGCCACTCGTGTTTAAGTGATGCCCCAGAACACACGTCATAAGTCAAAATTTTATACACTTTACCTTCCAGATGCTTCTTTCCTGTTAATAATCTTTTTATTTTTCACTCTTCTTCCTGCACACTTTTCAAATAACCTTTGCATACTGTGATGAACACTGGGGGAGGTCATTAGCATGCTATACAACAGACCTCGCCCCATAGCTACGTAATTGGATAAGTTATTCCCTTTACGAGGCACAACCTCTTGTGCTTAGCATGGCTTTGACAGCAAGTTACTAAGGTTCTGACTCAACAAGTTTAAATGAAAAAGATCAATTATCTCAAATACAGTGCAAGAACCACAGGGCATCAGCTCAGCCTCTTTTTGCTCTGTCACCCTCCAGTTAGTATCCCCTCAGGCCATCTCGTGCAAACAGGGCAGTGACTGCTGCCAGCAAAAAAAGAGATGCCTCTCAGCCTTACAACTCTGAGGGCTCAGAATCCTTTCCCACAGCCACAAGGAGGCCCCAACTAGTTAATGTCTCATTGGCCAGGCCTGGGTCACATGCCTGTGCTGAAAGGGGATGGGGTCACTGTGATTGGTTTAGGTCAGTCAGGATTTAACCCTGAGTTGGGACACCATCCTTGAGGGGTGGGTACTGGACAAAACGAGAATTCTGTTAATCAGGAAGAAGACGGGAATGGCGTTGGGTAGATAATCAATAGTGTGTGCTACAACCTCTTTCTGAGTGTATTTGTTTTTAAGTGATTTTTTTTTTGAACCAATAATTGTACAGCTGAGAAACCAAATATTGCTTGGATCCTCTCTGGCTTCCTTTACATCCCTGTCTGTCCACTTTCCAGCCTCCTCCTCTTCCAACTGGCAGAGAGTTTACTGGCCAAGATTCTTGGGCTTTGGGGTTTTTGCGCAGGCAGTTCCCCTGCTTAGAAAGTTCTCCTATCCACCCAGCCAGTTTAGCTCCCACATTGTTCAGATCTCAGCTAGAGGTCCCTTCTTCAGGGGAGACTTCTCTGACTCTACATCCAGGACGTGACTGATTGGTAAGTGTGTAGGAAGTTGGCAAGTCAGTTGTTAAACACAACCATTATTAAAAATTAAATTGTATAAACTTTTATAATCAAATAAATTATATTCAAAACAAAGGCCACAAATACTCAAAACTCATCATTTCTATTATTTCAGTACATTTTACTATTATCTATGCTCTTGAGGTTACAGATACAAGAGTTTGCCATGGTCAAGGAAGAGTTTTGTGAGAATAAATTGACTCAGTGGAATTTGAAATAAAGAGTATTGTATGTCATTATTTGTAAACTGTGTGCTACTCATATTTGAATCAGTAAAATTTATAATAAATGTATGTATATATACCTTCTGAAAGGCAGTTGTGAACATTTTACCAGCAAACGACTACCTACACCCGCCTCTACAAGTCCCCCTTATGTGTCCCCACAGCACAGCACCCTGAACTTGTACTTGGTAATACTTCTTATACTAATAATTAGTGACGTAGCTCATTAAAGTTCACTTTTCCTGGTACCTCGCGGGTCAGGGATGTGTCTCTTTTCACTGTGATACCCCCAGGAATTCACATGAACAAGTGAGGGAACAAATCAATCATATGGTTTATTTCTCCTTTATTTCCTACACCGCTCAGGTAACAAGGTTGGCCGGACCATGCACTTGATCAGAAAACTCTTCTTCCTGTTCTCTGCCTTAGGTCAACAGGAGAGGTGAATCCATTTACCTTCATAACCGAGCCAACTGGGTGACTGTAGGCATTTGCTCTTTCGGTCACACCCACAAGACCCCGGACGTGATGCTGCTGGCGCATCTGACACCCACTGCCCAGAAAGATACAGAACCCATGTTTCAAAGTCTCCTGACCTCTCCTTCTCCAGAGAAACTGGTGCTCACCAGGTGAGTTACAATGGGAAGAGGTTAAGGGTCTCTCAGAAAGTATGCTTTACCCCTGAGTTGCTGAACATGGAAACATGAGGACAGTTGCTCCAAGGGAGCGTCTCACTTACACTACCTGCTGCAAATGATAGAATTGCATCCTCAAAGTCGGGGAGAATCGTATACGACAATCTGGCAGTCAAACAGGAGGTTAATTTAAAATATATATTTAACTTAAGTAACAAGAACTGAAGACTCTAACTGTCTCTCTAGAACATGTCCCCCCACCCTCATCCCAACTTCCATCAGAATTTGCTCTGGTCTTGTTTCAAGCCACCAACTTGCTTTATGACCTAGAGCAAATCACTCAACTCCTGTAAGTCTCAACTTTTCAGGATTAAATAGGACAGCTTCTCATGGCAAGTAGTTGGTATTCTGATGTTTTAGTACATCAGTCTTAGGAGTGTGATTCAGGTGAGATGGCCCCCAGGAGCCTGATTACAGGTACTAAAAATGAAAGTCCTGAGCTGAGGCTGAGGACAAGACCCGGGAACATGGTGGCCACGAGAAGGCACTGCCCTGACCCATGCCTGCCCCTCCCCAGGCCTGTGTGGAAGACAAGCCTGTTGTCCTAAGTGTCACTCTTCAAATTGCTATAAAACATAAAAGGAAAGGCCTTTTGATAGATCTCCCATAAGGCCTCCAGATGACCTTTGCGTGTGTTTGCAGGTTTCTTCCTCTGCAATTTGTGACTCTTTCTGTGCACGATGCTGAGAATATGCTCCTCAAAGTAAAGCTGGTGAGTGGCCGATCCTACTATCTACAGCTCTGTGCCCCTGCGTGCAAACAGGACACGTTATTTTCTCAATGGGTGGAATGCATCTCCCTCTTGAATCAGGAGAAAGCCAAAGCTTCCAAAATGTCAGAAGTCTCAAGCCTCTCGCGAATCACAAATAGAACAGACATCACAGGCTCAGTGGACATCATGAATATTGCAGCAGTCGCTGCTGTACAGACCTCACAGGTGTACACAGACCCCATAGGTGCCATAGAAAGCATTGATTTCTCAGAATTAACAGATATCACCGATATCACCGATGTCACAGATGTTCCAGAAAAGGAAGCCATGGAGGCCCCAGACGTAAACATTTTCACAGAAGTCACAGAAGTCACAGACCTCCATCATGTCACAAACAACTCGGGGGTCAGAGTGGTGTTTGAAAATGATGACATACTAAGGGCCAAGCAAGAGGAAAAGGTAAGTGACATGGAAGACTTTCATCTTTCATAATCAAGAACAAGAATGATAACCAAGATCACTCTTCTTGGTTAGCTAAATGACATTGATTATCAAAATGCTACGGAACTTAGTCTGAGTAACCTAGTTTTAATACTGAGGTCTGGTCCCTGAACCCTGCTGTAACGGAGTTGACAGATGTCTCCCAAAATAGGCAGTGACAATCCTTACCACCATATTTAACCCAGGATCAGAAAGCTATGGTGGGATGGAATGAACTTTGGGATCAGAGTCAGAGACCTGGGTGGGAATCTTGCCCTGCTGCAGAGGAGTTTGGCAGGAGTCTGCAGGAGCCCCCATTTCCTCATCTCTAAAATGAGGGTAATCTATCATGTAAGGGCTCTTATAGGGTTTAAACGTATATAAAAGTACACAGTACCTTGAAGGATGGGGTGAATCTTCAACAGGTAATAGTGAAGGTGGAAATAGAAAACTAAAATACCAAAAGAAGTGAGTGGCTATAGAAAAGGCCAGAAAGTGGAAAAACACAGAGCCTCATCCAAGAATAGTTAGTTCAATTTGGCTGGAGCATAATATATGTGGAGAATAATAGGATATAGGATTTACAAGGTTACTTGCAAACCTTGAATGCCAAAATAAGAAGTGTAGACTTCACACTTTGGGCAAACCTTAGCCATAATAGCCCTTACTGTAAGGGTGTGAAGGAGCTCTGTTTTTAAAAGATTAATCTGATGGCAGAATGGATTGTAGATAAAGAGATCAGTTTGAAATCTACTGCTGAAAATCTCATGGGGCCCACAATAAAAATAAAAAAAAAATGGTAAAGGGCAAGGAGAGACATTTCATAGAAGAAGCTTCCAATAAATACAGTGGGAAAAGTTTAACCTCACTAGTAATCAAAGAAATTCAAACTTAGGGAAAAAATTAACCTAGAAAGCTATAATTAAAAGAAAAACTGTAAATGATAGTTTAAGTGTGGTCAGCTTGGAATTCGTATAGATTCATGGTAGGGATAAGAATTAGTACAAACTTTCTTGAAATCATTATGAATCAAGAACCTAAAAATGTTTATGCCCTTTGACCCTGATTCCACTTCTAGAAATCTTTTTAAAGAAATTAATCAGAAATAGAAATTAGGATTTAGCTATAAAGATGTTAATCGTGTTACATCTATACCATGTTTATAAAAAAATGAAAATAAGGAAGTAATCTAAACATCCACTGTTTAGGTTACTAAACAGTGTAATCTGTTTAGTAATCAAATACTAAATAGCTAAACAAATTTAAATAGCTAAACAAATTTAGCTCTTGAGTTAAATAGCTAAACAGCTAAACAAATTTAAATCCACAAAGGGCAGGTGCCTTATTTATCTTATTTAGGACTGACCATTGTATGTATCTGGCAAGATCATAGGCCCTTGGTAAATATTTGTTAAATGAATGACAACTCTGTAGCTATTAAAATTATTGAAAAAATTTTATTTACTTGGAGAAATTTTCATGATATAAAGTTGAGTGAAGATGAAAAATATGATCCCTACTTTCTAAAAATACATTTATACTCACAGACAATAGAAGGGGGAAATGGCATATTGTTAAACAATAGTTTATTTCTAGATTTGGGGATTATAGGCAATTCATGTTTTCTTTTTTATACTTTTCTGGATTTTCTGTTTCCTACAATAAAATTAATTTATTTTTAACTAGAAGAATTTGATTTTTAATGACATGAGGAAAACCCTTATAATAAATAGTTAAGTGAAAAAAGTATGCTATGAAACGGAAATATGATCACATAGTAGTCACATACAAAATAAATAGACAAAAAGATCAAATGAAGTGTGCCACAGAAGTAGTTATTTCTGGCCAGTAGCATCAAGCAAGCAATAATTTTCTTCCTTTCACTTTATATCTTATAGGATTTTAAAAATTATTCTATAATAAATGTGTATTATTTTCATTGTCAGACAAAATGAAGTTTTATCTTTAAGAAAATTTTTGCATTGTTTGCAAGGAAAGGTAACAGAGGTGACGGACTAGTGAGTGGACTAGTTAGGTACAGAAGCAAGGGATATGAGGGAGACACAGTCTTTAGAATCCCCCACCCATTGCTCCAAGGCAGTGAGCGACTGGGAGAGGCGGTGCATTAACAGACACCAGGAAATTAGGAGAACAGGAGAGATTTTAGGGTAGGTATAGGTTTTAGGGATAGGTCCTAAGTCTTTTGAAAAACAAACTCTTTAGTATTGTAATGAACCTACAACTCCTATCACCTATTAGATGCTCTTAAATCAAAAGCAATCTCAGACTGGGGAGTAGGTGGCAAGGCATTTCTAGAATGCCTGCCTTTCCCTGACAATTCAGGGAGAGGAAGTACTGTATTTAAGTACTGTTTTCTTGTGTGAGGTGACTTCACCGTACATGACCCCATGAGCGTTGGAATGTCCTGTGTCAGGTCCCCACAGCCCAGGGCCAGCCTCCAGCACCCACTGGCCTCCTCCATGGCCACGCAACACCAAGCCTCCTTTCCTCGTTACTGCACCTGTGCACTCGAGGGCACTCAGGAAATATGAATGAGATAATCACGGTTTTAGATACTGCCCCATAAATAATCTATTTCTGTATGATGCTTGTCTGTTACCTGATTTGCTGCTGCTCATTCTTTTCAAAGGAAAAACTGGAAAACATGCTGAAGCCTGGGTGTCTACAAGATACAAAAAGTAAGAGTGAGCTAAAAGAATGCTCAAAACACGTCACCATCTCAAATATAACACTGACTTTTGAAGGTGAAAGATGTTTTCAGACTACCTTGGCTCCAGAAGAAAGTGAGACAAATACCTTCAAAGAGATGAGTGATCGAACCTCTGAAATATGTACAACTGATATTAAAAGCACGGCTCTCAATGCTGAAGAATCCAGGTATGTGAGTCAGGGAAATGCTGAGGGATGCTAAGATGTAAGGTAATATAAATAAGTGTATGCTTTGAAAGTCCCCGGGTTTGTCGCTAAAGATTCTCAGATATGGATACAATGTAATCGAATGATGATATATTTAACTCTTAATTATCCACATTTGGTTCAACCTCGTCTGATTTTTATTTTTACCCCCACTTCTCACACCATTCAGTTTGCATTCTGGGCTGTCTGTCTGGTATCAACTGTGTGTGCTGAAGAAAATAGAATAGAATTACAGGGTCCACATTTTAGAGTTACGGGACTCGATCTCTAGAGTAATGATGGGTACTTTTTCTTTTATCTTTATACTTTATTTTCTCCTCTACATACCCCTTACACTTTTCTACATTTCCAACTCATAACTAATCTGAAAAAACTATTTTCATATTCAATTGCAAGATGAATGTGAGAGAGCATTGCAGTATTATTATAAAGATAAAAGTTAATTTGATCATTCTGGATAACACTTAAAAACAAACCAGAGAAAAATATAGCTGTAAATGCTTATATTAGCAAGAATGAAAATGAGGAATGTAATAAATAGTATCTAAATTCTTTTTAAATATAAAAAGGAATGGGGAAACAGGAAAACAAACCTTAAAAAAAGAAACTAAAAATGTTTAAATCATTTGAAGTGCTAAAAACAGTTTGGTTGGTTCTTCAAAGAGAACAACAAAACTGGCAAACCATTGTACAACTGATATTTTAAAGGGTAAAATTGGAAACTTAAAAGGTGTTACATCAACTTATAGGAAGAATAGTAAAAAGTTATTAAGAAAGATTATACACAACTTTGCTTTAATAACTTGGAATCCCTAAATTAAATGACTTGAACAAACATACAAAGAGGCAAAACTGGCCCAATCAGAGTTTGAAAAGAGAAGAAAAATTACCAAAGAGCTCCCATAAAAGAAAATGACATAGTTGTGACTTTTACTAGACAGTTTGTCAGATGCTCTGAAAATTATCTCTTAAATGTTTGTAATGTTTTCTTTAAAATATAGAAAAATTATGTTTTGTTTTCCTAATTTTATGAAGCCAATAATTTGGATTGTAAAGCCTGACAAAGAAACACAAAAAATAAAATTCTAGATTAATCCTACTTGTGACAATAAATGCTAAAGTCATAAAATCATAGCAGGTGAAAAATAGCAAACAATTTAAAATTAATGAAACTGTCAATAGAAGTCATCATTTGAATATAGAAGAACAGAAAAATCATGATACTTTAAGTACATTTGAGAGATTTTTTTATTCCTGATAAACACCCACAAAATATAGAAGTTTCTTTTAGCACAGTAAAGAATATTTATTCCAAATCAGAAGTTCTAGAAATGTTCTTAAAATTTAGAACAAATTAAGGATGCTCCCATTTATATTTCTGTGGAATAAAATTTAAGAAGTTCTAGTAAATGCAATACGACAAAGGAATGAAAGAATAAATGTGAGATTTTTTTTTTTTTAAATCACTCTGCAAATGGAAATTAACATTTAGAAAATTTGAGAATCATCAAAATATTAGTTTGTAAACAATTTTAGGAAGGTCACAGATTATAAGATAAAGTCACGAAAAATAATTTTGTTCATGATTTTAACAAACCAAAAAACGCATTGAAAAAAGAGAATGTATTTTTCAAAAACAATAATAAAAATCAAATATTTAGTGAGAGTGACAAGGGAGCTATATACAGGGAATTACAAAACTTTAATGGCAGAACTAAAAGACAACTGAAATAAGGAAAAATCAGATCTTTTTCTGGGCTGTAGATTTAAGACAGCAAAAAGAACAGGACCTCCTAAATTGATTTATAGATTTAATACAATACCAATTATCGCAATAGGCTATCTCATAGAAACTTCAAAATTATAAAAAGTATGTAGAAAAAATAGTGGTAAGAATATCAAGTAAACTATCAGGGATAGAAAATTTCTAGAGGAACTTGGTCCTATAGAGTCTTAAGTTATATTGTAATTAAATGACCATCAGAAACACCAGTGCTAAGTTTAGAATATAAAAATAAAAACAGAAAAACAAATTCAAACTGATATAGGTTCAAAAGAAGCATGAGAAAGCAATATTCTAGAAAACGTTAGTCAAAGATTTATGCTGTACCACACACCAAAAAAAATTCAGATGGGAAAGAGTGAAACATTTTAAAACTGAAATAAACTAGAAGAAAATGGAATGGCAGCATTACCTTAGTCTCAGAAGAAAGATCATTTCTTGGACACTGAAACAACCAGAAGAAATTTTCAACGGCAAAGTTTGTTTCATTCATTCAATAATATTTACTGAGCACCTTCTATGTGCTAGGCACTGGAGACATAGCAGTGAAAATAATCCTATCCCATGGATTGTTTGATTATGGTAGTGGAGGATACAAATAATAAAATATATCATGCGACCTGGAATGTGCTGTGATGAAAACAAAAATAAAGTAATAGAATAGAGCGTGATTTGAAGAGGGAGGAGAGAGATTTTTTATAAGTGGTGAGAGATGGCTTCTCTGAGGAAGGGCAGAAATCTTATTTGAGCTGAGATTTGAAGGAAATGTGGAGCTCTGGGGAGATAGAGTTCCAAGCTGATTGATTGTGCAACAGTTTTAAATATCTGCCAAATCAATAAATACATAACAACACAATGGGAAAATAAGAGTAATAGATAATCTATTAAGGTTTTACCTCATATATATATATATATATATATATATATATATATATATATATATAAAATGTCGCTAATGGGAATTTGTAAAGGATCCAATTAACAAATGGTTTAAGGTTATGAATGGAAAATTTACTCCAGAAGACATAAAAACACATATTTGAAGACGGATCAATCTGACTAATAATTTAAAAAATTCAAGGTAAGCAATTACCATGGATTTTTATTAAATGTTACCAGCACTGAAAGTGTCACTGTAAATGGTGTAAAGTGATGTGGTAATTCACACTACAGATGATTATACCCCTTGACTTATAGACATAATTCAAACAGGAAAATAGCATATTTGGACATAGTGTTTTGTAGTGAAAACCTGTAAGTAATCCAAAGGACCGGGGTGGAAGAGTGGCTAACGGGGTAATCGGATGTTAATTTAGTGAAACAGCAGATCCCTATTAGGAAACGCAATTGGAGGATGTCAATGAAAAGAGCAATATGACTAAAAAGGAATTATAAGCTAGAAAAGTAAGATTTCCAAAAATTATATACAATGATGTTGTATTTCTACAAAGAGGATGGTAAGAAACCACAGAGTTTAGGCATAGTTGGTGATTTAAAGAATTGATATTTGTTGTAGCTATTAACAGATGTGTCTATTACAGTTTTATTATACAACTGATTACACATAATTTAAAAATCAAACTGATGCTAGGATGCATTAATTGGATGCATTACCTGGAAGACATAGCAGCTAGAGAATGAGTTTTGCAGTCAGACAACGCTGGTTCCAAATCCTGGCTCTTCTGTTCTTAGTAGCTGTGTAATCTTGGGTAGGTTCCTTAATGTCTTCTGCTTTATAGCCATAGGGCGAACTATTGGCTCAAACTCAAGGGAGACTCCTTCAAGAATTTTTCCGATGTGACCAGGAGCTCTGAAATTTGGATTCGAAAAAGAAGAAAATATATATATAAAAATCGGTTCAGTGTTCAAGAAATTTTCCTGATTCAGATTGAGGGTAGAGAAGTAGCTGAAATAGAGAAATTTCTCCCAAGAGCACTGATCTATTATTCCTTGCTGGTAACCACTGAGTTCTTTCAGTGGAACTGAACAATGACCAGTAGGGCTATTGGTAAATCTGATGTGTTAGAGGAGAAAGAAGGACAAAGATAAAGAGGGAAAAACAAACAAACAAACAAAAGAGGAGAGAGGGAGAATAAGAAAGGGAGATAGAAACTGCAACCGTAAGTCAGAAGTAGTGAGAGACAGGAGAAAGAAATGTAAGATGCAGAGGGATAGAAGTAAATGCCACTCGGTAGAAAAGATACCTTTTGCTCCTCGGCATCAGTATGGCTTTCATAGAAAAGCATAAGATTGCTAAAACAAACAAACACACAAACAAACAAAAAACAAGATGAAATGAATTCGTCCAATTTAGCAATTTGTCCTAAATAATAGAACAAATAATTGATCAGATCTGATCATTCTGATGTCTTCTTTTGGCTTCATGGCATTCATATGTCTCAAATCCCTTGTCTGAGGCCTCAGAAACACTACAATTCAAAATCTCACAAGGTTAACTGTTCAAATCATTTCAACTTCTTTCCTTGCCCTTTGTCCATAATAAATGCCCTGAAGCATTAGATTAGCTTTCAGTGTCTTTTAATAAAACGTTAAAAAATAATTAATAGACTTGATTTAAAAAACAAACAAACAAAACTTTAAGTGTGTTTTTCCAGGACCCATCAGCTCCAAGCCAAGTAGTTGTTTCAGTCTAGTTGTGGAGGGCGCAGCTCACAGTGGCCCATGTGGGGATCAAACCAGCAACCTTGTTAAGAGCACCGCACTCTAACCAACTGAGCTAACCGGCCACCCCTAGACTTGACTTTTTTTAAATGCAGTTTTAGATTTACAGAATAACAGCAGATAAAGCTCCATACACCCACCCCACTGCCACCTCCTCATTCTTCCCCACCCCCAGTTTCCCTATTATTAACACTATACATTTGTGTGGTACATTGTTATAATCAATAAATAATATTGATACATTATTATTTACTATAGTCCCTAGTTTAAGGCTTACTCTTTGTGTTGTACAGTTCCATGGGTTTTGACATATGCATAGTAACATGTATCCACCACTACATACAGAATAGTCTCACTACACTAAAAGTCCTCTGAGCATTACATTAGCTCTTAACGGCTTTTTAAAACATTAACATCGTGGGGATAAAAAACTTTTAGGATGAAAAATGCTCTGCAGGTGCAAAGTTTTGTTAGTCTCACTATTATGATCACTATTAGAAATGTGGAGAATAATGAATCCCTAGATAAATAGCAAACATCATAGCATGTTAAAGATAAACAGGGATCTTGAAGGTTAGCAAATCCCAAATGCTTCAAGGCCCTGCCCTCCTGGCTCTCAGCTTCCTGTGTCATTTATCTGATGACACTACTAGGGAGAAGAATAAATAGATAAATTTTAAAAAGAAAAGCAGAAAACAAGTTTGATTCTAAAGTAATCCTCTTTAGCCCAATTTAATCAAGCATGGATTCTTTTTTTATTGCCAGTTTGTATCAGGAACATAATTGCTAGCTAGAACCTAATTTGAAAATGTTCATTATGAATGATAGATGTAATATCAAAGAACAGAATGGAATTCACTGGTGCTTTATTCCTGGGACATTTGTAGGATTTTGTAGGATTAAGTCAGGACACTGTGAGAGTGATAAGAAAGTAATATATATTTTTCTTCTCCAGGACCATGGATTTCAGTGGCACTTTATAACCATGTACTTTGGAATGATGAAAAAATTCAATGACCTTCTTAAATATTTTATTCTCAAATTCATTACTCTTTAAAATGTAAATTTAGCAATTTTTATCTAGATGAGTGAAAGACTGTGGAGACACCTATGTCACTTTAGGTCCTTTAGAAGTGAAGGATTTACTTTATAAAGCATTTATATTCCTTCTCATACCTGTGCCTCTTCCCTTTGTTTTAAAGAGATAATGGCAGCCCGTATATTAATTAGCACCCATTTAAAGTACATTTACTTGATATTTCTCAGTCTCTTGAAAACTTTTATCGTTGAACTTAACCTTCATTTAAATCACCAGACCTATTTAGTGAAGGCTACATGAACATTTATTTGCAAACTCCTCAGAAAATTACTAATTTAACCTTTACTTTACAAAGATCCATTAGTAGAACTCGAACTGGATGTATTTGCTAGAATCCTTAAAATAAATCACTGTTATGCCTTTGTACTTATCTGGGAAGGTATTATCTAAGGGTAATCATTTTTCCCAAATACTTTCTTTGACTCAAACAACAATACTTCCAAAATATGTATTGACAATGTGGTGAAGAAACAAAGATTTGGTGAAAATTAAGTCACTTAAGTTTATGTTTTAGCATGCAAATGAGATTAAGAAATTAAGTATTGTAATTAGTATTAATTTTGAAACTCAGGAATGCAGAAAACAAATTTATCTAAAGACATTTCTGAAAGTAAAATGTTCTGAAAAACTGAGTTTGTCTCCTGTTTTATCCACCACATCATGAGAAATGTAGTAAGTTGGGCAAATACTTGGGTACGTTACTCACCTGTTTGGGGGAGGAAAAATAATGTTCCTTCTACCCTTCACATTCATCTGGCTGGTCTAATAAATCACATTAACATGACACAGATTAGCAAAAGAAAACATAACCGAACTATTACATATGTATATACAGGGGTTCCGTACCACTCAGTGGAACAAAGAACACATTGAACAGTTGAGGCCTATGTGCCCTTCTGGACTAAGGAGAGGGGGGTAGGGATGTGGGCCTTCACAGGGGAAGCAGGCAATTCACAGGGAGATGAGAAAGAGCAAACATTTAGAAAACAAATTTTTGTCTGGCCACCCAGAAACAATGGGACACAGTGGGGAGTCAGTCTAACAAACAGACTTTGCTTGGCTTCTCCCTGTCTGCCACCGTTAGGTCTTATTATAACACTAAGGTGATAGCTCCCTCCCTTTAAACAGGATATTTTAATCTGAATTTTTTAGGCAGGTAAAGGTTGGGGGTCGGGGGTTACAGTTACTTGCTGAGTCTTTCATTTCTTAAAAATAGCCAGTTTTTAAAAATATCTAAAAAGGCATATTTTGGGGTGACAAACTCTGCTTCCCTTCACCTGCAAGATTCTCAAGCACTGTTGCCCCCAACAGGGCCATGGAGACTGAAAAAGAATCTAGCAGAGGTGGGGGCACAGTCTAACCCCAGGCACCCATCCACTCCGGAATAGACCCGCAGGGAGTCGATATTGCCAACACAATTAACTGCCTCTATTTATTTAAGCTGCTGAGCTGCTCTCAGTCTCAACGCCAAACAAGTTTTCAGGGACTGGAGAGGCAGCAGGATAGGGGTGCCCCAGCCTCATGGAGAGACAGGTGATAGATACAATTCTAAAGGATTATATGTTATTACATACAATTCACTTTTATGGCTTTTCCAAGTTGGATAGCTTGCATGTTAGAGAAATTTAGGTAATTTTACTCTAATATGTGTTATAATCAGTAATACCCTAGGCTTGCTACGCGTGTCCTTACTACCTACCAAGCATTTAGAGAATGACCAGTTATCTCATAACCAATAATTCTTTTCTAAATATTTGTGGTTACACTGGCAAAATTTTTGAAATGTGCTGTTTATTTTTATAGGAGCCTGAGAACTGTTTCAGACACTTCAGGTATGGAACAAATGCCATTACATTTCTTAGTGATCCTTGGTATCTGGTAGTCACCTCTGAGTCCTGGAACAGAGTCATTAAGAACAAAGGAATCCAGTGAGATGTTTTGATGTATTCCCTTTCCTGCCTTTGCTCGATTCTTAAGAGTCCCACACGGCAGAAACTCTCTATCCTCATGCTGCCGTTCAGGCCAGAGGCATCACTTCACGTTTTTCTGTGCTGGTAGAGTTCAGTTTCCTATTTCCCAGAATCTCACTCCCCGGGCACGAACCACTTCAGGCCAGCTATGCAGGCAGAACCCAAACAATAGAGCTGCTTGTCCTTGCTGATCTGGAAGGGGAATGGTCCACAGTTAAATTTCTTGGTAAATCTAAAATCATTTGGCCCTTCTTTTCTTCCTGCGTGCATCTTTGGCCTCTGCTTTGCTGCTAGATGATACGATTTAATTTTTTTATTTTTTGTTTGGCAGTTTTTTCTTTACATGTTCCCATGTCTCGGGATTTTAACATTTAACAAGCTTTTGATGTGGAGGTTATCTTATGGGCACCAGTGGAGATCTTTCCCCTTGTTTGCTAACCCATTTCTGAGTTACTGTCTTACCTAGGGCAGTGTGGGAAGGCAAGGGGCGTGGAATAGGCCTCAGCTCCAGTCATGCACAGAAAGAATGTCATGGAAGGAGCGTTAGAGGCACATTTCTCTGGACCTAAGTGGAGAGAAAAAAAAAAATACTTCTACTTTAAAAAGCAACACTTAAAGGTATTTTAAATCATTCTTGTTTTGGCAAGAGTCCTAAAAAAAAAAAAGCAAATGATTAGCAGATAGGTATTTATACAAATGGGATTTGTCTTTGGGCCTTCCCACTGCGCTTTAGTGTCCAAAATTACCAGATGAGCTTCACTGTAATTTGGTTTTACCTATTTTGCAATCTGCAGTTTTGAACCTGCAAATATTCTAGGGAAATGCTATCGTAGTTTATAAGAAAAGTGCAAAGCCTCCTTTGCAATATAGAGAATTTTCATCTATCCATTTCCACAGCAAATTTTATTTCATAAAGAAATCAAAGTGAATTTGAAGAAATTCCAGAGATGTCCAACAGGCAAATATTTTCCTCTCGTTTCCTAAAGGCAAGGATCAATCTAGCAGCAGCCTTATCACACAGTACATTAGAGCATAATTCGTATCTTGTACATATATTCTGAAGCACTCATTAAGCCATGGAAATTTAAAATTAACGTAGGACACTGATACTTTTATCTTCATCCTATGTGTGACTGATTCTTTCACCTGTCTACTGGCACAAACTCAATTTTGTTCAACTGAACAAGCATTCCATGCCGATCTATTATAGATGAGGCCCTGGCAGGCTCTGGGAGAGATTAAAAATAAATAAATAACACGACATATTACCTGGCCTCACGACAACGAACAGCAAACATGCACCAAAGTTCCCCTTTGAGCACAAATAACATATATGGTAATGGTAGAGGTGCTTTAAGAGAAAAGTGGAGGACCTCATTTTAGCTCAAGAGAGAAAATGAAAAATTCAATGAAGGAGGCAGTCTTTGAGTTAGGAAAGGGGAAACAAAAATATCCTGGATATAAAGAATAGTGTGAGCAAAATCAAAGGGGTGGAACAGTGCTGGACACGTTCAGTTTAGGAGTAGTGAGTGATGCAGCCAGAAACAAGACAGAAGCCAAACTACGGAGGTCGTGGGCCATGCTAAGGAGTCTGGATAATACTGTTTGGTAGGAAAGAAGGAGCCACTGAAAGAGAGAAATGACAAAATTAGTGTTGCGTTTTAGGATCATTACTCTGACTGCAATCTCTAAGAGAAGCTGGAGGAGGCTAGAGATAAGAAGTCATTATAATAGTCCAGGGGAATGGTGCCCAAGTCTTCAAGCAGGTAAGAAGCAGTCAGATGGAAACAATATACTGTATATATAAAACCCAGTCTTATATTATAGTAAAATAAGACCGGGTCTTATATTAATTCTTGCTCCAAAAGATGCATTAGAGCTGATTGTCCAGCCTGGTCTTATTTTGGGGGAAATACGGTACATAGTCAACAAGATTTATTGACTGACTTCCTGTGGGGACAAGAGGGAAAAAAAACTGAAGATGACCCAGTTTGGGAGGCACATGACCAGGAAGTAGGGAGTCCATGAAATAAGCTGGGATATGTTTGTGGTCCTGGTGGCCCATCTTTCTAAATGTAGCAGGCAGCTTGAAAGGGGGCTCTGGAAATAAGGAGCAAAGCAGCGAACAGCAAACATACACCAAAGTTCCACTCGGAGAGTCTTAAATTTCAAGGATGGTACAAGATACAAATTTGGCATGTGGTTTTCACAAAATTATTAATTATTTTCCCTGTTTGTTTTCTTTCACTTTCTCATTCTTTCCATTTTTCTCTCCTGTATCTTCCCATTTTTCTTAGGATTGTATAGTTTTTCAATTTTCCCTCTGATTAGCATTTCTTTTCCCCTTTTCATACTCCTCTGAAACACTCCTTTTTTCCCCTTTCTTACGCTTAACACTCTTTACCCCAAGAAAAACAAAGATTAATAGAATCCTAATCCCTCGTTCCATTGAATTTACACTGAGTGTAAACTAAAAATGAGTCTGTAAATCTGATTTCTATTCTAGACAGAAACCAGGATAATAAGCTATCCCACGGCAATAAAACAAACCCCTGGTAGTATTAACCTTGTCAGATTCACATTAACCCAACTCCTGGGCAATGCTAGTTGGGGGCATGGTCTCTGATTCATCTCTCAAAACTCTCAGCAGTTTGAAAGAATCATACTTTTTCTCCTTCCTGAATAGGATTCTGGGTAAAGTGGCACTTCAAACGTACTGTTTTTAGGGCCAGGCTAAACCTATCTCTCTGGATCTGGGTCCCTCTTTCTTCCTTCTTGACTTTCAATTGCTTATCTTTCTAGGCTTTATTCCTCTTTACTTTGCTGAGGTCTTTACAGTGAGCCCAGACAATAGGCTTATCTCTGATCCTATGGTATTTTTCCAAGATGGAAAGAAAGGAGACAAACAATAGAGATTCAAGAAAAGAAGAGAGGAGAAAATACCTATGAAATACTGGGAGTATCCTCCCACCCCAACCCATCTTTCTTTTCTGAATGCAAATCAAATTTCTTGGAATCCTAAACAGCCATATTTTTTTCTATGTTTATGGAACCCAAGCTAACAGGAGAACAGGTGGGAGGACCCTAAAGGGAACCTGTTTGTGAAATTTAACAATGGGCTCCACTGGTAAATAAAAAAGACATTTTTGCTGAGGTGGCTAAGAAACATGATTTGAATTAAGACCCAAAATAAGTTCTCTTTCCTTCTGTGTTTTTTTTTTTTATCTCTTGCTTTTGGCTCTTTCCTTTCTTCCTCACTCACCTTCTCTCTCACTTTCCCTATTTTCCTTTTTGCCCTCTGGCGCTCTTCCCTTGAATCCTCTTCTAATTTCCTCAATCTTGTGCCTTATCTGTCTCCCCTTTTCTCAGGGGAATGGATGTGAGGAAAGGAAAGGAAAACAGAAAAAGCAAAGGCCAATGGAAAAAACATGTTAAGACAACCTAAAGGTAATTTTTTTACAATTATAAGTCTCTACAGATGTAAAGGGCAGACATGACACTTCCACAAAAAGTTGTCAATATTGAGTCTTTTAACACAGAATCTTATTACTTCTATTGTAGTAACAATAGAGATGAACTGGAATGTGGAGGGTTTGTTGTGGTTTCCACTCTAGAATCCATCCTGGGTCAAAATGTAACATCAGCAGAGGGAGAAAAGGGAGCTTCAGATAAGGCACTGGAAGAGAATTACTTGCTGCTGCTTTTACAAGTGATGCCTTTCATTCTCATTCCTGCTCTTCCTTTTTGCTTCCTCATCTTACTCTTTCCCAACCTGCTTTTCTTAGATTAGCCAACACAGCCAAGGCTTCTTTCTTTCATACCAAAATCATATAAATATTCATAGAGTACCTACAGGGCTGCCATGTACTGTTGTGCAGACTGTACACTGCGCAGTGCTGAGGACGCCATTCGCATTGTAGTCTGGGCGGTGCACAGCCTGCATAGCGGTGCGTGGTGGCCCTGGCCCACTCTATTGTAAATTTCTTTGAGACTAGCTTGGCCGTGAGTTACTTAGAATTCAGTTTCGTCTCCTAACATAACTAATGCTGCGTGTGTGTGTGTGTGTGTGTGTGTGTGTGTGCACGCGTGCGCACACGTGTTCCTTGGGGCTGAGTTTGCAGAATTGAAGGGAAGGTTGGAGAACCAGGAGTAGCCTTGGCAGGAATGACATGCTCCTCTCATCAGGGCTCTGATGATGGAATTGATGTGCAAAGAAGGGCAAAAGTGATGATATATGTACCATATTTAAATCTTGACTTCCGAAACTTTAAAAAGTGGCTCCCAAATATTCAAACTGTGAATTGCTTATATGTGGGAAAAGGTAGGTGATTTTTTTTAAATGGTGAAAAAAAGTTTGTTACTAACAAAAACCATATTATTACAACTGAAGTCATGTGAAAGTAATTTGGCCTCTTATTTCAATGAGTATACATGATGTGTGTGTAAATCTCACACACATATGACTTATTTTAGGACTCAGTTTAGCATAGATCAAGAACTTGCAAATAATTCAATGACATGCCTCTAAGTCTTAAAAAATAAAAACCCATAATCTTAATCTTGACATCTTGATTTATTAGATTCTTACATGGGTAGAAGTAGCTTAAAACAAAAATTTTAAGAAATTAAGAGGTTCCTTTAATATTGCTTCAAGCTCTAGGTTTAAAAAATGAGAACTTAATCTGTCCAAAGGCTCTTTATTGTTACATTAAGAAGAAAAGCAGTATTATAAATGTAATTTTACTTATTTTACTCATTTTTAGTTTTTTAAAGTTTTTAACTTAACAGAAATAATCTTATTCTGTACTTCAGACTTTTGAATTAATTGAACGGACTTCTTCATCTTTTTTTTTCCAGGTAAACACAAACTACTAACCTAAAAAACAAGCACAGCTCAAGAAATAACAACCAACACAAGGGAATAACAAAGCAGCATCTTCCATGTGGCAGAAATAAAGGCTACTACTGATCATTAAGCATTTAAATCTATATCAGTCTAATTTCTTAAATCTTAATTACTGTGGATATTGATTATGAAGGAAGGTAGAGAACAATACAAAACAATAAGCTTTTTGATTCATAAACTCAGTTGTAGGGCTTCTTTATTTTGCAGTTGTTGAAGAAAGTTGTTATCCTTTTTGGTTTTACTTTTCTGTTTGGACATTAGCCCAACTCTATGTTGATTCTAACACTGGGCATTGTGGGGTCCTTGATCGTGGGGACCTCATTCTTTCCGTTTTTTTTTCTAGCTGAGCACCTGAACTGAGAGACAGTATTTATGGAATCAGTGAATGCCATTTTCAAACAGGTTTTTAAAAAAATCCCCATACTTTAAAAAATAATAAAGGAACTACAGATAGTCCCCGTCCAGAGAATAGTTTGAATTTTAAAAGCCACCACTTACTCATTCTCAAAAAGCTGCCAGTCATTCTGCAATGTGCTTTGCATGCATTCGCAATCTTCACAATAATCTGACAGGTATTATTACTTTCCTGTTTTATAGACAGATAATGAAAGTGAAGCTTAGTGAGGTTACTTGTTCAAAATCCTACAGCTAGGAAAAAAATTGTATTTTATACACACATGGTCTGACAATTAAGTTTGTGAACTTGTTGCAATGATGTTACTAACCTTTTTTGACACCAGAGGAATTATTCATTATGAATTTGTACCAACTAGACAAACAGTTAACCAAGTTGACTATCTGGAAATGCTGAAAAGGCTGTGTGAAAAAGTTAGACAACCTGAACTTTTTGCCAACAATTCATGGCTCTTGCATTAAGACAATGCACGAACTCCTATGGCACTGTCTGTGGGGGAGTTTTTAATCAGTAGACAACTGTGTTGCAACCCTCCCTACTCACCTGATCTGGCCCCCAATGACTTCTTTCTTTATGCCAAGATAAAGGAAATATGGAAAGGAAGACATTTTAATGGCATTCAGGACATCAAAGGTAATACACTGACAGCTCTGATGGTCATTCCAGAAAAAAAGTTCCAAAACTGCTTTGAAGGGTGGACTAGGCGTCAGTGCATAGCTTCCCAAGGGGAGTACTTGAAAGGTGACCATAGTGATATTCAGCAATGAGGTGTGTAGCATATGTAGCACTTTTTCTAGGATGAGTTCACGAACTTAAGTGTGTGTGTGTGTGTGTGTGTGTGTGTGTGTGTGTCTCTGATCACTGTGGTTGTAGTACTGAAAAGAGAAAATATGGGTGGAAGATAGCCTATTGCATTAATCCAGGCAAAAGATGATATCTTGGAGTATGGTGGTAGCAGTAGGGTTGGTGAGAAGTGGTTAGATTCTGGATATGTTTTAAAGGTAGAAATAAAAGGATTTCTTTACAGACTGGATGTACAGTGTGGAAGAAAACCTGAGCAACTGGAATAGTGGCATTACCATATACTGAAATGAATAAAACGAGAGAAACAAAAAGTTCTGACATGTTAAAGTTTTAATGCTCATTAGAAATTCAAATGGAGATGTTGAGCCAACAGTTGAATATATGATTCTGGAGTTATGTCAGAAGTTCAGGCTAGAGATAAATTTAGAGTTGACAGTGTGTAAATGAAATTTAAAGCCACTGAGCCCAGATGCAATCATGTAGGGAATAAGTAATAAAGAACATGATGAAAAGAATAAGGGCAACTAATGTATATAATGCCTGGCACGTTAACACTTTACATATGTAGACATAGTTAGTCTTCACAATCATTGTAAGAGGTAGCTATTTCTATTACGTGCAATTTATAGATAAGGAAATTGAATCTTGGAGAAATTCAAAGATTTTCTTCTGATCAAACAATTATCGAGTGGTAGAGTTGGGATTCAAATCCAGGCAGAGAGAAGTAAAATGTTGAATGTTAGAGCCCTGGGACACTCCAACTTTTAGCATTCAGGGAGATAAAGAAAAACCAGGAAAGGAACCTGAGAAGGAGGTTCCAGAGGATAGAAAGAGAAACTACAGTAGTGTTTTAAGCACCCAGAAGGCAAAATGGAGAAAATGCTCAATGGCACCAAATGCTTGCTGGCAGGTCAAGGAAGAAGAGGACTGAACATTGACCTGTTGCATTTAGCAAAGTGGCTCTAACAGACGACATTGATAAAGGTGTGCTTTGAAGCAGTGGTGGAGTTAAACCTTAATCAGGGTTAGTCCAAGACAACATAGAAATGACATCAGAGTTCAACTCTTTGGAGTTCAGCACAGATACCACTCCCGACCAAGTCACAGATATTCACATATGGATATGAATTAAAGCAGCAGCTGAGATTTGTTACACAAACAAAATAAAGATTTGATTGGGAGCTTAGTGAGGAAAAGACATGGGTAATTTTATAGCCCTTTTTAAGAGAACAAACTTAACTTCATTTCTCTTGGCATTCAGTCTTGGCCTTTCCTTCATTAGAAAATTTTCCAAGCTCCAAGTTTGCCTACCTCCTCTCTCCAAAATAAAAATTATCCTGGACCATATTTTATTTGTCTACACATGCCCAGCCTAGCAGAGGACCACCTAAGATGGGTCCAAATAAAAGTGTGATAAATGACTAACATCCTAAATATTGAATATGATATTCTGAAATTATTTTGACTACTTGCTGTTCCCATAATAAGCCCATGCTTTTCTCTGTGTACACCCCTCAGTCATTCAAACTGACAAAAAGTTTTATGTCTATCTTTTACAGCCGTGCATAATATCTTGGTTTTCCTTTTATTGTGGGTATTTTCGTAATAGTTTATTCTCTGTCCCTCTCCCTCTCCTTCCTCATTAGATAGTAAAGCTTCTCCTAGTATAAGACTTTACCTTTCTTTGAGTCCACAGAGCACCTCATTTTCATTTACTGTATTATATTTTAGTTGTATGGACTTGTCTCATCTTGTCCTTTCCCCACCTTACTTAATTCCTCCAGGATAGGGATTGCCACATGTTTCAGTTCCCTGCAGCATAGTACTAAGCACATAGTACTAAGCACATAATATACTCAGTATATTATTTTTTTGAATTAATGCGTGACTATATACTAATGTTAATTGAGTTGAATGATACTGGCCTGTATGGATGGTTACTGATGCTAACCGCAGACAGTGGGACCTCCCATTCCACATGGCAAAACTGCATAATGTTCTTAGCTTAGGGACAAAATCATTTCAGCTAGAGTTATGAAAGGTTAAGAAGTGCTACAAAACATCAAAATAATAATAATAACTAAGCCCAATTAAATTAGAAAAGTTCATGGTTTGTTGATTTGCTTTTTGTCTTTTTGGTATTTAAAAAAATTTAAATACTTAATAATTAATGTACTTACTAACTTGTTTCATAACTTATACCTGAATCAGTCAGTATTCTTCTTTTAATTTACATTATTTCTGATCATCTGGTTCATATAATTATCAATGATTAGGCTATCAATTCAGTTATGAAATCTTTGGCTTTCACTAGTACATAGAGATGATAAAACCAAAGGGATAGAATAGCCTTAAGGATTTCACATATAATAGTAAATGGCATACTCTTGAAAACTGAGATTTCAGACCTGTTGCAAATGGCTGAAACACAATATTAATATGTTTCCCTCAAGCCTTTAATGAAATAACACAACATTGTATTACATACCGGTAAACATGTAATAGAGGCTACTGGCAGATGATGGGTTAAGTATATGCCAAGATGAGGAAGGAGGAAGCATATTTACTATGGTTACTCTCTACCCTACACTTGATTTTACAGTGTGGCTTTCACTACTCGCCCAAAATACTTAGTTACAAATTTACCAGGGTGACTCAGTTGGTGAACTACTTTGTGACAAGAATGAACAACTCTTCTGAGGGGGGGGGGGGGGGGTGTTAAGCTACAGATGACCTATCCTATTTCATTCTATTTTGGGATGCATATCATATTTTTAAACTCCCCATGCTATCATGTTAGATTTCACATGAAGAGGCTACCAGAATCTTAAAACTAGAAAAAAAATTAAAAACGTAGTTAACCTGTTACAGATGAGAAAATTTAGGCCCCGGGAGACCTGAGTCACACATCTAAATCACAGAACCAGTTAGCACCAAAGCTAAAACTCAAATCTAATCACTTTACATCCAGTTTCTATATCTTCCACTCTTCCAGCTACCTTCGTTTTTTGCATACAAGGCCAGTAATTTGAGTGATTTGGGGATTCTGAGAATGAGAATAAGCTTCATCAGAGAAGAAACTTTTTATTTGCTATAGGGTCTGCCCTCTTTTAAAGTGAAAATACCTTTAGGGAATAAAAATAATAACTAGCATTTGTATAGCACTTTACAAAATAATTTCCACATGTTTTGAAATCAGTAGCTGCTATCTCAGATCTCAGATGATCACAGATAGTGATCTTTTTTATTAGGGTGCGGTCCTGTCACAGAGTCCAAGCAGCTGGAGAAGCAAGGCTCGGTAGCTAGAGGGTTCATTTAGGTAGGGGTGTTAACGCAAAATTGCTTGGGATCAGCCAATTGGAATGTATGGGTAATGAGAGACTCTTTTTAAAGAAGCCATTTCTTTGAACAGCTAGATCAGTGGTTCTTAACTGGAGGTGACTTTGCCCCCTACGGGACTCTTGGCAATGTCTAGTGACATTTTTGATGGTCACAAATGGGGGTAGTGGTGTTATTGGCATCTAGAGGGTACCACAGAGAGACCAGGGATGCTGTTAAACATCCTGCAGTGCACAGGACAGCACCCACAACAATGTGGTTCAAACGTCAATAACCCTGAGGTCGAGAAATCCTGAGCTAGAGAAAGAAAAATTCATTGAGCAGCTGGAGGACGCTGCTTGAATTATTATTTTATGCATTTTAGAACTTAGAAAAGGTCACACAGTAACCTTTTGCCCCCATCTTGGATATAGCCAACAGTTTCTAGGGAATTCTGGAGATTGTTTATGTGGATTTCCTTGCACTGGATGGGGGTTGGCCCAGGTAACCCTAAGTCCATTCACTCGAGTTTTGTGAAACAGCTGTGGCCCTTGGTGTCCACTTTGTGTTTTCAGAACTCGGTCCTAGCTGGCTAGCTTTTTGGAGTCTTCTGCGATAGCAGAGAATTCTTCTGTGGGACGCGACACATGTTCAGGTGTTTAAATATGTCATGGTTCTTTCTAAAACAAGTGTTAGATTGTGTGCCGTGCTTCACAGGACTAGAGGAATCGCCTCATGGGGAATTGGAGTTTCTTCAGGAGTGGACAGTCATCCAGCGAGGTAAGAAGAGTCAAGGACTGGAGAACGTCAGCCGGCTCCCGACTACCTCTCAGGGAAACTTCGGACTCCACACATCCTAGCCAGCAGGCTCAAACACAAAGCAATTCTCTCGTGCCTCAGAGCCCGAAGCAGGTCGCCTTTTATACTTCGAGGCGCGCAAGAGCGCGCGACCGGCCGCTCGGAGCTGTAGAGCCGACCAATGAGTGAGCCCGCTCTCCCAGCCGGCTCGGGATTGGGAGAACCGCGCCAGCCTCTCTGCCTAGCAGCGGGCGGGGCGCGCCCAGGAGAGACTGGGATAGGCGCGCCCGCTGCGCCAGAGTCCCGGGGGCGCGTGCGCGGTCTCGCGGCGGCCGCGGGGGCCGGTCTCGCGCGGTCTCGAGGTGGAGTCGCTGGCGGCGGCGACGGCGGAGACTGGCGGTGGGGCAGGGGCGGGGACTAAGGATTGTGAGGTGGGGAATCGGGAGTTTCTGGATTCTTTATCCGGTATTTTAAGTGCCGCCGGGGAGCTGTCGTTTCTGCAGTGTTTAGGAACGGCCGCGGCGGGAGGATCGGTGGCCGCTGTGGTGCAGAGGTAAGAGGCGGACCAGCGGCGGCTTGGTGTGGAGGTCTTAATCAACAGGTCTCCCGGAGCGCGGCGGGGGAGGGGCGGCGGGCTTGCCCCCTCCCCCACACGCTGCGCGCAGGGCCCGGGCAAGACCCGAGGCGGCTCTGCGGGCTGCCCCAGGCAGCGGGAGCGGCAGCCGGCCGCGGGGGGTGTGAGCTTAACCTTTGTCCCCTGAAGGAACGCTGCCTGGCGGTGCCCACTCCCTGTGTCTTGGCGAGGGACCCTCCTTGGCGGGGCTCCTGTCCGTCCGGGCCGAGTTGCAGGGGGCGCGGCAGGGTCTCGCCTGTCCTCCGTAGCCTGGTCCCCGAGTTCGGGACTCCCAGGAGTCCCTCCAGGGCAGGTCGGGAAAATCGGCGGGGCGAACACTTTCCTTTAGAAGACGGAATGTAGTCAGCGTTCCTCTGCCTGACTCAGCTCCTGGTATTCAGCTGGCTGGTTGCGTTCTTGAAACAAACAAACAGTTCTTACTTCCTTGTCACCACTTTTAATAAGAGAAGCCTCATCTCGTAAATAGTTTCTGATAATTTACTCTAAATTTTCAAGATGTACTTTGAAGCCAGTAAATTGTTGTAAGCTGCATTTAATGAAAGGCGCTTTGAACAATCTTTGGTGCAAATTATGTAACTTCCTAATAATAATAACTCACCTTATGTTTAGTTGATTGACATACAGTAATGTGTAAGGAATTTAGGTTTCGGTCGAAAGGTTTTTGTTGGCAGTTGGCGCTAAACTTAAAATCTGATAGCTGGGAGCTTTATAGAAGTGGTATATAGTGTGTGTTTTGTCTCCGTACTTGTTTAGAATTGTAAGAATTTAGATTTGGAAAACTTCTAGAACAAGAATTTTGAAATTTTGTATTTCCTGACAATGTGAAAGCGTTAATATTTCTAACTTTTAAAGTAATAATCATGTTTTAATGATCGTATTGTGCTTTTGGATTATACCAGAAGTTAATAACCTATTAAATTCTACAGTAGGAACAAATGATATGTTGGTTATTGGTCTTTTTGAAATATAAGTATTGGTGGTAATGAAATTGTTAAATAAGCTGTTTTTGGGTTATGAACTAATAGTTTTTACTAGATCCCCGTGGACATGGCTTATTACACGTTTTTAAAGGATCTTTATTGTAGCAGGCTGAAGCTATTAAATTGTAATGTAAGGTCTTTATAGCTGAAACAGGCAAAAATACGAAAAGCAATTCATCGTTTTATCTTTATTTTAAAAAAAGCAAGTGAATGTTATGTACTTGAATAACTTTTGGCTAGACAGAGCTGGACTTGACGAGGGCCTCAATAATAGTAACTTGTTTTAGAGTTAAAATGGGACAGGAAATGTTCTACCTGGGGTGACCCAAGTCAATAGAGTGGATTTAACTGTTTCTGTTTTCTGAATTACGATCTTGATTAAAAAGCTCATCAAAGATATACCAAAAAATTTGGTTCATTTTATTTATCAATATACTAAGATGTTCTATTTCTCTGATAGTTTCTGATTTCAGGGTTTCTGGGGGAAAATTTCTTGACATAGATGCTTTAGAATATAATTTTTAATTATATACTTTCTGAATCATAGAATTGTTGAGTTAGAAATAATCTTAGTGGTTGTATAGCCTAACCTCTTCATTTTCCAGGAAAAGAGTTAAGTAGTCCGTAGTATGACTGCTAGTTAGTTGGCAGGGTTGGAACTAAAACACTTGTCTCCAGATTCCAAGTATGGTGCTCTTTTCCACTCTACATTGTTGTTAAATAAACCAGTAAGTTACCCCTCTCAAAATCATCTATATGTAGCCAGCGGGGTTGATTCTTTCCTTTACTCATTTTTTTCCTTTCTTGTTTGAATAACCACTAGCCACAATTAATTCATTCCCCTGCTGGAGGGGTTTTTTTTCAGTTTTTTCAATATTTCAAACAATAATAGTCAATGACTATCCTATGCCTGTCTCCTTGAGCACATGTGTGAAGGTTTCCCTAGAATGTAAATTTACCTGTAAGTGGAATTGCTGGCCTATGGGTTGATGTGCATTTTCAATTTTACTAGCTGCAGCCAAATTATCCTCTAAAGTTGTAACAATTTACATTCCTGCCAACAGTAGCTGAGTCATCCTTGCCACACTTGGAATTGTCAGATTGGCATTATCAGATTTTAAAATCTCTGCCAATCTGATGAGTGAGAGATGATGTATTTGTGTTCTTTTTTTCAAAAAGACTTTATTTTTCATTTATGTGAAATGAAATGAACTCTTTTTGTTATACAGTTGTTTTGACAAATGCATAAAGCTGCGCAGCTACCAAAATCAAGATACAGAACAGTTCCAGCACCACAATTCCCTTGAGCTGCTCTTTGTAGTCAGTCTTCCCTCCACCCTTAACCCCTGGCAACTAATCTGTTGTCTTTCTCTGCAGGTTGTTTTTCTGGAATATCATATAATGAAATCATACAGTATTTAGCATTTTGAGTCTGATTTCTTTCATTTAGCATAATACATTTGAGTGTTCATCCATATTGTTGAGTGTATCAGCAGTTCCTTCTGTTTTGTTGCTGAATATAGTATTCCATTGTATGGATGTACCACAGTTTGTTTATTCATCCACCAATTGAAGGACATTTGAGTTATTTTCAGTTTTTTTTAAATTATGAAAAAAGCTGCTATAAATCTTTGTGAACTTTTTTTGTGTGAACTTAAGTCTTCTTTCTCTTGGGTAAGCACTTTGAAGTGGAATTGCTGGTCATATGGTAAGTGTATGTTTAACTTTATTAAAACTCTGTGGTAGGCAGAATAATGGCCCACAAGAGATGTCCTAATCCCTGGAACCTGTGAATAAATTAGATTACACGGCAAAGGTGAATTAAAGTTGCAGCCATCTGCAAAATAAGCTCTTGAAATCAGATAATGTGAGTTCTCCAACTTTATTCTTTTTCAAAATTGTTTTAGCTATTATATTCCATGTTAAGGTTGCTAATCAACCGACTTTAAAACACGGAGATTATCCTGGATTATCCAGGTGGATGCAGTATATCACAAAGGGCCTTAAAAGGGAAGGAGAGAAGCAGTAGAGTGAGATAAAAAGATGTAACAACAGAAGCAGGGCCAGAGACGTGCAATTTTTGGTTTTGAGGATGGGGGATGAGGCTAGGGGGATACATAAGCTAAGGAATGTGGTGGTTTGTAGAAGCTGGAAAAGCTAGGAAATGGATTAACCTTTAGAGCCCCCAGAAAAGAATGGAGCTCTGCCAACACCTTGATTTTAGCCCAGGAGTCCTGAGTCAGAATTTTAACTAACAGAAATGTAAAGTAATAAATTTGTGTTGTTTTAAGCCACTGAGTTTGTGGTAATTTGTTACAGCAGCATAGGAAACTACTGGGGGTGCCAAAAAAAATGTATACAAGTGGACACTGGTCAACGTTGTTCAAGCAGTAGTTCGCCATAATCAGAAGGGTCTGGACACTGATGGTAACCGCTTTGAGCACCTCTTGTCACTGTAGAAGTCAAACGTGACTTGTATTCATCTTTTGTTATTGGTATATAGTGAGTATTACAATTTCAATACAGTTTTCCTTTCTTAAAATGTGTATACATTTTTTTTGGCACCCTCTGTATATGCTGTAAAGCTGTTTTCCAAAGAGGCTGAACCACTTTGTAGTTCCATCAGCAGTGTGTGAGTATTCCGGTCACTTTACATCATCATCAGCACTTGGTATGGTAAATCTTTTTTAATGTTGGTCATACTAATAGGTATGTGACAGTATCTCATTGTGGTTTTATTTGCATTTTTCTCATGACTAATGATGTTTAGCATCTTTTCATGTGCTTATTTGCCATCTACTGTATATATCTTCTTTGTTGAAATGTCCAAATCTTTTGCCCATTTTAAAATTGGATTTTCTTATTGTCGAGTTCAGAGATTTCTGTATAGTTCTTTGTCAGACATGTGATTTGCAGAGATTTTTCTCCCAGTTGTGGCTTGCCTTTTCTATTCTCTTAACAGTGTCTTTTGAAGTACAGAAGTTTGAAATTTTGATGAAGTCCAAAGTATCCGTATTTTCTTTTATAGATCTTACTTTTGGTATTGTATCTAGGAACTCTTCTAAGTCAAAGTCACAAAGATTTTCTCCTATGTTTTCTTCTACAACTTTTATGATTTTATATTTTACATTTAGATTTATGTCCCATTGTCAATAAATTTTTGTATGAAGAGAGACGTTTGGGTTGAGGCTGAGTTTCATTTGTTTTGTTGTTCCATTACCATTTCTTGAAAAGACTACCCATTCTCCATTGAATTGCCTTTGTCTCTTTCTAAAACCATTTGACTACATTTGTGTGGGTCTATTTCTTGGCTCTTGTGTTCCATTGAACTATGTGTCTATCCTTGGCCAATATCACAGTGTTTTGATTACTAGAGCTTTAAAATAAGTCTTGAAATTAGATTGTGTGAGTTCTCCAACTTTATTCTTTTTCAAAATTATTTTACGTATTTTAGTTCTTTTGCCTTTCCAAATAAATTTTCAAATTAGCTTGCTGATATCCACAAAAAGTTCTGCTAGGATTTTGATTGGAATTGTGTTTAATATATAGTTCAATTTGGGGATAATTTATATCTTAACAAAATTGAGTTTTCCAATCTGTGAACATGGTATTCTCTCCATTTATTTAAGTCTTTGATTTCTTTCATGAGTGTTTTTGAATTTTCAACATATAGTTCCTGTAAATATTTTATTAGATCTGTGCCTAAGTATTTCAATTTTTTGGTTCTATTGTAAGTGGTCATTAAAAAAACCTTGTGTTTCTAATTAGTTATTGCCAAGATACAGAAATACAATTGATTTTTGTATATTGACTTTATATCCTGAGTTTATAATGAATTTGTGTGTGTGTGTGTGTGTGTGTGTGTGTGTGTGTGTGTATTCCTTGGATTTTCTAAGCAGTCATGTACCTGTGAATAGAGAAATCTTTATATCTTTCTCGTCTGTATGGCTTTTATTTTCTTGACTTATTGCACTGGCTAGGACTTCTAGTGAGATGTTGAATAGGAGTGGTGAAAGGGAACATCCTTGCCTTGTTCATAATTTTAAAGGGAAAGATTTCAATCTTTCATCTTTAAGATATGTCAGCTGTAGGTCATTTTGTAGATTCTCTGAATCAGGTTAAGGAAGTTTCCTTCTGTTCTGAGGTTGCTGAGAAGTTTTTTGTTGTTATTGTTGTTGTTTAATCATAAATGAACACTGAATTTTGTGAATTGTATCTATTTGTCAAATGTATCTATTGAGGTGATCATGTGGATTTTTTTCTTTATTCTGTTAATATGGTATTAACTGTGTGATTAGTTAGTGTACTGACTAATTTTCAAATGTTGAACCAGCCTTGTATGTTTCTGAGAATAACTCCAGAGAGTTGTTTCAAACAAAAATCAAATTGAATTTTTTTTTTGACTAATATACGTTAACATGTGTTCTTAAAAATGGAGGATATTGAATGTAAGATTTTGTGAACTAAACTATAAAGTCAGAGGAGTCAAGATATTCACTAACAATTATGTAAATTTTACATATTGGTAGACTTAAGTTTTCTTGAGTTTTACTAGAGTTTATAGAGTTATACTAGAGTTTGTAGACTGTACTTTACCACTAGAAAACTCTTGTTTAAAATTAATTACTAAATGAAGAAAGAAAATGTTATTTTTGTCACTGTAATCACACATTCTTCATTCTGGGTTAATTTAAGCAAGTTGTTTAAAAGTATTTGGATCGTAAAGTATATTTTGATTGAAGATAAAATAATATAATTGGATTTTTTTGCTTGGAATAACAATAGTAGAGTTTTAAAAACAACAACAAAAACGGGCTTCCTCACACCAGAAAATATGTAGATCTTTGAGTAATTAGATAAATGTTTGGCTTGATCAGAATAGAATCAATTCAGTGAATATATTACATCAAAATGTGTTAAGTGAAAATATGAAATAAAGTACTTGTAAGAAAAAGCAACACTCTGTTTTGCTATAATGAAAAGTGTGGGTGCATTGTAAAAAGGTGCATCTTCATTAAATATATTTAATATTGTGAATTGTGAGGTTCTTCTTCCATCAATTCAGACTACAGAAGACAGTGTAAGAGGAATAAGGGTTCGGTAACCTTATCATCAAGCTCTTTAATTATATCATTTTTATAAATTTGGGCTTATCATATGATTTAACCATTATAAAAATTCAAGGAATTTGGCCTTTTGTCTCATATAATTTTAAAGTTCCTTCTTGGGCTAACAGTTGTCTTTTGAAAGACCCTAAACGTTGAAGTTTTGAGACCACTAAGGTTCTTGATGTTTTTGATCCTTTAAGGCAGGGGTTGACAACTTTCAGTAAAGGGAGACATACTAAATATTTTAAGCTTTGTAGGCCATATCATTTTTGTTGCACGTTTTCAACTTTGCTCTTACAGTGCAAAGTGCAAATGAATGTGACTATGTTCTAATAAAACTTTATTTATAAAAACAGGGTGTGCTTGATTTGGCCTGTGGGTTTAGTTTGCCTACTTTTGTTTTAGGTAAAAAGTCAGCAGGAGAAATGAAAATAATTGTTGTAATGTAGTCAGCTGAGTTGGAAAGTTCATGAAGTAATTCCCTGCCACACCTTTACTTTCCTTATCTATAATATGTAGCCACCTCGGAAGATGATTGAAAAGGTTAAAATAAGGTTTGGAAGACACTGAGCAAAATACTCTGACACATAGTAAATACTTAATAAGTATTTGCTTCCTCCCCCGCCCTCTTGTTTTATGGCTGCACAATACTTTGTGACAAATCGACAGATGTGAAATAATTAAGGAGATTCATTCAAGTTTTTGACAGTTTTTAGTATACCTAATTAGTTATTCCGAATTTTAGAAATTATAACTATATTTAAAGCTAAATTGTCCTTTGAACTATGCTTCTTTTGATAAAAGTTATAACTCTTTGGCTTCACAATAGTATCAGAAACTTGACATCAAAAAAACTGAGACTTCGTGTTGAAATATAGTTTCATATTTTGAGGGTTTTACATTGTACCAGAAAATGTTTGATGTCACTTAAAATGTATTAGAATACTTTGATTTGACCTAACAACTAGGCTTTCTATATTTTGCTTGTTGCTTCAGGCATTAAGACCGCATTCATTTAAAATAATTGACTGGCGTTTGTGAGTGCACTGAACTAGGCTGTGTGCTACTAGGATTTAGTTGCACATAAAGAGTGCCTATATTTAGGTACTGGTTTTTGTGTAATGTTTGGAGTATAAGTGAAGCTTCAGAAAGTTATTTTTCTGCCTTTCTGAATTTTTGTCATAGAGGTGGATTCAAGATTTTTAACTCCCCTCCAAAAAAAAAAAAAATCTACACTCCTTCACAGGTCAGAGGCAGGGATATGTGGCTATTGGAATAATCTTGCCCTGGTAGTTTAGTGTCAGGGCTAGGGTTGGATCTCAAGTACCAGATTCATAATTTTTTTGGTACTCTTTCCAGTGCACCATTGCCTGGTTTGTTAGCGCGATATAACCTGCCTCTGGCTTCTCAGAGATCTAATTTTCTTGTCCCACGCTCTCCGTTTTTTTCCCCTAAAGTTTAAACAGAAGCTGTTGCAAAGTCTTTATCAAATTTTACTGATAAAATTTTGTATTATTTTCAAATACAGTTAGAACTTAGAATATAAGTGTATTATACTCAATGTGAAAAAACTTGCTATTTTTAAACATCTTAAAAATTCTACTTTACATTGGTTATATTATTTGTATGATATTTATGTGTAAGGAATTGTTTTTTCTTTGTCCTACAAGTAATTATCATTCACTTTAGCATAGTTTTGTCTGCCCCAGTTTTCCTGACTAGTTCACAGAGAAAACTATATATTGAATTGGGGGGCGATATAGAGAAGTATTGGATGAAGTCACTGCCCTCAAAGGTCTGCCTGAGAAGTAAGAGTGGATGACAGTCCCATAGAGATTAGTCTGTATTAAGACAGTTTATTAGTTGTTTGAGCAGAATCACAGAATTGCTCAAATAATATGCAAATAAATTTTAGGACTTTATTTATAATGTTATAGAATTGTAACCATTTATTTAAAAAATAATATGCCACAATTTATTTAATACTGTTGGTGGATCTTTGAGTGGTTTCTGGTTTTGCTTTATTTTAAATAATGTTACCATGAATGTTCCTATACACTTATCATGGTGTGTGTGTACTTGTGTTTCTCTAGGGCTGCACTTTCCAGTATGGGAGCCACTAGCCACATAGGACTATTTAAATTAAGTAAAATTAACTAAAATTGGAAATTCAGTCCCTATTTGCTGTGGCCGTATTTCAAGTGCTTGATAGCCATGTATTGACGGTGGCTATGTTACTGCACAATTAGGTACAGAATATTTCCATTGCAAAAGTTTCTGTTGGACATCACTGCTCTAAAGTATATAATGAGGAATGAAATTACTGGCTGACAGGGTGTTGGGCCTGGTCAACTTACTAGATAATGCCAAAGTCTCTTTTCTTTTCTTTTTATTATTAGTTTCAGGTGTACAAAACAATGTACTAGACAGCCAAAGTCCTTTTCAGTGTGATTCATTTTATACTTCCAGCAGCAAACTGTTATTTCTTCAAATTGCCTCACATCAACAACTGTACATTTCAGTTTATCAATACTGGACATGCAAATTTAACTGTATATTAATAATCTTCTGTGAGTCTGATGGTCCTTCGAGTCCTTCCCCTGAAACACTGTTGTGCATATAGTATTGGGATTCGTGGAAAGTAGGTCATGAACCCCCGATCTGCATCTGTAACCCATGTAATTTATCTGAGTACAAGTAACCTGCAGATGTTTTTCAAAATAATGATTCACTTAAGAGTAATCAGTAGATACTTAAGAGTTTATGAAAGGAAATTTTATAATTATTTGCAGGCATCTTAAAGGAATAGTGTTCCTTTCATATTTTACCCTTTTATACTTTACACCTTGTTCTTTTGTACTAAAATTTTACAGCAGCTCATTTGGCTAAATCACAGTTCTTTGTACTTTCCCCTAATTCCTGCCCAGAACTCCATCCCTTGCTCCATCTCTTACTGTGTTATGCAGTCTGCTATATCCTTTGTATGTATTTCTAAATATTAACAACTACATTGCAAGGATGCTATTGTTTTTTATCAGTATTCTCCCTTTTACAAATGAGAAAATAGAGGTTCAGAGAGATTAAGTATTTTATCCAAAGTGACAAGACGAAGGAAAAGAGGTTTAGACTTTTAGGGGCTGTAAGTAGCAAGGATTTGAATTCTATTTATTTGACTCCAAAGTCCTTGGACTTTCCTACTCTGTATTTTAGCCTGCCTTAAGACTTACGTTGTTTAACACTATCTTTTTGGTAAGATTAAAATATTTTTGAGAAAGCTGTCTTTGATTTAATGTTTAAGATGTACTTGAATTCAGATGAAGAACTTTCAATCTGTAAGCTCCTCAACGGTAGGGGCCATATCTTTTTATCTTAGTGTCTCACTGCTTCATATGGCACGTACGTACTAGGTGCATATTATCAATTTGTGCTTTTATCATTTACTTGTTTACACTTTAGTTTTGCTTGTGAGCTTAATATCAGAGGCTTTTCTAACCTAGTATCCTCCTATAACTTGTTAGAATTTGAGATTTAAAACAATTCCATTTATCTTACGTCGGCCATAAATGTATTTAATGGTGGATTGAGGGGGGGGTGTATAACTTTAACATGTTCTTGATTAATTCTTCCTATGATGATACAAATACAAACAGGAATTTGCTAATGGCTTTTTCTTGCTTTTCTCCAGGCCCTCCCTGACGGCATTATAGTGCGTGCACCTACAGTCTTTGCACCTGTTAAGTACTCGGGCTATAGAGTCAGACTCGTGCCCAAATACCTTCTTGGCTTTTGTGTGAGTCTGAGCAAGTTAATTTATCAGACTGACTCCTTATCTGTAGAATGGAGATCGTGTTAGTGTCTGATTGAAAGGGCTATAGGGGAGGAAAAACCTTTTTCTCCAGCCTCTTAAGTTTATTCTCTGGGGCCCTACAAATTAAACTGACAAAAGACAGATTAACAAGAGAAATATGTGTATGGAGGCCTTCATAGAAAAGAAAGACCCAAAGAAGCAGTGAGATTGGGCAATAAATTGTGGGACAAGACAAAGTGACAAGACGAAGGAAAAGAGGTTTAGGCTTTTAGGGGTTACTAAATTGTGGGAAGGTAAATATGTGGAGGAAACTAATGGAAGATAATAGTTATTTTAGTAAGGTTTGTTATCCAGATGTAAGTCTGTGCCTTCTCCATTGGTAAGAGTCAACTCAGGATTAAGAGCCCTCTTCTTTGTACAGGAGTAAATGGAAATGTATGTTACCTTTACAAAGGGAAACTTGTGCTTTGCCTGTTAGCCAGGTAGGGGGAGGACAGAGTTTTTGTGTGTGTGCTTCTGCAGTTTCTTAATTGCCTTTATCTCAAAATAATCCTTATGCCCAAGTGTCACATTTTGGGGTAACAAATTCTGGTCCCCTTCAGAGCCTTATTTTGAGGATTGAGATGACATATGAAGAATGGTCAGAGTAATGCCTGGTGTATATTAAGTACTCCAGAGATGTTAGATAAGAAGTGGATAGAATACAAACCTATTTGGTGACATTCACCTGGAATGGCAATAAACTGCATTGTGTTTTAATAAATGTGTTTTGAATAGATAATGTGGTTATCAATAATTTTGTTAAGCAATTTTGCAGGAATTGTGTGAATTGGTTGTCATTAGACTGAGTCAGTGATGAATGATTATAATTGTGTGTTGAGGTAGTTTTATCTCTGAAATAGTGCAAGTCAGTGGGTACCACAATTTTTGTTGCCCGACTTAAAAAACAGCTTACATGTGTAGTGAGATCCAGTTCTCAGCTTTGTCAGTTTCTCTTAGTGACTCTCAAGCATTGCTTTAGGGTGTTTTTCACTAGGTTGTTTTTACTACACATTTTCAAATATTAGGTTGGTGCAAAAGTAATCACAGTTTAAAAGGTTAAAAACAATTGCAAAAACTGCAGTTACTTTTGCACCAATCTAACAGACTTAAAAAGTGACAATAGTTTGCAGACTTGAGTTGTATTATGGTGATTTAAAATGTTACGTTCAGATAAAGCGTTTGTTTAGTTTTACTGATATTAATGTGCTTGTATTAATATTGTGCTTTCTTTTTTTCTCCTTTTGTGTAATGGCTGCATTTCAAATACTCTTTCCTATTAACAAGTTTTCTTAGGATTTTCTTCCTCTTCAGGTAACTCCTATAACATTTTCTGTAGTTGTAGTACAGCACTTATCAAATAGCTTTGCAATTGTGCAGGGATTTTGTTCGTTTGCTTGTTTACTTAATTTCTATACTAGATTTTAAATTTCTTTTTCTTGCCAAGGACTATCCAAGTTTTTGTACCAAGTGGGTACTTACACTGTTGAGTGAAAGTATAATTTAGTAGCCTTTTTAACTGTGGAATTTGCCGTACAGTAGTCCCTCTTATCCACGGTTTCACTTTACGCAGTTTCAATTACCTGTGGTCAACTGTGGTTCGAAAAAATTAAATGGAAAATTCCAGAAATAAACAATTCATAAGTTTTAAATTGTCCATCGTTCTGAGTAGCATGATTCAAGTGCCCACCCAGGACATGAATTATCCCTTTGTCCAGCTTATCCATGCTGTATATGCTACCTGCCTACGGTCACTTAGTAGCCATTTCCGTTTGCAGATCAAGTATTAGAGTATCACAGTGTTTGTGTTCAGGTAACCCTGATTTTACTTAATAATGGTCCCAAAGTGCAAGAGTAGTGATGCTGGCAAGTTGGATATCCCAAAGAGAAGCTATAAAGTCCTTCCTTTAAGTGAAAAGCTGAGTATAGTATAAGCTATTTTGAGAGACCACATTCACATAATTTTTATTGCAGTTATAATTGTCCTATTTCGTTATTAGTTATTGTTGTTAATGTCTTACTGTGCCTAATTAATAAACTTTGTCACAGGTATATATGTATAGGAAAAAATAGTGGATCTATAAGGTTGGGTGCTATGTGTAGTTTCAGGCATCCATGGGGATATTGGAACATATACCCCACGGATCAGGGAGATCTACTATACAGTAATCTTTAAAATTGACCTTTTGTTCCCATTTCTTGTTGCATAATATGCCCCAGTATGTTTTTCTTCCTTCTAAGACTGTCTGGTCAAAATCAGAACGTGGCTCATACCCTCAAGTGAGCAATCCTGCAGCACTAAAAGTTCAGTGGCTTCTCAACTTGGTGATGCTTGTATCTTCCTCAGTCTTCTCAGCTTCTGCTCCTTTCCTGTTCTGATGACACAGCCCTACTTCTGGTCCTGAACATGCTCTCCTGTCACTTCTTTAGTCTGGTTTATAGATAACAATAGATATGAATCTTTACTATTAATTTTGCTTAATAACTCTGAAATGGTTTTTTGGTGTTTCTTCAGTGACAAGGCAAACTATTCACTCTTTTTTTTTTTTAACGGCCAGTTGTTGAATTGCATACCAATAAGCCATGTAGATAGAGGTAACCATCTACTAATTTACTGACCTTTGGAGCATACTTTTTTCTCTAGTAAGCTGTAAATCACTTGAGGTCAAAAGCTGGAATCTCTTATAATACGGTTTTAGAGACCTGAAACTTGTGACAAGTAATTGAGTAAAGGATTGACACCCAAGATTAAAGGGGATGGAGAAAATCTATATGGACTAGGCATAGAAATAGGCGTCTAGAAAGCAAAGCTACATGAATTTGTAATTAGTATTCTTTGAGAGTTGTAATTGTGAGTTATTAACATGATGAAAGAACAGATGCAATCAAAATTATGACAAGGCTCCTCTGGAACTTCTACAGGAAGGGCTCAAAGGCAGCAGTTTCATTGCTAGATTTTAAAGTGTTGGTGATCCCTTTTGGAATTTTTCTTATACTTAATGCCCTTATTCCTTTAGTAAACTGATTTCCTCTCATTTTTAAATTAAAGATGTAATATATTCATGTTTGTGTGGTAGAGAAAGTCCTGACTACTGAAGAGTCATCATTCTAATGATTGCTTAAGTACTTTATTTAGAAATTCTTATTGTTGCACTGTTTATGAAATTGTTTAGGGCCTTAGGGATAATATTTTTGAAAACTTAGGTTCTAGCACTCTTGAAAGGGCTTTGTTGCTGCTGCTAATAATTTTTACAGACCTTTAGAAGGTAGTTGTAATTTAAAATTTCTATTTTTTTTCTTTCAAAACAGTAATAATATCTTTGTGTTTCCCCCAGATTATAAAAGTAACATCTTTTTTGGTCAGTATTTTGTGAGATACCCAAATAATATGGAAGTATAAGTAGAAAATAAGACCTAAGAGCTCTGTTATTCTTACTTTTCATATTAAATGAAAACAGTATTGTGTATATTCTTCCAGATTTTTTGTTAATAACTTTATAAACATAACTTTTATGTGCATTTGTAAAAATGGAATGATATATAAATACCATTCCAAAGCTTGCTTTATTTACTTGCCTTTTGTTTTATGTCAGTTCACATGGAGCTCCATGCTCCAGTAGCCATATAAATTGTTTTTAAATAAACAGGTGAAATTCATTTTAATAGTATATTTTATTTAACACAATATGTAAAATATATTACCACATCCACATGTATTAGATACAAAAAATAATCAGATGTTTTGCATTGATTTTTTTCCATGCCGAGTCTTTGAAATTCCACGTGTATTTTACACTCATGGCACATCTGAATTAGAATGATAAATTTTCATTGGAAATACTTGATCGGTATTTAAATTTTATTAAATTTACAGTTGAAAAAGTAGATTAACATACTTAAATTGTTCCAAACATACTTTATGGGATAAATTTCTAGAAAAGGAATTGATAGATCAAAGCTTTAGTTTAAATTTTTGGTAGATATAAATCAGTATATGCCATTGTACTGATTTTTAGAGTCAACAGTACATAATGTCTTACACCTGAAACTAAAAAAACCAAAAAGTACATAATGTCTGTTTCCCGGTGCCACTTCCAGCACTGGACGTGACTGGTCACTCACACAGACACACAAACGCCTTATACCAAAGTAAATATTTTTACGTCTTTATGCTACCTTTTTCCCCCTTACTCTAATTGGAAGAAGAAAAGGGGTACTCTCACTATATTTTCTTGGGGAGAACAACAAAAAGGCAGAGCCAGGAGTCATGAGAAGCTGGGAGGAGTTAAGGTTGGGGCCAAGGATGCCAAAGAATAACTCAAATTGGATATGGTCTGCTCTAGTACAAGTCCAGGTCTTAAAAACCAGACTTCAGTTTGAGGCCCATCTGTGCCATTTGGCTTTTGACATTGGACAAGTCTCTTGTCTTTGCTAAGCTAAGTTACAAAATTGAAAAAGGAGATGGTTGTGAGGGTTAATGAGAATCCATGCTGGGTGCTTACTAGTACCATGAATAAATGGTGCATAGTAATCCCTTAGTAAACGGTAACTTAAGAGAAGAAAATGACAACAAAAACTTGAAAAGAGACACCGTCGTGATATTTATTAGGTGTGCTTCAGGAAAGTTAATCTGGTCGTATTGTGTGAAATAATTGACAACTAGAAAGACCGAGGGTGGGTGACTATCAGGAAGTGCATAGAAAAACCCATGAAAAAGATAATGTGTATGTGATTTAAGGTAGTAGTGTGAAAAGGGAGAAACGGGGGGTATATGTGAGATGTGGACGGAAAATTGATGGGAATTGACATAATTAGTTATTAACATATTTAAGGATATTACAGTTACAATTTTTCAATACTTGAATTTGACCCCAAGGGGATAGCTGATTATCTTATAGGATCTAGTCTATTATATTGTATTCATTTTTAAGGTATAAATTAATATTTTATTTAAATGTTTGTCAAGGTAGGACAAGCTAGGGCAGCTCACTTTGGCAGCACATACCGAAACTGTAGCAATACAGAGTAGAGAGTAACAGTTTTTAAATGTTACCAGAAAACTGGAATGTTGGCAACTCAGATTTACTTTTCATATTAGGAGGAAAATTCACAAGCATTCTGCTATTTCTACTGTAACTGCTGCTTGGCTGAGTATTTAGAAATTTTGATCAATAGATACCATGCCACCACAATGTGGTGCTATAGTCAACTTGTAGTCTGTTAACATATATAACAGTGGAATTAATTATTGTATTAAAGTTAATTTTATGAAGCAGTAAGTTGAGAAAAGATGAATTTTCTCTTATCATATTTTAATGGTAAAAGAATGATGTTGACCCTTGAACACCGACCCCTCCCCTCTCCCCCTCCCCGGGCAGTCAGAAATGCTTGTGTAACTTTTGACTTCCCAGAAACTTAAGTTGTCCCTAATACCTGCAGGGAATTGGTTCCAGGACCCCTGTGGATACCCATATATTGTGATGCACGAGTCCCTTGTAGAAAAAGCATAGATCCATAATACATACAGTTTGCCCTCTGCACCCTGTATGATTTGGACACTGCAAATCTAAAACAGTACAGGTATTTCTTGAAAACAATCTGCATATAAGTGGAACTGCTCAGTTCAAACCCTTGTTCAAGGGCCAACTGTAGTCACGTGATTTTTAAAAAGTATGTAGTCAGCACGGTATCACTGCAGAGATGTAAGGAACGGAGCACTGACTCCTCATAAAGGTTCATCAAGCTGTACTTTAGTTCTTGTCCTATTAACTTCTAGCTCTGTGACTTAACTTGCAATGCCTACGTATCTCCTGGAAAATGGGGATATCTGACCTATTTACCCAAGGCAACTGTGGAGTTCACATGAGATAATGTGCTTGAATTTACTGTAGAAACTGAAAAGCTTTACAAATGTAAGATATGAATATGTAAATTACCTACAAATTTTCATTTCTAGCCTGCCCACTTTGGTTTCCCTGTCTAGCAATTAACAGCCTGCCAACATTCTCACTTTAAATACAATACTTCTAAAGTGGAATTTATCGTCTTTCCAGTTCTCCCCATTCTCCTCGCCTACCTCCCAGGGAGAAAAACCTTATTCTCTGAATTTTCCTATTTTAAGGTCCTGTAATTTCTCCCAGATTGAATTGTCATGCTCGATATTTTAGAATTATATTTGGCTCTTGATCTCTAAATCTTGTGAAATCATCCTTTGTAATAACCATTGTTTGAAATGATCCCTTTTCATTCCTTCTGCTACTTCCTTTATCTTTCCATGCATAAAGTATTAAAACATTGTCTCTCTTTGCTGCTCTACTTAAATTTCCCCTAGTCAACTCTGGTTACAGTATAGAGTAGATTTAACTTTCTAAAAAGCCATTTTTTTTGTTGTTCTTTAAAAAAAAAAAAACAACACTTGAAACACATAGTCTCCCATTGCTTGCAAGAGAAAATTCAAACAATTTAGTTTAGCATTCAGAGTCAACTGTGGCTTTATCTTCTATCTCTTACATTGGCTCTGTTCCTTATCAGGACTGTTCTTGTTCTCCAGCTAGGCCATATATATTCTTGATTGGTACCAATATACTGAAAAGCCATATTGCAAGTAATTTTATCCCACATGTTTAAAAATCCAGTTCTAGTCAGTTTGAAATGTTATAAATTACCTTTTGTCCTAGTGCCTTTTTTAGAACTAACCCTTTGGATGCATTTAATCTTTTATTACTAAGTTGTTGAAGGTGATAATGGGGCAGTTCAAGTAACCAACCATTTGATATCTTTGATACTGTTTGGCTTTTAATCAATTCCTAGTACTATGAGTGTGCGGTCTTGAATATCGCCAAAGACCTTCAACTTTGTGTTTGATATAAGCAAATGGAGAATTTTCCCACTGAACTAAAAAACAAACAAAACACAATACTTTTCACTTCAGAGAATATTACATACAATACGTGGAGAGCTTAGTTGCCTGGTTTTTAAAAATGATGATCTCTTGTTCTCCCAATTCTTCTTTATATTGCAAGGTACTTCTATAACAGAAAAATGTCCAGATTTGTAAAGGAAAACGGTGAATGATGATTCATTATGCAGTCCCATTGGTCCCTGGGAATACTTACAGCTAAAGCTAAATTTTAGGCATAAAAAAGCAAGAGAATGCTATTATGTATTTGGATTTGCAAATGTGTTTTTCATAGAATTTCATTATTTAAACAAAACTATCTATGGACAAGTGAAGAAAAAATCTTAGGAAGGTATCCTTCAAAACACTAAACTGAGAATTAATCATAATCAATAGAGGTTTTTCTTTCTCTTCTCTTAGTATTGGATAAGTCCATGGTGAATAAAAATAATGGCAAGAGTGAAGTGAAGAGCTTCTATTCTGAAGTTTTACAGACTTGGTACGAGTCTTGCTTGGCTCTGCCATTTCGATTTGTGACCTTGGGAAGCAGCTTCACCTCTCCATACTTGTTTTCCACATCTGTAAACTGAGGATAACTTTGAGGAGTTGAAAGGATTGAATGAGATGACGTGTATGAAATTCTTGGCTCTCTGCCTGGCAGGTAGTGCTATTGCTTTTACTTCTAACTACTATCACCATTACTGCTTATTCAAACTGTTTAAATAGTCGTTCTTCTTGTGTCCTCTGTAAAATACCATGTCAGGATGTTGTAAGGATTATGTGATATAATGGATGTGAGTATCTATTATAACTGTTGAATTTTTATTTTGATGCGCTCTTACTTTGTTCCTTTAAACCTGTCTTCTCATTTGTCCTTGGGGATAACAGTACCACTTAAACATACAGGATTGTTTGAGGATTAACTACGGAAAGTACAGTAGCACAGTGTTCAGCATACAGGGTCAATAAATAATATGACCATTAAATACGCTTTGTCTATACATTTTATGTCTTTCCTTGTTTGCGTCACTCTTAATGTATTTATCATTTTATATGCATGTTTTGTCTTCCGGCCTTATTGTAAACATTTGATGGTGGGGAATGTATCATATGCTGGAATATATTACTAAAATTGGGTTTGCTTTCCCACTTAGTTTCCAGTATACAGTGTGAGACAATTTATTTGGCAATAGCTTTTATTCCGTTTACTCTGTTGCTATTCTGTTGGTGATCTTACCTTGTTGAATTTCTGGATTTATTGATCTCTGACACTAAGTATGTGTATAACCATGGCAAGTGACTTAAATTTTCTGGACATTGTTTTGTCATTTGTAAAATAAGAGGAATTCTTCAGATCGAAGTTTTGTCGTTTAAACATTTAAACTGTTTTTTCCTTGAACCTTAAAACTTAAAAAGAAAGGTAAAAGTGAGCTTCTGCTCTTATCTTCCCACCCACTGCCAAGATTTGAAGTTCCTTCCTGAACATTTTGAAAAATACTGGATTAGATGATATTTAAGGATCTTTCAGCCTCAGTATCTTTAGGACAACAAGAGTACTTGAAAAAGTTGAAACACAATAAGCAAAAATACCATTAGGTGGTTAACAAGGAAGCTTGGCTATTTAAAGTTTTGTCTTGAATGTGTGAGAAACTTACTGAATACTATTTAATGAGTGAATGCCTCAATTTGGGGTTAGGTAATAATATTCCAGGGTTTGCTTTGTTTAACTCAGGGTGTCTCAACTTGGGCGTTATTGACATTTTAGACTTCCTTGTGGAAGGCTGTCCTATGCATGGTTAGCAGCTTCCCTGGCCTCTGCTAAGGAGATGCCAGTAGCTCCGCTCAGCCCAGTCCTGACTATAAAAATATGTCCACACGTTGTGGAAATTCGCCTGGCGGGGATGAGTGGAGTGCAGACTCACCCTTGATTGAGAACCACTAGAATCCAAAAATGTTTAAGAAGATTCAAGGAGATATTTGTAAATAAATATTTGATTAGCTTTGGTAAATGGACACTGTAGGATGCAGATGTTTAATATTATAAACCAGCAGTGTTTTTCCAGCTGTTTTTTCCATGTTGTCTTTTTTTGGTCTCAAGACAATTGTATGGTAGAAACATGGGGTTGAGAATAAGAACTTGTAAATTAAATCTTTCTGTTGCAGATAAGTTTTATATATATGCATTTTTGCCAGGAATTTTCAAAATGGCTCTGTGTATGAAAGTGTACATCTGATAAAGGTGTGTCTTCTAAGCTAGTGGCATTGCCCTATTGATAGCCAATGGAATTGAGCATCAGGAATTATTCTATGTCTGTGGGGCACATTAGTTATGTGGCTTTAAGTTATAATGTATGTTATCCCTGTTTCCCTTTGAAATATTTACATATTTGATTTTTACTTTGAAGTTTTTTTCGATTAAGGGAATTATGCTTCCATTCTTTACAGATTTATCTGGCATAGTACATTCTAAGTGCAGTTAGTTTTAAAGTTATGAAGATAGCAGTGGCTTCTTTGGAATTCAGTTATCTGGATGATAAATAAAGGTACTTCTGTCTGAAACCTAAACCATGAACCAGGTAGAATTTTAGAAATGCCCTTATTATAGGTCTTATCAGGATATTTCATTAAAGTGAACTCAGGACATTTGCACATGATCTTTTTCTTAATTTAAAGAACTTGATTTGTCTGTTGCATAAATTTGTTTAATAGTGTAACTTTTTTTTTACATTGCTCTGTTGAGTTAAACAAGTTCAGATACTTCAAATATATATGATTTTTTAATTTAAAAATGTTTTTACAGTTTTTTTAGTTCTCTATATTTTAAGGAATTGAAAAAATAGTTTTTTAATTAAATTTTTGGTGAGTCTATATATTTTTGTTTAAATTGTTGTGAGTAATAATTTCTGAGCTAAGACCTTGCATGACTAACCCAAATATGTTTGGTTTTGACTTGTATTTACTTAGTTTTAGATATAGCTAAGTCCCTTCTCTGCAGATGGTGTGTTGTACCATTCATTGTTGGAAACTGAAATTTATGCATTGAGTTAAACATTTATTGTGTGATGTCAGTATATGACTTGTTTATGGAACATACAAAGGTCTTTTTTAAAAATTGGTTTTGTTGAGATATAATTTACATGTAATAAGATGCAATTTTAAGTGCATAATTTAAATCAGCTCAGTAGGTATAACTTACGTTAAAATTTACTAATTTTAAGTGTTCAATGTGATGAGTTTTAAAACAACTTTATTGTGGTATAATTTAAAGTGCATAAAAATTCACGTTTTGTGGGTACAATTTGAGTTTTACTAAGTTTATATCATCACGCAGATATCACTGAAATCTAGTTTTATTATACTTCCATCACCTAAGAAAATTCCCTTAATGTGCTTTTGTAGTCAGTTTCTACTCCCATCCATAGCACTAGTTTTGCCTTTCCTAGAAATTTCATATAAATGGAATCATGCAATATGTCCTCTTGTGTTTGGCATTATGTTTTTCAGGCTATCCACATTGTTGCATATATCAGTAGTTCATTCCTTTTTTCATTATTGTATAGTATTCCATATTTATCACCTGCTGAAGGACATTTGGATTGTATCCACTTTTAAGTTATTATTAATAATTATTCTTTGAACATTCCATACAAATTTTCCTTTTACAAATAAAAATGTGTTTTTATTTCTGTCATGTAGAATTGCTGGGTTATATTATGTGTATGTTTAACTTTTTAAGAAACTGCCACACTGACTACCATTTTACATTCTCACCAGTGTTATTTGAGAGTTTCAGTTTCTCCACATCCTCTCCAATGCTTAGTATTGTCAGTCTTTTTCATTTTAGCCATTTTATTGTTTAGTATTTTGTTTTTTTAACAGCTTTATTGAGATATAATTCACATACCATACAATTCATCCATTTCATGATCTTGGAGGTAGTGGTATATATAATTAACAGTAGTAGGGAAGAAGTTGAGGTACTTTGGGATGCAGACAGTCCCCAACTAATGATGGTTCAACATATGATTTTCCGACTTTACAGTGGTGCAAAAGCGATATGCGTTTAGTAGAAACTGTACTTCAAATTTTGAATTTTGATTTTTTTCCCAGGCTAGAGATACATGCAGTACTATCCTCTATTGTGTTGGTGGGCAGTGGCAGCAAGCCGCAGCTACAGTCAGCCACACAGTCACGAGGGTAAACACCTGATATTCTATAGTATTAAATGCATTTTTGACTTACTGCATTTTCAACTTTTAATGGGTTTGTCAGTATGTAATCCCATTGTAAGTCAAGGAGCATCTGTGTATGGCAATTGAGATTCCTGGTGACATCCCTATAGAAATGTACTTCCTGTTCCCTCAACCTGAAACCTTTTTTCTGGATCTTTCCACAGCTCACTCATTTTTTGTCCTTCAGGACTCAAAAGTCAGCTCAAATATCAGCTCTTAACATAGGGCTTCCCTAACCATCTTGTCTAATGTTGCTCCTTCCAAACATCACTGCCTCTTATAGTTTCCTGTTGTACTTTCTCTGTAGCCCTTTGTGTGAAGTCATTTTATTGAGTGTTTGCTTCTTATTATCTGTTACCCTATCTGTGGAATGGAGCTCCATCGGGGCAGGGTGCTCTTCTGTGTTGGTCTCCAATGTAGCATCAGCATTTCCCCCTTTGAATGACTGTGGTTCCTGTCTTACCAAATTCTTTTTGGATCTTTTTGAATCCTAAACTTTCATTGTCTTGGCATCATAAACTATTCATAATGTTTAAAATTGATCCAGAAATTGTAATTAAAATAAAGAAAAAAACCTGCATTTTTGTTTGAACCTTAAACTAAAGTTCAAAAAGTATTATTAAAAATAATCTGCAAAGGTATCTTAATCCTTTTTGAAAAGCTTTTAAACCAGTTATGTTTACCTCTTTCTCATCACTGATTTTAGGTAATTTGTATTGATTTTAATTGATGTCTATTAGAAATTGGGGGTGTGCATTTTTACTACTTCATACTAAGAAATCCTAGCCATCTGCAAAGAGAATTGTATATCATATTGAATTAACCATTCTCTCCTACTCCCTCCCTCTAAAAAACACTGCAGACTTTTACACTGGATTAATTGTCTCTTTTCTGTTTTACAGAGTAAGAAAGTTAGCCTGAGTTCTGTGCAAAACCAGAGAAGAGAAACTAAGAGGATAGTAGACAAAGTCTTTCTAATTTGCATAATGTAAGTTCTTTTCACTATTCTTGGCCTGAATCTTATGTTAGCTGACAAAGCTGTTTCTATGGAAACAAATAGTCCAACTTCTTAGAATGTCAGAGGAATGCTGATCACTTAAAATGAGACTTCACAGCTGCTGCTCAAAGGGCATTACTTGTGGGAGAAGGGAAGGAAGGATGAATTGAAAAAAAAAAAAAAATCTGGAGTTCTCGAAACTAGTGTAGATCAACCATGTTTGTGCATATGAAGTGTAAGTTTTACATTTTCCTGTGTCTAAAAATTAGGATACTTATTATATAGGACATTGTCTTCCTGCTAACCTGTCATATTCCCCAGCTCTCACACAAATGATTCTGTTTCTTGATGTGGAGTTTTCAGTGGCCTATGTTCCTTAGGCTATTTCAGGTCCCCCAATCTCAATCATTTGTACTTATTGAAGCTTATTTAGCTTCCTTTAACCCCTTTTCCTAGAGCCAGTGCACATAAGCAAAGCGCTTTCTCCCCCACTACTTTGAAGTTAGCTTTGAAACAGCTTTGGCCTGCCAACCTGAAAGTTAATTTTCTTGCTTTGTAGACTATGTATGAGTAGAGTTTTCATTGATTTATTTTTTTATTTTTATTTAGGTTTTTTTCTTTTTTCCTACTTGTGAGAGGTATGAGCTGGACGCTTTTGAGGCATTTTAAAAATTATTTATGATAAGAGGATTGAGAAAAGAATATTCTTAGGGCCAGCAACTTGTAACTACATTATCAGCATAAGGTGGTCTTTTATTTATATATGGTTAAGGAGGTAATTCTCTAGTTCAGTTATTTACCAGTTTATGAATTGTTAGACAAATGTCTTTTTCTTTTTTCTTTTTTGGAGAAGGAGAATATAATTATTTTGGACTGGGACTCTCACTTTTTATTAATATGCATTGACTACATATATAAGCTAGAGTATTCATGGTTTGCCTGTTTAAAAATTATAATGATCTTAATGCTAAAACTGTAGGACACAGCATAATGTTTCTGATTCTGGAAGGACTTTTGACTCTTTCATGGCCCTCATGAATTAACCTGTGAGCATTATAACATCTTTCAGAGTATTGTTTACTGATGTTATTTAACCGAGATGGTCTGGAAAAACTTGAAGGAATAGGGACTTATGGTAGATTTTGAATGTAGAAGAGGAAAGGAGGAGCAGTTCATACGTCTTAGTTCATAAGGCATTCGGGCAGGAAGAAGAATGGTTTGGGATCAGTACCAATGAGGGAGCTAACCTGGAAGGCTAGTACAGGGAAGTGGTAAAAGATACATTAGAAAGTCTGGGTTTACCGCAGGAGTTTGGACTCTATTATCTAGGCAATATGAAAGCCATCAAAGATTCTGAACAGGAGTGATTTATTCATATACTTAGTTAAGCATTTGTCTTACTCGATAACAGGGCCAGAGAGATGAGTAAGACTGAGCCCTGCTGATTAGACTATTTACATATATGATCTACAGTCACCTTGCAATTAATGTGTCCAAAACTAAACCCATATAATTTCTCACCCCATCTAATTCTCCTCCTGTATTCTCCATCTTAATTAATGACATTGCCATCCACTTAGTGACCCAAAAATAGTGGCCCTGGAGTCACACTGCCTTGGTTCATATTCTGAAGCCCCTTGTTTACTTGGCCCTGTGCTGGGCAGTGTCAAAGGTCCAGAGATGAGTCAGCGTAGTTCCTGACCTCCAAGGGCTTCTAGTCTGATGGGGCAGACAGGCAGGAGGAGTACAGATCATTGTAGTCCAGTTTGATCAGAGATATGACAGGGCCTGTGGGATTCCAGGGAAGCCACATAACCCAGTTTGAGAAGTCAGGGAAATCCAGAGGAGGATGTTTTTGAGCAGGGACTTAAAAGGAGAGTAGGCAAGGATTAGATCCTTCGATCCTATGCAGTCTGATTCTGGAACCTGTTCTCTTAAGCATTATGCTGCTTTGGATAACTGTGTAGATATAGTGGCATTAATTAGAATTGACACTGGAGGAAGAGGATCAAGGAAAACATGAAGTGATTAAAGGGAAACATGAGTTTAGTTATGGACACATTAATTTCTAGATCCCTATAGGACATTTTGGTACATAGACTAATAGGCCAGGATCCTACCTCTATAAACCCTAGTACCTAGCCAGGGGTAAATGTTCAATGAAATTTATGTGCAAATCACCCCTCTTTTCTAATGTTTAATGGCTTTCCTACTGCCTTGGGAATTAAGGACTTATATTGAAGATTTTTCGTAAGTTGGAACCAGTCAAACTTTATAGCTAGCGTCCTGTTGTATAAGCTGACTTCCATTATTATACAAGTTGACTGGTTTAGTTCAATTGGCTTTATTTGTACTTTTCTCACACCTCTTATCTTCCTGCCTTTTGGTTCATGTAGCCTCTTTTCCTCATTCCTCCATTCTGTCTTCAGGCCTACTTCAATCCTCATTCCTCACCTACAAGACAGGCATATTTGGACATATTGGACTACTCGACAACTTTTAGAGTTGTAATAAAGATTAAATGAGTGAATATTGTGAAGTGTTTGCAATATTCTGTGGCACATAAGTCTCAGTAAATGTTGTAGTTGTTACTACTACTGCTACTACTACTTCCTCCATCTCCTCTTCCTCCTCTTCTCTTTTTGTCCTGCTATATGAAGTACGGACACCAAGTTCTAGTCCTGTAACCTATGTATTTCTTTAATATAACTTTCATTTCACTATCTTAGTTCAGGACCATATTTCTTACAGTTGTCTTCAAACTGGTCTCATTGCCACCCTTCAGTCAATTCTCTACACTTCTACCAGAGTGGTGTTTCTCTAAAAGTGAATGTGATCATGCCATCCGTTGCTTTAATTCTTGTAATGATTCTTACATTCTCGGGCTAAAGGTCAAAGTCTTTAGCTGTTCTCAGCCTGGCCCCCTGCTTTCCTTTCCAGTTGTATCATTATTCGTGTATGACATGCTCTCATTGTCCCAACCAGCCTTATTGCATTCTGTTCTGTTTGTTGGAAGTGCCATACTCTCATATTCTTCCTTCCTATTGGTCTTGTGATTCACTCTGCCTGGAACAGACTCCTCTCTCTCTGGCTAATACTTATTTCTTTGAAGTGCCTCTCAAAGAAATGCATCCTTGTGTTTTGAGTTTTTGCTATGACTCTTGACTACACGCTAAGTTTTGGAGTCCATCGTCTGTGTATCCTCTGAATTTATGACATTTCTAAGTTTAGTTGAACAAATATTTATTGGGCATTTCCTATATTACATGTGTTGTGTTAAGCACTGGGGCCTATAAAAGTAAGACATGACCCCTGTCTTTAACAAGTTTAGAATCTAATGAGGAGAAACCAACTGGGAAAGAATAATCATTTTCTTTACTGTCTCTCCCAGTAGACTATGAACACTCCAAGGGACATGACCAAAGTGGAATTTTAAGAGGATTCATATCGGGTTGCAGAAATTTTTCTGAGAGTAAAAGACTATATCCAGATAGGTAAGCATGATAGTAGTCCAAGCAAGAGGACTCTGACCCAGATTGCCTGGCCCAATCTCTCCTGCATGATGTGTGATTCCCCCCCGCTCTGGTGATCTAGTGTAGTGAATAGGACATAGCCTTACAGTTTTTAAGCTGACAGTTTTAATTTCAGATCGTATTTTTTTGTAGACTATCATATAAAGTAAAAAATACATTATTCATCATTAAATTTGATTTTTAATATTCAGTGAATATTGTAAATAGAGAAAGTTGAGAGTTTTAATGTTCTGCAAATATGTACACTCCTAGGTTTTTAAAATTAAAATTAAGCTCAGCACTACAGTAACTCCTACACAAATTTCTGCTTACTTGTAATGAAAACATCAAATAAGCTGAATTTGCATTTGCATATAAATAACATAAAACTTAGGAATTGCCTAATGTAATTCTAATAGCTGTTATTTTAATGAAGAAGAAGGCAGTCTAATGATAAATAAGGTATTTATGTGTAGCTCACTTAGTTGTACAGAGAGAAGGTAAGATTTGGATAGAAGAGAATAATCTCCCAAAATTCTTATGAAATGTAATTCTAGTGGCTTATGTAGTTCGCATCTATTTTCCTGATTGTTGGTCTAGTGGTTTTCCTTGTCGTCTGGGTGGGTTTGTGTTAAGTAGTGTGTGATAGGTGTTTCTTTCAGAGAAGGTTGGGTGGCATTAGGAATGTGGTCAGAAAACTCAGTTTTTGCTTAGTTGGCATGTGCTCTAACAAGCCTATTTACTGAAATGGTGCTCAACTCAAGGAAGTAGTAGGTTTATTATTATAAATATTTTTAAAGTCTTGAGCAAAAGAAGACTAATTAGATTTAATGTGTGGGTTTTCACATATATAAACAATCTGCCTTTTTTCCCCATCTATATCTGTTGAAGGATTTTTAAAATAGAATCAAATTAATACTAAGAATTAATATAAGTATATATTTTTTAGTTTTAAGACTTGCATACATTATCTCATTTAAAGCTCAGAACAATCCTATGAATAATTTTTCCAAAGGAATCTGACATTCAGAGAGAGAAACTGACTAGTCTTAAATCATAAAGCTAGGGGAAGTGTCAGAGCCAGAATTCACATTCAGTTTTCTGGTCTCCAAGTCCAGTATGTTCTTTTTTGCTGTATAGTATGACTTTAAATTTATTTTGAGTGGTAACAGGTACTATTTTCTCTGAATGAATCTCAGGGAATTAACCCTAATTTTTTTGTTAATATGACTAGTTATAGAGACTGATAACTCACGTAGTCTTTTTCTCACATAATGGAGTTTTATCCTATAGATGCCTTAGCTGCTAATTAAAATTTCTTTTTTGTTGGGTATCTTCTTCTTCTTAAAAACTCCTAAAAGTGAATTATCCCCAGAATACTACCTTTTACCTCAAGTGAGCCACCAACATGGCATGCTATGTGCTAGTTTATTTAGCAGTTAGCTAGGAAGTTACTTCAATCTCGTGTATTAATTGAGTATAAACTACTGTGTTGAGACAACTATACAAAGATGATTAAAATATCTTTATACCTTAAACAACCAATTCTCTACAAAACTAGTATCCAAAACTTTTTCACTTTCCCACTTTGCTAAACCTTCCAATATATCATTTTTTGTCAGCTGTAACATAACACTAAGCTTGAAATTCTTGGGAGGGGACTTTCTTTTTTTCTTGGTTGCTGGTGGTGGTGGGGTACAGCTTGATTTCTTCTCCATTGTCTCTAAAATGAAAGGAAAGTACTTAATCTGTGTAGCAAAATAATGTTTTATACGTATGGGATATTTATTGTGTAGACATTAGAAGTGGGCTGTGCAAAATCTTTTATATTGTAATTCTTACACTTTTTTCCCTCATCTTTTCTCTTAGATTTCCTTCATGGATACATTTTCATAGCATTATTATGTGATGTGAGAAGTTTTGTGTGTTTTTTGAAGTAACATGGATTTTATACTACAGAATCAAGAGATTGGCTTTATAGAAAAAAATTGACTTATAAAAAGTGGTACAGGTTTTTATAGATAACCATGACAACATCCCATATGAATGGGCATGTTACTGAGGAATCAGACAGCGAAGTGAAAAATGTTGGTCTTGCATCACCAGAGGAGCATCAGAAGCACCGAGAGATGGCTGTTGACTGCCCGGGAGATTTGGGCACCAGGCTGATGCCAGTCCGTCGGAGTGCACAGTTGGAGCGTATTCGGCAGCAACAGGAAGACATGAGGCGTAGGCGAGAAGAAGAAGGGAAAAAACAAGAACTTGACCTTAATTCTTCCATGAGACTTAAGAAACTAGCCCAAATTCCTCCAAAGACTGGAATAGATAACCCTATATTTGATACAGAGGAAGGAATTGTCTTAGAAAGTCCTCATTATGCTGTGAAAATATTAGGTAAGTAAAAACAGCCAAATAATAGAAAATGTTCTGCTTTTGTTTTTCTTGCCTTAATATAAATGTGTATAGGAAAGAAGGGGGTTATAAGAGAATGAAAATAATAGCATTTTGAATTCAGACCAAGATCAGTTGTTTTCTTAGAAAGGTCATATAGCCATCATTACTTACTATTAGCTATGTAGAGCAAAGCGTATGGCTTAAATGTTCCAGTTTCTACAACATGGTTTTTAGATAAAATCTTCGAATTAAAAATTTCTACGTATGGCCTAACATTTAAAGCCTTGAAATTCACCTTTTATTTCAAACTCAAACTTATATTAAAATTACTCAAAAGCAATTTTCAGATTTTGAATTTCTGATTTTGTTTAGGTTTGTAAACAAGTAATAAAATTAATTATCTGTAGCTTAAAACCTGATTGACTTTCTTGAATGTCATTAAGAAGAACTGGTGCTGTTTATATGGCATCATATACATAAAAATGGCTCCAAATTCCCTATACTATCTATTCCCAGTTTCATTCTGTGAAAAGAAAAATAAACAAAAAACTAGTGCCATGAGACTTTAATAGATATAAACCCAAAAAAAGTTCTGTGATCAAATATATTTTGGTAACAGTAGGTTAAATAAGTTAAACAGCTTCTTATTACAGGTTTTCTTAGAGTCTTAAAATGCTGATAGGCATTATAAATCTATAATAGAGATTGATGTCAAGTGTAAATTTTCAAACTTAGAATATTTGATCATTGAACTTACTGACTTTTTTTCCTTCACACACACAAGAGTGATCACTGAACTATTGTTAGGAATATATAATACGATAATTTGTGTTGCCTTAAAACTGGGCTAACTCAGATGAAGTATTTTATTTCTTGGCAGTTTATTATTTATAGATGTGAAAAGAGAGACTTCCACTTTCTATGGAAGGAGAGAGTTTTTGTTGTTTTACCATTCATTTGTATACTGAGCTTTGTGCTAGATGCTATAGCAAACACCATTCTATGTGATAGCCGCAATAATCCTGTTAACAGGGGTCTATAATCTCCATTTTGGAGATAAAGAAATTGAACCTCAGTTAAATCACCTGTTTTAAGTCTCCAAGCTAATAAGTGGTAAAGCCAAGTTTGAGTTTGCCTGATCTGGATATACAGTTGGTGTACTGCCCAGAGCAAAGGGTTTGAGTGGAGACTGGCATCCAACCTGTTCATTCACTGGACCAGAGCTCTGGCTATCAAGAGTGAAACACCTTTTTCTAGTTTGCCCAAAGGTACCCTATATCCTAGATTTGCTCCTCGCTAAGTCTGTATTCTAAGCCATGAGCTGTTTCTGCTACATCACATCATCTACTTCTTTGTTATAAATTTATTAAGGATCCACATTTCTTTTTTTTTTTTTTTTTTTTTTTTATATTGGGGAAGGGAAACAGGACTTTATTGGGGAACAGTGTGTACTTCCAAGTTTTTTTCCAAGTCAAGTTGTTGTCCTTTCAGTCTTAGTGGTGAAGGATGCAGCTCAGCTCCAGGTCTAGTTGCCGTTGTTAGTTGCAGGGAGCGGAGCCCACCATCCCTTGCGGGACTCGAGGAGTTGAACCAGCAACCTTGTGGTTGAGAGCCCACTGGCCCATGTGGGAATCGAACCGGCAGCCTTCGGCGTTAAGAGCACAGAGCTCCAACTGCCTGAGCCACCGGGCTGGACCAGGATCCACATTTCTTGACAGAAAGCAATATGCATGCTTCTCTAGTATTTTAAGAAATCATAGACGTATTCAGTGATAGTACATCTGCTAAATGCCTTCAGATGTTACAGTGAAAGCGGAAAGATTACATATTTTTTAATACATTTATCTGAAGGAATTTTATGCTTTTTTTCCTGAGAGTTTCGTTAGAGTAAAAATATTTCATTCCCAGTTGCCTCTTACTAGCCCTCATCTCCCACCACCCGATTTTTTAAATTAAAATATTCTATAAATATTCTCTATAACTTGGAAAAAGTTTACATTATAGTATATATCCAGCCGAAGCCTGAATGGTTCTTCTGTTTAAGTTTTTTAAGATTAATGTATTTGTCCATTTGCTTTACTTAGATCAGGCATAAATGTCCATCTAATAGGTAGTATTCATGTAATCTCAGTAAAGAAACAAATACAGCTTAAGCCAGATTCACTTAGGGAATTAATTAATTAAATAATTTGTCCTAAGCACAGAAAATTGAAGACTGTTTCTCTTAATTTTTTTGCATTTTCCTATTTCTGTTTTTATGTTGTGGGGCTAACTTATCTACAAGTATAGATTAAGGTACGGCTCTATTTTCTTCCAACTTGCTGCAGTCTACTGTGGTTTACAAAAATACTTTTGTGCAGTCTTTGACCTTAAGACTGTTTTACATAAAGTAATTTGAAATGTAGTACCAAGTATCTGTAATTCAATTTTTGGATAGAATATGCAATATGTTGAGAACTAAGTAATAGATTTATTGTTACTACACTCAACACAAATGTGTTAATTGAAGGAAACATGAAAAGTTAGTGTTACAAAGTTGTTATTGTCAGTCAAAGCTTCAATTTTTAGATAGTCAGTTTTAAGTTTTCATTTTAAAATGAACTGGCCTTGTACCAAAAACATTTTTTTCCTGTTCATAATTTGCTAATACATTGTACTGCAACACCAGCACTCCCCTAAAGTTGTAAGTGTCTCCCTGCCAGTATTTTGATTAATACACACATACCAGGAGAAAACTTCTCAGGCTTTTTCATAGCCAGAAACAGCAACCTTGCTTTAAATGAGAAAAGGATGGAGCAGCTGATTTATTTCTTTCAGAGGGAGCCTTCAGTTTCCAAATGATGCAGCATCATTTATCTGTGAGTAGAGAAAATACTCTTTAGGAATTAAAAATGTAATTGGAAAGGTTAGATACTTTAATTGTCCAGGTGGTGGTTTTTAATGAAAGTATCAGGGGTGTGGAAAAAATGTATACACATGACTTGTATTCATCTTTTGTTGTCGGTATATATTGAGTATTACAATTTTAATACAACTTTTTCCTTTTTAAAAATGTGTATACATTTTTTTGGCACCCTGTGTATTTATAAATTTGGCACTATAGTAATAACAGTGCAGTGATGGAATTGATAGAAAATATTCAGAAAGGATGAACTAAATTTTCTTGTTTAAAAGCAGTCAGAACCTTGTTGAAAATTAGAAAATAGTGATGTGGGAACTTAACTCCAAATGAATAATTAATATTAGTATTATAATTATCAGAATTTTGATACATTAGGAAGGTTTTCCTTAAAATTGACATGGTTATTAAAACTTGCTTTGCTACAAATAAAATATTGTCTAGTTCTCTTTCATAAGCAAAGCAAACTACCTTGTGAGAGAAATCTTGAGGAAAAAAACAGAATGCAAGTTAGAATGGGATGATACAGGGTTCTTTTCAGATATTTCTAGATTATAGATTTCACTGTTTTGGTTTTTGTATTCACAGATAAGTAATTTTGGGCCACGGTTGTACACAAGTAAATATAGTAGACCGGATATTTAAAGGGAATAAACTAGGAAACACTGCAATCTATTATATACAAGTATGTGACTGTATGATTGTTGTATCTTTGAAAAGACCTTAGGAAAGTTACACTCACTCACCCACACCCATGGTGAGCTGTTTTGCGTTTAATAAGGAGACTCCTCAAATTTGTGATTAGGGGCTTTCTAATTTACACCAGATGCTTTTAGTGTGAGGAAAATAAATAAAGACACACCAAAGGGAAGAAAACTAGGGTAAATAAAATATTTTTATAATAATAATAGCATGTTTTAATCTTGGTTAGTGTCTACATGTTTTTTTGCCAGATATCTCTGAATATTCAAACTATTAAGTCAAGAGTACTTCTGTAGTTGACGTAAAGTAAAATATCTCTTCCACATTTATTTCTGATGATCTTTGACTTTTGATTGATCATGGGAAATTCTGGAATATTGCTAGATTGTGATGATCTTATTTTAAGACTGGTTTTTAAAATATAGTTTATGTACGCCAACAAACAAAATTCCAGTGCCAGTAAACCTTGAGGTCAACCTACTTCTGAGAAATTCATTATTCTTGCTATTAAATTTATGCTCAATTGCTTTAGATATTTCCAAACTTTATTAGCCATTCTTTGAGGGACTTTTTTTTTCCTGGAAGTGAACCGATTAGACCTATTGGTACTAGTTTTAATGTTTAAAATGTTGGGACCATTTGAAATTTTCTGATTTGTCAAGGTTGCTAAAACTAGAACTAACCTAAAATAAAGATTTAAAAAATTCATTAGAGTATGGATATATATAGTCATGTAATATTCGGTTGTTAAATACGCATAATTCTACTGAAAAGTAATTAATTGCTACACCATTCAGCCTGTGACACAATGCGTCAGAACTTCATTTCACCTTTAAGTAATAATACATTTTAACTTTTTCCTTCTTGCAAGACTTGCATCATTATGATATGTTCAGAAATGCGTTAACATCATTGCATATTGAAAAGTGCAGAATATCTGGAATCAGATGTAGAGTTTAAATACTTTTTAACTTAATTGCTATTGACCTTGGACAAGTTCCTTAACTTTTCTGAGTCTTAGTTTCAGGATTTTCTGGAGGACCGAGGGGAAAAATGTTTTATAAGCATTTGGTACAATGTAGGTGTGACTAAAATCTGACTTTTGTAAGAACCAGAAGCCACCAGAGAGATCATCTAATTTTCTAATGCATGAAATTAATTTGTGGACCTTAAACCGTGATTTTTTAAAATTTTATTTTTTAAAATAACAGTTTTATTAATATATTCACATATCATAAAATTCTCTCTTTTAAAGTGTACAGTTCATGAGTTTTTAGTATGTTCACAAAATTGTGCAACCATCACCACTATATAATTCTAGAGTGTTTTCATTACTCCGAAAAGAAAAACTATACCCATTAGCATTTCCTATACTCCCCTCCCCATAACCCTAATCTACCTTCTGTCTGTGGAGTTGTTTATTCAGGTCATTCAAATAACGGAATCATACAGTGCGTGGCCTTTTGTGACTGGCTTTTTTTCGGATAGCATAATGTTTTCAAGGTTCATTCTTATAGCATGAAGCAGTACTTAATTATTTTTTATGGCTGGATAATTGTCCATTGTATGGATATATACCACATTTTATTTGTCCATTTATCTGTTGATGAAATATTTGGGTTGTTTCCATCCTCTGACTATTGTGAATAGTACTGTTGTAAAATTCATGTACAAGTTTTTGTTTGAACACCTGTTTTTAATTCTTTTGGATATACACTCAGGAGTGGAATTGCTGGGTCCTACAGTAATTCTGTGTTTAATTTATTGATGAACTGCTATATCTTCCACAGTATCTGCGTTGTTTTACATTCTCACCAGCAATATGGGAGAGTTCAAGTTTCTCTACATCCTTGCTTCTACTTGTTATTATAGGTCTTTTAATTTTAGCCATCCTATCAACCAGTAATTTTTTAAGAACAAGAATAATTAGAAAATATTGAAGTATATTGTATTGCACATAAGTATTCATAAATATTTTATTTCAAATAGGTATGTGTATAATACTGGGTTGAGAAATAAAATATATATTTTTTTTAATGGACCACCAACAAAGGTTTAAAAAATACTATTATAGTTAAACCCACTTATTTTATAAAAAGGCCCAGAGACTTGAAGTGGGTTGTCCAGTGGCATGTAATGCAACTAATAAGTGGTCAAGCCATAAACTAGGACCCAGGTATTCTGACTCCAAATTTTGGAGCTTCTGTTTTTTTTCTCTCCAAACCTCTTTCAATTTCATCCAGAGAAAAATCACAAAGCTTTTGTACTTCAGTGACAGTTTTCCATTGTCTTCTCATATTTAAGGGTAAGGTTCTTGCTCTGCTGTCTCTCTCAACTACCTTTGCTTATATACTTGTCTAGTATTTATTTTTAATTTGTAACCCAATTTGTTAATGAGTCATTATTGTTCAGGATCTTTCCTGAGCTTCAGATTGTTTTTAATAAATTCATTTTGACCTAGTCCACTGAAAACCAAAGTTCAGAGATGTAAATTTTATGTTCTTAAATTTAAAAAGAAAAGACTATTCCGATTTAAGTAAAGATTTCCTGAATGAAAGTTCTAATTGTGATTCAGCAGATAGATATACTGGAACCTGGTATAATTTCCTCATACTCAATAATAAATTGAATATTGAGATAAATGCCCTTTTCAATATTCATTTTGACTGTAAAGTTTAGGGAAAAAAGAAGACATCTTAAAAATCTTCAGATCAAAGTGATGAAGTTGGTTGAAATCTAGAAATTTCTGAGGAGAAGTGAAAGAACTGGTATTATTGAAACAATGAAATGGAAGAATCTTAATGCTGAATAGCTCTCTAGACAGTCTCTGTTTTCATGTGGGGTAAATGATAGCAATAAGTAAACCTAAGCAAAGCTAATCCAGGGTGGATGGTTATCTCCATTGCTTTGAAAGATTTCCAGAGGTAGAGATTCCTCAGCTTCCTGGGGTAATTTTAGTGTTTACCTTTACAGCCAAAACATTTTCCCAGATGGCTGCCCAGAGACTTGGGTATTTGAAGATGGAATTCTCAGATAGAGCCAGTCTTGGTAATTGCTTTCTGTTGCCTATTTTAGTCTTCATTCTTTCACATCGTTTTAGGCAGCCAGAAGAGGCCACAGGGAGAGGAGAGAGTTCAGGGGTAGATTTATGGACTTACGTGTATGTCTGTATTTGTCTGTTTAATTGTATCCCAAAATCAAATGTAAGTGATTTTTCTTTCTTTTATTAGGTTGGTGCAAAAGTAATTGCGGTTTAAAAGGTTAATAATTGCAAAAACCACAATTATTTTTGCACCAACCTAATAGATAATATGTCCTGCCTTTTAACATAAATAATCACCATTTAAGTGTTATGTGAAATGTTAGAGAAGATGATGGGAACTTAAAACAATTTCTACTGGACATCAGGTTAGAGGAAATAGATCAAAACGTACAACAAGGAATATAAACTAGATATAAAGAACATCCTAGAAGGAAAGTTACTACAGATTAGAATTTATCACCAAAGCCAGATTTGCTATGCCTGTTTTTGCCCTCCCCTTGCAGAGTGTCCCCATTTCTGCCCTCCCTCCATCCTACCTTGCTTGAGGTACTAGTCTAGCTCAGTACTCCCTTCTTTGTCCACTCCCACTCGGCACTTGTGTCATTCTTTCTCGCTAGCCCTGTGATTCTTCATTTACCTCTGTTTTTCTCTGTGGTTCTTTCTCTTTGTGTCTGTTGTGTCTCTGTGTATGGGAGTGGGAAGGGAGCCTGTGATTTCTGTGTATGGGAAGTCTGTTTTTTCTGTATTCTGTCCTCTTTGTTGTCTCTCTTCTTTGTTATCACAGGAGAGGGTACATAATTGTCAGGACTGATTTAGTTACATCTGATTAGATTTTTTTAATTCCCTCTGGAATTACACAGAATATTGAAGAACTTAGGTGGCTTTTTGTTATAAGTAACAGATACAGCATAATTGCTGCATCCGACAATCAAATGTTACGTAGAAAATGTGAGACATTTAAATGTGTAGAAAATTCTTGAATAGTAGGTATTTGTCAAGTGCTTTTAAAGATGTACTGTATAGGAGCAAAAGTTTTTTTTCAGCCTACAACTAAATAGTCTAACCTTTGAAATTAAGAGTTTTTATATGAAACTACAATATAAATGAGAATCTCTGAGTTGATGTTGCCAAAAATTATTTTTTATTATGACATCATTCTTAATATCAAAGAAAAGACACCTTGTCAGAATTCTATTCCGAATTTTCTAATAAAGAGCTGAGTAAAGAGCGTGAACTCATACATCATACTCAGTATTTTAAGACTAATGCTGTAGGTATTTGTTGCTCTCTGTGTGCTCTTAAAACTGTTATTAGACAGAGGGAACATCATTTTTAATGTCCTTTAAATTGATAAACTTACTTGTAAGTACATACTAATTTCAGAAGAGGGTTTGTATCATTTGGTATTTCATATTTTCTCTTAAATACTCAGCTGCATACGGTTTAGTCCATATATTGTCAAGCTACGTATATTTAATGAAGTTAAGACTCTTCTGAGTCTGGTAACTTAATCTGTTCTGCTTATTCATTAAACATTTTTGATGGAAACATTTGAACTTGAGGGATGAGAGAAATTTGGGCAGCTTTCCAGCATAAGAATGCTGTCTGGAAACTTTCCCAGCTAAATTGGTCATGAAAGTAGATAGGGAATTTATCTGAAAACTGTCCATGTAAATCATAGTTATCAATTTTCCTATACTACTTGGCTACCAGGCTAGTGCAACACTATCAAAGATGCTTTACAACATTTCTCAAAAAGATAAATAGCTTCTCCATTCATAGAAATTGCAGTTTTGGTTTCTTTTGCTGAACTTTTCCCAGTGTACTACCTAGCATACTATTGTAATGTTAGAGATGAAATAAAATACTCTGAGAAAATACTTAAAGCATAAGACACTTGGTTAAAATAGCCAAAGTAAAATGCAACAATATTATAAAAAATGTGTGAACGAATTAAAACGCATGCATTATGTGTGTAAACATGCACATAGTTAACTAGAAGAAATTCTTCCTACAGATACATGGTAACATAACATAACTAGAAAGCGTAAACTCCTCAAAATACTAGTCAGTGTACATCATATGCTGCTGTATTGAGTGAAAAGAAATCTCAGGACAGCTTTCCCAAAACAAAAACAGCATACATATCACAATCAAACACTAGAACCTGCCCCCCCCCAAAAAAAAAAGTTTATTTTTTTATCATTTCCTTGGTGTGGCAGAGAAAGCACTGGCTTAGAAGTTGAAGAAATGGGTTCTTCATCCGCGTGCCATTTTTGTCTATGGATTTATTTTCTCCCTGTGTAAAGGTTTCGCCTGAGTTGTGTATGTCTCAGGTTCTATATCTTAGTATTCAGTAATGGCAATGACTAATGTGATTTGGGGCAAATACACACCTGTAGTTTTTCAATAATGGTAATATTTAATTGTAATTGTAAAAGTGCAAGTGATTTCAATTTAGTCTGGCAACATTGATTGACATAAGTTTGGAGACAGTGCCTAAAAAAAAAAAAGATAATTTCAGTGGAAAGTTTTTACTAATTAAACCATAGAAACGTGAATAGGAATTAATAGAGGTAAATGAAGTTCTAAAAGATGATAGTTAACAAGTTTAAATTGGTCTTGATGCTAACCTGAAAAACTTGAACCTTAAGCTAGGTTAAATTTGTTGATATTTCTAGCATTGGCATGGTCCTTATGTTCTCCAGGAACCCATTATTATGTACTGGGTCATCAGCCTCTTTGGGATTCGGTTGTAGCATTTGTTCTGCTTTACAGCCTTCCTGTTCCTACAGATCTTATCTTGGTCTCTGACCTCCTGAGAGAAAGTCATTTCCGGTTTGACCCTGAGATTTTTTCTTCTGGATTTTGAACTGTCCTAGATGATCTGTATGGCTTTAGAATTCTTCAGTATGGGGGCCTGCCCGGTGGCTCAGACGGTTAGAGCTCCATGCTCCTAACTCTGAAGGCTGCCGGTTTGATTCCCACATGGGCCAGTGGACTCTCAACCACATGGTTGCCGGTTCGATTCCTCGACTCCCGCAAGGGATGGTGGGCAGTGCCCCCTGCACTAAAATTGAACACAGCACCTTGAGCTGAGCTGCCGCTGAGCTCCCAGATGGCTCAGTTGGTTGGAGCGCATCCTCTTAACCATAAGGTTGCTGGTTCCACTCCCGCAAGGGATGGTGGGCTGCGCCCCCCTGCAACTAGCAACAGCAACTGGACCTGGAGCTGAGCTGCGCCCTCCACAACTAAGACTGAAAGGACAGCAATTTGAAGCTAAATGGCACCCTCCACAACTAGGATTGAAAGGACAACAACTTGACTTGGAAAAAAGTCCTGGAAGTACACACTGTTCCCCAATAAAGTCCTATTCCCCTTCCCCAATAAAAATCTTAAAAAAAAAAAAAAGAAGAAAAAAGAATTCTTCAGTATGAACACAATATAAACAAATTGACCAGATTTCATTTTTTCTCTGGAACCTGTATTCCTTACCTCAGTTTCTGTCAACATGAGAAGCCTACTTATTTCTTAGGACTTTAAGCTATTATTCCTTTTGGACTAACCACAAAATTTCCCGTTTCCTGAGCAATGTCTCACCTGTTAACTGATCCCCTGAAATAAGGTCATTGATCTCAAGTTGTATCTCTCATTAAGCCATTCCTAGTTTAAGTTACCCTACCTTATTTTCCCTAGTTTTTCTTTTTTTTTTTTTTTTAAAGATTTTATTGGGGAAGGGGAACAGGACTTTATTGGGGAACAGTGTGCACTTTCAGGACTTTTCTCCAAGTCAAGTTGTTGTCCTTTCAATCTTAGTTGTGGAGGGTTCTGTTCAGCTTCAAGTTGTTGTTCTTTCAGTCTTAGTTGTGGAGGGCACAGCTCAGCTCCAGGTCCAGTTGCCATTGCTAGTTGCAGGGGGTACAGCCCACCATCCCTTGCGGGAGTCGAACCGGCAACCTTGTGGTTGAGAGGACATACTCCAACCAACTGAGCCATCCGGGAGCTCAGTGGCAGCTCAGCTCAAGGTTCCACGTTCAATTTTAGTTGCAGGGGGCGCTGCCCACCATCCCTTACGGGAGTCGAGGAATTGAACTGGCAACCTTGTGGTTGAGAGCCCACGCTCCAACCAACAACTGAGCCATCCGGGAGGCAGCTCAGCTCCAGGTGCCATGTTCAATCTTAGTTGCAGGGGGCAGAGCCCACCATCCCTTGCGGGACTCAAGGAATTGAACTGGCAGCCTTGTGGTTGGGAGCCCACTCGCCCATGTGGGAATCGAACCGGCAGCCTTCGGAGTTAGGAGCACGGAGCTCTAACCACCTGAGCCACCGGGCCACCTGAGCCACCGGGCCGGCCCCCTTCCCTAGTTTTTCTTGCTGGCTTATGACTACAGTATCTTATTTATATTTAAAATATTCTAAGTATGAAAATTATATACTGTGTTTATAACAGAAGCAAGAAGAGGGCAACAAAAGAAAACAGTTGTCAAATAGAATAACTTAAATCAGACACAAAAAATGTAGCAATCAACACTATTTAATATAGAAGAAAATAGTTTTGAGCACCTTAATCCCAAGTATATCATCTCTTAAAGTATTACAATAACTGATGTTAATAAAGCCTTTGATTCAGTGGTTCTTAACCAGAGGGTATTTATTATCAAATATATATTTGCAGTATTATTGGCTGTAGTCACCATGCAATACATTAGATCTTCAAAACTTACTCCCATAAAACTGACAGTTTGTATACTTTGACCAGTATCTCCCAATTTCCCTTATCTGTAGTCTATCTACTCTTGTAGATACCAGCTTAAAGTTAAATTCTGGCTATTTATCAAGTTTTATTTAGCTCTGGGTCACAGCTTCTTAGGTCATTCTAATGACAATTGCACTTTCTAATTTTTTTCAGTTTTTTTTGCTACAGTTTACTAAAGAACATATATATATATATGTGTGTGTGTGTGTGTGTATATATATATATAATAAGGAAGACTAAAGCTGTTTTGATTTGAGGGGTAAAAGATAGGGATCCTCAAGCAACAACTGAAGAACTATTCAAATCTATAAAAAAATTTAACTACTGTTAGGTAGTGGGATACAAGATACATATACAAGAATCAATAGCTTTTTAAAGACCTTATGTGAAGAAAACCACCAAAAATCTTAAACCCAGAGGGTTTTTCCATGAGACTATATATAAGACAGTATCCACTATTAAGTTTCCCATTTACAAGTTTGATTTCAGTCAAAATCTCATTAGGATTTTTTTTTTTTTTTTTTTGGAAGAATATGAAAGAGTGGGAGATACCTCAAAAAATTATTCTGTAACTTATTTTGAATAGTCAAGACATTTTTGAAAAATAAATGAGCAAGTACTTATATCAATATGAGCAAAGACTATAATGCTACAATAATAAGACATTGTGGTTCTGATAGGCCAACTAGCTAGAAACAGACCCGGATATACGTGGTATTATAGATCAGGAGAAAAGGAAGGGTTATTCAACAAGCGTTGTTAGAATAATTGGTTAATTACTCAGAAGAAAAGAAATGAAGTTAAAATTTTCCTTCAAATCTCTAACAAAATTAATTCCTGATGGATTAAAGTTTATTATGAAATAGAAGCCATGAGAAGCTCAAAGAAATGTAGGTCAATATTTAATGACGTAGGGGAAGGAGTTTATAAGCAAGGAAACAGTGAAAGAAATCACGCAGTGAAAGGTGTATCATTCTTAACCCATAAGTTGAAAACATCTGCAATGAAAGCTACCACAAAAATGACTAACAGACAAATGGAAAAATTAGAAAACCATTTCCAGTAAATGGTAATGTTAAATATTGGTAAAAATATTGCTGATAGGTTGTAAATTAGTAAAACCTCCCTGGAAAGCCTTTCAACTTCTTAAATGTCAGAGTCTTATTTTAGAATTCCATTTATCTCAGACAATTTCAGACAAATTTTTATGCAGAAATGATCATTATGTATTGAAATGTTTATTATTACTTATAGTAGCAAACATGAAAGCAGCTTGAATGCTCAACTTTAGTGTAATGGTTATAAGTTGTGGTTTAGCCATGTAATAAAATATCATGAAGCCATTATATATAATTTTTTTAAAGACTGGTGATTTGGGAAAACAATTAAAATGTACTGTTAAATGAAAAAAGGAGATGCTGTAAGATGTTTAAAAATAAAGTTGCTTCTAGGTGATGAGACTATTGGTGATTTTAAATTTCTTTATTCATTTCTGTATTTTCATAGTATTAGTTTTATAATTGAAACACTTGAAAATGTTATCCTATTGTATCATTTTTAAAGAGTTTTACGTAAAAATCAGTAAAATGACAGTGATTTGACAATCAAAAATATGCAGGTTTTGGGGGTTTTTTGAAAACGTAAATTGTTATTCAAGAAATTTTATCTTAAATGTTGAATTTAGACAGAAAATTAATTTTGGGTACCTTTTCCTTCTCCTACTAGAAGTGGAAGACTTGTTTTCTTCACTTAAACATATTCAACATACTTTGGTAGATTCTCAGAGCCAGGAGGATATTTCACTGCTTTTACAACTTGTACAAAATAAAGACTTCCAGAATGCATTTAAGATACACAATGCTGTCACAGTACACATGAACCGAGCCAGTCCTCCCTTTCCTCTTATCTCCAATGCACAAGATCTTGCACAAGAGGTATGTATTGTAAAGATCTCATTGACATATACAAGGTAATTGTTAGCAATACTAAGGCAGTATTATTAGAAAATACTGGTGTGAATATAGGCTTGTTGGAATTGATTACTACTGATCATGTAATAATTTATTGTGTTAGGAAAAACTTGCCATATACATTTTATCCTAAAAAAGATATACTTGTTTCAGAGTCAGGACTCTGTTTCATGAAAGGAGCGTTAGTTTTGTATGTAAAATTTTATATTTACATGGTAAGAGAAATAATATGTCTAAATTACTAAAGGGGAAAGTTTTTAAAAATGTTTTTGGTATAGTTTTATATTAAGCACTATATATTATGAACTGAGATAAATGAATACAGATGAGGTAAAATTATATCTGATAATCAGGTATCATAAATATATCACTTCTAAGATTTGTTACTTGTAGATACAGTCGTGCGCTGCTAAGGATGTTTCAATCAATGACACCACATACACAACTGTGGTCTTATAAGATTATAATGGAGTTGAAAAATTCCTGTTGCCCAGTGATGTTGCAGCCGTCCTAACACAATGCATTACTTGTTTGTGGTGATGCTGGTGTAAACAAACCTACACTGCTAGTCCTATAAAAGTATACCATTGTGTTACAATTACCTGCTGTATTCAGTACCGTAACATGTTATACAGGTTTGTAATCTAGGAGCAATAGGCTACACCATATAACCTAGGTGTGTAGTAGGCTGTACCATCTATATTTGTGTAAGTGCACTCTGTGATATTTGCATGATGAAATCACCTAATGATGCAGTTCTCAAAAGATATTGTCATTATGTGGTAGCATGACTGTATTTTGAAGTTTTTTTCCCCCATAAAAGTTGTAGATGGTCCAAAATAATTAAATTTTAATCTGCAGTGAGAGTTTCTCTTGTTAACATGCTGACTTTTTAAGTTCCAGTTTCTGCTGCTTGTTGATGTTCAGTGTTTATTGTATTCTGCAGACATCTTTTAAATTGAAAGTTTTAAAAGGATCTAAATAGCCATCTCCTGTTTTGGGGGGGGGGGGGTGGACATTCTGTCATTATTATAGGATTTTAAGTTATTTTGATGTTATGTAAACTAATTAAATTCTGGAATCCCATCAAGTAAATCTTATTTCATTGAACCCAGACACAAGACAGAAGATGGGCTAGGAGGAAGGGGAGGACCTCCAGAGCTAGAGACCTATATAATGGGTTAGGAGGCACTTTTCAGATAGTACAGAGTGTATTTTCTTCATTTAGATACCAACTGTGGGCAAAGATCCTCTGTGTAAGAGTGGCTGAGAAAAGTCTAGTGTTGCCCATGATAAGACAGTGTGTCCTAAGGACCTGTGCGCAGGAAGGAAATTTTCCATATACTAGAGTTTAAAAGAACTAGTCAAAACCTGTTCTTAGTACTCATCTTTATTATTAAAATTAAATATGCAAAACTTTTTATTAAAAAATTGTCCCTGTAGTTTTATCATAGTTTAAATGGTTTTTCTGAAAATTACTTTCCTTACAGAGATTGGAATAACAGACATTAGTTTCATCTTACTTATTTACAAATATAATGTAACTTCTATTGTATAGGGTTGGGAGGAATACATAATCAATCATTATAATTCTCTTCCCTATTTTTAGGAGGAAGGTTTGTTCAGCTAGCTACTGGGCCTTTGCTTTGTTGAATAGAACAATGGATGGGGAAAAAAGTGAGATAAGCAAGAGAGAAAATTGCTCCAGTTGAAGAACATAACAGACAACAGAAAGGATAAAAGCAGCAGCATAGCTTAAAGGGTTTTAGGATTGAGAGGAGCAAAGAGCTAGACTGACTTGAAGAGGAAAAGCTTTAGGAAAGAAAGACATGGTTGAAAAGGACTCAGAAAATCAATTTTGAATATTAGTTTTAGGATAGTTAACATATTTACATGGTTCACAATTTTCAAAGTACCGTATCAAGGAGATATTCTGAAAGTTTGCTTTCATTTTCTTAAAATCTCTTCAGTAATACTTGAGAATTGTGTTGCTTTGGTAGTGGTGGGATATGTGGGTGATAGTGACCTTGGGGCGAGACTGGTCTTAAAATTAGTGTATGATGAGGAACCTCGTCAGCCACCACGTGTGGTTGTGCAGCCTGTGAATGACTTACCCTGGAGGGCGCACGGCTGTGTGACAGCCCTGACTTACAGTGCATAGCAGTTAAGAAAAGTACATACTCAGAGCTCATCAAAGAAGAGTGTAAATCTGATAACACAACTCTGAAGGTTAAATGCACTCCTTGCTTTTATGTTACAGCTGGAAAAATCTCCGCAGTCACCTAATCACCTTTCTGTTTTATATTTCTGAATATTGAGGCCAAAAGAGGTTTTTCTGACTGGCAAAGACTAGGGTGTTAAATGTGCCCATTGCCTAAAGTTTTGCTTTTTAGCATTCATAATTCCAGCTATTTTTTTTAAAAATTCCAGCTATTTTAATATTCAGTGTTTAGAAGAAATTATCTATGCCTCAGCTGTATTATTTTTTAGTGGAAATTTAATTTGAGTAAGTAAAAAAACAATGAATTTAGTGAAAAAATTTCTTAAGCCACTAGGAAGTGTTCTTTGTTTTTTATAATTTAAAATATCAGTTAAACATGAAGTATATAATAAAGCCTATGAAAACTTCAGATTTTGAGATCCAGATTAAATCTTTGACAATCTAGGATATTTATTAATAAATGCAAAACAGTTTTTTTGGTCATTAAAATGGTTTTATCAAGAAAAGGTTGAGAACTGGGTTTCATTTAATTAACTTTTGCTTATCCAACAAAAATGCAAGCCGACAGACTAGGAAATGGTATTTGATTTTGAGACATTGAGGTATATACCAGCGAGAACTAGAATGGTTATATTTCTGTTTTAAAATTGAAAAGGATATTTAGTGACATAGAAAAATAAAATATTTTAATTAGTATCAAACTGAAATAGTTATAAAACTGTTATAAAACAGTATAAGTAGCACGATTTCATTAGGGTAAAAGTAAGTAAGTGTAAAGGATATATATGTATAGAGAGTCATAGTTTTGAGGTTATGGACATTTTCTTTTTTTTCTTTTTTTGGTAACCAACTTTGTTGAGATATAATTTACACAAAATGGGTGTGTTTTTATTGTATACTTCAGTATATTTTGACACATGTATACACCTGTGTAATCTGCTGCCACAGTCAAGTTACAGAAGCGTCCACCCTCCACAAAGCTCCCTCATGACCCTTTGCAGACAATGACCACCTCCCTCCCACTCCCCAGGCCCTAGGCATCACTGATTTGTTTTCTGTTTTTACAGATTTGTCTTTTCTGGACATCTCATATAAATGGAATATATAGTCTTTCATGTCTAACTTCCTTTGCTCAGCATAATGTTTTTCAAATTCATCCATGCATCAGTAGTTTGTAACTTCTTGCTGAGTTAGTATTCCATTGTATGCATATCTCACAATTTGTTTAATCACTTATCTATTGGTGGATGTTTGAATTCTTTCCTATTTATCATTCTAGCAGATGTGTAATGGTGTCTTGTTTTAGTTTGATGTTGAACATTTTTTCATAGGCTGTTTTCCTATCTTCTTTTGTAAAATACCTGGCTCTGAAGGAAAATAAAAAAAAGTAGTGTAGCTAGAGAAGAGTACAAGATCAGGAAGAGAGTATTTTCTTTGTAAAGATAAGAGATTAGAGCATCTTTATTTCGTTATCTGCATTGTGAAATACTCTTTTTGGTGAGTAATTGAGTTTGGAAATAGAAAAGGGAAGAAAATCAGAGATATTGACAATGAGAATACGTATAGTATAATCTTTTGGGGAAAGTTGTCCACAGAGCAAAATTTGTACCTTCAAATATTTATGGTAGAAGAAAAGAGATTGAAAGTAAATGAACTGAACATATAGCTCAAGTAATTAGAAATTGAAAAAGGAAATAAACTAAAGCAGAAGAAAGAAATTAAATTATTTAAATAGAACAATAGATTTAACATTAGAAGCTGGTTTTTTGAAAAGCGTAGCAAGGTATAAGAAACCTTTAACAAATTAGATGAAGAAAAAATATCAGTAACATTAGGAAAGAGAAAAGCATGCAGAAGATTAAAAAATTTTTTTATAACACAATACAGTTACAGCTTAATGTTACTAAATGTGAAAGTGCTATCAAGTGGGTAGTTTTCTAAGAAAATATAAATTGCCAAAAGTGACTGAAAAGGTAGCCAAATAAAGTAGACCAGTAACTATTGATAAAATTTAAAGTTAGTCAGAAATCTACCCCTAAAAAAATCTACCAGACCCTGCTGATTTTATGTATAGGCTCTATCAAAACATTCAGGAACGTACAATTTTATGTTAAACAAACTGTTCTTACACAGAAATCTAGACTATTTCCCAACTCATTGTACTAAGATAGTATGACCTAGATAGTAAAACCAAACAGTACTTTTCTAAAACAGTGTACGTGACCACGCTCACCAAGAGAGATCAAAACAATTTGTGAACATTCATGTAGAAATCTTAAAATATGAATAACTCACATCTAGAAATATTTCAAGTAATTATTATGTGCTAGATACTGTGCTAAGCAGTTTAGATGGATCACTTCAGTCTTTTAAGAACCTTAAATGGTAGGTGCCATTCTACAGATAAGGAACAAAGGCTTAAAAAAATCATAATCAAATGGACTTTATTCTAGACATGTGAGAATTGCTCAACATTGGGAGTATTTTTAATGTAATTCACTATAACCTGATGGTTTTTCCCTTACTCTTCATATAAATTTATCTTGTTAGTCTGTAACTCTTGAAAATGTCATCTCTGATTTAAAATATAGTGGCATAAACATAGGATTTAAAAAACTATAAAATAGCAAGATAACTGTTAGAACAGTTTTTCTTCCCTTATGTAATTATTATTAGTCTGTTTTATGGTATGGTGGGAGAAACTTTCAAGAAGGAAGTAGTTCATTTGTAGAATACCAAAATCTTACCTAGCATTTTTTTAAAATAAAGAATGCTATTGTTAACCATGATAACAAGATTGAAAACTGTGAGAACAAATACATTTTTTTCTTGTAATTCTTTGTAGCGCTTTCCTATAAGTCGTTTTTGCAATTTTAAATTGTATCTTTTTAAAAATAACTGTATAGAGCTGGTAGTATTCCCTGCAACCTCGGAAGAATGACCTCTTTTTGTTTCGTAGGTACAAACTGTTTTGAAGCCAATCCACCAGAAGGAAGGACAAGAATTAACTGCTTTGCTGAATGCTCCACATATTCAGGTAGGAAATGGACAGGGCGCTCTATATTTGTTTTTTCCAATATTCAGAGTCTCTGAATCAAAGTCTCTTAGGACCATAAGAGACCTCCAGCAGTATCTAGACTGTTTTGATTATTTACAACTCCCACTGCAAAATAATTGTTGGATTATATATTTTCATATTTAAAATTAACTGCATTATTTTTTAAATTAACAGCTTATATTTTACAAAAATTCCTCTCTGTTTTATGGTTATATTTTCTGTAAATTTAAATTATCTATTGTGTTGAACCTTTAAATTGATTTTGATTTTATAAGCATTTTAGACATTGCAGAGTATGCTCTGTTATGCCTAACACATCTTTAGTTATTATTTGCTATAAAAGATGTAGGGTTGCATCTGTATTTCAATTGGAAAGTTTGGAAACATCTGAATATACTTGTATAATTACTTATAGCATTTCTTTTAAAGGTTTAATGATCAGAATACTGTGTAATGATTAGGTTAAAATGTCTATAGAGATAAATCATGCTATTACCTTAAATGCGATGGATTTCTTTGAAACAGGCACTTTTACTGGCCCATGACAAGGTGGCTGAGCAGGAAATGCAGCTCGAACCCATTACAGATGAGAGAGTTTATGAAAGCATTGGCCAGTATGGAGGAGAAACTGTAAAAATAGTTCGTATAGAAAAGGCTCGAGATATTCCACTGGTAAGTGCTCCTCATCTCTGCTCTGAGGTCCTCTCTACACAGGGATCTTTTGTATGGCAGTTAGTTGAAGACCCCTTTATGTTTCTGGTAGTTTATCTGTTTTGAGATTAATTTGTTGGAATTCTTTTATGTTCTTCCTCATACTCCTTATTCAGCTGAGAAAAATTTGTTCATGTTTTCTTACTCATAATTTGATGAAAATAGTAGCTTGTAAAATAATTGTTGAGGAACAAAGAGAAAAATAATCTGCTTCATTATTCTCCCAGCTTTTTTTTTTTTTAACAATAAGTAGAAAATCTGATCTTTTATCATTTAAATCCATTGGAACACAATTACTTATATACTTAGAAGTATGTATTCCTTATTGTTAATATTTGTTTTATAGTTTTTATATGTAAAACTTTTTTCAATCTCTTAATCTGCTATTATTGCTTTAATTTTCTTTCCTTTAATTTCAGAGAAGATTCTTGAATTCTGATGTCTCAAATTGTGTCTTGAATAGTGTAATACATAAAATGGGAACTGTATTTTATGGGCAGTTTATGTAACTAGGTTTTTTTCCCCCTACCATAGAAAAGAAAATGGGAAAGTTACGACAAAAGTTTAGGAGAGAAATATTATGAAATAGTGCCATTTTTGCGACAGCATGGATGGATCTTGAGATTATCATGCTCAACAAAATAAATCACACAGAATAGTTGAGAACCATATGATTTCACTGATATATGGGATATAAAACTGAAAGCAACAAAGAAACAAGACAAACAAAGAAACAAAAACTGATAGACATAGACAATAGTTTAGTGGTTACCAGGGGTTAGGGGTTGGTAGATGAGGATAAATGGGATCAAATATATGGTGACTGAAGGAGAACTGACTCTGGGTGGTGAACACACACTGTGAAATATAGATGATGTATTACAGAATGGTACACTTGAAATCTATGTAATTTTACTAGCCACTGTCACCCCAATAAACTTTAATTTAAAAAAGTTACAAACTGTTTTGAAGCTTTTCTTGTAGTCTCTCTTTCCATTTCTTGAATGTATATATTTCAGTGTGCTTCCAATTTGTGTAATAAATATTAATGTTTAATATATTTTAATATGGATTAGATGAAGCTATAATATTTAACATTTGAATAATCAACCAGATTAGTATTCATTCCTTAATTGTATATTGAATTTTGAAAAAGAACTTTTATAGTTATATCATGTTCACTAATTACACCAAAATATAATATAACCATTTTGAATAGCATCCAGCATATAGATAGCAAATTTGATTATAGGTCTTCACATTGTTTTTAAGTAAGTGCATCTTTCTGTTGAATGCTACAAAAGTCTGCTTGATTTTTGAGTTCTGATGAATGGAATGTTTCTGAAGCAGAAAATGTGGGGGAAATGGTCAGCTTTCAAACCTAATTATCATGATTACTCTAGCTGTATAAGTAATTTTTTTTCTCAAGATAACTGAAGGCTAGTATTATTGAATAGAAAAAAATGAGAACTTAAAAATGAGGAAATATTTAACCAAAAAATTGTATTTTTATTTTAAAATTGGATGTTGAATTTTTTTTTTTTTTAAGGGTGCTACAGTTCGTAATGAAATGGATTCTGTCATCATTAGTCGGATAGTGAAAGGAGGTGCTGCAGAGAAAAGTGGTCTGTTGCATGAAGGAGATGAAGTTCTTGAAATTAATGGTATTGAAATTCGGGGGAAAGATGTCAATGAGGTTTTTGACTTGTTGGTAAGTTGGCACAGGATAATTGTAGGTTTTCAAAAGCTGTGTTTTTTGTTATTAGACTTCAGAGTAAAATTTTTTAAAGCATTTTAAAAATAATTGTTTAGCGCACTAGATAATTTTTAGCTTAATTTTCACATGACATTGTTAGTTCCACAATATTTATTAGTAGAGCTTTAGTTGGGGGTGGGTACCATTGATATTTTTTTTATTTTGAGCTTTATTACTACTAGGTATATTTTATTTGCCTCTGAAATCACTAATATAACTCATTAATTCTTTCAACATCCATTTATTGAGTGCCTTCTACGTGCTATCTGCTACGCAAATAGTAACAAAGTCCATGCCCTCATGATTTTTATGTTTATATTATTATTTTATTATCTACAATTGATTGTTGTTTCCTTAACAACATTAGATAATAGCAGTGGTATACATCTATACTGTCCAATATAATAGCCACTAGCTACATATGTTAGTTATTTCAATTTAAATGAAGTAAAATTTAAAATTCAGTTTATCATTCCACCTATCTGCATTTCCGGTGCTCAAGAGCAGTGTGTAGCTAATGGCTCCCATATTAAGGTATAGATACAGAACATTTCCATCATCATGTAAAGTCTGTTAGACATTGCAGGTATAATCAGGAAGCCATTTGTAGACAACTTTTGACAACATTTGTAGACAACATTTGTAGACAACTTTTGAGAGCAATTTATGATCACTTTGTATATATATACCGCAAACCAGATTTATGGTCTTAGTGACTTAGCACCAGTTGTTACAATAGAATCTCTCCTATCTGCTGATGTATCTTGAAGAACCTAGAAAACATCCTTACGTCCTTATTATCACCCAACTCCCTTCATTGCTTTGGTAGAGCAAAGTGCCAGTGGTCATTATTTTTAGCCCTTGTTCTATCGGCTGCTATCTCTAGGTAGAGCAGTGTTCCCTGCTATCTCAGTGCCACAAATTGTGATTACTGTCTATGCTGGAGGTATCTGAACAATGCAGTCAGTGTTGTACCTGGAAATAATAGTGAACCTAGCAGTAAGACTATACAGGTAAAAAATAGAATGGATGACAGAGATAAGGCATCTGGGAAGTGAGAATATTTGTATATTTACATCACTTTTCTAAATCTAGTCACAATTACTGTTTCAAATTCTACTGTATTAAAATTGATGTGTGGCAGACTAGATAACTCAGAATTGTTATAGCACTGTGGTATAACTCAACCCTTCACTGTGGAGTCTTCCTAAACTTACACTAAATACAAGACAAAAACCGAAGACTTACGGGCTAAGTGGCTTTCCCCAGTGGACCAGAATTGCAGAATACCATACTATGGGGTAGCTCTAATATAATGGAGTCTATGAAAGGCATAATTTGTGTTTCCTGATGAAATGAGATCATCTTTATAGATTTTTTTTTTTTGTCTCCTAAAGGTTCCAGACTAGTCCAGTTTAGGGAAAATTGATCATAAGATCATAGAATGATTTTCATAAATATGGATTTTAAAAACTATGTAATCTCTCTATTACAGTCCGATATGCATGGTACTTTGACATTTGTTCTGATTCCCAGTCAACAGATCAAGCCTCCTCCTGCCAAGGAAACTGTAGTAAGTGATTCTTTATTGTTCATTATTTATTGTCTGATGGCTACTGTTTATTTATTTATTTTTCATTAATAAACTTTATTTTTTAAGAGTAGTTTTCGGTTCACAGCAAAATGGAGCAGAAAGTCCAGAGTTTCACGTACCTCTTTGCCTGCACACAGTCATAATCTTCCCCACTATCAACATCTTGCACCAGAATGGTACATGTGTTACATCAATGAATTGATGATTTTGTTATTACCCAAAGTTCATAGTTTACATTAGAATTCACTTTTGATGTTGTACATCCTGTGGGTTTTGACAAATGTATAATTACACGTATTCACCATTGTATTTTACGGAATAGTTCCACTGCCCTAAAAATCCTCTTTGTTCTGTCTATTCATCGCTCCCCCATCCCAACCCATGGCAACCACTGATCTCCATAGATTTTCCTTTTCCAGAATGTCATATAGTTAGAATCTTACAGTATATAGCCATTTCAGATTGGCTTTTTTCACTAGTGATAAGCATTTAAGTTTCTTCCATATCTTTTCATAGCTTGATAGCTAATTTCTTTTTAGTGCTGAATAATATTCCATTGTTTGGATATACAATATTTTATCCACTCACCTACGGAAGAACATTTTGGTTGCTTCCAAGTTTTGGTAGTTATAAGTTACACTGCTGTAAACATCCCTGGGCAGGTTTTTGTGTGGATATAAGTTTTCCAGTTCATTTGTGTAAATATTAAGGAATTAAAAACTTACATCCAGAGATTTATGGTCAAGGTGACAGAATATGCATAGAAAGAAGATTAGCATTGAGTATTGACAATGCTTATTTACAAATGAGAATATCCAGATGGTTTTTACTTTTTATTTTTTACAAGTATGTATTATTAAAATACATTATATACACACACACATAACTTATGTCAACACAAAAATTTGCATATGGATGTTTGTTGTTTGAGTATCAGAATTGTCACTCCAAATATTTCTTGCACTTAAGTGAAAACAAGGAAATTCAGTAGATTTTATTTAAATAAGAAATATCAATATTTCATATTGAGAAAACCCAGAAACGTGAAAAGTAGAAAATACTTTTCTTTCAGAATTTTTATGACTTGTAACTCTGAACTTTGTCTTTTCCTGTTATAGGTGTATTTATTTAACTTAAATATACTTAGTGTAGGGGGATTAAGTGCTTTTAAAAAGTATTCCCAACTCTTATTTTAGAATGTGTATTGCTCTTTATATTAAAACATTTCCTCAACTAGCTATATTAAAAGATAGAGTTTATTACCCTATGACCCAGCAGTTCCACTCCTAGGTGTATATCCAAGAGAATTGAAAACATATATCCTCACAAAAACTTGTACGTGAGTGTTCACAGCAGCATTATTAATAATAGCCAGAAAGTAGAAACAACCCCGAGTGTCTGCCAGCTAATGAATGGGCAATGAAATATGGTATATCCGTAGAATGGGATATTACTTGGCAATAAAAGGAAATAGAGTACTGATATAATATGCTTCAACGTGATGAACGTTAATAAAATTATGCTAAGTGAAAGAAGCCAGTCACAGAAGGGTGTATGTTGGTTCATTTATACGAAATGTGCAGAATAAGTAAATCCATAGAGACAGAAAATAGATTAGTCATTCCTTAGGTGTAGGGGTGGGGAAATAGCAGGGAATGGAAGGGGGATTCCTAATCAGTATGGGGTTTCTTTTGGGAGTGATAAAAATGTTCTAAAATTGTTTGCGGTTACACAGCTCTGAATTTACTAAAAACCATCCAGTTGTGTACATGGGTTACTTGTATAGTGTGTGAATTTTACATCTCAATAAAACTTAAAAAATTATAGACTTCAAAGTACTGGATTAACATGGAAGCCTGATGTATTACATCTGTTATTCTTAACTTTTATAAAAGCATAGCGGTTTGAAAGGGAAGACAGTTTCTTTTTTTTTTTTCTCAGTCACAGTTATACTGTATAGTTGGCTACCATTCTGTGTTTTCCCTTCCTTCATGGAACATATTGAGGTTGATTTTGCATCTGCAACCTTCTTTCTGTTTAAACTTCTTTGTAGGAGGAGAAATGGGGAAATAGTTTGTCTCCAAATTCCAGCAGCCTGATTCTCTGTGCACCGTGCTTTTCCACATTTCCCTCCTGTGAACAAGCTCTGGACTTCAAAAGTAGCTCTGCACTGAGGGGAGACAACAGAGGGTTGCGATATGCCCTTACTTGTATGGCTTTACAGAGAGAGAAAGGGAGATAAAAAGGAAAAGAAACGATGCTAGGTTTAACCCTTTTAAAATAGAGCATTTGATGAGTAGAGTTCTTTTAAAAATAAAAACGATGTTGTGCAATACTTTGCATTTCTTTCATTTCTTTTGTTGTGAAGAACTCTCAATTGCAATATCTCTTGCAAAGTTTTCATCAAACCTCACTGGTTTAAAATTAACTTCTATTATTAGAGTTTGCACTGAAGGTTTCCACAAAGAAAACAGTGATAGGAAATCACAATTTTAGTTGACATATGCAGAATAATTATTTGTGAGATTAGTGATTTTTAGAAATTAAAACCAATTTATTGAGCATCATTATGGTACAGGTCAGGAGCTAGTGAGAGCAACAAAAGGTATCTTTCTGATGTATGTTTTATGATGTTAGAAAGAAACACATATTTGAGATAGATAAACCAAACATATTATCTGAAACCACACTATAATCACTTGCTGAATTATAACATCAAAAATGGCAAGAGTAAACTCTGTTAGGAGAAGTACTCCCTTATTCATTAAGTTTCTTTTACATCACACACAGCAACCAGTGGCTGCTCCAGTTTCAGAGGGCAAGAGTCTTGGCATCTTTGTAGTTCACTTCCAGGGTGAATGACATATTTATCCCAGCAAATGTATACATTGTTTAAATCGTGCAGTTTTCTTCTCTCCACATTGACTTAAAAAAAAAAAAAAAGATGGAGTTTTTAGACAAGTGTATAAAACTTCAAATTGCTACATAATATAATTGAAATAATATGGAGGGAGGGAAAAAAATATTTGAGCTGAAGGCACTTTTTTACTTTTTTTAATCTAGTCCAATGCCCTGATCTAACAGAGGAGTAAATTGAAATGTAGCAGGATCATAATACTTATTAGTGATGCAACGTACACTAGGAAATTCAGATTACTGATTGTCCAATAAATGTTAGCTATTACAATTATTTACTCCGTGACAGGCACAGTGCTATGGTACTAATTGTTTTATGTGTTTTATCTCATTTAATCCTCACAGCATTCCTATGAAATACAAGTATCTTTATTATTCCCATTTGACCGGCATTGAAACTAGAGCTTAGAAAGATCAAGTTAATTGTCCAAGCCCACTACTGGGAAGTGACTGAGTCAGGACTAGAAACCATGCTTATTCCAGAACCTATGCTCTTAACTACTGTGTAGTATAACAGGTAATGTCCCACAAACCCACTAAATATTAGGTTTCTGCATTACTGTTTATTACCAGTCCAAAGAAAAGAATTCACATACCATGATAGAAAATTGTAACTATAGATGACTTAACCTCTTAGTAGCTATGTACATGATAGTCTGGATTCTTAGTACAACAAAAGCATATTCTGAGACTTTAGTATTTGAAATTGCTGTGGAACTTCTTTTGCCTATAGAAGACTAACAGCTCTAATAAGACTGGGAGCATGACTGAACCTGACTTACAGGGTCTAGGCTGGGGGGGTAGGAGAGAGAAGTGGTTTAAGGGGAACTTAAAGGCTTAGGATAGGAGGATGCTTAAGTTGCAGTTCAGGGTACACCTGAAACTAATATAATATTGTATGTCAACTGTAATTGAAAAATAAAATTACTAAAAATAATAAAAATAAGATTTGTAACTAATGGACCACCAGTAGATACTTAATAAAATATAAACTACTTTTGTTATAAAAGGAATAAGTAATCATGGAAAAATAAAAATGAAATAATCAGCCAGGATATTAAAAAAATAAAACTGTAGTTCAGGGATACAAACCATAGAAGTAACCACTAGCTCAGTGGTATTAATAACTGGAAAATATTCTTACGGGTCCCAAATAATTTTTTCCTTACAATGAATATTTATTAGCTCCTTTTTGTCTACTAGGCACTATGCTAAGCACTGGGTTTATAATAGTGAACATGACAAAATAATTATAGCTAGTGGCAAGTGAAAAGATAGGACTAAGCGAAATGTGAATGTGAAGAATAAAAAGAGGTGGGATTAATTATATAAGATGGGTAGGAAAGGGCTCTTAGAGAAAGCGACATGAAGCTGAGACCTGTAGGATGAGATACAGCCAAGCCAGAGGAGCTTTCAGGTATAATTTCTAGAAAACTTTGTATTTGGAAAGGCTATGGGCGTGGAGCAAAGTAGGGGAGTACAAAGGTGGGGAGAGAATTCTAAGAGCTGAGGCCAGAGAGGTAGGTAGGGCCAGGTCAAGTAGGTCTCCTTGGCCGTGGCAGGAAATTTGGATTTTAAATACGGTAATGTGGTATGATTTGTATTTAAAAAACACTTCTGGCTGCTGTGTGGAAATTGAATTAGTAGAGCCAATAATGGAAGCAAGGAGATTTAGGAAACTTGCTGAAGTCGTTATGAAGTATGATACTGGCTTACACTTGGATGATGGCAGTGGCAATGAAGAAAATCAGGCTGTGTTTTGAAAGTAGAAATGACAGGATCTTGTAATGAATGTGGAGAGAAAGGTAACGGAGGAAGCAACGATGCTTGAACAACTGGGTGGTGTAGTGATGCTGCTTAGTAAAGGAAAATCTGGAGGAAAAACAGATTTGGGGAGAAAAATCAAAAGGTCCATTCTACAGGTTTGAGATACTGAGGGGCATTCAGGTGGAGATACTGAGTAGGTAGAATTGAACATATTAATCTGGAATTCTAAGAAGAGATTTGGGCTGTAGTTTTATGTATTACGGGGAGAGCAGGGAGCACTGTTTTATATACTTTGTGTTTGCAAAGAAATTTTACAGATTTTTTTTTTTAATTTTTTTTATTGGGGAATATTAGGGAACAGTGTGCTTTTCCAGGACCCATCAGCTCCAAGTCAAGTCATTGTTTTCAATCTTGTTGTGGAGGGCACAGCTCACTGGCGCATGTGGGAATCGAACCAGCAATCTTGGTGTTATGAGCACTACGCTCTAACCAACTGAGCCACCGGCCTCCCGAAATTCGACAGATTTTTTAAAAAATGATTGTTTAAGGATGTACACAGCCTATAAAGATAACGGTTGGATGGAAAAATTGAGAACCACTGCTGTCAGATGTATTTACTTTTCTGTAATAGGTATAAACTGTTATATAATTTTCATCTTAGTTCTTTCTCATTTGAAAGAAAACCTAGAGTTTTATCATATAGTAAGATTTTCATAAATACATTATTTTATCAGAAGATGCAAAAAATACAGAAAATTTCAGTGTATATTAGATGGATATCCCTTTTCAAGTTAGGGCAGTTGCTCTGTTAAGTTTGCTGTTACCCTAAGGTTCACATTTCTGGCTGCCTACTACTAAACATCAATCAGTCAGATGTCCCACAGATACTTGAAACTTCACATAAAAAGTGGAAGAGAACAAATAATAAAGATATTCCTTCTTGGGTGGGTGTCAGGGAGGAGGAATCTAGGGGAGGAATTTGATAACTTGCTGGACACTGCAAATGCTTTTCTTCATGCTGCTCTTAATTTTACAATCTGCCTTAGTGGTAAAGTTTAGGCCCAAGATAGAGGAAAACACACTTTCACTATTTTCTCTTTCATTATTTTCTCTTCCACAATTTTAAAAGTTAAAGATAAGTCTGCTATAATAAGAAATAAACAAATAAAAATTACAAAGAAAAATTATTTTAGAGCATTGAATCCCTTAGGAAAGATGTAAATAAACTGACAAATCACTATCCCTTTACCATATGCCCATCATTAGGATTGAAATGTGAATAGCTTACAAGAATTATTTAAAAAAGGCGGAGCCGGCCCGGTGGCTCAGGTGGTTAGAGCTCCATGCTCCTAACTCCGAAGGCTGCCGGTTCTATTCCCACATGGGCCAGTGGGCTCTCAGCCACAAGGTTGCCGGTTCAACTCCTCGAGCCCCGCAAGGGATGGTGGGCTCCGCCCCCTGCAACTAAGATTGAACAGGGTACCTTGAGCTGAGCTGCCTCCTGGATGGCTCAGTTGGTTGGAGCACGGGCTCTCAACCACAAGGGTTCCAGTTCAACTCCTCCAGTCCCGCAAGGGATGGTGGGCAGCGCCCCCTGCAACTAAGATTGAACATGGCACCTTGAGCTGAGCTGCCGCTGAGCTCCCGGATGGCTCAGTTGGTTGGAGCGCATCCTCTCAACCACAAGGTTGCCGGTTCGACTCCCGCAAGAGATGGTGGGCTGTGCCCCCTGCAACTAGAAAAACGGCAACTGGACCTGGAGCTGAACCTTGCCTTCCATAACTAAGACTGAAAGGACAACAACTTGAAGCTGAATGGCACCCTCCACAACTAAGATTGAAAGGACAACTTGACTTGGAAAAAAGGCCTGGAAGTACACGCTGTTCCCCAATAAAGTCCTGTTCCTCTTCCCCAATAAAATCTTTAAAAACAAAAAAAAAGGCAAAGAGAAAAATGCTGGAAGATAATTGTGATTAAACAATCCTATAATTTAAATTTAAAAGTTTAAGAAGATTTTGTTCGGGTTAGAAACCAAACACTGTTTTGATCAGATACAGTTATTGGTATTACACCATTATTAAGTCCTAGAGCTTTTCTGTAGAGGTCAGCGTCTCTCCTTCATTTAAAAAGGGCTCTGTTTTCTTTTGTGTAGGAAACAAATTAGCTGCTAACAGCTGGGGAGGAAAGATAGGTGAAGATAATTTCTAGAACTGAAAATAGTTGATCCGTGGACTACATGGATAAAAGTCACATAGTACATGTCAAGGCATGCTCAGATTTTAACCAAATGGTTAATTTCTCTGATATGAAATAAACTTTGCTCTTAGTTTTAGGGTACATTTTAAATAGCACTAGATAAACTTGTCACATAAGCATAGAATATTCTCTGTACTCTTCTTCCCAGCTTCAACAAAGAGGGACTCCATTCCAAACCAGCTAAATCCAAATAGTGAAGGGGTCAGACTTAGGCAAGAGAAGAGAGAAAAGCATCTCGGGGTGATTGTGTTGGCCTCTGGCAAAGGCCATATACCTAGATACAGACACTATTTAGTTTCCCTCAGGGTAGTAGTACTCTAAGATTTTAGGGTACATTTTAAACAGCACGTAACAATTATCCAAGAACCTAATAAAAATGCAGAGTCTGAAAGTCTGAGATGTGGCATAAGAATTCAGTATTTTAATAAACATCCCAGGCAGGTGATCTGAGCAAAACACTTCAAAACAACATGCTGGATATTACTTTTAGAAAGTGATTTCATAAAATCATTAATCAGGCTGACAAGTGGTATGATTGCATAGATTTCGGAAAAGCCTGATAAAAGTGATCTCTCCACCACCTAAAATAATGCTTATAATTCCATATTTAGATTTTTCAAGATTTTTTTTGGCTAAAAGGCACAATTTAAACAGATTTTTGGAAGCATTTGAGAGGGATGGTACTCGAGAGGTTTTTTAGATCATCGTACATATTAGCAACATCTCATGCCAGGATTATAAAATTGTACATATAATATTTTTACCCAACATCTCAGCTGTGTTTTGATTACTGCTATTCTGCATAACTTTGTAAAATTCATTTTTGGTTTTAACTAAAAAAGTTTTCAAGATTTTAATCAACACTGTTTTCATATCAAGAACAAGACTCTTTCAAGCGCTCTAGTTGGAATGCAGCAGAATGCTATCAAATTGCGTGGCGTGTCTAATTGTATTTAATCCAAGGGTATGTTCTGTGTGATTCCATTTAAATGAAGTAAAATACAGGGGGAACTAATCTGTGCTTCTAAAATCAGGATAATGTTTACCCTTGGAGGGCATACGGTGGTTAGTGATTGAAAGGAACATGAGGCAGGGCTTCTGAGATACTGGAGATATTCTGGTTCTTGATTTTGATGCTGGTTACACAGATGTCTTTCATTTATGAAAATTCATTCATGTATACAATTAATGATTTTGTGTACTGTTTGAACTTACGCAATACATCAATGAAAAGCTACCTCAAAAAAAGCAGACTAGCACATAAGTTCTATATTTTGAACTAGATCACTTGCTTTATCTCAGTGTTGCTATTTCTATATTGGGACTGAGATTTCCTCATTTCCTGTTTACAGAAGTTAGTAAAATATTTTCCTGAAATTAAAAGAAATTTTTTTAATCTAATAACACCCTCATGTACAATTTCTGAAAGAGGCTGTTGCTTTCAGGAGGGTTCTTCATTATTATGCCTTATAATGGAGGAATATAGATAGATATAGATATATCTATCTGTCTATATCTATCTATATATATATGCTGTGATCAAACAATATGGTGAATTTTGAATAAAAAATTTTTTACAGTAAAAGACATTGCCATTCATCCCCCTCAAAATACCCCCCCTTTGGACACACTTATCCCATTGTTCTTGCCACTTTCTTTTTTTTAAGATTTTATTGGGGAAGGGGAACAGGACTTTATTGGAGAACAGTGTGTACTTCCAGTACTTTTTTCCAAGTCAAGTTGTTGTCCTTTCAATCTTACTTGTGGAGGGTGCCATTCAGCTTCAAGTTGTCCTTTCAGTCTTGGTTGTGGAGGGCGCAGCTCAGCTCCAGGTCCAGTTGCCGTTGCTAGTTGCAGGGGGCACAGCCCACCATCCCTTATGGGAGTTGAGGAGTTGAACTGGCAACCTTGTGGTTGAGAGGATGCGCTCCAACCAACTGAGCCATCCGGGAGCTCAGCGGCAGCTCAGCTCAAGGTGCCATGTTCAATCTTAGTTGCAGGGGGCGCTGCCCACCATCACTTGCAGGAGTCGAGGAATCCAGCTGGCAACCTGTGGTTGAGAGTTTGCGCTCCAACCAACAGCCATTCGGGAGGCAGCTCGGCTCAAGGTGCTGTGTTCATTCTTTAGTTGCAGGGGGTGCTGCCCACCATCCCTTGCGGGACTTGAGGAAGTGAACTGGCAACCTTGTGGTTGAGAGCCCACTGGCCCGTGTGGGAATAGAACTGGCAGCCTTTGGAGTTAGGAGCATGGAGCTCTAACTGCCTGAGCCACCAGGCCGGACCTCTTGCCACTTTCTGAAGCAATTCTGGAAGTCCTCTTTCATGAGTATCTTTGGTTGTGCTTTTGTAGCTGCCTCGATGTTCTGAATCATTTTGACTTTGGGGAAGAGCCAGAAGTCACATGGTGCCAGATCCGGTGAATAAGGTGGATGAGGACACACCATAATGTTTTTATTTGACAGAAATCGCTGTATACCAGAAGCGATGTGTGACACAGAGCATTGTCATGATAGAGGATGATTTACAGCACATTTTAAAACACACCTTCTCTCAGCCATAGCTCACACCCAACTGACTGCACCGAACAAATTAAAACTTGTCACACACAGTTACTAAGATTCGATGCACTGCTTCCTGTATTGAAGATCCCTGCTTTTCTGTTCAATGGCACTCAGCAGCAGCATTCACCATATTTTGTGATCACGATGGAAAGGCTTCGTCTCACATTGCTTCTGGTATGGCAGTTTCTGTCCAAAACATTACAGGGTGTCCTCATCCACCTTATTCACTGGATTTGGCACTGTGTGACTTCTGGCTCTTCCCCAACGTCAAAATGACCATGAAAAGTAAACGTTTTGAATCGATTCAGGGCATAGAGACAGCCATGACAATGCAATTGAAGACATGAAAGAGGACTTCGAGAACTGCTTCAGAAAGTGGCAAGAACAATAGGATAAGCGTGTTTGAAGCGAGGGGGAGTATTTTGAGGGATTAATGGCAATGTGTCTTGTAGTATAATAATTTTTTTTTAATTTAAACATTCACCATATTGTTTGATCACACCGTATATATTTATCACTTAGAAAGTATTTTATCAAATTTCATAGAGTCCATCATCGTTGATTGAGGATAGTCAGTATTTTTAGTGTTTCAGAAGCTGAAAAAAGATACTATCTATTAATAAAACAATATTTGAGGCAAACCCTATCTTTATAGTAGGTGGCCTCAATTATGGTCAGGTAAAAGACTTAAGGAAAGCCAAATAACAATTGGATAGAAAAGGACTCAGAATTATAAAATTCTTATGCTGTCAATTTGGCTCATTGAGGCAAACCTGAAATGTAACCTGCGTGGGGCAGAAACATTCATTGGATATAGAGGTTGAATTTCATTAGATCAAAGTTAGCTTTTTACAGATTTTGGAAATGCCCCATGCCACTTGCCCAGGTTGGGTAAAAATTACAGATAGAGAAGTTAAAGAGAACATTAATATTCCTTTATTCCTTCTTAGAAGGAAGAGTAATTTGTTATATCTTATAGAGGTGTATTGGAGGAAATGGCACAGGCAATCAACTTAGCTTTCAAAAAAGTTTCTGTGAATTCTGACTTACCTTTTAATGCTCAAAGGCATAACAGTTTTTTGATAAGCAAACACAGTAAAACGTTTTAACTTATACCACTGTAATATTTCCAAGCTTATGTATAGTTTATAAACTTGATTTAGATAACTTTAGAAGTTTGTGGTGTGATTGTTTGTAAACGTAAACATGTCCTTTTGAAGAAACACTGAAAGAGATTAAGGCACATTCACACTGATAGTGTCGTCAAGAGGGATAGTGGCACCAGGGGACTGACGCTCACCTGCTTAGAGACAGGTATGCTGAGGTTAGCCTGCTTTTCCTGGTGGTAGTGGTTTATAAAATGCCTGCCTTCTTGCAGAGTTAGTGTTTTCACAGGTCAGGAATGGAGAAGGGTCTTTATTACATTCCTTCTGCTTCTCATAAGCCTTTGAGGCCCCTTAGTACCTCTGCTTGTTCGTGGCTTAACAGTACAGTGTTTCGCATACTCTAGTACATGTTTTCAGTCAACAGAGACGTGAACTTAATTGAAGAAAACAGATGAGCCTGAGAAAATACTGCCCCCAAATACTGTTACCTAACTAAACTTTCCTTCTTTCAACTCATAATTTCTTTTTTTTTTTTTTTTTAAAGATTTTATTGGGGAAGGGGAACAGGACTTTATTGGAGAACAGTGTGTACTTCCAGAACATTTTTTTTTTCCCAAGTCAAATTGTTCTTTCAATCTTAGTTGTGGAGGGTGCTGTTCAGCTTCAAGTTGTTGTCCTTTCAGTCTTAGTTGTGGAGGGCGCAGCTCAGCTCCAGGTTCAGTTGCCGTTGCTAGTTGCAGGGGGCGCAGCCCACCATCCCTTATGGGAGTTGAGGAGTCGAACTGGCAACCTTGTGGTTGAAGAGGACACGCTCCAACCAACTGAGCCATCCGGGAGCTCAGCGGCAGCTCAGCTCAAGGTGCCGTGTTCAGTCTTAGTTGCAGGGGGCGCTGCCCACCATCCCTTGCGGGAGTCGAGGAATTGAACTGGCAACCTTGTGGTTGAGAGCCCGTGCTCCAACCAACAACTGAGCCATCTGGGAGGCAGCTCGGCTCAAGGTGCTGTGTTCAATCTTAGTTGTAGGGGGCAGAGCCCACCATCCCTTGCGGGAGTCGAGGAGTTGAACTGGCAACCATGTGGTTGAGAGCCCACTGGCCCATGTGGGAATCGAACCGGCAGCCTTCGGAGTTAGGAGCATGGAGCTCTAACCGCCTGAGCCACCGGGCCGGCCCCATCAACTCATAATTTCTTTGCACTAATGAAAAATTATAACATTGTAATTACATTCATGCTAAATATTTTGTGTTGCCATGTCATCATCATTTTTTCCCCCTTTTTATCTTTTAGATCCATGTAAAAGCTCATTTTGACTATGACCCCTCAGATGACCCTTATGTTCCATGTCGAGAATTAGGTCTGTCTTTCCAAAAGGGGGATATACTTCATGTAATCAGTCAAGAAGATCCAAATTGGTGGCAAGCCTACAGGGAAGGGGATGAAGATAATCAACCTCTAGCTGGTCTTATTCCAGGTAAGGACAATATAGTAGAAAGTACATAGTTAAAAGAACATATAAAACGCAAGCCTTCGCAGAGAAAAACTCACTTTTAAAAATGATGTAATTACTTTTCATGTAGTTGGGGTTTTATGTTATTTTTGTAGCATAAGTGTCTTAAATATAATTGTGACTAATTTGTTAGGCTTTAGAATGAAATTATAATACTTACATTTGTTCTTTATGTGTATAATAAGGTCACAGAAAGCCACAACACATTACTTTTAAACCCAAAAGCTGAAAAAAATTTTGTTTATACTTGGTCATATTTCAAGGAAGGAAGAATGAACTTCTTATATTACATGTAGAGGGTGATGCTACACTCTTGATTCTTCACAGTAACAGTTACAGGACATTCCTCTAGAATCCTGGAATCCTGGACAGCCATCACAGTTCTCTGCCCAGTGCTTCTGCCAAATACCAATTTGATATCTTACCATGCCAGCCTTAGCCCATAAATACTTAGCACTGGTGTTTATTGACTTACTGATTACATTGAGTTTCTGAAAGTATATAGGTGAGTCAAGGAGACTTCAATGATACCATCTGCAAGTCTTTTTATACACCCACCTTACTTTGAGTTTGATGATGGTTTTCTGATAGAATTAGAAGGATTTTTATGCAGCCATAATGTCCATCTCCCATTAATGTCTGCTTCTATTTAAAAAATAGTCTAGTTATTTGTGTACTATAAAAATGTGCCATAGAAATAACACTGTAGTGTTTTAAAACATTTCAATATGTGATTAAAATTATTTTGTTCCTTATTTTTAATCCGTTAAAGGTACTTACTTTGAAATTGTAATGCTCTTAAAATTTTCCCTCCAGTTACTTGTTTCACTGAGAATGCAATCTGTATAGCTTCTAGAGATAACCTGGTTTCCTTTCATGCTTCTTATGTGTGTCGAACTCAATATTAATGGTTTTGCTTGTGCTCTTATGAAATATACTACATTCTACAGATTAGCCCAACATAGATGAAAATTGCTCATTGATTTTTAAGAATCCCTGGCTTGAAATGGAAAGAATTAGGTATAAAAATTAAACATAAAAGTAGAACTCTAATCCAGAATTTTCTAAATAAAACCACTTTTATCCTTCAGAAAAAAATACATTTGATTTTAAGATAGATGTCTGAAAAGAAGATGAAGGTCAGAAACCTTGAAAGCCTCCTATATTAAAAGCTTAATCCTGAGAGGAAAAACAAAATTTTTCATTTATTTGTATCATTGGCAGCTTAAAGGTAGAAATAAATCATTAAAACATTTGCATGCATGTATATACATACATACAAAGAAAAAGAGGGATTGAGAAGAATAAGTGCAAGGGAATATGTTGAGTGGTGTCTTAGAATTGAAAAGTGATGAATATTCACATATTATTTTGGAAAGTTAATGCTTAGAATGAATTTGCTTGATTTTAGATAATTCTAAATGAGCAGGACTGTTGTAAGATCCAGCATAGTACTTTCCACATAGTAAATGCTCATGAAAGCTTTGTAAAAATTGAACTATTAAATTTTCTATCACTGGTTTATTATTTATCTTTTCTGATAGGTGATACATTCTACAAATATCTGTCCTAGGATTGGATGAGAGTGAGGTTGAAACTTAATACTTTAAACATTTGGAGGCTTATAATCAATCATAGCTAACACACTCTCATAGGTGACAGACGGAATTGGAAGAGAATGTAAATGAAGAGTTACTTCCAGTGTTTTCCCATGATTTAAAAAAAAAATACTTCTGTTCTTTTGTTTTAAATATTTTACTCTTTTTCCTTTCTGCTATTAAGGGAAAAGCTTTCAGCAGCAAAGGGAAGCCATGAAGCAAACTATAGAAGAAGATAAGGAGCCAGAAAAATCAGGTTGGACACTTTTATTTGACAGTAAAGCGTTTCTTGTGTCTCCATCTGGAACTATGTTTAAATTTACATATTAGAAATGTCAAGATGTGTTCATAGCAAGAGTGATGTGAGAGGCAAAACTGATTCTTGGGACTGTAAAGAAAGGACAAGATTTAAGTATTAAAGATGTAAGATCAATGGAAAATTGTAAATACTTCCCTGAAAAATAATTATCCTATTAACAGTATAATAAGTGTTTATAAATTTAAATTAAAAACTATTTGAGTTCTTCAATTTGAAATATATAGCTTTGTTCAAAGAAACTAGTACCACATCTATAGTTATGTTTATGCTTATTCAACAGGAAAACTATGGTGTGCAAAGAAGAATAAAAAGAAGAGGAAAAAGGTTTTATATAATGCCAATAAAAATGACGGTAAGTTCCACTCACAGAGATAGCTGGACTTATATCTGAAAGAGATCCAATATCTAACATTTGAAAGAAATTAAACTGATATTTTCAGGATGTTTTGGTTCTAGTCCTGTTTTGCCCCTTAATGTGACAGATGTGCTTAAGAAGGTCGTTTAGCAGAAATTATTTTCTTTTGGAATCCTATGAGTAATACAGTATTTTGAATTCTGAGAAAAACTGGTATAAAAATTAAAGTACAATTAACACATATGTAGTATTATATTGATATTCATATCTAATTTTGAGGAAATTGAATTGAAATTCCTCTAATTCTTTCTTTAATCTGTACTTGAGAAATTAATACCTGCTTATAACAATATAGCTGTATTTTAAGTAAATGATGAATTATTTGGCTATAGTAACTCCTGTCACCAAGGCAGCCCTTTCTATAGTGCCTACTACCTGCTGGCTGATTCAGGCTCGCAGGCGAGTTTTTTTGCTTTAATTTACTGCTAAGATTCAATTTTTTTTTAAGTTGTAGCTTCTCTTAAAACCAAAAGCTCTAATAACACTTGGCTCATACTCCAAAGTGACAACACGGTGCTGGAACTGAGTGATGTCTGTTGCCTTTATATTGGGCTCCTGCTGTCTTAGTGCAGCTGTCTCCACCACCTCCAGTTTTTTATGAACACAACCTGATTTACTGCTTTCATTACCTTCTTGGTTGGTCCTTATGGGCATTAGAATTTGCTGCCTCTGCTCTGGTTCATGTTAGAAACAAACCAAATAATAAAGTAAAGGCAATCCTTAACTTACATAATTTATAAAGCTTTTTTCTCAATACCTTGAAACTTTTTAGGCAGCATAAATTATACTAATGAAAATAAAATTTTATAGATTATTGGAAAATTCCATATAAAACTAAATCCTAGATTCCGTCTACTTTAATAAGTTTTTTCTAAAATAAATATCCTTAATGCTAATTGATACATTATGTAACTAAGAAGATTTATTGAATTTTTAATCCTTTCCTCTATACTTGGGTAAGTGATTAATACTTCTCTTCATCATTTGAAACACATTAAAATTAACTGATTCAGCTCTAATAGCTATAGAAAACTTACAAACCTGAAGTCTACAGATATATAAACTAAGTCTGTAAATCACAGTGCTGCCGCAGTCTGATTGTACATGTTAGAAGAAGGAACTCAGATTTTTCAGAGGGAAAAGCATTTTGAGAAGGGAAAGAATTACATTTCTGTTCATAATGGTGTCATCATAATTAATATTTTTATTAATAATAACTCATTTATAATAACTGTTCTACTTCAGGGGTAGTAACTGTATGCTTTAGATGCCTTCAGCCGTTTAATTTTCACAATAAATTCCTTGAGATTACAGATCAATAAATTCAAGTTCAGATGTTAAAGTGACCTGCTTAAGTTCTTACAGCTAATGTATAGTTGAGCTAAAATTTAAATAAATACAGTTTAAGTTCCTACAGTGTGCCAAGCTCTGGCAAGATTGAGATATTCCCCTGTCCCCATGGAACTTCTAGCTGAGAGAGTCTAACTAACATATTTGATGCCCTTTCCCAATCAGGTGACATAGTATGAGTGAGAAGATGGCAGGCTGCTGCTTGTCTGCCTTTGTTCTTACCACTTGACAGCTCTTATTTCATCTGAATTACAGGCTTTAAGAATGTTACCTTACTTACCATAATTTATACCTCTTCTTGAATCATGACCTCAGGTTAGTATCCTAGAATAAAGTAAGCATAAATGTAGGAAGTGTGAATGGCACAGGTATGACAGGTTTTCAAGTTACATAATCACGGAAACACTAGTTATAGCCATTATTTGTGAATATCTGTCTGTGCCAGGGATTGTGCTCAGCATATACATTATGTCTGATCCTTAAACCAACCCTCTAAAGTGTTAGTATCCCCGTTTTACAAAAATGATAGGGTATTATTCTCATTAGTTTATCCCCTGGTGCACTTCTCTCTGTCAAAGTATTGGCTGCAAACTAGTTGTTTTATTTAAGAATCAGTATACATTGTGTCAAACATTTAAACACAGTATGAAATAAGTGAAGCAATAAACATTTCTAGAAGGATTAATATATTATCTGATTTATTTTCATAGTATCCTGGCAAGGATTTAATGACATGGGAAAATACTCATGATGTAATACTATCTTGAGCCAAAAGGTTAAGCATTTTTAATAGTAAATTGTGCTGTCCAATTTTTTTGGAAGATCTATGAGTATATATTTATTACACAGAAATAATTCTGTCTGAAGGGCTTAACTTTTTCTTTTTCTAAAGACTATGACAATGAAGAAATCTTAACTTATGAGGAAATGTCACTTTATCATCAGCCAGCAAATAGGAAAAGACCTATCATTTTGATTGGTCCACAGAACTGTGGCCAGAATGAATTGCGTCAGAGGCTCATGAACAAAGAAAAAGACCGTTTTGCATCTGCAGTTCCTCGTAAGTTTGAGCGCATTCCCATTTTTCTGTGCTTTTCCATTGATCACCTTAGAACCTAACTCTTATGTAGGGAAAACTTTCATCCATTTCGTCAAAAACAGTATCGTCCAAGAAAGAGGAACTTTGTTTTAACCAAATCTGTTGAGAATTTGTTGCTAAAGATAGTAATTCTTGAGAAATTTTAATTTTTCCTAAGAATATGGTGCTAATTACTTTCTACATGAATTTCATTTGGAGCTCCTTACAATTCCTGTTCAATATGGATCAGCTTCTAGTTTTTTTAAACCGATGCAGAAGATAAAAATTTTGACAATCTCTGAACACAGAAGTTCTGTTTAAAAATGATATGGCACCTAAAGTTTATTACGAAAATAAACTTTAGGAAAAGACGAGTGGTCATGTTTTAAATGCAAGATGAAGTAATATAAAGTGTAAGCATAAATTGTATTAAGTAAGGTAATTAAGTGTAACTAGTAAGATATTAGAAACATTTTTGCTCATTTCTCAATCTATAAATAAAACCAGTCAATGTTAAACACATGGGCTCTTAACATTTCCTCAATTCATTTTATTATAAATAAAAAATTTTTCTGGCTTGTAGAATGATCCCCCATCCTTACCATGACCATGCCCATTATTTTTACTTGATTTTGTTTGCGTAGATACAACTCGGAATAGGCGAGACCATGAAGTAGCCGGTAGAGATTACCACTTTGTTTCACGGCAAGCATTCGAGGCAGACATAGCAGCTGGGAAGTTCATTGAACATGGTGAATTTGAAAAAAATTTGTATGGAACCAGCATAGATTCTGTACGGCAAGTGATCAACTCTGGGAAAATATGTCTCTTAAGTCTTCGTACACAGGTAAAGCTATTTTGGTTTAGGATGTTGAACTTCAGGACATTTTTTGCAGAGTAGTTTAGTGGAAACTGTATTGTGGTCCAAGAACCACGGGACCTAATTATTAATAAGTTCTCCTACAGCTTTCCCCCACTGATTCCCTATGTGAAATCAGGTTGCTAAATCTCTAATTTCCTCAGTCAAATACATAGATACATACGAGTATATACATGTACATATTTTCTAAAACTTAAAATACAGTAACTGTAGTACTGGAACTACTTTAAGTATTTTAGAACTTACACGAAAATTTCCCTTTTCTGATTTTGATTTGAGAAAAATCAGAATAGAGGTAATTTTTCCCATAATTCAAGTATTAGCAGGCATCATAATGTTTGGTTGTATTAAATAATGAAATCTCCATTGGTTTCTGTTATTTGGCAGACTAAGCAAAAACTTTAAAAATTACTAACAATCACTTGTTAGATTTCCATTAAAAAGTGAAATAATTATAGAAATTTAGGGTTTTTAAATTGTTTGTTGTGGAAATTTTTTTCTTCTTCTAGGCTAGACAGCTTTGGTATGAAACTTTCCTGACTGTGGTGGAATCTACTGCATATGTCAGCTCAGGAAACATAGGCAGTGTCATTAGGGAGATGGATGTGAGAGAGAATTGATTTTACAGTGGCTCCCTTGAAATAGTAATAATTAGGTTTTCTTTGGTTTCTTAGTGGTCAAAGAGTTTAATCTGTACTATTTCAATTATAAACACCTAAGTATGTTTTTACTGAATTCCTTCAGAATTCTTTATATTATTTGACAATTTAGTGATACGCGGTCATGCAGTGGCAAAGGCGAGGTGAAAACCACAATCTCCTAATTCAAACAGGCTGGTGTTTTTGGATCTGCTTTTCCAGAATGTTTTCCTTTTTGTATGTGTATGTGAAATTTTTCCCTCTGGTTATGCTTGCATTTATACCTTGGCACATGGAGGTAACTGTTCATTTCTAATTCCCCCAAATGGATTTTTAACATGGTTATTATAATCTGTATGTGATCTTATTAGCAGGTTGTAAACCTGCATCGCATAATTGTAAACCTTCAATGTCATTCATTTTTATTTCATTACATAAAAAGAGCAAGCCTGTGTGTGTGTGTGTGTGTGTATGTGTGTGTGTGTGAGAGAGAGAGAGAGAGAGAGAGAGAGAGAGGTTTTATAGGTACACAATATATTTTTACTGTGAATGGTAGGATCTTAAAATATTGTGAATTTTTTGTTTTGAAGATGTTTGGAAATACTCATAGGTAATGTTTTTTTTAAAAAAATGACATTATTATATTCCAAGTATATTACTGGGAAACAGTTAAATGATGAAAATTATTTTAAAGATCCAAAATTTCTTTTCATGGTGGAGGGAGGTTATCACTTTGTGAAGGGTGTAAATGTCTATTATATTGTTTTGTACACCTGAAACTAATAAAAAAATATTTCTTTCAGTCATTGAAGACTCTCCGGAATTCAGACTTGAAACCATATATTATTTTCATTGCACCTCCTTCACAAGAAAGACTTCGGGCTTTACTGGCCAAAGAGGGCAAGAATCCAAAGGTAAAGTTATTATACCGTTGTACTGTTCTATTGAAAATAAACATGAAACAGTCATGGCCTAATATGTCAAAGCTTAAAAGCTACATCAGCTTGAGCTTTCAAACTGATTACTCTTTCTGCCATGTCTCTTTTTCCAAAACTGCCATGGTTGCCTCTGGTTGTACTGTGGCAGCTTTCCAAAGCAGGGGCTTCTCTTGTTCCCCGCACATTCCCTGTTGTTATCCTAAATGTATGGTAAGCTTTGGCATTCCTTAACGCTTCCTTAATCTCCTTCACATGAATATATGTTATTTCCAACAGGGATTATGTGACACTCCACACATAAAAAAGGTCTCAGCAGATTCTTAGGGATTACCCACTTTTCTCTGTAGATATTCCATCTATGCAGGGAGCCAACATTAAATGCTTTTCTTTTTCTCTTCCTTTTTCTCACTGAAATTTTATGTTCTGTTTGTTTGTCTTCTGCCTTTGGTCTGAAATGGAAACATTTTTCAAATTATCTTAAATGCTGGATGGACATGGTTGAGGTAGTTCATGTTATACTAAACGTTATTAATAAATGATCATTTATTCACATATTAATTAGAAAGCATTGACTTTTTATTAAATGTGTGAAATAAAAGCCATCACATGACTTGCTATATCAAAGTAACAAATACTTTTCCTTGGTTTTTGCTGAATTTTTAAAATATTTCTATTTGAGGAATCCTCAGATCTGATTTCATTTGCTGTGCCTTTAAATCTCCTTAAAAGCCAGAAAAACAAGTAAAACACACTTCCTTGAAAACTCCTTTCAAAGTCCTTAAAAGCATAACAACACTCCTTTCATTTGATTCTTGACTGTTCACCACAGCTACCAACCCTCCTTCCACCCCAAGATTCCCTTTTTCACTGTAGGTCTACATTTCTTATTCAGTCTACGTATATGGGAAAGTGGTATTTTTCCATGTCTTAGGCTGGCGACATCAGGCGCTTTCCCACCCTCATATTGAGTGTAATGTTTAGGCTAAGTCAGCCAGCTGGGTAAAGTAGTGTTTTAGCCTTTCTTCATTTTTTCAGCACTATTGTAAATTCATAAATAAGTGAGGTCAGATTATGTATTGTCCTGAGCACTTGGGATGATACAAAGGAAAGGTTCTTGAGGAAGATCACACATAATAAGGAAAACAAGATTAACGTCCAGCAACTACTTTGATAAACAAGAAATAACATGGTTGTTCAAGGAGAGGGATGCACCTTAAGGCCCAGAGTGGACCTCATTCTGCTTCTTCAGCCTAATTTCTATTTTCTAACATGCACACTTTTTTTAGTTAGGTTATTCTTCAACAAGGATTCAGTATCATGTCAAGGGCCCTATACCTTTTGAAAACATGTTAAGCAACTTTTTTTTGGTCAGTGATCTCAGGCAGTGCTCTCGTAGAATTTTTTATGCACTTTATTTTGAATTATCATCTCAAGTTGAATGAGGTCTAGAAGGATACCAATTATACGTATTTTTTAAGCAGGTACTTAATCAGTATCAGAATGTTTTAATGGTATACAATAAGCTTGATTTTTTAATTAGAATTTTCTAATTTTTAAAAATTAACTTCATTGAGGTTACTTTACATAAATAAAATGCATGCATTTTAGTTGTGTAATTCAGTAAGTTTTGGCAAACTGTATACCTGTGTAACAACCATCCCAGTCAAGATTTAGAACATTTTCGTCACTCCAAAAAATTCTCTTATGCCCCTTTGAAGTTAGTACCCCTCCATTCTTCCCCAGGCAGCCACTAATCTGCTTTCTGTCACTATAGATTTGTTTTGTCTGTTCTAGAAGTTAATATAAATGGAACCATACAGTATGTTTAAGTTTGCATCTGGCTTTTGATCAGCATAATGTTTTGAGATTCATCTGTTACATCTAACAATAGTTCATACCTTCTGATTGCTAAGTTATATACCATGATCTAAATATATCACAGTTTGTCCATTCACCAGTTAATCCATTTCAGCTAGTGTGATTAAAGCTGCTGTAAACATTCATAGTCTTTTGGTAGATATGTTTTCATTCTTTTGAATTGCTAGATCAAATGCTAAGTGTACATGTAACTGTATAAAAACTAGCAAACTTTTAAAAAAACAGGTTGCTATTTTATTTTCCCACTTTGGTTTTGTTTGCTCCACATCCTTACCAACTTTCGCTGTTGTTCGTTTATATCAGTCTTTTTTTAGTTCTAATAGGTGTGAAATGTTACCGTTATGGTTTTCATTTGCATTTTTCTGATGACTAATGATAGCATCTTTTCATGTAGTCATTTAGGCATGTTTTTTGGTAAAACGTCTCAAATTTAATATTTTTTAATTAGATCTTTTCTCAGTTATAAAAATTCTTTATTTTGGATATAAATATTTTATCAAAGTCTTTGTATCTTTTTTTAATGGTATTTTTTGAAGATCAGAAATGTTCAATTTTAATGAAGTAGACTTTTAAATTTTTTTCTTATACTTATAGATATTCGTGTAGTCTAAAAACATTTGTCTGCTTCAAGATTATAAAGATTTTATCCTACGTTTTCTTGTAAAAGGGTTTTTTTTATTTTGTTTTTTAATCACATGTAGATATCCAGTTGCTCTAGAAACATTTCTTGAAAAAGACTGTTCTTTCTCCTATTGGCACTTTTATAAAAAATTACCTGACCAAATATGCAGTAGCAGTTATTATGGGGTGAATTATTTCTGAACTCTGTTCTGTAGTTATGCTAACATCACACCATCTTGATTACTGTAGCTTTATTGTATTTAAGTCTTGAAAACAGTCATAAAAAGGAATGAAGTACTGATACGTGGTACAACATGGATGAACCTTGAAAACATTATGAGTGAAAGAAGCCAGTCACAAAAGACCGTATATTGTATGATGGCATTATATGGAATGTCCAGGCTAGGCAAATCTATTAGTGGTTGCCTAGGGCTGGGGGTTGGTAGAAAATGGGGAGTGGCTGCTAATGGGTAGAGGTTGTTTTTTCGAGGGAGGACAGGGAGTGATGAAAATATTCTAAAACTGATTGTGGTGTTGATGGCACAACTCTATGACTGTACTAAATAAAAACTGTTGAATTGTATGTTTTAAATAGGTGAATTATAAATGAATTGTATGTCAAAAAACTGTTACTGATTTAAAAAATTACCACCAGGCTTTACTATACAAATTGAAAAGATGGTTTTAAAATTTACATGGAAATTAAAAGGAATAACCAAAACACTTTAGAAAAAGAACTAAGAGGACTTTTGTCTTTATTAATTTTCTGTATTTTTTGTCTGTTTTCTGTTTGACTTGTCTTATTTTTATTCTTTCCTTATAATTACTTCAGCTTTGATTTATACTTGCTCTACTCTCTGAAGAAAGCTTAGATGATTTTTAAACCTTTTCTCATAGGAAGCTATAAATTTCTCTCTAAGCAATTTTTTAGTTGCATCCTACAAATTTTGAGGTTATATTTTTCATTATTTTGTAAGAAATATATTCTAATTCCCTATGTCATTTTCTTCTCTAACTCATGGGTTATTTAGAAGTAATAATTTCCACCTATTTTGAGATTTAAAAAAAATTTTTATTTATAATTCCATCGTGGTCAGAGAACATACTCTGCAAGATGTCAGTCTTTCACAATTTGTTGAACCCTATTTTATCGCCCAACATCTGTTCTATCTTGGTGCATGTTCCATGCACATCAATAAGAATGTATATTCTGCAGTTGTTCGGGAGAGGGTGGTGTATGTGATTACCTTCTACTTCCACTTATGTTGTATCTCCTTTGGTACTTCCAAGAGTGCTTTATCACTCACACAATAGAAGTGTTGAGTGACAACAAATCCTCAGTTTTAAATCAGTGGAACGTGCTAGCTAAGGTGATGGTGTTCCTCATTGGAACAGTTATCTGAATCTCAGAATCTTTCCTGTTAAAATGGGGTCTTGAGAATGGTAATTTGATAGTATGAACTGATATGGTCAGTTTTCCCTACAGGCTAATTTTTTTCAGTTCAAAAATTTTTTAGCAAAAATATTTTGTTTCATCTTAGTCGTGAATTATAATTTGGAAAATAAGAAATTAAAACAAAATAAAAGCTATAAACCATTTTGGCAAAACGTGAAGTAGTACCTTAAATTTGATAAAGAAAAACTAGGTGGATTGGATATTCATGTGAATCTGTGTAAGATGTAGGGTTTAACATTTACATTTCAACTCTAGCACCACAAAGTTTAGATTCTATTTTGAGTTCTGGAATGTTCTTTCAATAATCTTGAGCTTTGAGTAGACATAAGTTTTAGCAAGAATGTCAGTGTGTTTGGTTACAGTGGTGTAGTAGAGCTCCTCCTGGGGGACAAAGGATCCTGTGTATGATAGCCAGATGCACAACATTCCAGAATGAAAATTAGCCAGCCACACAGGAACTCCCTCAGGACAAGCCAGAGCTGTCATATGTTTACTGTTTTCCTACTGTTACAGAAGTTCAACCAGTTGAACGATATGAATTGTTTTGTGTTGTGGGTCCAATATAGTACTGACACGTGATTTTTATATCTGAGACATTTGGACTTGAGTTGAATCTCTTCATTGACAAGGGTGATTTGGGGGCAATTTCACTTTCTTGAACACGTGTACCTGATAATCAGAGGGTTCTGGATAAGTTTTGCACAGAGCCTTGCCAGCCGCTGTCTACATGAAGCAGTTGTTTTCCATTACCCAGTATTTCAAAGTAGCCTGCTCTGTATCTTTCTCACAGTCTTCTTAGGATACTCTTTGTACCTTTAAGACCTTCTTCATGTATTGAAAACAGAGTAACAATTTAACTTATTAAGCTGAGTATTTCCCAGAAACCTCATATACAGGGGTTGGGGCACTTATCCCCATGCAATACAAAATCACATATAACTTTGACTCCCCAAAAACTTAACTACCCTTTGTATCCTCGGGGATTTGTTCCAGAACCCCTCACAGATACCACAATCTGCGATGCTCAAGTTCCCTATATAAAATGGCGTAAATCAATGCATACACTCCCAATTGTGGGTTGAAAACCATTACAGGTTTTTACTGAAAAAAATCTGTATTAATGGACCCGAGCTGTTCAAACCCCTATTGTTCATCAATCAGCTGTATTTGATTATTAAATCTTGGGTGTGTCAGCAAATATTTTCATAGATACCCATTCTATTGCTCCTTTGCTTTTCCACTGTTTACTTTGCCTAACTCTGCAACAGACATAACGGCAGGGGTTCTTCCTAAAAGCCAAGAGTAGACAGCACTTTGGGTCCTGCCACCCTTCCTCAACCAGAAAGGTTCACTCTGCGTTACAGAAAGTATTATTTTTAGGAAGAGGTTATGATGTCTTAAAATGTTTAAAAATGAAATGTAGAGAATTCAAAGTAATAGTCTGTGACCTTGAAGCCTTTAGTTTTGTGGGTGAGATAAGACAAAGATACGAAAACCTAAATAGCAGTATAAACAGGTTATATTGAGTCCCCAGTGATTCACACCCTGAGTCCTGCAGATGCCAGACCAAAGGAAATCCCGGGGCCATAACAGTGGGGCGGAGCTCCGGAGGCTGAGTGTTTTGAGGGACAGAAGGAAACATATAAGGTTATTTCTTCTTCTTTGGCCATCTTGGACTCATGTGTTTCGGTAAGGAATGGAGTTAACCTCTGTTTTCATCTATTCTTTGCAGCCTGAAGAGCTGAGGGAAATCATTGAGAAGACGAGAGAGATGGAGCAGAACAACGGCCATTACTTTGACACAGCAATTGTGAATTCAGATCTTGATAAAGCCTATCAGGAACTGCTTAGGTTAATTAACAAACTTGACACTGAACCTCAGTGGGTGCCGTCCACTTGGCTGAGGTGAAGGAAATATCCACCCTGTGGCCTGATTGGACTTGATCTGGCAAACGGCCAGTACGAAGGTAGCCCTGATACTTCAGCAGGACTGAGGATAAGGTGGCAGGCAACATAAACGTTCTTAGATCTCCAACTGGTGAGAAGAAAATCCCCTTAGGCAATTGTGCACAGCAGTCTTTATTCCCTATGGCTTTGGATGGTCTTGCCTCATTGGGGGATTCTAAATGGAAGTTTCGACAGAACAGTTCTATTTAATCTATGTAAAGACCTTTTGTTTTCACCTATCCTTTCTGCCCAGTCATACTTCCATGACAAAAATGTGTGTATATATACACAGCAGTCCATGTCTCACGTAGTTATAAATGTTTAAGTTATTTAACAGTTAAATAACTTCATGGGAATTTGTGGGGGGGTGGGGGGGGAGGCACTGTACTTCTGTGCACTGGGAAAAACAGTATTTGGTTAGAAGACTGCTTTAGTCCTCAGAAATACTTTCCTAAAAAAAATTTTTTTAAAGGTGCCACTTGGGTCTGGAGCTACTGTTAGCCTTGGATTCATGTGTATGTCTTTTAATTCTTGAAAAACATTCCGTTAGAAGCACCCATTTTGTAGCTCAAACTTTGTGGATTAGACTTTACTGCACACTGAGCAGACTCTGATCTAGTTAAACTTGCATACAACATATGCTGATCTTTGAAAAGGTAAGATTTTCTTAATTTTTTTCTTAAATTGTCTCACCTGATTTGATAACATTGCTTCCTTTCTCTGAGCTGCATAGTACAATAGAGTATGTAAGTTACATTTTTATGAATGGAAGATATTCATATAAACTGTTGATTGTTAAAGTTTCTCATGATGCAGATATTTTATATACATGAGAGGACATAGCACATTTGACAGTTTTTGCATTTTTATATAGGAGCACAAAATTTGATGACTGTGCTATATATAGGTAATAAACTGGAATTCTGTAATGAATATAGCTGCTGTACTATATACTAATATTTAACAGATTGACAAATGATCATTGATAACTTCTTCAGCATTGGAATAAAATTATATATATATCCGAGTGAAATACTATAATTGACTTTTGAGGTCAAAAAGGATGACCTGAAAGTCATTTGAACATTTTAGGAAAAAATGGGGGGGGGGGGGTTAAGCACATACCATGTTTCCCCGAAAATAAGACCTACCCAGACCATCAGCTCTAATGCGTCTTTTGGAGCAAAAATTAATGTAAGACCGGGTCTCAGTTAATTTTTGCTCCAAAAGACGCATTAGAGCTGATGGTCCGGCTAGGTTTTATTTTCGGGGAAACACAGTATAAAGAGGTTTTTATCCTAACAAAGTCTGCCTCTTTATGACCGGAATGCAACAGCTTGCTAATCATGTGTAAGCTGATGGGATTTTTGTACTGGCATGGAAAGTTTATTTGTAGTCTTTTCAAGGCTTTAGGGATGGTGTGATGTGTGACAAAGAACCTCAAATGTGAATGTCTTGGTTTTATTTTTATGACTTTAGCTACAGTATTTCCTGTTCTCAAAGCTAAACACTGGAATAATATTGTCACTTAATTTAATATAAGCAGTTGTTTTTAATGAGTAGTTTGTCTTGGTGTCATGTATGTAATTGATTTTTTTCTCTTCCACATTAATTTTATTTGAAGACATGTAGACAGTTTATAAGTTGCCTTTTCTGTTCAAATTTGCGTGGCCTCGAGGTTGGCTGTGGAGTGTGTCTTATGTGGAAATACTTTCAAGATAATATTCCTTAGGAGGAAACATTCCTGGGTTAAGGGAAGGAATGTCACACATACAGTCTCTTCAGGTCTGAAACACTCCTAGCTTATGGCAGGAAATGCAAAGCTCACACTGATTTTTCAGCATTGAAAACCAAGGAATATAAGCACTTAATCTTTTCAGTTTTCCATTTACTTTCTCCTCAGGAATGAAAGGTAGTCTATGGTAGACAATGGAGTTTTGTGAGCTGCTTATCATAACTGACAACTATTTTCAACCCTAAGTTTTAAAATGTTGGCAGTTTGAAGTTAGACTGAGATTTCAGGTAGCGTCAGTAAGTGGCTGTGTGCCAGTCCCTGAGTTAGCCTGCAGACTGCTGGGCCACACGGGCCATGTGCTGTTGAGACGCAGATTTGCTTAAATGAGCAAATCCCCTACCAGGCACATGCCATGCCATAGTATACTGTAGGAAGTCTAAGGTGACACAAGGTATTTTGGGGGTCAGTAAAGTCTTACAGTCCTTTCATCAGCATTGGTAGATAGAAATGTCTATGTCCCAAACTTTTGTCAATCCTAGTGATATTCAACACAGTCCCCAAACAAAGTGAAAACTGAGTTGCTGCTGACTTCCTTGAAAGAAAAGCCTTGCTATACACCTATTTGTCAAGCCACGCTGGCCAGTTCCATTTCCTGTCCCTCTGTGATTCTGATTGGAGACCCCAGTGTGGGGGAGGTCTTAACCACTTATAGGAATGATACCAATAGCTAATGAAATGCACATGCTAGTTCAAATAAGGAAATATCTTCCTTTACTCAATTTTCTTAAGTCGGAACAAACGGGAAGGAGAATAGTAGACAAATCCAGATTTGCTTTCTATGAAAATCTAATGTCTGGATTTTCTTGTTTTTCCTTTTCTCGTGGCCTAAGGAATAAGTATTGATAAGGAATAATTTGAATGTAATTCTGTGAATGTGTGTGGAAAATATGAACCAGGGATTTAGCCTTAATAAAGGTAACCTTTCTGACATCTGTTGTTAATCCTTTGTACTCTCTTATCCTATATCTGCACTCTGTTATTTTTGAGATGTCATACTGCACACTGTATTGTAAAAATGAAAAGTAAAATATATTTCAAATAAAAAAGCCACTGAGTACTTTCTTTTGCTGTGTTTATATCCTCTGCCATTCAAGGTTTCAACACATCTATCAACCACCCTGTCTTCAAATTTCTGTCAGAAGTAAGTCCATTTGGAACCTCTGGGTGAAACACAAAATACCTTTTAATTTATTCTTCACCATGGGGAAAAGCCCCCTATTGGCACTGATACAGATTCTGGTTCCTTAATTGTTTTTTGTTTTTTTAAAAAAAGAACAACTCATTTTTTAAATCATTTTACTGTTTATACCATAGTCACATTTAAATTGGCAAAACTGCTCCCATGGCAGACAGGACAGCGACCTGTCATGCAAAGAAAAAGTGAAGGTTTTCATAGAGCTTGAGGAGAGAAGCACCACAGTAACAACACAAGGATGGCAGGTACCACAGTAACAGCACAGGGACGGCTGCAGTCATCTCAGCTGCACCCAGGAGTGCAAGAGGCTAGGAGCAAAGGGGACGCCAGCAGCAGCAGGCCTGAGATCACTGCTGTTTCCTAAGGGGAGGTTCCTAATATGCTCGGTAAGCCCATCACTTGTAACACAGATATAAATGGAATAGGGTGACACTTCTGCAGAATAAGTTCTACAAGTTCCTGGGCAGGTTCTATAACTCTCATCTGTGATAAATGGCTGCTGAATTAAGATTCTGCAAAGGTAATCCCATAAATGGGTATCCAGGGAAATTTTACAACCAGTGAAATTCTTAGGCCAAAAAACAAACAGCGGCACATACCAAACCTACACACTGAACTAAAATGGTGCCATGTCAGGGCCTCGGAAAGAACCAAAGCAGGAAAGATTATTCAAACAGAAGGTCCTCATCCTTCTCTTCAGCCAGAAGATTCGCAGGCTCCAGCACCTCACCAGCTGCCTTCCGTTGCTCCAACTCCTTCTCAGACTTTTCCTTGAGAATCTTTTTCTTCTCCTGTATTTTCTTTAACCTATAAAATAAAGGAATTTGCTGTATGCTGTTTTGAATACTAAGTAGATTTGCTCCTAGTTTTTTAACAAGGATAACAAACACATAAAACTAGAACAAAATTTGTTCATTTCAATCATTTATAACCCATTTTAAAAAAGATCTGAGGTAGAATACACACATTTTAAGCTAATAACTGATTTCAAAAGCTCCTATCCTAGAGTGAATAAATGCTGAAATCCATTTCCTGATGATGGAACAGACTTTGAGCATTTAGACATTTATTAAAATTTCGGATCACTTCATTTAGCTCACTACAACCCAAAACGTCACTGAGGACAGAAACTAAATAACCTTTGATAATTAAGATGATAAATCGTATTCTGACACCACTCAAAGGTCCAAGACGGCCATGTCTTCCCTGAATACGTCTGCCTTTGCCTGTCCCCCACTTCTCTGAACCTGACACACCTATTTAGTATTTATTGTCCCTACTAGCTCTAAATGTTCATAACCAATTATATACATGTATCATTTCTCTCCAAATACTGTGTTAATTCTCTAATGGTATGAGTTATACTATTACATAATGCCCCCAAGTAATTTATACTTTCTCCTGGAATATTCAACATGCAATACATATTGGACTGAACGATTAATTCCAGTTTCTTTTTATGTGGGAGACACCCAATCTAAATCACTGTTTCATTTTAAAGAATAATCAAGTCTATTAATAGTTTCTGTGAAGGGCCAAAGTTTTTGGAACTGCCATGTTTTCGGTATGTGCAAAACTTGGCAAAGATCTGTCTCCACAGCCTTTGGCGATACTATTTCTTATCAGAATGAAATACAAGTTGTGCTAATTAATTCTAAAGAACATAAACCAACAAGTTTCTCAGCAAATTGAGACTCTGGACTATGGAAAACAAAGTGATCAATAACTGCCAATTCCAACAAACCTATAGAACTCTTCCCGCTCTCTCTCATCCAGCTCTGTGATGATGTAAGCAAGGGTACGTTCAATCCGGGGAATGATGACTAGGGTTTAAAAAAATACATTCAATTGAAAATTTCAAACCTTTTTTCAAATTGCCAGTGCTCATTTGTATAAAACTTATTTTTTCTAATTGTAAAATTAATGTACATTTCATGCAGGAAACTTAGAAAACAAAAACGGGAAAAAAATGATGTATAATCCAACCACCCTAAAGTAACTATTGTAAATATTTTGTTATCTGCCCTTCTAGTGTCCTTTCTATGGGCACATAACATTGGACCACGATATATATAACACTGAATATACTGAATTTATATGAGTATATAACACTGAACCACAAATGTTAAATATAATAGCAATCCACTGTTAAAAAGTAGAGGAGCGCTGAAGCAGAACGCAGTATTGTGTCAGTCATAAGGTTCTACTTTACATAGAATTTGCCTATTCTGTTTCTACAATGTGAGCTCCTTGAGAGTTGGAACTATTATTCATTTTGTTTTGCTTGCAATTCCATGTATAACACCTGGCACTAGCAAGCAATTAGGAAATGTGTTTTAAGTTTTTAAAAAATGACATAACTTCCTCTTTAAAACTAATAGAGCCCAAGCAAAATAATTTCCTTGCTATTGAATTTTGCTTTCTTAACCATAAAATTGAATAAGTGTTCCTTTAATGAAAACTGAGCTTCTTGAGCAAAAACTATTATATCAACACTAAGCAGTCATAGTTTTAAAACAATGAAATGTGATAGGAAATAAATGTATCAAATGGGAAACTTTGTTTTTAGAAATCAGCCGCACAAGAACAAGATATAAGGCCTAAGGGAGAATGGATTTAAAGATATATTTAATGTGTTCAAAAAGATGTATCATTCACTCAATCATTGGAAAGAACTAAAGAAAACACTAGAGCTCTTGAGAAATAAGTTTCCACACTTTATTCATGTATAACCAGAAATGAATAAAATATCCCATAATTTTTAACTCACCATTCTCCTCTGTAACTCCCCCCACATCATACACATTCTCCTAGCAAAGCACTTAACACTTGACTGCGCAGGTGCGTAACAAATGTGGAGGGATGGACAAGTGGATGAACAAAGGGCTTCAAGCAGCTTGCACTCACCATGTTCAATGGCATTTACACGCCTGTTGGTTATCTTAATAGCTTCATCCAAAGTAACAAAGGAAGTCTAAAGTAAGAGGACAAATTATTTACGTAAGCACAAAGTCTTCCCAATCAGGCCCAGCTCACTTGGCTCCACGCAGACTGTACTTGCAGAGAACATTTGGAAACCAAGACTACTACTTTTCAACATGTTAAAAAAGAGGAAATTTGAGTGATATTTCCACAGAGATAATACTATCTCCATACTATTATAATTTATTTCAGACTCATCTGAAGTAATAAAATGGCAAAAGGAAAGAATCGTGCACTAATGACCTAGATATATATTAACTGGCCACAAAGGAAACAACATGGCTTTTATAAATCATGTTGTGAATCATGTTACTGTTGCATTTAAATCTAAAACTGACTATTGCTGTTATCATCTAGCGGAGTGAAACTATACCATTGCACAAACATTTTGTTAGTAATAAAAGTAAGGACAATGCAGAAGCTACCATTTCAGGAATCAGAACATCTTTGGCTTATTTCACGTGGGGTCACTGAAACAGTCTAAAGTACTAAGTACATAGGCTCTGATTCAAGATCTCAGTCTCCCGCACTCAGAAATCAAGCTGCAGTTCTCCAGCCATTCTGCCCCTTACCTGCAGCGAGGCTAGTTCCACCAGTAGTTCCACTGCTTTGGCGTAATTCCTCTTTAATTTAGCCAATTGTTCCCCACCTCTGGCTAAACCGGTCAGTTCATAACCTGAAAGAACCAGTCAGACAACATTTGTAATTACAAAGTAATAATCTTCATAAAATTCCCCGAAAGATAAGTCAGAACAAAATGGGGAAAAAAATTCACTATCCCTGTTAAACACGAAGTGCCCATGTCACTCCCCAAACACAGCAGGTCACGCTGCTCAATAGTTTTCCACAAGGATACTATTCTAACTACAGGAGACATTTCGTTTCTAACCTTCACTTCACCAGATTGGTGGCTTAACCAATGCATCCCCTTCCCTTTGTAGCTCACACTGTCTGATGCTCCAGGACAGTGACACGCTCTGTTAACAGATGACTCTCTAGAATGTTCTTCTTTATTTGAGTTGTACTAAGTATTTCATTGGAACCAATGAAAGATGAGTGCCTAAGGAAGAATAGTGTTTGTATTTTTTTAAAAGTTGATTACTTTGGAAAGACCGAACAAAGATGTGTTACTAACTACCCAAAAAAATGCTCTCAAATTAAGAAAATATCAGATAATTACAAAAAATCGAAAGCTATAAAAATCTAGGAAGATTCAGCTCAGACTGCATCACAGTGCCTAAGATCTTATTCTACTTTAGAGAAATCCAAACTGGAAATGATAAACAATGCATTAGGGGTGTGGTTTTTGCAGAAAGACAACATGGTAGTCTATTCAGTGGATTCATACTCAAAGGACATGACCTTATATTTTTTGAAAAGGTAAATGACTGCACGTATATATAATACATATAAATACTATATATATATATATATAATATTTTATATATATTTTAAGACACGTACAATGACAAACTTTAATGACACACTTTTTTGATTATCTGGTGAACTATGTCCTGACTGGAACAGATTAAGAAGGCTCTAATGCTGGAACTCTCTATCTGCACCATTTTCCAGAACAAGGTTCATTTAAAGAAGAGGAGGGGCCAGCCCGGTGGCTCAGGTGGTTAGAGCTCCGTGCTCCTAACTCCGAAGGCTGCCAGTTCGATTCCCACATGGGCCAGTGGGCTCTCAACCACAAGGTTGCCGGTTCAACTCCTCGAGTCCCGCAAGGGATGGTGGGCAGCGCCCCCTGCAACTAAAATTGAACACGGCACCTTGAGCTGAGCTGCCTCCCGGATGGCTCAGTTGTTGGTTGGAGCACGGGCTCTCAACCACAAGGTTGCCAGTTCAATTCCTCGAATCCCGCAAGGGATGGTGGGCTGTGACCCCTGCAACTAGCAATGGCAACTGGACCTGGAGCTGAGCTGCGCCCTCCACAACTAAGACTGAAAGAGCAACAACTTGAAGCTGAACAGAACCCTCCACAACTAAGATGGAAAGGACAACAACTTGACTTGGAGAAAAAGTTCTGGAAATGCACACTGTTCCCCAATAAAGTCCTGTTCTCCTTCCCCAATAAAATCTAAAAAAAAAAAAAACAAGAGGAAGCAGGAGAAGCCAGAGACACACACTAACAAAAAGTTTCACACTTACTGTCAGTTCCTTCATGGTAATGTTCAAATACTGGCAAAGTAACACCTGTTCAACAGAAAAAGTCAAGAGATTGTCTGGACTTGTAACTGGTTTCAAGGAATGAATTTAGGATCCAGCCTTAAGTGTTCATTCCTATTCAAAAATCAAATTATCCTGCGTAGTAATGAGGGATCTGGTTGTTACAGCGGTTTTTCTTTCCTTTCAGCTTTGAGGTATACTTAATCTACAAAAAATTGCACATATTTAATGTATACATTTTGATGAGTTTGGACACATGCACACACCCATGACACCACCACCACATTCAAGGTAATAAACATATCCATCATCTCCAAAAGATTTTTTGTGTCCCTTTTCATGTGTGTGTATGCGTGTGTGTGTGTGTGTTTTAAGAACACTCACTCACACAAGATCTACCCCCTTAACAAGTTTTCAAGTGCACACACACATATTATTCCGTTGGCACTATACAGTACAGCATATCTTTACAATGCATTCATCTTGTATAACTGTAATTTTATATCCACTGAACTCCCCAATTCCCCCACCTCAATCCCATGGCAACCACCAGTTACAATGAGTTTAACATGTAAAGCCAATCAACTTGTCCTAAGTAGAAAAGATTAACTGGGATAGCAAGATCTTGCTGTAAAAACAGGTTAATGTTAAAATGTCACCTTTTCTCCCACAATGGTTCCTTAGGGTAGAAAAGTTACCTGCTACGTTATCTTTCTTTGCTCGAATCTTCACTTGGGCTTTATTTACATTTTGGATAACCGTGGTGCTGCAGGGGGGGAAAAGGCCTTGATTTAGGTTGAGTTTTTAGAGTGAGGAAATAAAACAGGGACCCATCGGGTAATTTCAACAAGAGTAAAATGTCACAAGTATGTTTTGATAATTGTTTTTTTCCAGAAAAGGAAAACAATCACTGCTTCCAGAGGAGGGCCTCAGAGAGCAAAGAATGAACAATATTCAAAACATTAGCCATAAGAAAAAAACAAAGAATGATTTTAAAATACATGGATTGCTTGAGTTTTCAGTCAGACATGTAGTACACAGATGTGACTTGAAGGATTCTTATTCTGCTAATGTAATTTGGAGGAAATTTTCCTCACTTCTAGGTTTGGCTAAGCAGGTATTCAATTCCTTTATCCTGGAACTATCTACCTTCCATCTGGCTTTGTCTGATTCTCCATCTATTATTATCATAAAGTGTTTTCCCCCAAACCATCATAAAACACATTCACATACCACTTACACACTATTCCCTCCCTCTGCTAGAAAAGTCAGTGCAAGTTGTTATCCTACCAACACTGACAAAACCTAAAGTCTACTACTTCAAAAGGCCTTGTGCCCTCCTACCGAAAGACCTGCCCACCAGGTCATTCTCCTAGATAACACAAACTGAGAACGAAGGCCATATGTCACTGGGTAAAGAAACCCCTGAAAACAACTTCCACCTCTGCCCCTAAATAGCTGTGACTCAGGAAGACACTGGACTTAAAACAACAGTAATGGTGCTGCCCTTAGCTACCTCACAGGCTTATCTGGAGAATCACAAAACATGTAAACTGATGAAATTCCTTTGTAAAGCAGTAACTGAACCATTTCGTATGCTTTGTAAAGCATATACTGACGTGAGAAAAGCCATATAATTCATGCCCTTTAAACAACCAATTCCATTCTCAAAATTTATCCTAAGGAAATAATTCAATAGAAACAAAAATATATACGCATGAAGATGTTCATGGCACCTTTTCTAATATTCCAAAAATCTGAAAATCAACCCAAATGTCCACTATTAGGAGAAAATTTTAATAAATGATGGTACGTACATCTAGAGAAAGATTATGCAGCTAAGTGAAAACAAGGAAAAACATTCATAATACAATGTTAAATGAAAATGGACTATAAAATATTAAGTATCCTGCACAGATACATGTGGGTAGTAAGAAAGACAGTAGGGTTAAGAAGATGGGGTTAAAAATGTTCTCCCTTATTATTACAGTATATCAGTTGTCTTTAAAGCTTATACATGTTTAAATTTAAAATGGCTTTTAAATGCAAGTATGAACATGAAAGCACTTTGATTTTTAAAACATCCCAATTAGTCTTACCTGAAGTCCCCTGCTGTGAACTTGGCCTCAGCAAGTGAAAAGGCAGCTTCTCTCATCACTTCACCCATTAACATTTTAGTCTGGAAAAGCATAAACCAACAGCTAATTCAACTAAGTTTTTTACAAGAAAAAAATCATGTCATAATTGTATTCCTTTACTAACCATCAGTATTTTATATCAGATGTGCATGTAAATATCAATGTGATAACGATAAAACACAATAAAAATTTCCAAATTTCAACAGTTTTGATTATGGTTACTAACAATGTTGCAAAACCATGAGTTTTATAATCAAAACATCAAAATAAAGGCATTAAGAAATAGAAAACTGAACCTTTACTGCAGGTACTGTTATTCCTGAATCGGTCCATGGTGATTTGCTCAAATTAATCTCCTTAATTCACTCACTGCAATGCAGTCAAAATCCTAATAGCATAGTGATTCTAAAATAAATCTGGACTATTTAACGTGTGAGAATATCCATTAATTTTTTGAAAGAAAAGAAAGACTGAGACAGGTTGGGCAGAGAGTTATCTTACCAAGTATTAAAAATGTACAGCTACAATAAGGAAATAAATCTGGTCAGATAAGTCAATAAAATGGAATGGAGAGGTCAGAAACAGCCCCAGATCTGTATGGGAATTTGGTAATGTAAAGAAATCATTTAACTGGCCATTACTTACAAAATGATAAAGTTAAATCCCTACCCCCTCACATCACACCCAAAAAAAAAAAAAAAATCAGAACGTATTAAAGATAATTTTTTTAAAAGCTATAAAATAACAAAAGAAAATATAGTAGAACATGATCCTAATCTTTTTAGGCCTTTCTAAGCATTGTATGTAACTCTAAAGCTATATAAAAGACTAAGAGATTTGACCAAATAAAAATTAAGATAACATTTTTTTAAAGTTAAAAGATAAGCAAAAGACTTGGAGAAAATATTTTTATCATTTTATATACTAACTAGAAATATATAGAACTTCTACAAAAACGTAAATTCACCAAGAAAATCAAATTCCCCGTAAGCACAAGATGCTCTCAACCTCACAAAAAATCAAAAGTAGTGCAAATTAAAACAAGATACCAATTTTAGCCCAAAACATTGGCAACAAAAAAAGATTAAGAGGAAGGAGTTTGGATTTTATTTTATTAAGCTATGTGAAACTTGGTGCTTTATAATGGTTATTTTTACTTTTGAAAGAAAATTTCATTAAAATAACTTAAAGGAAAATTAAAATGTCAACAAGCCATGTTGGATTTTCCTGAGATATTTCTAAAATAAATACTGTTCTAAGCAAAGTTCATTCTACCTCTATGATCTTCTTTAGGATCTGTCGAAATCGAAGAGTTAAGGCATCAGATTTCTTCTTCAGGAGATTTCGACCTGTCTGTGCTCCTTTTAATCGAGCCTTCATGATGGTCTGTGCCCTATATAAACAGTTAAAGGCATTTACTCCCCTTGTTTAACAGAAATAAAAATACCTGCCCAATACAATGTTAAAATTATGCTTTGTTCTCTGATGTCATGAGAATAAGAATATATATAGCCTTTGTACCTGACAGGTTTAACTGATTTCTCAATACCGTGGAATTCTACTCTCAGTGTCTCATAAATGAGAAGTTTATTTAAAACAGAAACAATTTTTAATCAATATATGGAATAAGTATTTATTAAATTATAAAAAAATTTATCCGGAGCCCTATTTTATGATGTCAGCATAATCTACTTATTTGATGTGTAAGTTAAAACAATATCTGTATTTCCATTAGAGGCGTATTAAAGATTTTTTTTTTTAAATCTGTCCACTAATATATATCAAAATTTGAAATGTTCTTACCTTCAGGACCAACAATTCCACTTTGAGGAATTTACCCTACAGATTTACTCCCGCATGTGTACAAAAAACATAATACAAGGTGTATTCCAGCCTTATTTGTAATAGCTAAAGAGCAGAAACATGTTAAATGTTCCATAAATCATGGTTCATTATAAAATGGACATGCAGCCATAAAAAAAGAGGAAGGCAGATACCATGTGCTCTCTCTATTATATTGTCTTAGCTATGCAAAGTAAGGGGTAAATATGCTTACACAGATACAGGGACCTGTTCTCGAAAGGGTTCACAGAAACTGCTAACAGTTTCCTTTGGGAAATGGGGCTGACTGAGAAAAAATAGATTTGCTTTTCATTATATTGTTTTGTACCTTTTGCATTTTATTCCACAGCCAGTTACTACTTTTTCTGCTAAAAGTGTGGCATTAAACACCTGGCGATTTTTTTTTATTGGAAGGAACATCTAATAAGACACTCTCCAACCTCTCTGGAAGGGACCTTATCCGGCACTTAACTGTGAAGAGACATTTACTCCTGTCTACAGAAATCAGACTCCTTGAGGACGAGAAACCACCGACACCAGAGGTAGACAGCTGTCCCAAGTCACTGACAAGGCCTGTGTACCTACGGATAGATGCTGAACTCAGAATCAGTTCTGTTTGAGTGTATTTACCTGTCTGCTAATGAAATAAGAGCCATAATAATAGTTATACTTGTTCTTTGGGTCTTTCTATATAGTCCAACTATTTATGATTCCTGAACATGTATAACTGTTAATACTCTTCATAGATTATGTAAATGTTATTTTAAAAAGCAGGGCATTATGGTATTTTTGATATCATCAGTCAAGACCCTACTACCAATCATTTTATTAATTTGTAAATGACTTGATATAACAAATTAGGTAACAAATGACTTTAGGTAACTTGTAAATGACATATATAAGTAATGACTCCTGAGACGTGACAAGCAACTCATATCTCCTTACCTCCTTATTTCAGTCTTTTCCCATCAGAAACCCCAATACCAAAGTCGAGAAAGCAACAGCAGAAACTGACATTTCTGTTCTTGCTACCATATGCCAGATAACATTTAATAATGGGGGGGAGGGGAAGTGGGTAATAACATTCAACAATAGATCGTATAACATAAATACTTAAAGTGATTTGTTTAAGGGGATTTAATTTCATATGACTAGTGTTATAACCAACTGCAAAACAGTACATATTAATGGACCTTTTGGCTAAATTCTTCGATTATATTGAAATCTTTTACCACAGGGCAAAGTTACTGAGAAAATTCTATAGCTGGAAAGGACTTCAGACATTATCCTGAAAATTAGGAAAATGAGGCTCAGAAAAGTGAAACAACTTTGCCACAGTTACTTAGTGAAGAAAAGGCAGAGCAGGACTGGAACCAGATTTTTGACTCCAGTGATTGCCCAAGGCTCAAACTAAGGCTCAAACCTAAGTCCATTGTACCCCAACATGCCACACTGCCTCCCCTGCAGATTCTAAATACCATCAGATGAACAGTTATCTCTCTAGCTGTCAGTGACTGACTCTGCACTGACTGGACCAAGTGAAGCTGGTTCAGTTTCCAGCCTAAGCAGGAGCTAGCCACCCCGATGTGTACATTTAAACACACCGTATTGTTGACACTAACCACCAGAATTTGGGCTCAAGGAGTTGAATCAAATTTAAGTCAAATCCTAGCACTGCAGATTCCAGCAAGTTCATAGTAAAAAGGCAAACTAGATGAAATTGAATTTAACATGCTAAATTTTCATTTTCTCCTAGGTAATGGCACCTCTGTGAAATAGGTCAATTTTCATTCTTGAGACCTGAAGAAGAAAGACTTGACAAACTATACTTACAGCCCTTGTAAGTATAACCTGGATTTGACTGACTTCCGTTGACTCTATTTGATTCCCCCCTAAACTTGTTTTGCTCTCTCTGGTGCCTAAGGAGGTGTCAGCCTCATTTCACAGGATAACACTGGAACTGTCTGAAACAGAAGTCACTAATGTATTTTCTAGCCTAGCTCTTAAAACATCTGTTCTTTCACAAGTTTCAGAACTGCTGCACCCTACAGAAAAGTGTTTGACCTTCAGCTAGGATAATAACTTTGTTTCCAGCTGAATCAAAGACATCTGACTGCATGACAAAGTACCTGCTGCTAAGCCTCCAGGGAAAATATTTAGAGAAGCGGGTTACTTCCTGCACCTGATTTTCCTCTCCAACAGCAAGCTGAGTGCACTCAAATAGCAATTTCCCCCTTCACAAACCTATCATTCTTCTTGTCTAAGGCCAAATAAGTTTATTTTCACCTCTCAGTCTCCAAGCGAGAACAAAAAATTGTTAACATTCTGACTACAAACACAGCCAAACATTAGTTAAAGCGTTGAAAACAGGTTGTATTCAGTAACCACTGACAGTAGGGGGAAAAGAACTGTGCTCCATTCCAATTTGTGCAGAGGAGACTGCGCATGTTCAAGGAAGAATGAGGGAGGGGAGCTAGAAGGGACTCAAGGGGAGTCAGAAGTGAAAAATTACAAAGGGTTGGTCAGTGGCAGTGGGATTAGGCCAGCTGTGTCCACTGGCTGGCCACTACGGAAGGTGGGATTCTATCCTCCCACAGAGAATGGGAGATGAAGGCCCTATCCTTCCTGATGACTACATTTCAAAGAAATTGTTTTCAGGCCCTTGAGAAAGACATTTCCAAATTGTAGGAGAGGTATATACATCGCAAAGGGAAAATAAAGAATTCATAATTCTAAGTCCTTTTCAGTAAATGCCCTAAGAAAGGGAGGTTAGGGGCCTATCCTCAGGTGTTGGCTAGAACAAACAGTAACTTCTGACAGCAGCTGAGCTTTCTCAGGCAGACATATTAATGGAGGCTGGGTCATCCTAAGAACACAGCCTAAGCTTCCTAGAAGCAATGCTCGAGTTTGGCTGTCTCTGGTGCAGAGGTTTGGCAGGACTCAATCATTAAGGGCTGGAAATGCTGCAGTTCTCACTACCCCAGGGTAGTCCTGACCCTTATCTATTTTACAGGCATTGCCTTCCTCCACAACTGCCTTGATTCCCACGTAGTACAAACTGCTATTAGAAAGTCAGTAGGTAAAGTTAAAAAAGAAACCAAAATCCCAAACCCCTTCATTTAATTAATAGCTGTAGCCACCTAGGCAGAGACAGAAATTTAGGTTTGGGCTTTGAATATAATTATTTTATTTTAAAAGTCCTCAGATTCTCTGAGAAAAAGGTCAGCATGAAGAAAAACAATACTCCCAAAGAGATAGGACCACAATCAAAAGATCTAAATGTCAGAGCCAAAACTGATTTTCTGCTCTTCACTGGGGGAAATAAGAAAGAGGAAAAAGGAGGAGGGGGCAAATAAAAACAATCTTTTCTTTCCACACATTGTTACGTACATTTGAGAAAACCTCAAAATATTCTTTAGAGACTGGCCAAACACCTAGGGCGATATGCTATTTCTCCTGCCAAAGAATTCAGCCCAAAAACGAAAGGCAGCCCACATCTGAGCAGATTCCAAGACAGGGGTTCATTCAAGGAACATTTTTTTGTGGCCAGTCTATGGAATCATAATCAAGACGCTCCGATCCTGCAGAGACCGCACAGTCCAGGGGGAAAGGCATGTGAACAAATACTATTCATTTTTACAAAGTGATTAATGGATGATATCAACAGAGGTCTGAACAAGGTGCACGGTGGTAAGAGAGCAAAAGGAGCGCCTGAGAAACTCAGGGGTATCTTCCCACCGCAGGTGGCATTTCATGAGATCTTGGAAAATAAGGGGATCCACGATTGAATCTAACGTCTACGCTACAGCATTTCGATTCAACCCCCATATGGCTTAGAAGTCCCTTCTATACGCTTCCCACTGCAGAAAACTTCCCTTCTCAATCCATTTATCAAACCTCGTTGGCTTATCCATCTCTCCGCTAAATTGAGTTCTGGTCAGGGCAGTAGTGGTGACGATTCAGTTACATACATCCAGTGCCCGGTTCAATAGGGAGTGTGGAATGAATGGCTCGATTAAAGAGTAAAGTCAGCAGACCTCCACAACAGCCAGCAGGCCGGGTGCCTGTTCCTACGGGCTGGGCTCGCTGTGACCAGTCTGGTTCACTCAGAGGAATGTGTGAGGGGGCCGTCACAGAGCCTCGCCCTGAACTCACGAAAAGAGACTGGGAAGCTCAGGATCCGCCCAGAAAACCAGGAACGTTCGCTGCTGGTCCAGGGTACGAAGGAACCGCGGCTCGGACCCGGCGTTCCTGAGCCTATGACGGATGCTCGTCCCGTTCTTTTACTTACATTCGCGAAGGAAAGATTTCAATTCGATCTTTGCCCGACATTCTGACGATGACTCTGTGGCTCGGGTCCCCGGCCGGGCAATCGTAGTTGCAACAGACCCAGCCACAGCGTCTTCCTTTACCGGTGTCAGCTGGCTGTGTCACTTGACACCCTGCGCGTTGCTAAGAGGCAGCTGGGATATGCATCCGCCACTTCCGTTTCCTGTTGGTACGTGGGGTTGAGGGTGGGCGTGGGAGGAGGGAAAAGGGCCTAAAGCCGGCGATGCCCGGATGTTCAGGCGCGCGCACCACCCAACGGCACCTCAATTCCGGTCAGCTTCCTAGCCCCTCCCGCTCCAGCTCCCCGGCGGCTGCGCAAGGCTCTGCAAGCGCGGGGCGAGAGAACGAGAGAGAAGAGTATACTCTTTCTCTTCCTGCGCTTGTCATTGTTGGTCACAGCGCCACCTCATGGTTGGCAGAAGCTTTGAGAGAGGATTTATTCTTCAGGAACAAGGAATGAGAGTTCTACTTCTCCCTGCGCCTTGAAGGTTTACTTACCGACAACTAAAGATAGTGAAAAGACGTACTTTTCAGGTTCTCCTGGGATCTTCCTTCTTCCTTGTTCCCGGAGGACCCGGACTCTATGGTCAGTGACGAAGAGGGCCTCTATTCTGTTGGCGCCTGCGTGAGACGAGGTGGTTCCGCATGCGCGGTGGGGTTGAGCGAAGCGCACGCTGAGGAGGATCGGCGGCTGCTGCGGGTGGACCAAGTCTGTTCTCTCCGATTAAAGAGCGCGGCGCGGGACCCCACTGCGGGATCCACACACATACCTCGGGTAACTAGTCCCCTAGATCGGTTTCTCGAAGAACTCACTTTGGTTGTGTGTAGTGACATGGGTGGTCGAGAGAGGGTAGGCCCCGAGCTAACACCTCTCCCTGGGCGAGAAGTGTCTGGACACCACCGACACCCCTGGCGGTTTCCGTGTCGGTCTTCCCGAGTTGCAGGTGGCGTGGTACGAGCGCAGGAACCTCGTGAAGGAAAATGGGCCAAGTGACCGTACAGCCTCTTCAATATGCTTCAAGTTGAGGACTCCTTGCGGTGGGGCGGCCTCGGGAGAACGCGGTGACACTCCTGCACCAGGGCTGAGCACTGCTCCTTCCCGGCCTGAGAATTCCGTCCATCGTCTTTTTGGTTTTGTTTTTTGATTTTTCCTCTTGCGCTCCAGTAAATACTACCTCTCCGTGGAAACCAGACCGTGCACTTCAAGGGACCAGTAGGATGGATCACAGTGTTGACAAGAGCTGTCTTTCAAAGGGTCCAAGAGCAGTTTATTCGATACTTTATTTTTAAAAATTGAAGCTCATTTTACCTTAGCTCTCGAGTTGGGCATTTCTGTGGAATGAGTCACTCCTTGAATTGAAATTAAAACATACTTTTAAAGAGTTTATTACGCTTCGCGTCGGTTTGCTGTATTTCAGCACCGGTGAGAACAGACTTGTAGAATTACACGGTGTGGTCTTACAGTTACGCAAAACTGAAAAGATGGGGGAATTTTAGGGTTAAATACTAATATTCAGCCTGAGGTCCCTTTTGTTACCCCCCAAACTTAGGCTACTGTAATGTTGATTAAACAGGAAACATTGTTTCTTGGAGAAAAGGTGTAACAGAAAAGGCTGTTTTTTTCTCCTGATTGAAGTTGTTATTTAAGGGAAGAAAGTTGTAACTCTGTCTTTCAACAGTGTGGAAATTACTTCTATGAGTAGAACTTTACTGCCAGTTCTCAGTTCATCTGATGCCAAATGACAATTACTAATTCTCAAAAGATCTCAAAAAGATGCATAGTGATGTTTGTAGATATTGGTGCTTCCTATTTCAACTTGCAGTGAAATAGTTTAAAAGCTTTGTTGTGTAGCACTCCTATACTAAAAACTAGGATGCAGAGAGCTTAAGTGTTAGAGCTTAATTACAGTTATTGCAAAAATTGTTTCTATCACTTAATATGCTTTACTTTGGAAAGGGATGTGGATTTCCTGTATCCATTGTGGCGACTTGACCATGCACTGGTTGCTTTTTTGCTGTTTTTTTTTTGTTTTGTTTTGTTTTTAAATTGGGGAATATTGGGAAACAGTGTGTTTCTCCAGGGCCCATCAGCTCCAAGTCATTGTCCTTCAATCTAATTGTGGAGGGCGCAGCTCAGCTCCAAGTCCAGCCGCAGTTTTCAATCTTTGGTTGCAGCGGGAGCAGCCCACCATCCCATGAGGGAATTGAACCCGCAACCCTGTTGTTCAGAGCTCCTGTTCTGACCAACTGAGTCATCCGGTCACCCCAGACCATGCACTGGTTTAAGAAAGAAGTCCTTCCTATCATCTAACAAGGCAAAATTACTGGCAACGCAGGTTATTTGAAATTAACTTGGAGTTCAGTTAGTGTATTCTGAAAAATCGGTGTTCTTTACCAAAGAACATATACTGTATTGTAGTACTCTGACATATTGAGGCTCTGAGGGTTAAAAATATTCTGTATTTAATGTCAGAAGACTTGGTTTTAGTCCCTGTTCTCGTACTTATTAAGGATTTGTGCTTAAGGAAGTCACTGAATTCTGTTCCTTGGTTCCCAGTTAATTGATCATTTCACTGTGTTCCTTTCGTAATACCTTATATTGCTATTATTAGCTTATTAGTTTGTTTCCCACTCGACTTAAATTTTTTAGGTAGCAGTGTTAATTGTGTCAGTAGTGCTTAGTACATAGTAGAGACTATAAAATGATTGTTTAACAAGTCAAGTAACAAATGGAAATAATACTTCCTTTGCCTTTTAATTTCTTATATTTGCATAGCACATTATACTTTCTGTTTTTACATGCACTTTTGTTTCATGTGATACTCTCCACAAATCTGTGCGATACATGTCACAGACTAGAAACTACAGTTCCATGGGAATACATTTCCCAAGCAACCACAGCTACGTAGTCAGTAAGAGAGCAAGGACTGGGACCCACATCTATAGCTATTCCCAAAGTTCACTGAGTCCTGACGAGGACTTACTGAGAGCCAAATAAAATAAGTCAAAGTGCTTTGAAAGTTATATAAATGGCCGATATATACCTAGCTTGTGGCTTCTATTTTCCTTACTGATTTTTGAAAAGTTAGTGTAATTATTACCATAAATAAAGAGATATGTTCAAAATCTATCAATCAATATGCAGGTTGTTTGTGAAATGTATTCTTTTTGTACTTACCGGCTACTTTCTGTCTTTCCTATAAATAACATCAGTATTCCTTTATTTACCCTACATATTGCAAAGAGACTTATATACTTCCTAAAGCTGTAACATTTATATCTCCCTACAGGGTTCTTTTACACTATTGCCTGTTTTCTTTAACCATCAAATTAAGCCTGCCTTCCCCAAAATCATCAGCTTTACTATTTGAAGAAACTTGATAAGTAAATGTGGTTAACACATGTTAAAGCTCTTAAAATTATTTCACACATTTTCATGGCATCATTTATTTTGATACTCAGTTTAAAACATTTTTAGCTCTCAAATTTTAGTACTTTACATACAGATATTCGACAAGCTTTTTTTTAAAAAAAGGCCCTGTTTAAAAATGAAACAACCAGCTCAACTGTTTCTTGGTGGGTCATTCTGGCTATTGTCTACTTCCCTTTATCTGCTAAATTTCTATTTTGTCAAGCTACAAGAGAAATACATCTCTGCCACTGTTACTAATACGCTGCTTTATTTTATTTTTATTATTATTATTTTATTTTTTTGGTTAAACAGGATAGATTAGTACTGAAAGTTTTCACTAATCTGTGGTATTCATTGCGCCAGCATTGGATATGTATGTTAATGTTGCTTTTTGTTTAAGATGTTTCTGATTGTAATATATTTATCAATAATATTGAGAGAAAATATAGCCTGATGAATAGTACACTATGGTTCTAGACTTCATAGGTTCAAATTCTGACACTGTCACTTTTTAGCAAGTTGCTTAACCTGTGCTTCATTTTCTTCATCTATAAAATGGGGAGAACTAGGGAGAAAGTGGTACCTCAGGGAGACAGGCAGTGGCCAGATCATATAAGACCCTGTAGGTAGTAAAAAGATGTATAAATCAGTAGGAAGCCACTGGGAAGTTATATGCGGATGCAGTTAGCGGTTCTCAAATCACACTGCAGCAGAATTCCAGGGTTCCGTGAACTGGGTGTGGATGTTCTATCTTTATTTCCCAATTAATAAGAAAAAAATAAGTTAGTGATTTTTCACAAATTTTTCATAGGCCTTTAGATCCTATTGCCTGTCTTCTGAGATTTGACAACAGTAAACTGGTTACGGTTAGCAGAAAAACATGAAAATCATCAACTATGATTAGTTTGAGAGCTTCCCTTTAAAAATGTATTTCTACTCATGGTATGATTTCAGGATTGTGGGTCATAAAAGGAGTGGTGCTGAAAGTAGGTTGGGTGGATCAAAGGGAAGAGTTTTAAATATATATATACTTGGCAGTTAAGAGAAACTTGAACTTTATAGTAATGTAGATCTATAAAGCTATTCTCAAGATTTGGTATACTTATTCAACAAAAGAAAAGAATATTTGGGAATAATGGGAAAAGTAGGAACTAGAAATCATGGTAATTGTGAATTCAATTCAAGCTTGTTTTAAGAGGGGGAAAAAATCTGAGAGAATACGTTTTGGTTAAATTTAATACCTTTCCTGATTAATGAACTTTTAGTTTTTGTCCTGTCATATGATGCTGTAATTTTGGCTATACTGACTTACAGGGTGTATTCTTTAATATATGGTTAGGGTTTAAGTAGTCAGAAGAGTCTTCCCTTTATGTAATGGGTGGAGGCATTACAGTCCTAGCTGATTTGGAGAAAAAACAGCTTTAGAATTTGCTGATAGGTTTATAATAGTAGTGATGCTTCCCGTCATTTGTTATTTCTTAAAGTGGTGGTATTAAAATAGTATTTTACTCTTAAGGTGTACCTTTAATCTTTATGTCTCAGAGGTTAGTTGTACTTTATAGATGGTCATTACTTTTTATGATTCCTCTGAAACTGATGGTAGAGAATCATCCAAGCGTTACAAAAGTGTGGAGCAAAATAAAAATTAAAGCTTGGTTCCTGAACATTATCTGTTTTCTGATACCATTTAAGAAGTTTAAAGAGGTGAGAAGACTAACAACTGCTCACCTTCTGGCAAGATGTAGAAAATGGACATTTCTTTATTTTGACTTTAACTGAGCACTTACTTGATTCTTTTGTTTAAATTGCAGAATGCCGGGTCTAAGTTGTAGATTTTATCAACACAAATTTCCTGAGGTGGAAGATGTAGTGATGGTGAATGTAAGGTCCATTGCTGAAATGGGGGCCTATGTCAGCCTTCTGGAATACAACAATATCGAAGGCATGATTCTTCTTAGTGAGTTGTCCAGAAGGCGTATTCGTTCTATAAACAAACTCATCCGAATTGGCAGGAATGAATGTGTGGTTGTGATCAGAGTGGACAAAGAAAAAGGTAAGTGAGAAAAATATCTAAAATACGAATTTCAGATTTAAATTGGTTTACAGAAAAATATATTGTTTGTAAATTGCCTACAGCCATAAAAAAACAAACTCCTCCTTTCATACCTAAACTCTTTTACGTACAGAGTTGTTAGAGAAGGATGCCAATTAGCCATCTAAGCAAGATCTCTTAGTAATGGTTTAATTAGTACATCCCAGGACTAGTTTTTATTATTGGTCAGATAACTTGAGTTTTATTTCCAGAGGAATTTTCCATTTAATATTTTCAGACCGCGGTAATTAAACAATGTATAAGTTTTAAATTGCATGGCGGTCTGGGTAGCATGGTGAAATCTCTCATTGTCCTGCCCAGGACATGAATCATTCCTTTGTCCAGCGTGTCCACACTATATGCTGCCTGCCCATTAGTCACTTGGTTGTCATCTCAGTTATCAGATTGACTGTTAAGATATTACAGTGCCTGTGTTCAGATAACCCTTATTTTACTTAATAATGTCCCCAATGTACAAAGTAGTGATGCTGGCATTCGGATGTACCAAAGAGAAGCCGTAAAGTGCTTCCTTTAAGTGAAATGGAATGTATGCATAGGGAACAAAATATTCTCTATAGGGTTCAGTATGATCCACAGTTTCAGGCATCCACTGGGAGTCTTGGAATGTGTCCCCTGCGGATAAGGGGGCACAACTGTGTTCCTTAAATTTGAGTAAGTCTTCATATCACTGCCCCAGAAGGACCTAGAATGGTGTCTTATCTTGCATTCCTTTTCTGTTATATAAAATACATAACAAAAAGGAATCAAATATATTTTTAACTGTAATCAGAAAAAATACTTAAGTACAATAGATACATATAAGAGTAATTTCTGTAGCTGCATTATTTGTACAGTATTAATTAAAAACAGGAAACAGCAGTCAAAATCGTGGTGAAATAAATCATGTCACATCCATGCAATGCAGTTTTATATAGAATGAGATCTGAATATTCTCTTGTGCAAAGATGACTGGGGTTGAGATAAGAAAAAAACCAAAGTGCAAAAGATCCTATAGAGGGGATTCATTTCTGATACTAGAAGATTAGGTCCTATTGGAAAAACCTTTAAAAATAACAGCTATAAACCCTGAACAAATATTTTTAAAACTACCTAAAGACAATGGGCATAATCAAAAGCAGGCCGAAACTGAAGGAAGAAAGGAATTTCACTAGCTAAGTTTTACAGCTTTTTGTCTGAATGAATGTTGCAGGTGGCTTCAAGCAGGGCAGCTAAAATTCTAATGGCAGACCTACAGTCTTAATGACTTGAGAACAGTTCTGGACAGCCATAGCAGTGATACAGATTAGAGAAATAATGATAGGGATTAGAGAAAATAGTGATAGAGATTAGAGAAAGGAAAGACAGAGGGAGAAACCCTAAATTTATATATAAAATCTACTCAAATTTCTGGCTGACCCCTGAACTACTAATACAGAGGGTAGACTGCAAGCAATCCAACAGGGTAAAATTCTAAATAGATCTTCGTTGCTTTCCACTTGAAGAAACAGAGCTTATAGTTTTGAAACCAGACAAATAACTGCCTGCTAAAACAAAATCAGTATCCTTAACAGAAACATAAAGGAATTCACAATGATCAGGATACAATCCAACTACTAAACATTTGAAGAAACAGGAAATTATGACCCATACAAAAGAGAAAAGACAATGGAGAGTGACCTAGAGTATCCCTTATGTTGAAATTAGCAGATAAGGATTTTAAAGCAGATATAACTGCTCAAGGATATTAGATATTTTCCTAATCATTACAATCATATTTTTGCTTGTAATGAATAAAATGAAATCTCAGTAGAGAAATTAGAAACTCAAAGCACTAAATGTAACTTCTACAAATCAGAAGTGTAATATCTAAAAATTCCACTGGGTGGGGCTAACAGATTAAAGATGACAGAAGGCTCAGTGAAACCTGAAGATAGTTCATTTAAAAAGAACCAATCTGAAGAACAGGAAAAAAGTAACCTGTCAAATATCAAAGCTTTGTTCCAAAAGAAAAGGAGAGAAAGGGCAGAAGAAATCATGGCCAAAAGTTTCTCCTATTTGCTGAAAAAACAAATTTACAAATTGGAAAAGCTCAGCTAACCTCAAGCAGGATTAATACTAATAAGACCGCATCTAGGCTCATCAGACTATTGAGAAAGAGACAGAGAAATCAAAGTAGCCAAAGGAAGATTGCACATTATTTACAGGGGAGCAGTAATACAAATTACTGTGGCATTCTTATTGGAAGTAATGGAGGTCAGCACATTGAATGACACCTTAAAAGCACTAAAAGAAAAAAACTGTCAAACCAGAATTCTGTAACTAAAGAAAATGTTTCAACAATAAAGATCAAAATGAGACATCTTCAGGTAAATAGAAACTAAGAGGATTTATTATCAAATAGACCTGCATTATAGGAAATGGGAAAGGAAGTTGTTCAGGTCAAAGAGAAGTGATGCCTAAAATCGAAAATATGTAGGTAAATTTTAATGATCACTTTTTTCCTCCTAAATTCTTTAAAATACATTTAACTGCTTGTCTCATTTTGTACCCGTGGGATCGTAATTTATGGAGGTGACTGATGACATGGAGAGGCCAATGCCATTGAAAGAAGATTTTTATCACTTAAGAGATAGGACATGATGTGCCATGCAGGGCCTCATGAGGAAGCTCCAGATTCGGTCAGAAGGCGAAAGAAGCCATGGGAAAGCCTAGGCCAGAGCGTTTATTGAGATGTCCACAGAAAAGGCAAGGCAGGTTAGGGTAAATAGTTTAGGGTGGGCTAGTTTGAATAGTTTGTTCAGGCATTGGGGCATCAGGCTATTCTGGTTGTCTGGTACCTGGCCTTGGCTGATTTAGGGCAGGGGGAATATTGGTGTGGTGTGTGATACTTTGATGAGATAGTTGGGGGTGTGGGCTCTGGGTTGGTTAGTTTGCATATGAAAGGCTGCTGCAGGTGAGCCCTTTGCTGTCTCTAAGAATTGTCTAGCTCTAGGAGGGGGAGTCTCCCCACCTAGTCATCCAGGCTGCAAATGTCATAGCATCAAGAATACTGAAAACACAGTTAATGCAATTGACACTATGATAAATGGATGCCAGATAGACAAATAGCGAATCTTTATTAGGTCCCTCCAGTGAGGTAATAGAGAATATACAATTACATGATAATAAAGATGCATTTCTGAAAACAAAAACTTTCTCATCTTGTGCATTATTTTGTTGGTGGGATTTTAGTGGGGAGTAAATGCAAAGATGACAACCAAACAAGCGGGTTGTGAAAATATGTCGCAGTGATATGCTGACACCTGAACAGAGATCACTTTTTCAAAATTTTCTTACAGGGTATATTGATTTGTCAAAAAGAAGAGTTTCTCCAGAGGAAGCAATCAAATGTGAAGATAAATTCACCAAATCCAAAACTGTACGTTGATTTTTGAATCAGATCAGTCCACTATTTGAATGTGCTTAATAAATAATCATGCCATGTTCCTGGCAGAAGAATAAAAAACAAAACCTACATTTTTTGTAACTGTATATTTTCATTTTGAGTTATATGTTACATAGAAAAATAATTTAAAAGACTTAATTTCAAAGGATTTTGACTATACTGTTTTTGTTTCGTGGTGTTGCTTATGAGCTGATAGTCTCAAAACAGTACTGGACATTCATGTTTTTAAGCTTTTTTTAGGAATAAATTAACTATGGGTGATTTCAGCTGATTTGGCTTGTCATAACATTTAGTTCTTGACTTTCATCCCTATTCTGGGTAAGAGTCACAGAGACAGCTAGCTGTTGTATGTAAGAATGAACAAAGGTTTGTAAAATGTCTGTGAATCCAGGTTATTTTTCTTCCTTTTTTGTTATTTTTGCTGTAATTTTCTACTTCTCCATAGTCAGCATGAATAAAGCAAGAACAGCCATTTCTATATTCTTCATCTTCTCATTTCTATATCCTTCGTCTTCTCTCTGTATTCTTCTATTGTCTGGTCCTATTTATTATCCTTCATTCCCTAGCTCCTCAGTTCTTAATGGCACTATTGCCATTGTTTCTGTTTTCTTTGCCTTTCTCTTGTGTCTTTTGTTCTCTTCTGCCATGTGTGTTTCTGTCCTCAAGATAAAATGCCAAGAAAACAATGTTTAGAAGATTTTTTAAATCTTGCTTAATCTAGTAAAAGAGAATACAAATCTAAAAGCCATCAGATCATTACCTAATCTTTCCCTTTGTTTTAAAACTGGTGTGTTTACTATTACTGCAGTGTGGTTTACACATTCAGTAGTACTCTCGGTGAAATCCCTTTGTAGTGAACTCTAGGACTGTGCCTCTCAGAATATAGTCTCCGGGCCAACAGATTGGCATCATCGGACTGCTCATGAGAAATGCAAGAGCTCGGGTCCCACCAAGTTTGAGAATCCAAATTTGAGAAGCACTGCTCTAGGAAAACATCCATTTTGTTTTATCACCTGAGGATATTGTAAAATAAATATATTAGTAAATTTTATCAGGATGATAAGATGATAGAATGAACAGGTACTATGTTAGTACCTCTCCTCACTCAGTCTCATCTAAAACTAACCTCTTGTTTCCTTTGCCTCACAATTCTGTAATTAACACGAAAACCTCCTTCCTTATACTCTTTCTTCATTAAGCCCTTTTATTCTTAGTATATTAGAAAAAGGTTGGCAGCAGTGGGTAAGTCTGAAGGATAACTTAAATGATAACAGAGCAAAAGATACTGAAATCTCAATACTGGTTCCATGATGTCAGGGAGTGGTAGTAATAATAGTTTATATTTATTTAACAGGATTTATATAATATAAAATTTTATGCATTTGTATAAGTCATTTGTATAGTTTTTAATTTATAGTATGCATTTGTATGTATTTGATCTCTCTAAGAGCTTTGTGCAGTAAAAAGAAGAGATACTAGTATCTCCCTTTTCCAGATGAGGAAACAAATTCAGAGAGGTTAATTGATCTCAGCCAAGACTCGATCTGGGTCTTGGAACACTAAATTCTGTACTATTTCTACTTGATATACCCACTTGAATTTATTATGGGAAAACAAGTATTTCTGTATAGAGAAAGAATTTGTTGGATGGCATTCTTTTATTAAGGAATTATTGTAGTCACATTAACTAAAGGTTTGTTTTTAAATGTTGTCTACTAAAGTGTAAAAATATCTATTTTTTAAATAGCTCTCTTACCTCTGAATTGTTGAACTCTTCATTTTGTTTCTAGGTTTACAGCATTCTTCGTCATGTTGCTGAAATGTTAGAATACACCAAGGATGAACAGCTGGAAAGCCTGTTCCAGAGAACTGCTTGGGTCTTTGATGACAAGTACAAGAGACCTGGTTATGGTGCCTATGATGCATTTAAACATGCAGTCTCGTAAGAATACTTTTTTGGCTCTGCTCCTATCTTCATATCCCAGCTGCTGGGTCGAGAGCCTGATATTGAATAGCACATCTATGTCTTAAATCCTTGCTAAATTTAGATTAAAATATTTCAGTATAAAAGGCCCATGATATGGGCCAATCCTACATAAACCCTATATAATTTCGTATATTTTACCGTTTCCCCAAAAATAAGACCTAGCTGGACAATCAGCTCTAATGCATCTTTTAGAGCAAAAATTAATATAAGTATTATATTATACCCGGTCTTATGTAAGACTGGGTCTTATATTAATTTTTGCTCCAAAAGACGCATTAGAGCTGATTATCCGGCTAGGTCTTATTTTCGGGGAACCACGGTAGTTATATAGTTTCATAAACTACTCCCTACACTTTTCCTTCTCCTAGTTTTTTTTATTGTCTTAGGTGATTTCAGGGCCAAGGTAGATGTCTCATCTAAAACTCTAACCTCTTGTTTCCTTTGCCTCACAATTCTGTAGACCTTAGCCCATGCCACTTCAGCCAGTCTTGCATATAGCCTCACCCAGGGTTTGTTATCACCAGGATTTGCTCTGCCTCTAAAACCTTTAATTCACACATTCTTTTTTTTTTTTTTTTTTTTTTTACCACAGCCCCCGTCCTTGCAGCTCCGACAGTCCTACTCTGTGTCTTAATTCTTATGTCATGCTCTGATGCCAAACCTTTTCTCCCTATGTTTTCACCCTTTCCTGCTTTTCCTTTCTTACTCAGCATAGATGCACCAGGATACATCATTTCAACAACTGTCTTGCCAATACCATGAGCTTTTGCCCTGTTTTTCCCTCTGTTAAATCCAGCTTTGGATCGATGTGTGGCCTTTTCTGCACTTGTAGACTGCTGGGTGGGTGCTGCTAGGGAAAAACCACAGTCTTGCAGGTTGGTGCCCCTGCGTATTCATGGTCTCCAACCTCTGCTGGGCCTTCACTGCTGCCCCACATTCTCTCTGCTCCTGGTCAGTTCCTCCTATTCTTAGAAAGGTATTTCAGAGCTTTTCCATTCTCTTCCTCAGATATCTACTCTCCCACTCTTCCCGCACTTTGACCTGGTGCACTCACTACCTGTTTTATAAAGAAATTAGAATCCATTACACAGGATCTTCCCACTACCTCAGCAAACATCTCCATCCCACCTGTCATTACCTCCTGTGTTCCTGACACTGGAATTCTTATCCTTCCTGCTCAGACTGATCTTACCACCTAGGCCCAGCTACGACTCAGGGACCTCTTTCTACCTGTTATTCTTTCCCTTTATTGGTTTTGCTCCATCAGCATAAAAAAGACTCTAATTTCTCCCATTTACACTAAAAAACAAACTTCTCAACCTTCTCTCTCTCCTGTAACAAACACTGTGTCCTCCTGGTAACAGCCAGACTCCTTCAGTTCTCCATACTTAACTTCCTCCACATCTGCACCTCCCACTTCCTCCTGAATGTTCTTGCTCCACAGGCAGCTTCATTGCACTAAGGTTACTTTCCCATCCTTGTGCTGCCCAGAGGTGATGGTCCCCTTAGCTCTCAGAATGGCCGAGTTGGCTGGGGACTGTTAAAACCTGCAGCAGCCCAGCTCATTTGGTTCTCTAAATACCTTCCAGTTTAGCCCCACATGTGATTTTTTTCTTTAATATCATATTGTGGGAGAGGTGAGAATAGTAATTATAATAGCTAACATTTATATAATTCTTACAGCAATCTATGGTGTAAGTGCTGTTAATCCTTACAGATGAGGAAATTGAGGCAGAGTAAATAATTTGTCCAAATTCATACAGCAAATGGTAGAGCCAGGATTCAAACCCTGACATTCTGGCTGCGTCCAGAGTGTATGCTATTAACCATTAAGCACTGCTGTGTATTCCTGTCCTCCCTGACTTCAGTCCTGCACTCTTTAATCAGTACATGTCTTAACGTGGCTTGTTGTCATCTGGCCCTGGCTTACCTCTCTAGCTTCCACCTCCAGCACTCCCTGCATTCCCGCTCCTCCTTAATATATATTATTCCCTTTCCCTTCACTTGCTTCTCTTGCTTCATCAGTCATGTAGCGACTATCCAGATTTAAGTAATGCTGATTCTTTGCTGCATGTGACTTCACGTTTTTCTTTTAAATAAGAAACAGTTTCTGAGATAGTTGGAAATAATGTTTTACCCTTCCCAACCCATTCCCTTGACTCATCAGTGGTAACCACTATTTTGAAATTAGTTTGGATCATTATAATTTATGTTTTTATGGTTTTAATATGTGTATTCATAAAGTACATATAGAATCATTTTTGTATTTAAAATTTCTCCAACTTGATATGTGTATGCCTACTTCACATTAATTTCTATATAGTATTTTATTGTGAGAATATGTTTATCTGTTTCTCTATTAAGAGATATGTAGGGGTAATCCTGCTTCCCCTCGCTCCTCCTCCCCATTTTTCAAACAGTGATATGATGAATATATGTCTGTGTGTACATGTTTGGGAGTTTCTAAGGTACCTAGGAATAGAATGGTTGGGTCATAGCATTAATTATATGCGTCTTTAAATTTACTCAGTTTCAGCAAAATACTCTCCAAATTGGTTCTATAATTTATAATCCCTCTAGCAATTGTGTGAGCATTCCTATTTCTCTTCATCCTCTCCAACATTTGGTGTAGGTCTCAGATTATTTTTCCTTTTGCCAAATTGATGGATGTACAGTAGTATCTTGTTTTGATTTGCATTCTCTTGGTTATTGGTGAATTGAACAGTCTTTCATATGTTTATTGACCGTTTATATATTTCTTCTGTCAAACATCGGTTCATCTCATTTGCCCTTTTTCTGTTGGTTTGTCTTCTTTTGCTTTGTAGGTATTAGTTAAATGAAAGTTACCTCTACCCAAATTCTTTTGCCTTTCATTCCTTAACCCAGGCTTTTTAAGCCTGGTGCTTGCTCATGCCATTATATCATACCTTTCTTAAAACAGTTCTATCTTTGCTTGTTAAAGTCCTATCATTCTTTTAGTCGTTTTATTTTTTTTTCATTTGTTCAACCGTGCCATTGACTGAGACTCTGGTCCCTGTTTTGTGGCACTTAAGAGGGTCAGGTGAAAATGCTTCTTTATCCATGAAGCCTTTCCTGACTCACTAATTTCCAAGGATGCAGTTATATTTTTAAATGTTTTCCATGTTTTCGTTCTTTTCAAGCTAGATTATCTTATTTAATACCACAATCCAGTGAGATACAGTTCATCCTCATTTTACACATTTGGAAACTGAGGTTTGGAAAGACCCAGAAACACAGTTATTAAAGTGCAAAGCTAGGATTTGAACTCTAATTCTGACACTAAAGCCTGTACTCTTAAACATTCTGTGCATTCTGTGGTATTATGTTTGCTACTGCAATTATCAGTAAAATAACCTTGACCTTTTGTTGGGTTTTTTGTTTGTTTGTTTTTTAAATCAGAGACCCATCTATTTTGGATAGTTTAGATTTGAATGAACGTGAACGGGAAGTACTCATTAAGAATATTAATAGGCGTTTGACACCACAGGCTGTCAAAATTCGAGCAGGTAAATGATTTTTTTTAATTATGTTAAAAGATTTTACATGTTTGAAAAAAGGCTGTTAAATAATGAGCCTTACCAAACAGTGTGTTACATCAACATTTGTAAGTTTTTCTAAATGTGTATTTTTCATAAAAAAAGTTTAAGAAATTATTTTTGCTTCTACTGAATCATCCTTAAATGTATGTATTGACACAAATTGAAACTGCCATGTATGAGTTAAGCTAACCTTAAGTTAGCCCTTTTTTTTTTAAGGGGGCTGGTTGCATACTTTAAAATATTCTAACAATGCAGTAATATCCTCCCATGTCCCTGGATTAATAGCTTGGAATATTTTATTTCAGACATTTTTCCTAACTTATATACTGTGTAGGAATGTATGCTGTTTACACTCAGATATAACTTTTTTTTGTTTTTACAAAGATGGGATCATACTATGCAAAGTTTTCTCCAACTAGCTTTTTCCACTTGGTATATCATGGCTGCCCTTCCATGTAGAACATTGGAATCCTTTTCATTCTTTTTAATTGCTAGGTAATACTCCGTAGAATGATAAACCTTAACAGAAACCAGCCCTCTCTTGCAGAACATGTATGTTGTGCCAAGTTTTTAATTACTACAAAAACCCTATAAATTAATACCCTTATACATATATACTAACCCATTTATGTAAGTGTTCTGTAAGGCAAATTCCTAAAAGAATTGCTAGGTCAAAGTGTATGCAACTTCTAAACTGTTCTAAACAATTTGCAATTATTGTTTCATTCAGTCTTTAAAACACTCCTCTCCATTTTATAAACAAGAAACTGAGGTACAGAGAGGTTGGAATCATGATTCATGGCAGCACACGGTAGCCCACTGCAGCACTCGGCAGCTCATGCCAACTTGCGGCTCACGGCAGCCCAGCTCCAGGGAGAGTTGTTGTTCACAATCTTAGCTGTAGAGGGCGCAGCTCCCTGGCTCATGTGGGAATCGAACCTGCGACCTCGGCGTTAGGAGCATGGTGCTCCAACCACCTGAGCCACCGGGCCGGTCCTTAACTTTTTATTTATTATTTTAAGTGTGTTTTTCCAGGACCCATCAGCTCTAAGTCCAGTAGTTGTTTCAATCTAGTTGTGGAGGGCGCAGTTCACAATTGCCCATGTGGGGATCAAACCGGCAACCTTGTTATTAAGAGCACCGCACTCTAACCAAGCGAGCTATCCGGCCACCCCCATATTCAGATAGTCTTTAATTATGAAAGTTAATAGCTGGGATTGGTCTGTAATTGAAAAGATGATGAAAGCTTTCATAAGTGTTTAAATACTTACATATTTGCCCTATCTCTGATTTCTTTTACGCCTTTAAATTTTTATTTTATTTTTTTGCATTTTTTGGTATAAGCTTTTGAATTTTTATAATTTTAGATATTGAAGTGGCTTGTTATGGTTATGAAGGCATTGATGCCGTAAAAGAAGCCTTGAGAGCAGGTTTGAATTGTTCTACAGAAACCATGCCCATCAAGGTGAGTAGCCAGTTTTCTCCCTCCCTGCTAAATACCCACCTAAACCAAATCAGGTTTTGTTTTTGATCATGTTTTGGAACAAGTATTATGAAAAGTGGTTCTTGGTGATAACGGTATTTCTAGGGGATGTTAAAACCATGTGTAGGGTTTTTGTTGCAGCTACTAATCACTGTCACAAGGGTGGAGATTCCAATTGATATTTAGTGCCAGAGGATTCCTTTACATACCCATAATGCTCATAGAATCTTGGAAAAGGCAACATATTCTCATATTCACGTACAACTTTTAGGAGGTTTGGTTGTTCATTAGCAATCAAATTAACTCAATGGTTGTTACTCATTGTAAGAATTTCTGTCAGTTTAGTGTAGAACCAAATAGGAATTTTTGTTTGTTTTAAAGATAAATCATCCATTATGCTGATGATGGCTGTAGTTAGTTTAGCCACCAAAGACACCCACAAGTTGTGATTCTTCATATGCAGTGTTGCAGTGGGCTTGATTAGATCACTATCAGCTTTTGCTATAACAACAAACCACCCCAAATGGCTTGCCTATAGAATTGGGAGTTAAGTTTTGGGGTGATTTGCTAAGGCAGCAGATTAGCAAAATAAGTCTTGAACATCCTAATAGTTATGAGTTCTTTAGATATACTTGTAAAATGGCTTTCTGTCTTTGTAGATTAATCTAATAGCCCCTCCTCGGTATGTGATGACCACAACAACCCTGGAGAGAACAGAAGGTCTCTCTGTCCTCAATCAGGCTATGGCTGTTATAAAAGAAAAGATTGAGGAAAAGAGGGGCGTCTTCAATGTGCAAATGGAGGTGAGAGCAATACTGTTTTTGCCTTATTCTTACCGAAGTTTTTAAGAAAATTAAATCACCTGAATGATTTGCATTCTAAAATCTTAAAACATAGGATACATTTAGGATTACTATTCTGCTACCCATAAAATAATTATTGACTTAGAGGGTTTCTAAAAGGGCAGGGTTTTTGTAAGTAAATAAGAACTATATCATAGGACAGGTATTGAAAACTATGGTCACTGGTGGTGTTAGGTTCCACCCCCCACCCCCACCCCTGAGGGGAAAAAATAGACAATAAAAATGTGTGATTAGTTATTGTCAGAAATGAATGTGAAATACTTAAAATTTGATCTCAGGATTAGAAAAAGGAGTAGTTGCCTATATGTCCCTCATCTCAACAAAAATAAAACCGAATTTTCATATGTATATATAAAAATAAATATTTATGTAAATACACATATACATATAATTCCTTCTGTGGAAAGAAATAGTAAATAATTTACTTTGAACCTAGAAGATTGCATTTTTACAAGATGTCTTTTTATGGGTTTGAAAGCTAATAGCCACTGAGATTTTTATATATCTTCATTATTAGCCTGTAAAAATGACTAGTATTTGATTTTAATGCACACTTATTTCTTTTTTCTGTTTTGTCTTATTCTCATAAATTTCCTCCATTATTGATCTAATGGAATTTATCAGTGATATGTCATCACTCAAAAGTGAATAGATAATAGCAGAGTTGTTAGAAAGAAAAATGTTTCTTTAAGAGTTAATATGCTGGGCAATGATAGTATTGAAAGTGAGTTTTGTGTACTATTTAACTACTTTACTTTGAAATTATGCCTCTGCTTCCACAGCCCAAAGTGGTCACAGATACAGATGAGACCGAACTTGCAAGGCAGATGGAGAGGCTTGAGAGAGAAAATGCAGAAGTGGATGGAGATGATGATGCAGAAGAAATGGAAGCCAAAGCCGAAGATTAATTTCATGGGAAACAGAGTCCAGTTTAAGGAACACAGAGCAGCCCTTGCTGGCTGGAAACCCTAGACTTAAAAGTTTTCCAGTATTGAGAACGTCAAAGCTGAATATTTTTTATTTCCAAGTATTTAAAGGTTCCAACAGACCAAAACGTGCAATGCCCTCCTAAATGTCAGCTGTCCTGACACAGCTCCAGCACATTGAGCATTTTTTAAGTGAATGGCCTAATTTCACTGGAGACAAATCTTTAAGTTAAGAACAGTCATAAAATTGGGTTTGTGATTGCCATTTCTGATGTCTCCAGATTGATACCCCTTTGCCTCCCATGAAATTTACCAGGGGCGCCCAAAGCAAACAACCCCAACCTTTCTATATAAAATGTATCAAACAAACGTTAAATAAATTTCTGGGATATTTAACTATAGGCTTCTTCCTTCTTGTCACCAGTAAAAGCATTATGATTACTAAGACGCTAATTCTATTCATTTTAGTCTAGATGTAGAACTGTAAGGGCAGTTAGGTGACCAAAGGATCTATACAGCAGATCCTTTCAGGAGGAGAGGGCTCAGAGGAAATAATTTTAACCACAGTGAAAGCTGACTCTTAGGGGGGGAAAAGCCTTAAAATGCAATTAAAGAACTACATTGGTTGTTTGCCTCTTACGTGTTTGAGACTGATGACAGCATGTATGAGGGAGAATTTATCACACTGGTCCTAGTTGATGTACTAAGCTGCTTGCCTTGAGTTTGTAATTCAGGTTGGTAAAGTGTTTTTGCTTTGTTTTGTTTTTTCATATGCTGCTGCTTTAGTTATTTTAGTATCATCGTCCAACTTGATTTTTTTTTTCCATTAAAATATTCACTAGATGCCACCTAGAGCTTCAGTTCTTATTGTAACAGAGTAGGGATCTTTTTGAACACAATTACAAGGATCTTTCAACATACCCATCATTTTTATATTTAAGAACTAATTATCTGAAAGGTATATAAGTTTAAAGGTAAATAACAAATAGGAAGGTAAGTAAAATTCATGGTTTGAAATTACAGCTACAGCAGCCAGAGTGTAGAAAGTCTTGAGTTACTTTGGTCTTTGTAGATTTAATCTCTTAGGATACATGAAGTACGGGATATATTAATTTTACACTGGATATATTAATTTTAATTCCTAAGAGTAGCTATTTAAATACTTACAAACCTACCCACCTTTTGTCCAGGACTAGACTTAAAGGGACTGGAAAGCAGAAGAGTGTGTTGGTGAGACAGTTTGTGCCACATGTGATGGGTGTCCCTTTTTTATGTTAGCAGCCTTTACTAGCTTTTTAAATCCACAAGCCTGACTGCCATTTCTGCAAGGGAGCCGTGATTGCTAGCTAGCATGCCATACTGGGAATATTTAGAAGAGAATTGATGTACTCAAAATTGGCACATAATCTTCACCTCGGTCTTTCTGAGGAGTCAAAAAAACAAGTCTAAAGCTCAGCATCAAGATATCATCAAAATATATAATGGGTGCTCCTTAAATGCTTGCTGTAGGCAGGGGAACTGAATTTTGTTTACTGAGTATTTTTATACTTCAGAAGCCATAACTTGAGAAATATTGGTGGCCTTCATGGTGAGTGATTTTTCCCATGCAGGCCTTTTGCTCAGTTCCACAACAGTTTTGCAAATTCATGACCCTTGCCAGAGAAAAGAGCAGTACCTCAGTGCTACCTTGAAGGGAGAACTAACTAAGCTTAAAGCGTACACATACCCTGCTGACCAAAAAGTATCTCTTTCAAATATGAGGACAAGATACACAGCCAGCTCCAAACAACTTGAGGCATGGGTTGGCAAAGACAATTGACCAATTTATCCAAATCTTGGATCTCTTCCCCCAAAAGCCTCTTCGTTAAAAATTGATAATTTCGTGTCCCCATTCTGCCTTTGAGGTCAAGTGGTTATCAACTCAACAAAATTAGCAATAGCTTGGGTCTTATACATAATTAATCGAAGTCATTGAAAATGACTGACAAAAAGTATGAACATTCAAACCTTTTTGGTAATGTTTTACAGCAAAACAAGACAAACCAATACTTGATACGGATAATACTCAGGCATTTAGTGGGAACCTCCAGAGAGATGCTTAGCACTACATAATGATAAGCAGTACAGTTATTACTCAGCTGCCATACTTTCAAACACCTTGATTTGGCTACTTTTACATCAAGAATAATTGAATTAAAATTGTATGGAGTTTTTGAAAATTCAAATGCTAGTACTTGGGCAAGAACTGTTTCCTGATTTGCCTCAAGGCGACCATCATCTCAATTCATGAGGATTCTGATACCTATACAGAGTAGGGTGCAATTGTGCCAATTTGGAGTCAAGCCATCAAACCATATGCAGTTGAATTTAGATAAACACTTGTTGATATTCAAAAAGCAATAAAGAAACATTCCGGAGACAGACCTTGGTAAAATGCCAAATGGAAAATGGTGCTTTAAAAGGCAGTCTCTTAAAATGCAAGGAATGAAGTAAAACCTCAATAGCTTGGAATTCCTGATCAGGTCAGGTGTTCTAGATGAGAGAAAGAAACAGTTCAAACTATGGACAAATTTTTACTTAAATACTTTGGAAGTATCTACTTCCCTTAAATGTAAGTTACGTATTTCATCTGTTCATTAAAGGAAGTCTAACCACTTGTACTTAGCAAGAATGCTGGCAGTAGCTTGTGCCAGATTACTGTATAAACTTGAAAGTAATAAAAATGTTTTTAAAGATACTGTATGATACAGACTTTTCACTACTTCAGATTAACCTTCCAACTGGTGAAGCTTCTTTGTACCTATTTGTCTCAGTTAATGTTCACTTTAAAATCAAAATTTCATACCTTGATTTAACTATTTCCCATTAACATCTTTTTGTGTCCTTTAGTGAGCTCCTGCCCCCGTCCTTTTAGCAGCTTTCCTGCTCCACCTCTTTCTAACTGCTATTTTCCATAGTAAAGCTGTAATTCTACCTTTTTTTTTTTTTGGTATGTGTGACTAATCTCTCCAACTGAGTCCATGATTTCTTTTCTGTGATATATAATACAGCAAGCTTATTTTTCAAAGCAAAACAGTATTCTCTGAATGTTCAACCATTTTGCCACCATCCCCACTTTAAGATGATGGACGCCTTAGTGACAGATCACTTGAGATGTCTTCATAATCAGCTTATGTAATTCATAGAGACTTGAGCGTAAGAAACCCTTGAAAACTGTAAAACTTTGTACAGGAATTCTATTAGCCAGAAACAAATATAATTTTTTATTCCAAAGAAGAGTTAAAAGTTGTTGACAGCATTTCGGAGAGAGCTGCCAAGAGACTAGCATCTTACAAAGTGGCCAGTTAGTGTTACAAGGGAAACCAAGTAGGTGCCTGAGGGATGGCTGGCTGCATAATGAGCGAAAGTCAAGATGCTGATGCCTAATGGCTGTTGTAGCATTTCCAGGTGGGGAAATGTTCTTCATGTTCTAACATGAAGGTGGGGAAGGAAATCCCACCACTGCTGATGAACTCCACCAGTCTCCAAAGCAGTACAAAATATGCAAAGAAGTCAAGTCTTCACAAACTCCCATTTTCCAGAAAATCCTGTCTGTATCACCTGGTAGAAGAGAGGAATCCTGGTCCTGTTCCGTCTGGTCCTTGTCATGTTACCTTTTTGATAGCTTCAATCCACTCAGCTCGCTCAGTCTTGCTGCTGGCCTGGATGTAATAGTGTGTGTCATCCTTAGTAATCACTTTGAAGAGATTTCCCTGGACATTCCCTTTCACCCCTAGACAGGAAAAAAATCAGTGAGTGAATATCCATGTCTGCTTTCAACTGAAACTAGCTGAAAGTCAACTGAGACACAGACAAAAACACAAAGGATTTCTTAAATACAAATATAGTTAGGGAATCCCACCAGATGCATACTTCCCTCTTCCTTTCATTCCCTCTTCCTCACCTGTGCCTTAAGATCTGGCAAAGGTGTGGCTGGACATTCTTGGAAGCCCTCGTGGCCTTTGCCCTGTGCTAACCATAGACCTACAATTTCACTCACATCAAAGAATCCTGTATGAGTATGTAAAAAGCAGGCACAGATTGTGGATTTGACTTGAACTTCTTTGAACTTCAATTTCCACATCCATAAAATGGAAATAATACCATCTTCCTACCATAGCTGTCTGGCTATTGTGAAATTAGTGGGATAATAGATATCAAAGTGTGTTGCTAACCCTTAAACATTGTGTGAGCTATTACTCTTAGGTGGAAATTTATGGGCCAGTAAGCATAGAAACGGAGGGGAAAGAATATTAAAAACAGATCATTTAGCTGTATTGTTAAAACACTAAGCACCCCACATGCCCTTTTCTCTAATTCTGAAACTGGCTTTAAAACTCACACCATTCACCATCTCGTTAAGAAAACCCTACTGGATTCCCATAGCTCAGTCCTTTGACAACAGAGTATCATTGAGAGGGCCGGAGGGAGGCCCCTGAGACCTTCAGGCTGAAGTTGCCCCTTACCAGTGGGAACGCCATTATCCTCCAAAGCAGACACGAGTGAACCACGAAGAGAAAACCCACCCACTGGCCGGTTCTCGTCCTGCAGACGAAAGGAGACCTGATCAGGAATCGTGAAGGCACGAGAGGGAAGAGCTGCACTCTTGCCTGTAACCACCTCAGTCACGCCAGCCAAAGAGGTCAAGTGAGAGTCACTTGTAATAGAAGATGAAGCTGAACTTGGACATCATATGCGCAAGTTATGTGCACCAGTGAAGAAGTTGGGGCTTCTTCGTTTCACAGCCAGCAGCAAGAGTGCCACACCTGTCCCGGCCCCCAGCCCTCCCTGCTGTCTGGCAGGGCCCCAGGGGCTCCTTCAGGCTCCTTCATGTTCTTGGCTTCGGGTGGGGGTTCCTGAGTGAAGCTCAGTGAGGGAGGAACTGCCCAGTCTTCACTCTTTCAAAAAATGAATAAAAGTCACACATCTACCAAAAAAAGGCTGAATGGGCAACTAAAAGACCATTTTTCTTTTCTTTTGACTGGAATTAGATCAACTCAGCTCGAAGTGACACCTACCTGAAACTTAGAAGAGCAATTCTTTGATCAATTAGAAAAAAAGTAAATTATGGCTTAAATGTTATATAGTGAAAGGAACTTTTCAAAGCATCGGTGAGGACAAGAGGTTGAGGGGGCAGAATTCATGGGATCTATGGCTAGAAAGGGTTGAAGAGCCTGGGAAACACCAGCGAGGAGTCTGTTTATCAGCCCACCTCACCCTCCCTAGCCACACAGCAGGCTTTGGAGAAACTGAAAGATGCTTTGCTTTTCCTCTCAAAATAACGAAGATCCACTGAGCAGGCAACTACGTGATGAAAGAAAGGAGTGATCACACTGTTAAGAGTAGCTTGGATTGTGGAAGGAGAGGCACAGTGCGGGGAAGTTATGGAAGGGATGCTGAGAGAAAGGAAGTGGAGCCAGCTGCCTGCTGTGCTCAGGAGAGCAGTGTCCGGAAGCCTCACACAGTTACCGAGGGAACATGCAGCACTCACTTTGGAAGGGTCGTAGTAATGCAGGAAAGCCGGGTCCTTCCTCAGAACAAAGCGCCGCACCTTCCAGTTTTTCCTCTTGTGGCCCTGAGGCAAAGAAAGGATTCAAGGCTCATTAATGACAGCTGTTACTTCCTCCCACTTCTCAGTACCAAATGCCAAACCTCCAAGCCAGCCTGCTCCAATGGGACTAGTTTGTAAGAAGAGCCTGCTGGAGAACCAAGGATTGCAGTGATGTGTCATGGACTGCCCTGCTCAGTGAGACTTGAGCAAAAACATTGTCACATTCGGTGGAGTTAACAGCCAAAGAGGGTCAGCGCTGAAGGAAAGCACGCGCATTACCCAACACCACTCTGGGCACAAGGAGGACAGGGAAGCAGCAGGTGTCAGCTGGACTGAGAGCTCACAGGCAACCTTGAACCCAAGGGCACGAACTTTTTAAGTGTCAGCTCACTACAAAAACAAACTTAAAGCTGCCTGTATATATGTGCATGTGTATATATACCTACATATGTGTGTGTGCACGCACGCACATGCACACATGTGTGCATGTTAAAGTAAAAACCACTAACATTCTGCATTAGGGTAAGAAATGATCAATTATATGTTAAAATCTTAATGTGTAAGCTACTAATGAATGTATGACGCTCTTTGGCATCACCCCCTAGGTGCCAAACCTTCCTTAGCCCTCCAGTCTGGAACACCCACGTCCCTCCCACACACTCCTGTGGTCTTCCAGGATCTCATTTCCTTCCCTCACGAGACTCCCATCATGGACGGTAAGTAATTTAAGAGCAGACGGGGATCCTGATACCATGTACCCCCCAAAATAAGACCTAGCTGGACAATCAGCTCTAATGCATCTTTTGGAGCAAAAATTAATATATGACCTGGTCTGATTTTACTATAAGTAAAATATTTTTACCAACTAACATAATATAAGACCGGGTCTTATATTAATTTTTGCTCCAAAAGACGCAGGAGAGCTGATTGTCTGGCTAGGTCTTATTTTTGGGGAAACAGGGTATGCAAGAAACAGGTAACAACAACACGTGCTCTGAGTAAGAACAGGAATGGCGCTGAGCAGCATACACGTCCATTGTACAGACACGCATGTTCACACGGTATATAAGATGCCCACAAACACGAGGAGAGTACAGAAGGTCTGCTTACACCTCACATGCGGGACATGGTGATTTTATTCACAGAATAGCCTTTTGTTAGGTACAAGCAGAAATGCCGCTGGTGTCCCTGTAACATGGCTGCTCTCCCAAACATGGTTACGAGTAGTGGCCACAGTCAGTTGGTAAACATTGAGATTACCCTGCAGAATCCCATCTTCAACCTAAGAAAATACTTATTTTTTTGTTCAGAAAGTATATCAAGGGGGCATGTAAATTCCCACAAAAGGAGGCAGTGACCCCAGGAAGCCTCAGGGAAGAGAAGCCCAGCAGATGCAAAACACCAACCCAGTAGACAATGCCCCCTTCTAGAAAAATAGGGGACTTGGGTAGTGACCTGGACATTGTGTGTTAATGTTGGGATGATGACTTGTGCCTTGAACACCCCTGGTCTGGGGCTGTGTGTGTGTGTGTGTGTGTGTGTGTGTGTGTGTGTATGGCTGCCACTGGGCTCCTGCTTTAGCTGATTCTGCTGATAATTAGTGCCCTCTAGCAGTCTCAGCCCTTCCCACCCTTTTGGGAGCGTTCCTGCCTACCCGCCACCCCCACCCCGGGTTTCAGAACAGCCCGTCTCCTCCCTGCTCCCAGGCAGCCATACCTGCTTGGCCAGGTAGCCTTGTTTTACCACCGTGCCACTTAACTCCATGGTGCTGAGACTTATTTCTTCCTTGGGATTTGTCTTCTTCTTGTAGCTCTCAGCCTAGTGGGAAGGAGAGCAAGGACTCTGTTACCAAAAGTCCCAGTGTCGGGCTATGGGGGCTACCACAGGGGAAAGGAAAATCCTCGGTACAGAAACCCACTCCCCTGAGGTGAAGCTGTCTCCCAAGCCCTAGGATTGTGGACCCTCTGGCCTCTTCCTTCCCTCTGGGCTGGTGGCAAGAGGAACATGCTCCGTAACTTACAAAAGTGTACAGGGCCGTGGAGTCATCCAGGAACTGCTTGGCCAGATCCCCAGACCGAATGGCTCCTGTGCTCCGGACGCCTACTGGACTGAGGAAGTTCTCCTCCATGAGCACAGAGGCCAGGGTCACAGCCTCCAGACGGTTGGCTGCAAAGCCGTTAGAGATGAGCCAGTCCACCAGGGAGGAGCCTGCATCAGGGCAAGGGCAGCACCAGTCAGATGACAGGCTATAGACCAACGTCCTCAGGGGGGCCTGGCTGTGACCTCATTGACCTTGACCTCCTGGGCAGCCTTGGAGCTCTACCGAAGAGAAGCCTGAAGGCCACACCTGCTACACGGACCTGTGGCTGCCCCCACATGTGGCCATCTCAGGCCAGCTTGTAGGCCAGCAGGCAGCTCTGTCCTCAACACAGGTTGGCCAAGCACAGCTGAGTCCCAGATCACCATGCCCCAGGTTTCCACTGCCTGGCCCCACCCATGGGAGGAAAGGCTCACCTATGAAGGTCTTTTTGTAGGTGCTTCCCTGCTCCATATTGGGGCATGGCCGGATTCCACTGCCACTGTCGTGCATCTTGTCCACAATGCGACTACACGGAAGGTAAGCAAAGGAGAGGGGACCCTCGTCATACTAACAGGTATGAGAAAGGGTCACTGCTACGGGTATTAAACAAATGGTGCTATACACACCACAAAGAAAGGGGTATTCTGTTTTGTGTCAGAATTTGAGAGGTATGGTTTTAGATCATTTCTTTCCTTGCTCATCTAAATGTTCTCATTCCTATACTAGACAGGCATGGCTTTTGTAGTAAAACTAAAGAATTGTGACTTTTAATTTCCAAACAAAGAATGTACGGACATGATTCTCCAGCTACTTCTCAGTCATCCGTCACTTGAATCCACTCATCGGCTGCTGCTCCTCCCTGTACTCACCATGGGTTAGCAGTGCCCTCAAGATGTCAGGGCCTGGAACGGAGTTGTTTGTGAGCCCAGGAAGGGACTCAGACTGTATCTTTGATGGGTATAACACTTCTGCCACCTAGGAAGTTAGGGGTGTTTTCTGCAAGCGGACTGTTGTAACAGTTTCCATAACGGGAACTCCTTGCATACATCCCTACTTTATAGTATCACCTCCACCACTGACCTGCTTTCCTTCTGTTCTGTGAGGCCATTCCTGCCACCAATGGAAGATCTTTTCTCATTTTCTATTTATGTCCTTCATCCAGAAAGCCCCTGAGATGTGACATTGCTTATTCCCATTTGCATCTCCTGAGCATCTAAGCGCAGTGTACGGCATGCAAGAGGCACTCAATAACTGTTGCTTGGTAGGACAGAAGGAAGGAAGGAAGGACACAGGGCAAGAATGCAACTGCTACCAGAACACGTTATTTTTGCCACCAGGCTGCAAACAAGACCCATGACTTGGTGAGTGGGGACTCCTGAAGAGCTGTGACAGAGCCCTGAGCACCCAGGCTGAAACTGAAGGGAGGGTCTCAATGAGCAGAAACAAGAGACCCCAGGAGTTTACGTGGGAGCAGGGCAGGTAGGCAGAGCCATTCTCAGGCAGAGAAAACAATACAAACAGGACAGAGACAGTGGAAGGCCCTGAAGTACAATGGTGGTACGAGTCAGGCCTGCGTCACAGCAGAGCCCCCCTCCCCACTGCACACAGACAGAAGAGGCTGCAGCAAAGCCAGACAGAGTGAGGCACAGGGGATCAGGCACTCACTGCAGGCTGAGGTGAGGGGGCAGCTTGAAGGAATTCTTTAATAAGTGGAGTTGTTGGACTTTCCCCGGCTGCCCAGCATGAATAGCCCCCGTTATCTCAAAGGCCCAGGCGTCCCTCTCCTCTCGAGAACAGGCTTCCAGGAAGTATTCTGTGGCTGTTTGCGTCTTCAGCTTAATCAGGAACTGCAGAAAGACATAGCCAGTCAGACCAGCACTCAGAGGTAAGGTACCTTCTCTATGGATCTAATCATCTTATTAGGAACTGAGCTTCATTACTCATTTTAGTCTTACTAAGAGAGTTTTCATCAGTCCATTCTCTCACGCAAAACCTTCAATGGCTCCCCATTACCTCCATCTGGCCACAGCCATTCTCCCACTGCTCCCTCAGGGAACATTCCCCTTAGGCCACATTGGCCATCTTCATCTCCAAATCTATCCTTATCTCTTCTTTTGCTTTTACTCAAGACCTTCCACCTGCCTGGAACATCTACCTCTCTCCTTTTTTAGATCTTTGCCCGAATCTCAATTCCTCACAAAGCTGGACCTGACTCATACATCCTGTAATGACCTCTTCCTCTTCTTCAGGAATACAGTATTCTCTATGGCTAATAATGTTTGTACAACATTTGGAACTCTGAATGTTTTTCAGTGAACCACTTGCTTTCATAATAAGGTTATTACCTCAAGAAGAAGCGATCTTACCATTTTTTTCCTTGACTCCTCCAATCTAGCAAATTTCTTGGCACGTAATGGGCCCACAGTAAATGACTGAGTCAGATATCTTTTTGATGGTAGGGTTAAAGCTGCCCCTGACTTTTGTAACATGCATCCTCCAGGGAGGAAAGCCATCATATTGAACCCCAAGATAGTAGTAATTACTCACATTTGTGTAGTGCCTCCCAGCCTACAGTGTTTTCACAGACCATTACCTTCATGACTCTCGTGGCAGTCATAGGAGATAATCAGGTGTCATTATTTTATCCCATTTTATAAATAAGGAACTAAGGCTCAGTAGGTTTAATTACTTGCCCAAGGACACACATACCCAGTATATGGTGCAGCCAGGATTTGAACTAGGTTTTTCAACAATAACTCAGCTCTTCCCGTTACCCACACACCTTTACCAAAGAGGCCAGAAGTGGAAGGGTCCGGGGTAGGAAGGAGCTGGGAAGCGAGGGCCTTCACTTACGGGTCGGTTTTCATACTCCAAGCAGGGGCAGGTGATGGTGCAGCCATCCAGAAGGATCTGGCCTTTGGGAGGGGTCACCTTCCGACCCCCCTCGAGCTTGTAGTACAGCAGCGTATTCTGCTGAAGGATGAACCATCGCACCTTCCAGTTGTGGACAATGTGACCCTGAGGACACATAGGAGAGCCCTGTCAGGTGAGGTGGCCAAGGGGATGGCACTGTGTGCAGGGAGAGGTGTCCCATGGCACCGGTAGACAGTCTGTGCCATGAAATCAACTCTCCAACAAGGGGGATGGTATTCTTTTTTTTTTTTCAGCTTAATTTCATTTTTTAATTTTGAAATAATTTCAATTCAGAGAAAAGTTGAAGAATAGCATAAAGAATTTCTTTACAGAACCATTTAAGAGTAAATTTTGAACATAATGCTCCATCACTTCTGAATATTTTATTATGTATCTCCTACCAAAAAAAAAAAAGGTGATATTTCTGACATAACCACAATACAATCATCAACATCAGGACATTTACATTAATATATTGTTTTCAGCTATTCCACAAACCCCTTTCAAGTTTCACCAATTGCTTCAATAATATCCTTAGTGGCCAAAGGATCCAGTCATGAGCAAAGCATTATCTTTGTCTGGATCTCTTTGCCATCTCCTTTGAGTATGCAACAAAGACCTTTGGCATTGGCCTTCTCGTTGCCATTTGGCCTTTTTTCTGGTTATAAACCTCGAAAGACACTGCAAAGTATACAGACGATAAAATCTTATTACAAAGAGGCAACCATTTTTAACATGTATTTCTTTCTGGTCTTTTCTCTTTTTAGTTTTTACTTTCTAGTTTGTTTTCTTGTTGTCTTTAAAATCAGGACCATATTACATATACTTTTATGTTCTAGTTTTTGTTTTGTTGAGCTTTGCTGATCATCTTCTCACACCATTAAATTTCTTTAAAGCATGTTTTTTCATGACTAATAGGTGGATTCATTATTTACTTGTCAATCTCCTGTTGTTTGTCACTGTGGTTTCATTCTTTTCACTATTATAAACAATAAATGATACCTAAAAATAACTCTAGTGGTTATTTCAGAAAATTTCTGAAAGGATACCCCAGAAATGTTAACAGTTGTCACCTCTAAGGGACTAAGATTGGATATGATGTGATAAGAATGGAAACCTAGTTTTCATTTTACGTCCTTGAGTATTTTTCTAGTTTTTAAAAATAATATAATGGAAAATGTATTTAAATTCAAATAAACAAAAATCCTGATGAGATGATTAGGGAAATCACTCATTCATGTATCTATTCATTCAACAATCAATGGCTAAACACTACTGCACCAGGCACTGGGCCAGCAGCAGGGAGACAAAGGTGCATAAGATTTTGGCCCAAGACAGTGGGAGAGACAGATGACGACCCCTCCCAGGTGTTAAGTTCCAGCACAGATCATTGGTGGGGCCCCCCCATGACCCCCACCTTTTGGTATTCACACCCTATATAGTCTCTTTCCACATTGTACAAGGGTTGGTCTGTGTGATGGAGAGAATATGGCCGAGTGATGGTTTGTCAGCTCTAACATTATGTTATAAAAGACTGCAGCTTCAGTCTTGGATGGGTCTCTCTCTCTCTCTCTCTCTCTCTCTCTCTCTCTCTCTCTCTCTCTCTCTTTCTCTCTCTCTCTCCCCCTGATCATGCACTCTGGGGAAAGCAAGTTGCCACAGTATGAGTAGCCCCTTTGGAGAGGTGAGGAACAGAGACTTCCAGCCACCGTCCAAGCCTTCAAGAGATTGCCACATTGGGTAACAATTTGGTTACAACCTCATGAGAGTCTCTGAGCCAGAATCTTATAGCTGAGCTGTACCTGGATACCTGGCTCTCAGAAACTGTGTGAGATAGTAAATATTTGTTGTTAAGCTTTGGGGTAATTGTTACACAATAATAGATAACTAATACAGAGTGTGATGTGAACTCCAAGGAGTTCAGATGGAGGAGGGAGCTCAGAAGAGATGAGAGTGGAGTTAGGTAGGCTCTTAGGAGCCTGATACTGGGGCTGAGGCTTGCAGATTGTGGGGAGTTGGCCAAGTTCAGAAGGCACAGAAGGGAGAACGTAAAACTGCTGCCACTTTTGGAAAACACCAAATAGTTCTATATGGATGGGGCTCAGAAGCGGTGGGGAAGGGATGAGGGAAGTGATGGGGCCCAGTTGGCTTCCGGTTCCATGCTGCAGAGTTTGATCTCTCTGACCAGAGGGGAGTCCTTTCAGGCTTTTAAGCAGGAGGACAGGATTAAGTTCTGATGTTAAAAAGATCATCCTGACCACACTGGGACAGAACAGCTAAATGAAGTAGGCCAGGCTGGAGTGGACAGCTTAGCTGGAGGCTGTTAAAATAATCCACAAAATGGAAAGAGACCACCATTATCCCTGCTCTACAGATACACCATGCCATGCTCAGAGGGTGTAACAGACTGGTCCAAAGTCACCAGGTAAAGGGGGGGGGGGGTCATAGGCCAAAAACACAGTGGTAGAAGCTGAACAAGAACTCCTTCCACCTGGGCATTTTCCTCCTGCTCCAGGCTCCTTGTCTGTAGGCGGCTGGCTAGGGCCAGAAGCCAGATGAACCATGAGCAGTTGAGGTCCCTAGCCCCTTATGGGGGACGGGGGAGAGTGCATAAGCTGGGAGGGCAACCTAGGGGTGGGCTTAAGAGGCACAGAATGTCACAGCTGGAGGGAACCTTTGAAAAAGCCTATGCTACCCCCTAACTGCAATGATGAAGAAACTGAGGCCGAGGAAGATCTTTCCAAGAACCTACAACCCCAAAGAAGCAGAGATGTTACTTATTATGGGTTGAATTATGTCCCCCCAAAAGGTACATTGAAGTCTTAACCCGTGGCACCTATAAATGTGATCTTCTGTGGAAATAGCGTCTTTGCAGAGGTAATCAGGTTAAGATGAAATCATACTGGATTAGGGTGGCGCTAATAACACTAATAGGACAGATGTCCTTATATGAAGAGGAAAATGTGGCCATCGAGAGCTCCACAGAAAGAAGAAGGAGTGATGCGTCTCCAAGCCAAGGGACAAAAGGATCACCTGTGGGAGATAAAAGAAAATACATATGTTGTTCCTGACACAGAGCTGCTGAAACCCATGGACGTTCCCAGGTGGTATCAGTGTCTTTCGTTCTAATGAGGTGACTCTGGGTCCCGCATGGGGGCTGATCACCAGAAAGATGAAGCCATGATTAGAAGCTTAGAATTTGCACACACACATACACACACCCGCTGCCAACTTTTCTTGAGAAGAGAGAAGGGCTGAAAATGGAGTTAATGAATAATCATGCCGATGTGATGAAGCCTCCACAAGATCCTAAAAGTACAGGGTTCGGAAAACTTCTGGGTTGGTGAACACACGGAGGTCCTGGGAGAGTGGTGCACCGAAGAGAATATAGAAGCTACATTTCCCACGTACCCTGCCCTACGCTCGCTTCCATCTAGCTGTTTATCTGTATCCGTTAACATATTCTTTAACAAACTGGTAAATATAAGTTTCCTTGAGTTCTGTGAGCTGCTCTAGCAAATTAATTGAACCCAAAGGAGGGGGTCATTGGAACCTCCCATCTATAGCTGTTTGGTCAGAAACCCAGGTGGGTAACCCAGGCTTTCCACTAGTGTCTGAAGTGTGTGTGGGAGGGGGAGCAGTCTTGTAAGACTGAGCCCTTAACCTGTGGAATCTGATGTGATCCTGGGTAGATAGTGTCAGAATTGAGTGCAATTGTAGGACACCAGCCTGTGTCACAGAGAAGCGCTTGGTGTGGGGGGGAACCTCTACACTTGGTGGCCAGACTGTCAGAACTGAAGTGTTCTGTGTAAAAGTAAAGGAGACTCACAGAGTAAACACACACACACACACACACACACACACACACACACACACGGAAAGAACTGGGTTTTTCCTTACATAGGAAGGGAAACTCTGGGTTTTTCCTTTACAGCCTGCAAACCCCAGAAGCAAAAAAGGCAAAGAAGGATTCCCCCGTATGGGTTTCAGGCGGAGCACAGCCCTGCCAAACCATTGATTTCACACTTCTAGCCTCCAGAACTCCTTCTAGACTTTTTTCTTCTATGCATACTTTTCCTTACTTACACTTTTTATATTTTTACTCTTTAGGTTATAAGATTATAAACATTTTTAACATCTGCATAACCATAATTGACTTAATCATTTGCTTATTTGGGGGCTACACAAGTCGTTTCTAATTTTTCACTACATAAATAACACTTTGTTCAGAAACCTTTGAGGGTGTTTCCTTGGGACAGAGTTCTAGAAATGAAATGTCTAGGCCAAAGCGTGTTAACATTGCCAAGTCAGTTTCTAAGAGTGCTATTCCAGGTATGAACCAGCAGCGATACCTGAAGTGCCTCAGCCTCTTCTTAAAGGAGAAGCAGCCCTGCCCGGGTTGATCCTTGCTTCCTTCCTTCTCACCCTCCTTTAAAGCCAGGCCAAGTGAGCGCCCTGCGTTTCGCCTGGAGCTCCACGTTTTTCTTGTCTGGGCAGAATTAGGAGCCAAATCCTTCATGCCCCTGCCCGTCTCCTGCTTCACTCTCACCCGTGAAGACTGTTCTAGGCTTCTACCTGGGGCCCTGCACCACGTCTGAGCTGTAAACCCTCCTAAATCTATGGGATCCCTCCTACAGCCCTGCAACTTCTCCAGTGAATCCAGGGGCTGCTTTTGCCACCCAGGAGGACAGGCGATATGCGGGAGAGAAAAAGTGGAGATTGATCAGTGGTAGCAGGGGCAGGAAAGGGTGTGGCTTCCATTTGCCTCAGGGTCAGGCTCCAAACTCTTTTGTCTTTGGGTTTGGCTGGAATGAGCGCTTGGTATTTCAGCCAAGCCCCTTCTGTGGTTTTTTGGGGTCAGAACTATTGACTGTCTTCACTTCTCTGCACCCTGGACTCCCTCAGCCTGTCACTCAGGACTGGGCAGCCTGTCCAGAAGAGAACTCACGTCCTGCTTTCCCTCTCATCCTCCCCTGACTCTGTGTGGTGGCGGTGTATTGGTTTGCCTCCACAAACCATGAGGGATTAACCTATCACTTTAATCACAACGGCATGAAGCATGTGTGGAATTTTGTACCTTCTTGTATCCAGTCTGACCCTTGATCCAGCATCAGCTTCCCAGCACTCCCCTTGCTTACAGTTTTGAGCAAACACACCCGCCCTCCTATATCAAACAAAGTGTAACAAAACTTGGCTACCTTACCTACAGACCTGAGAGTGATTTGAGACTTCAGGGCTGATCTGGCCACCAGAGGAGGCCATGGAAGGAAGAGCCCCTTCATTCCTCGTCATCCACCCCCCTTTCCAAAGCTATAAACTCAACAGAAGAGCCAAAAGGCTCATGCCCAGGTTTTAGGTTCTGCTATTATTATGTTAGCATAAATGCGGGTGTGAACATCAATGTTAAAAGAACTTTTAAATATCGAACTTCCTCTTGCCCCTGCTCTTTGGTTCATTTCCTACCTGGATCCCACGTATTGCGTTTTTGTCTGTACTGACTCTTGCTTGCTGTGGGAAAGGCCACTGTGGGGTGATGGGGAACTGGGGACAGAGGTTCCAGTCCCAGCTGTTATCCGCCTGGGGCTCTGGGCAGGCGATTTCATCTGTCTGACCCTGTTTCTTCACATGTAACGGAGTGATAACTATGCCCACGCTGTGGCGGACAGGAAAAGGTTTGGAGTCAAGCTTTGGAGGGGGTTTGATCTGCTGCATCACCCAGTAGGGCCCAGATCCAGAGCAAGCTGCTTCGCCTCTTTCAGCTCTATTTTCCCCCCCGGAGAAAGGGGGTTGTGGTACTGCCATCTATAAGACCGTTGGGAGGATTAAAGGAGACGATGTCTAGGACTTGTGCACAGTACGTGCGGAAGACGCACAGGCTTGCTCCTTGCTCACAGGTTATTGTGAGGAGTACAGGAGACGCTGCATTACAAGAGCCGGCACTGTGAACCACAGAGCGCACTTACGTTAGTTAATACATCATATTTAAATACTAGACTGTTCACATTTTAATAAGTTGTTTTAATTAAGATACTACTTCGGTCGGGAGCCGCCACCCAGAGCCCTTACGCACCAGGCAGGCGGGATTCTCCTCCTTGCCTGTGCCCCGGCCCCTCGTTTCTATCGAAAGCCCACTTTCAACCCCCGTCCACCTGCTCTCCTCACCGACAGGACCTCTGCCCAGCAGAGCCCCAGGCCGCGCGATCCGCCCCGGCGCTGGGACTGGGGGCCCTGCTCAGGTGAGCCGGCACCCGCCCGCAGCGGGCAAAGTCCGGGGGTGCGCCGGCGCGCTCACCCTCTTGACGAGGAAGCCCTCCTTGAGCACGCCGTCCTCCATGTCCCCGCGCGCGCGGCCCTCCGAGTGCGCCGTCCCTGCGCCCGCTTCTCCGCGAGCTGCTCCGCGCCCGCTGCGCCCAGGAAGCGCCTCCGGCTCCGCGCCAGCGAGGCCTCCCTGGCCCGCGTCCAGAACAGAGGCCGCCGGGCCGCCCGGCAGGAAGTCAGACCAGGTCGGCATTTCTGACGTGGTCCCCACCCCGCCCCCGAAGGTGCCCTGGTTAGTCCTCAGGGTACAGAGTCTGCCAACTCAAGCGTCCCGCCCTGGTGTTGCCTCCTGGAGCCTATCCGGCCCCCGCTCTCTCCAACTGGGCAGGGCGCCCCATCCAGTGCCCCCGGCGTGCTCTGCACCTCTTACTATTCCGGTCTTTACCCATCTTCCTCCTCTCCCAGTCTTAACCCGGTGCCTGCCTGGCACTTAGTATATTGCCCTTGAGTAATACTTACGGAATTAAAAGGAACTGAAAGGATTTCAAATATTTGGAGTTATCCCTGAGTTCAATGGAAATGGGGCTGGGAGAGTGGATAGGGTGCAACTAATCTAGGAACTTTTTCGTAGCCTGTGGTGGGGGCAGAGCAAAGTTTCCATTAGTAAGATCACAGGTTTCAGGAAGCAGCAGGGGCTTCCTGCCCCCCAAATAGACCCTTCCTCAAAAAAGTCTGGAACGAAAGATTCCATCATTGGGGCAAAATTTAAGGGAGTACCAAGGAACTCAGTAATCTAGGTAAGTAACATTTTCAGGCAATGTTTTTAAACATTAAAATATAATTCTATATTTTAAAAAATCCATGATGAACAAAATATATCAAAATTTTAAGTGACAACTGGATCAAGGACAGGCCATATCAAGCCTGAAACAAAAGGAAACAGCAGTAATACTGATTGTTTAGTCATCCTCAGGACACAGTCAGTTTAATCATTATTTGCACTGCAGGGTGAAGCACACTATTAGAATGGTTCACCAGGGAGCGGAAAAGGTCCCTGATGCCTAGATGGGAAGAAGGTGTCCCAGGCTGTGGAAAGCCAGCTGTGCCTCTCAGAACCAGCCTGGAGCAGCACCTAAACCACTCCAGGCGCCCTTGCCCTGGAAATGGCCCACTTCAGCCTTCTGCACAGACTGACTTTCAGATATCCCAGCGAGTCCAAAAGCAATGTGGCTTCCACTCCATTTCAGAATGAACATTGGTTCAGGATGTTCTGAAGCCAGGACCTTCTGAAGCCAGGACCTTCTGAAGCCAGGACCTTCTGAAGCCAGGACCTTCTGAAGCCAGGACCTTCTGAAGCCAGGCCAGTAGTGGGTGCCAGGTTTTATTTAATGCACTGCATTTAATGCACCGCAGGTGAGTTTATTATCCCTTTCTTTCCAGCCAAGGAAACTGAAACTTGAAGCAGTTGAAGGTCACCAAGCTCAGATTTTAACTGTAGGGCAGTGTAAATGCACTTGCTACTCAGTTCATGAGTGAGGAAGAGGGGCGAAAAACAATCTGAGGTCTGAAACCTTGCTGGGCTTAAACCTAGGACATGAAGCTGAAGTGGAAAATGCTTATTCTCTTGGGCTCTAACCACGGTCTGTTATTCCTCTTCCTCCCAGATGCCAGGGAAGCAGATAATTGGCACAGAGGCTATTTTGGCCTTACCCAGACACAATCTTCTGAGGCTTAGAAGTGGTGGTGGGGGCTTTGCTTTGGTTTTGGTTTTTGGTTTTTTGTTTGTTTTGGCAAGAGGGGTTCCTGAATGAGTTCACAGAAATGGAAAGGGAGAAGGATTTGGTTCTCTCTCCTGGTGGTGACCCTACCAGGAGGGAGCTAAAGCCTTTGCATGCTTAGAACCTGCTTCCCATCCTAGGGAAGCCCTGGTCCAGCCCACCTTATGTCTGACTCACTGGACCCAGGGCATGAATCACACCCGTCTTCCCCTGGCTGTGGTGGCTAAGCCACTGATCTACCAGGGAACCACACTGACATACGCCCGACTCACCACAGGGAAGAGGATGGAGACAGAGGAAGCAGACAGACAGTGGTGAACAGCTGCGTCTGGGGGGAAGGGAGCGTCAAAAGGAAGGAAACTCAGGACCCAGGAACTTGTCTTGCTCTTCCAGGCAGACGCTTCTCCTCTCTCCCTCTCAGGGCCAGAGACTGATGTGCAAGGGATCCTGCCTGTCTCAGAAGGGCCAAATAATGTCTAGGATGTGTAAGTTGTAGAGAGCTATAAGTTCAGTGTTTGGGTGTACATGATTCAGTCTGATGTGAAACTCTACCATTAGAGAGCCACTTCTTTAGCTATAGATAAGAAACCCCCTGTTTAAAATAGTTACAGTAGAGAAGGGTAAATCATAGAGCCTTCTTCACAGTGACTACCTTGACTCAGTGAGTTTATCAGAATCACAGAATCAGAACCTAACCCTTAAATCATCTAATCTAGGTACTTTGTTTTTATAAGTGAGGACCTCCAAAACCTAGATAAATAAAATGACTTGTCCACAGTCCCACAGCCAGTTAGTGAGGCAAAGTGAGGACAAGCATATAGGCTTAAAGTGTAAGTACTTCAAGCCTTGCTCTCAGCAAATGCAGGCGCTTCCCCCAGGACTGTTCTGCATCAGACAAGACTGCAGAGAGGGAGCGACTGTGCAGGCCAGAAGGAGCTCTGTCTGCAGAACCAGAAAAGACTTTAAACAGTGTTTTTCTTCTGAAAACAAAAATAATTCCTGCTCATTATAGAAAATACCAAAAAGGAGAAAACCACTCAAAGCCATCACCTAAACAGATGATGAGTATTTTTACATGTACATGTATTTTTTATTAAATTTTAAAAGTTTTGAGCCCTGCCTTTTTTCACTTATAATAGCTAATAAGCATCTTATCAAATCATTAAAAATAATTCAAAACATGACTTAATAGCTGTATAATATTTTATCATGTCTGCATCGTAACATATTTACTCATTTCCATTTAGGTTGGATTTCCTGTTTCTCTGTGTAAAGGATGCTACAATAAATATCTCTGTATATAAACATTTTGCCACATCCCTAATAATTTCCGATAAATGTCTAGAGCATAATTTTAGGTTGAAGGGTATAAATTTTTAAAATTCTAGATACGTATCACCAAATTGTTTTCTAGAAATGTGCCACATGATGCCTTCACCAGAAGTGTATGATAAGGCCAGTCTCAGATGTCTACACCGCATTAAGTGTCGTATTTCTAGAAACCTTTGTTGATTTGATCAGAATCAACAGAGACCATCCCAGTTGCACATGCGTTGTGTTGTATCTGTCAGGGTAGACCCCTAGGGAATCCTTAAGAGTCAGCCAACTGGAGGAGGTTCCCCTGGAAGTGACTCAGAACTGAGAACTTGCTGGGCAAGAGGGCAGTGAGAGGCCCAAAGTAAGGCACAACTACTAGAAAAGGAGGGTGTGTGGGGTCCTGAACAGGACAGGAGAGCGCTCTAAAGGCACTTAAAAGCTTGGGAAGAGACAAAAGGGGGAGGAGAGAGGAGTTAGAAGTGGAGGCAGCAGGAAAAGCTGGAAGAGAAATTTTGCTCAATTCATGGCTTTGCCCAAGGCCATCAAATTGCCCTGTTATAGCCAGAAACATACCCATTCATTCATCCATCAATTCATTCATTCATTCATTCATTCATTCATTCACTCACTGGAGCAAGAGACTTGTATTGAGTATGTCCTATGTACAAAACACAAACCAAGTGCCATGGGCAATACACAGGCCCTGCTCCGAGGCCTCACACATTTTGATTGACCAGGAATACAGTCGTGTTTTGGTATCCATGGGGAATTGGCTCCAGGATCCCTGTTGTTACCAAACCCTGGGATGCTCGAGTCCTATATATAAAATGGGGTAGCATTTGCATATAACCTAATTACATCCTCCCATACATTTTTTTTTTAAGATTTTATTGGGGAAGGGAACAGTGTGTACTTCCAGGCCTTTTTTCCAAGTCAAGTTGTTGTCCTTTCAATTTTAGTTGTGGAGGGTGCTGTTCAGCTTCAAGTTGTTGTCCTTTCAGTCTTAGTTGTGGAGGGTGCAGCTCAGCTCCAAGTCCAGTTGCTGTTTCTAGTTGCAGGGGGCAGAGCCCACCATCCCTTACGGGAGTTGAGGAGTCAAACCAGCAACCTTGTGGTTGAGAGCCCACTGGCCCATGTGGGAATCAAACCAGCAGCCTTCAGAGTTAGGAGCATGGAGCTCTAACCGCCTGAGCCACCGGGCCGGCCCGCCTCCCATATATTTAAAATCATCTCTAGATTAATGCTAATAGCTACAATGTAAATGCTAGGTAAATAGTTGTTATGCTGTATTGTTTAGGGATAATGACGAGAAAAAAGTCTGCACATGTGCAGTACAGACACGACCATCTCAGGCCTAACTACACAGTACACATCAGCAACAGCATAACATGTGTTGTTGTTTTTTTAATATTTTGATCAGAGGTTAGTTGCGTCGTGATGCTGAACCCGCAGATACAGGGGCCAATTTTATCACCCTGGTCTGCCACAGCTGACAGGGCAGGCCCACCAACACCGAGTGTGGGTTCCACAGCAGTGCTTCTCACACCATCTGTGGTGAAGACCAGTGTTTTTCATTTCCCCTGAGTCATGCACAGTTGCGTGTCCTACTATGCATGACTAGAACACAGCCGCCACCTTACACAACCCACCAGAGACTTCTACATCACCCAGACTGGTCCATATTCTGTTCAATGAAACGAGGCCTCAGTCATGCACTTGGCAATGCCCAGTTGCCATAAGTTTCCAAACTTACTCTCAATTTCTGTTCTATCTTGTACTAAACAAATCACTCTTGAGAAGCATTGGTTCTGGAATCTAAAGCATGGGTTCAAATCCTGCCTCTGCCACTGCATGACCTTTGGCAAGTGACTTATTATCTCTGATCCTTATTTTCCTCATCTATAAAATGGGGTAATAGTAATAATAGTAATAATAATAATAATAATACCTATCTCACAGGGTTATTGGGTAAAGTAAATGAGCTCATGGAAGTTAATTATATAATGCAGTACCTGACACAAAGTAAGTCACTGCATTTTATAATGGCACTGGTGGTTCCCCACCAATGAGTCTAGTCTGTGTGTCTAGTCTAGATACACAATAAATTTTCTCAATTCCTTCTGAGCCCAACCTTGTGAGGCTAGTAGAACTATTGGTGATAAGTACTTATTAAGTTATGGATAAAATATTAAAGCTGAGCATGGGGTAAAGAAGGGAGTTTATATTTACTATGTTCCTACTATGTGCCAAAGACTTAACATATGTTATGTCATATAATCCTCAAAATTCCCCTGTGAACTAGACATTATACCCATTCTGTAGATGGAAATGAAGATTCAGAGGAGTTAAATTCCTTGGCCAACATCACAGAGCTAGTACGTGGCTGAGGCCAGGTGAAAATGTAGACCTGTCTGATTCCAAGTCTTCCACTACTTCACACTTGTCTCCTTTGGCCAACGGGTGTTCTCTCTTCCTTAGGAGGAATCCCCTCAGGCTAAGTCAGGGGGCTCACTGTGGTAGATCGCATTATTGTTCCTGATTATTCATTGCCCTATCCTTGCAAAAGAATTATATATCCCTGCCCCAAGTCACTCGCAAGTGACTTGAATGGGTCATGTGACTTGCTTTGACCAATGGAACATCACCTGAGTATCCCAGCCAAAGCTTTAAGCACCATCACTTGGTTCCACCATTGTTCTTTTCCTGTGCCACAGCCCAGCATGGCCCAGATAAGGGGCTGCTCCTACAGCTTGGGTCCAGAAATGAAGATGACTTGAAAAGAGAGCTTCAAGTGCCAAGTGAGAAGTAAGCCTTTTTGTTGCAAACATTGAGATTTGAAGTGTTGTTTGTTACCACAGTGCAACTTAGTGAAAGCTAGCTGATACATACTCTTCTCCATTTCAGCTGTCCCATCACACCATAATGGACATTACAGGGCAATGCCAGAAGAACTATATGGCTGGGAGCATTTCCCTGACATGGAGGGGTAAAGTGCCCTTTCATTAACATCCTGAAACCCACCTTCCTCTTCCACTGGAAAAGCTGGAATACCTTGAAAGGGTTGTCAATCTTTCCAGGGTCCTTAGCCAGCCTTTGGTGGGGGAGAGCCTAGACTCACTGGTGGGAAACCACCAGTGCCATCACCTTGCTTACTCCCCCAGAACCCAGCCCTGAAAGAGACATGCCCATTGGCAGCTGTCTCATGGCTAGGAGGGGTTGGGGGTAGAGCAGGGGTTGATTCATAGCATGACTCAGCTGTGCAAGCAGGCAGAGCTGGACCTGTTTAATATAGATAAGGGCCCTTCCCTCCATCTCTTCCCCCTTCCCTACCCATCCCCCCTTCACTCCCCTTCCTAAATGTTATTCCTAGAGGGTAGGCTTTCTTTTTGCTTATTTTGTGTGGGTAAAAATGCAAGGGGCATACCTTGGCCTGGGAATGTGTGAGGAACCCCAGCAGGAAGGGGGGTGACCATGGTGCCATGCCACCATGTCACATCTGGTCACATCTTCTCTCCAGGTCTCAGAGGCTCCCGTCTGGCTGCTTATCAGAATAACCCACGTTCTCTTCCTAGCCCTGCCCAGGGCCACAGCGCACAACACTGCATGGAGAGGTCCAGGCTCCACAGTCCACAGCATGAGCCCCACCTGGGGCTGCATTCCCCCGAGAGAGGGAAGATTTTTCTTCACCTAAAGGCTCTCTCTACTTGCCTAGCCACATCCCAGCAGGACTACATCTGCCCAGAGGCAATGCGCCTTTTTCTATTTTCTAAAAACGTAGGAGGGACCATGTGCATTCCCAGCAGATTCTGCTTCTAGGGTTGAGGAATCCTCGTTTTAGAAATCTTGCCAGGTAGAGAAAGAATCTCAGAAGGTGAGTGGGTTCTGGGAACCCCAGCCCTGGAGAATCTCTGAGCTTCTCTGTCCTCCTCTGGGAAAGGTCCTCGGAACTCCAACAACATTGGTTGCCAGCTGAAAATCAGCTCCCTTGCTAAGGGGAGCCCCAACTAGGTCCTGACCCAGGAGTTCTTCCTCTTCTGCCTCAGCCAGTGGCTCCAGCTGAACTCAGGTGAGCAGGCAATCTCCTACCTAGCCGCCCACCTGCTCTCTGAGGCTGGCATAAAAGCGTCCTAGCGCCCAACTAATTGTGACGTCCCACGAGCACCACCGACTCTCCGAGTGGTACAGGTGCAGGGTCGACACCTGAAAGTGCGTGTCTCTTTAAATCTTGCGCCCTAGCTTGCCCCGCCCTAGTCCCGGCAAAGTGAGGACCACATGTGGATGCAGCGTCTGAATTAGTGTTTCTGACAGCGTATGGTGCGTCGGTCCACGCTTTTCTAGGATTGGGGCCCCTAGAACCCCACCTCCTACAAGCAGGGTGAGTCTCCTCTGACTTGAAGATCAGACATTGAGGTCTTTCCTGTGCAATTATGAATACGTTTCCAGTAAATGCAGACATGGAAGAATATAGCAAATAATGATTGAGATTGTAGGCTCTGGATGTGACCTTGTTAGAGTACAGATCTGACTCTGAAGGGTTATGTCGGGCCTGTGACTCTGCATTTCTAACTGGCTCTCAGATGACATGAATGCTATTGGTTAGGCACCACGAGAGTTAGCACAGCTCCTCTAAAGGGAACCAGCTCCTTGAACCCTGGACTGGCTGCCTCATTTGCATGGCCCAGTACAAAATGAAAAGGTAGGTTCCCGGTTTAAAAATTTAGAATTTCAGCAGAGTATTCAGTGCTGGGGCCCTGTGCCGCTGTCTGAGACTCATAAGGTTGAGAAGATTAAAGAAGGTTAGTTAGCTGTGGAAAACACCTGGCACCTGTGCATGGTAATTCCTGATAAGTTAGTGATCATTGCCCAGCCCCGGACAGCCTCTCCCTGAACACATGGACTGTCAGACTGTGAGCTTATGTAGACCAACCTTCATTTTACAGAAGAGGAAACTGAGCCCCATAACAGGAGCTCAAAGAATAAATGTTGGGTGAATGGGGAGGCTTGTTGAGAGTCACACGTAGGCCTCCAGTCTGCCAGGCCATGGCTTTTCCTTCTGGGCTTCTCAGTGGGGGGTGAGAGGAGGTGATGATAGCCAGGAGGTAACACAGCATCTCCCAGAAATGCTGAGGTGAGTGTGAGACTGTCTAGTTCACTGAGGGTTGGCCCTGTATGAATACAGTCCTAACCATTGGATCACTCATCTGGTGGACTTCTAGAGATGTGTGTTCTGAGCCCATCACCAAGAGCATGAAATTCTGCAGGAACTGCAGAGATGCCCTCAAGCACATTGCCTCCGAAACAGATCCAGGCTGCTGTGTGCTTTGTGGGTTCCTGGTGTACTTTCCAAAGTTTCTCTATCTCTTCCCTATTGCCACTTCTCTTTGCTGTCAGGGTGTCGGTCTCCAGCAGCTACTCTCTAAATTGTTTACAATCTGATTAGAATCCAACAAATAACCCAGGCTATTAGAATGGTGGTTAAAATAAGGATACATGACATTGGAAAGCACTAGTGCTTTCATCATGAGACAACTATTTCAGCTTCTCCAGGCTTTTATTTTTTTTCAGCTGATTTCTGATTCTGTGCTTTGTTTTGCACATGAGTGACGTTGCCATATATTGAATTCTGGATGATTGAGTTATTACTGTAGGAATAAGGAAACTGATAACAGAAAACTCACAGGTTTTAAAAAGTATTGCCATTATTAGTATTTTAGTTGTCATTATTATGATAAGAAGATTGATAGTGACTTTCCATGGTCATTCTGAGAACTGGACCAGCTCTTCACTTTCTATTACAAATCAGGGAAATCCATGGTACAGTGGCAATTGTACCTTCTCTCTCTAGAGGCCACCATCAGTCAGTTTATATTGAAGACCATGCTTTGCACTTGACCCCAATTGCACTTTGACAGGGATGGGGGTGTAATATGGCCAGAGATGTGAAGATGGGGTAGAGAAGCTATCCAACCCTCAGATTTGCGTCTACCCTAAACCAAGGCACATATCATGGCCACTTCTTCCCTCCCTCCCTCTTACCCCTCAAGGTGTCTTGTGATTGGCTTAGGAAGGGAGAAATGGGTGAGGCTCAAGGTATCAGCCCAGCCAATTAGCCCAAAGGACTGAGCCAGGCAACCGTCCTCCTCCCAGAATGGTCCTCCCCACTTTCCTCTCTAGCCTGACCGTGCTTGTCTGTCAGAACCACCTCTGTGGCCCCTCTTCTGAAGCCCCTCCAGCTACCCCCAGAATTGTAGCTCAGCCCTGTTGTCACCACAGCTTAATAGTAATCATAATAGTAAGCTGCCATATTTGGGGCACTGTGCTAAGCCGTCCATTAATCTCAACAGCCCTACGAGGGTAGGTGCCATTATTGTTTGCATTTGCAGTTGAAGAAACAGAAGTAACTTGTCCGGGTTGTACAGAGCTGATTCCAAAATCTGGGCCTTAACCTCAGAGGTATACTGGTGTAGTGTATCTTATTCTATGGAGATGATCTCCTGAGGAATAGACCAGCACAGAGGCCTGAGGCTCCAGTCACTTCCGAAAAGAAGGAAGGAAGGAAGGAAGGAAGGAAGGAAGGAAGGAAGGAAGGAAGGAAGGAAGGAGATAAAGGCATTTTGGAGGGCAGTCATCTCTGCAGCACAATTCCAGGGAGCTGCCTGGGATGCAGGGCTGAAGTGCTCTGCTTCTCCTGTGGCTGTGGCCTGCTCAGGACGCTGCTGGCTCCTGGAAGTAGACTCGGGTAGGAAGCCTGTCACCTAGATGCCAAGGTCTCTGGGAAGTAGGCCTGGTGGAGAACAGTCCATATTTCTTCCCTCATGACCAGGGACAACTTGAGGGAATGCAGTATTCCAGAGATGCTTGGGGAGGGCAGACCTGGGCCTGGAACGGCACAGCCCCCCCCCCCATGCCTTTGTAGAGCAGATTCCCTGGGAAGCCCATTTGTTTTGCCCACCAAGTCCTTGTCTTAGTTCCTGAATCAAGGGAGCAATCAGGGTTGCATGTCCCTCTGCCCCAAAGGCTGCACCCTTTCTTCTTGTAGCTTCACATGAACCTTCTTCCTCTTCTGCCTCAGAAGCAACACCAGGGGGGCCTTTCCCCTGGGGGTCCTGAGTAGGACTGGATTCTAGGATTGTAGACTGCCCCTGGCCATGCTGTCTCACGGATGGGGCAGCTTTGGGATCTCTCTGGTGGGCTCTACGTTTGTGTCTTTACCCCCAGGTCCAGCCCTGCAAGTGGTAAGTTTTGATGAGCTCGTTTAGAAAGCCTGAAAGGCTAGACCCCTGGCCTGTCTACCACTCATATGTATGCATGTGCTCACATACACACACAGGCACACACACACAGGCACACGCTCACACAAGCATACGCTCACAGGTACACACACACAGGCACACACACATAGGCACACACACAGGTATACACACAGGCACATGCTCACACAAGCACATGCTCACAGGCACACACACACAGGTATGCACACAGGCACACGCTCACACACAGGCACACACACACAAGCACACACACGGGCACATGCTCACACAGGCACATACTCACATGCCAACCTCCCAGTGAGTCTCTAACTGGCAATTCGTTTCATTGTCTTGGTCCAGGAATGAGGTGACAAGTAAAATAAACAGACCTTCTGTTTACATGTGGCCCTTTTCTCTAAGCCTGCATTGTCCAAAAAGGGAAGGGCATAACCCCCGAGGTTTGTGCCAATAGAATCTTCTTTGCTGATGGAAATATTCTGTGTCTGCTCTGTCCAATACCACTAACGACTATTGAGCACTTAAAATGTGGCCAGTATGAAAAAGTGAAGTTTAAACTTATTTCATTTTAATCAGAATTTATATAGCCACATGTGGCTAGCAAATTGGACAACACAGATCTAGACTGGTAGGGATTATCATACATTCCATATAAAAACGCCGGACCCAGGGCCTGATAAGTGGAAGTGGATGTGTAGGACAAACTATTTAAAATTGGGACTAGACTGCTAATTCCTGGACGCTAGATCTGTGCTTGAGCCCTAGCTCAGGTTTAATAACTTCATCTTTGTCCCTCTTTTATGCATTTTTATTTCTAATCCTCACAGCAACTCTGTAAAGATCATCTTACTCCCTTTTTGCAGATGAGGCAACCGAGGCTCAGAAAACTAAGTGCTGGCTCCAGGTTGTGCAGCAAGCTAGGGTTCAGCCTTGCCTCCAGCCCCCAGAGCTGTCTGGTTCCAAAGCTGGGCTCCTCCCACTGGGCAACACTTCCTCTCCTTCTGCCTTTTGAAGTCAGTTCATCTGGAGGGTGGCCCAGCCCTCCCACACAGCCCGGGGCACCTCTGTGAGAAACTGGGAGGAAGGGAGTGGCTGGCCCACCCACAGAGCCCAGCCTGCACCCCAGACATCTCCCAGGAAGAGCCCACAGGTTTCTTAAGGAAGAAGCCAGGAGACTACTGTGTGGGAGGTGGTGTCCAGGCCCCTCCGCCTGCCCAGAATTCTTTGCTTGCTGTTTGAATTCCACCAATGACAAGCAGGTTCTCTCTTTCTCTCCTCTTTCTCCCCCTCTCAGAAGAAAATATGGGAGAAAATAGCTTGGTTCCTGGAGAGGAAAAGGAGGTTTTGATCGGAGAGAGAGTCCTCTGAAGAGTGGATAGAGGGAAGGGCAGGCCTGTGTGGAACCCCAGAATGGGTGAACTTGAATCAAAGAGCCTTGACACAGGGTTCCTGGTGGGCAGTGTGGGATGAGCAAGGAAACAGGGGAGAGAGAGAGGAACACTGGTTGGCCAGATTTGGGGGAGGCACGGAAGGCATACTTTTCAATCCAATTAAACTGTTTCAGGCTCTCAAGCCAGCCTGGTTCCCTCCTGCCCCAGGGCCTTTGCATGCATAGCTCCCTGTACCTCCAATCCTCTCTAGCTTCTGCTTTGTTCACCCCTCTCTCCCTCCTTCAGCTCCCAGCTTAAAGATCACTTTCTCAGGGAGGTCTTTCTGCCTCCCAGGCTTTATATTGAATGTTGTATGTTCTCACAGCATCTGCACCTTTCCTCCACGTGTTTAGCTCAGCTTCTAATGATTTACCTGTTAGGATTACTATTGGACTAATGTCTTGTTGCCTCACTGGATGTTAAGCTTCATGAGAACTAGGACCATATGTGGTTTTGCTCTTGATTTTAGCCATTGCAACTCATTGTAATGCCTGGCACATCAGTGCCACTTTGTAAAAATTGGAGTTAAATAAATGAAGGTGAAGTGGGTCCATCCACCCCGGACTTCCTGCCCCTTTCCACAGAGAGCTTGAGTTTGTCCAGACTGGGTACCAGAATTGTGATTTGTCCATCCTCAAGTCCCCCTTCCTTCTCTCATACATGGAAGAAAATCAGTTACAGTGTTTTGGGCTGCAAGTAACCAAAACGACAACCAATAGAGGCTTAAACCCTAGGAAGGTGTTTTTATTTAACTCACAAGAGGTCTGGATGTAAGTGATTCCAGAGTGGATTCATTAGTTCAATGCTGCCATCAAAAACCAGGCTTTTCCCATTTTTCTGCCATGATCATCAGTGTGTTTGTTGCCACAGCAACAAACATTACATTCTCTCAAAACAGTATCCCAAACAGGAAGGAAAGAAACAAAAAGGGGATTGGGAGGGTAGTTGTATGCAAGATTGAATTAAAAAAAGAAAGTGGCCATCTGTATAAACCTTTAGGATAGTACTTAAGCTATTGCCCTATAGTTATTTCTTTAGCTATGACCACCCCTCCCCAGTATCCTCCAACCAGCTTCTTCATAGCAGAGACTGTATTTGGGGTATCTCCTTTATCAGCCCCTTGCACAGCCTAGGGACCCACGGTGCTTTCAGAAGGGGGAGCCCTTCAGGGAGGCAAGAGTAAGAGGTGGGGAGGGGCACACAGTGGGGAGAGGCTGTGTTGTTGCTAGTGGGGAACTCAGAAGGAAAGTAGGCATCAGGATGCTTGTAGCACAGCAAAGAGGAAATGGTAAATCTGAGAAAAGATGGGAGAGAGTTGTGGCAAACACTGGCACAAGGGGAAGGGAGCTGCAAAAAAGGGAAGGGTGTAACCCCCGAGGTTTGTGCCAACGCATCTTCCTTTGGATCCCAAGTGTTCCTTCCATCTCAATGGCTGTGTTTTCCTCCCAGAGAAGGCGAGAGTGTGACTGTCACCCTACTCAGAAGTGTATAGTGCAAGTGAGCCCTTGGGTGGATATTTCTGATGTTTCCTGCAATAGTTGGGTTTTAGATTCACCTCCCTCTTCTTACCTCTTATGGTCCAATGGAATTGAATGCTCAACACCAGGCACTTTTTTAAAAAGTGGAGGGAGAGAAGCTATGATATCGGGGTAGTTAAGAGAGAAGGAAGTGGAACCGATCCCCTCTTTCGCCCTTGTCTTCCCTCTCCTGTCCATCTGGCATTCTCCTTAACCCTGGGTCATGACCTGCCTGAACAGGGTCCCTGCTGAGGCTTCCATGAGAGGGTAAAGCTGACAATGTGGGGCGGGCTCTCAAGGCACCATCAGACGGGGAAGGACAGGCTCACTGGTGTGATCTCACCTTTTGCTGGAAGTTGGTTCCCCCGTGGTCCTAGCCCAGCTCCCCACCAGTGCATCCTCCCTCTCATTGCCTTATTCCTTCCCACGTTCTACTTGGAAAGAAAGGACATTATCCCAACTTGCTCAACTGCTTTTTCTTGCCTGAAGAAACAAAGTTTAATTCCGGGAATGGAATCATCTTAATGGCTGGCTTATGCCACCCCAAACAAAACATCTCTAAGTGGTTTCTCAAAATAACACATCAGAACCCAAAACACACTCAATAGCAAACATTTAAAATATTCAGTATGACTCTCAGATTACCTTTTCCTGCAGAAAGATGATCAGAGCAACAGTCTCTCAGATATTTTCCACACAAGGGAGAGTATTGTTGGGTCTGATAGCATCTCAGCCAAGCTACCGAGGCGGGAAGAGGATTTGAGCCTCACCCTCTGGGTTTTCAGTGATCTCAGAAAAGGAGTTAGGAACCAAAGACTAGGGACCATGGCTGTGAGACCTTTGAAAGTATGGGAACCTCTGTAACTTGTTCTGTTGGGGGTTTCATTATCTGCCACGACCTTCACTATAGGGACAAATGATAAGCCTCTCAAATGGGCAAGTGTGATTACCTTCCATAGTGGCAGAGAAAGGGGAGACGTATGCTGGTTTGGGGATAGTGTCTGGTTTTAAGAGGAATTGAAAGTGTGGAGATTCCCAGGGTGTGTAGCTTAGAAGCAAAGGCAACTCAGAGCAGCTGTAGGCCAGGGAGCCAAGACCACTGTGTGAAGAGGGGAGAGAGTGGACAAGCTGAGGGCAGTGGGCTGTCACATTCTCCAGCGCACTTCCCGGCCCTCTGGCTGGAGCAAGGCCCCAAGGCCCCAAAGGAGTCAGAACTCACCCAGTCCTCCCCAGGCATCTCCAGGCTCCAGGACCCTTTCTTCCTCCCATTAAGAGAAATTAGATGAGCCAAAGAAATCTGAAAGGGACCTGGGCGTCAGAGGTGTCTGGGGAAAGTAGGGGGAGATATGCTCAAGGTGGCTGAAGACTGTGGAGGGCTGGAGAACGTACTCAAGCAAAAAATCTGTACTCTAATATTTGTGACAGTGATTTAGAATTGTGAAGCCCTATCCAAACACTATTATAAAATCTCAATGTCAGCGCGAAATTTTAAGAGAAGAACTTCTGCCCAGTGGCCACTAGGGGGCAGCCAAGTCCCACATGGTTGACACGGTCCCTAGCTGGGTAAGGTCGACCTTAGTTTACCAAGGGGAGGAGGGAAAGAGGGAGCAATCCTAGTGGGCTGTGGCCATGGACATCCAGCCATCAGTGGACCCTGTGGCCCCCAGGCAAAGCTGAAGCAGGTCACCTTTGTTGGGTGCTTCCTTCCTTCCTTCCTGTCTGGAATCCCCACGCTACACCCAAAACACACTCAGACTGAGCTTCTTGTCTGTTGCCTGTGGTCCCACCCACCTGCTGTTCCACACAGCTTGTGCTAGAACTGACCTGCCTCATCCAATTTTAGTTTTTAGTCCCTTGAGTTCTGCTAAAATATTGGCTGATCTGAGAAAATCATTTGCACTGAGGAGCTAATGGCAGATGACAATTCGCATTTTAGCCCATCCAGGGGATTTGATCCCTAATAATGGTGATTTAACGTTAGTTTCCTCAGGCCACTGCATTGAGGGATAGTAACTGTAAGACAACATATGTTTCTGGCATATTCTGCCACTGTTATGGAATCATCCAAAAGTCTCTTCCACCAATTTCTGAGACTTCCCGGAGGGTGTCGTACAGGAGTTCCACTTATGTGCCAGAACTCCAAGTTTCTATTACAACATTGAGGTGACCCACTTGTCCCCCCACACAAAACCCAAAGTAGTGTCTTGCTCCCCATTATAATAATACAATTAACACTTATATAGCACTTATCATATGCCTGGCACTTTCCTAAGTACGTATTTATATACATTTAGTCTTCATAACAACCAGTAGGGGAAACTTGTTATTACCCTACAAATGAGAAATTTGAGAAAACCAGAGAGGTTAAGTACTTTGACCAAGGTCACACAGCTGGTAAACAGAAGAGCCAAGATTCAAACCCAGGCAGTCAGTCTCTGCAGCCAGGTTTTTAACCAGTGCACACACTGCCTCCTCAGAGAGCTTGGGAAACTGCATTTTCAGCCTCTACTCACAACTTCCTTTCTCACTAGGACTGAGTCTGAGACAGACTCTTGCGCTACTCAGCACTGCCCCTTCCTTCTGACCTCAGAATCTCTGTTTTTCAGGTAGACTTCAGGGCCTGGCATTCCTTCTTTAGTATTAGTTATCTACCAGGCTGCTTCTACCGACAAGCTCCCTGCAACCCCTCCCCACTGCTGCTCTGGAGATCTAGACCAGGAGACAGACAGGCTTGGAGAAGCCAAGTGGACATTTGGCAGCCTCTCTTGCCTTACCCTGTATGCAACCACCTCATGTGATGGTCTTCATGGCAAGTGGAATGACCCCTTTTGGGTCAAAGGAATCATAGGACCATAGAGCTAGAAGGAATAGCAAAGCTAAGACCCATCCTCTCATTTTATATCAAAAAAGAGGCCACAGAGGTAAAATAACTTGGTCAAGTTCACAAAGCTCAACTGGGCTGAAGCCATGACTAGAAACTAGATCATTCTGTTAATAACAACAACAATATGTAACATTTATTAAGCACTTACTGCATGCCAGACGCCAACACTAAGCCCTTTATGTGCACTGTCTTCTTTAATTCCTTTAGCAGCCCTGTAACCCAGCTCTGCTCTAGCTTCATTTTACAAATGAAGAAATTGAGACTTCAAGAGATTAAGTAACTTGCTCAAAAATCACATGGCTTGTAAACAGTGGAACTGGGATTGAACCCAGGTTTGTCTTGGACTCCAAAGTGGCTGCTCAGAACTATTATGGTGTAAAGGGAATCAGCATCCTTATTAAACTCTTGCAAGAGGAGAGCAAGCCTGGTTGTGGCTTGGTGGGAGCCAAGGCTCTGATATAACAGCACATGGAGACAGGCCACAATCATACATTCCAGGCCCCTCTTACGCTTGGCAAAGCCACACACCTTGGATGACATGAACCCAGAACTGCCTGGGACCGACGCTGAATCCTGTGTGCAATTTAGATTTATCTCTATAAGCTGGGGCTGGGGAAAGGTAGGTTACAGGGGATGATGACACCAGGGCACAGCGCGGGGGGAAGCTGCTGTGGGTGAGGCAGGATCCTGGCCTGGTGGCTCTGACAACAACCAAGCCTGGTGAAAGCATGCGTGGCCCGTGCCTGGTGCCCGACTGGTATGTCTGAGAGCTCCAAAGGAGAGGGCTGTGAGGCAAAGCTGAAAGGGCCTTCCCATTGGGAACGCAGGTGACTTTGCTGTAAGCCCTCCACCCAAAAGAAGGAAGGGGGGGCTTTCTCTATCCGCAGACTGGCAACCTAAGTGGGATGTCATATTGACCAGCTAGTGTCAGTGGTGTCAAGGGGATAGAGCTCAGGAGGCCAGTGGTGACAACTGGAAGAGCTGGAATCTTAGCAGTGAGTGGGCTGATGCAACTCTCAGCTGTGGCCCCAAGACATAGAATCAAGGGGAAGGAACGAGATAAGACCTCAGGACCTTGGAGGGCCTGCTTAGCACCTACCCACGGGTGGTGCAAAGAGCTTCATTCAGTGGACCATATGGCTCAGCTTCCCATTCTGATTCCGTGGGGACTTCGATCAAAGCAGTCCCTTCTAGCTATGCCTAAGACCTCAACGTGCTCTGGGAATATGCCATCCCCAATATGCCTTTGTCTTTACATACAACCCTGTAAGTTGCCCCAACCACTTGGCAAGAGGGTTCCTAATCTCTCTAGATTTCAGAAAGATAAATCAGACAATGTGAAATCCATGGCAAGGCTGGACACCGAATTCTAGGTTCCAAACTCTGGGTTAACAGGAGAAAAAAAAAAGGTTCAGGAGGTGTGAGCTCTCACACCAGATGATCAGGGACAGACAGAGGTTCCCACTCGAGGACCATCAGGACGCACACTCTAGATGTCCTCTTTGGGTGATGTCGGAACCAGGCACGCAGTTTGATTTACCTTTTCCCCTTCATTGCACATAAAAAATGTTTTGTTTTGTTTTTTAACACATTATTTTCAAAATATACATGGAACAAAAAGGGGTACGGTGAGGAGCAGTGTCTTTCTTACCCTCTCACCCTGTTCCTCCCATCCCACAGTCAATCACTGTTGACAGTAACATCTGCCCAATGTTTTACAGTTTAAACAATGATTTCCCATAAACTAGCTCATCGGATCCCAGCAATAACGCCCTAAAATATGTTAGGGATAAACTTTTATTGCCTCCTTGTACAGACTGGGAGTCCAGCTGAAGGAGATTAAGTGACCTACTCAGAGTTACGCTTCTAGTAAACGGCAGAGCCAAGATTTAGACCCTGGTGGTCTGAGCCCAGCTTCTGAGCCCTTTGAATTACACCACGCTGCCTCCCTTGGTAAAAGAGTTCTGGGTTCTCAAAACTTGGAATCTGCCATAAATAGTTCGCCTTCTACAAAGAGAGACTTGTTGTTGGTCAGGAAACAGGAAAACTCTCATCATTTCTTGAGTATTTACATTCCAGAGGGGACTGTTCATTCTCTGCTTTGAGGCAGGTTTACGTCTGTGTTTTAGATAATCCTACAATTAAAAGTCAGCATTGGGGAAGCTTTTAGGCAAGACAGAGGATCCTGCGTGGGCTGGTTTCCTAGGGCTGCCTAACACAGTACCACAAACCGGGTGGCTTAAAAATCAACAGAAATGGATTCTCTCACAGTTCTGGAGGCCAGAAGTCTGAAATCAAGGTATTGGCAGGGTTGGTTCCTTCTGGAGGCTGTGAAGGGGAATCTGTTCCAGGCCTCTCTCCCAGCTTCTGGTGGCTGCTGGCCATCCTTGGCGTTGCTAGGTCTGTAGAGGCATCACCCCAATCTCCGCCTCCATTGTCACATAGTGTTCTTCGTGTGTGTGTGTGTGTGTGTGTGTGTGTGTGTGTGTGTGCGCGCGTGCACGCGCGTGTTCTCTTTTGTAAAGACACCAGTCATCGGGTTTAGGGCCCACCCTAATCCAGGATGACCTCATCTTAACTAATTACAGCTGCAAAGACCCTATTTCCAAATAAGGTCACCTTCTGAGGTTCTGTGTGGACATGAGTTTGGAGAGGATACTTATTCAACTTAGTACATGATAGCTTCCTGTTTTGTTCAGTAAATAGGGTTGGCACTTCTAGAATACTCTGCGCCTTCCTTAACCAGCCGTGTCCTAACCCAGGAAGGTGGTGCTGGGACAACTCTGCCCATCTGACAGGGGAGGAAAGGAAAAGGGAGTAAGACAAATGGAGGTATCTTCAGAGCAGCTCATAGACTGCTGCTGGCTGAAGCCCAGAGACAGCATGTGCTGGGCCTGGGGTGGGGGTGGGGGGGAGTGTATCATTTTATCTGCATGGCTTTTGGGTCAAAATGCTTGTATTTTAATGAGCGTAAGAGTGGAACTGAGGGAAGGAAGAAGGGAGGAGGAGAGATGGTTTCTTCTTAAAAATTAAACATGCTCTCCCCTTCCCCCGCCTCCCCCCCCACAAGTAAATAGTTGGGAATTAATTTAACTTGGAATAAATGAAATTTTTTCAAAGAAAATTTTAAAGTAGGAAGAGTAAAGGAAAACATGAATGAAGGAAGAGCTTCACTCTGCTCCTGATTGTGAAATCTAAATAGAGTTAAAATTACAACGGAATGTAAATTAAAGATATAATGAGATGCATCTCAGGGTTTAACAAATAAATAGTAAAACTCATCTGGAGTATGAGTGGGCAAAATGCCAAAAAATGTTTTGGGGAAACAGAATAACCAGATAGCCATCACTATATTTTATCGGGTTGAAGACAAGAAAAATGGGCTAGGGGAATAGAATAGACTCTACAGAAACAGATTCAACTTATTTAAGGACTTGACTTAAGATGAATAAGCATCAACACAACAAATATCATCTAAATGGTGGGACATCAGCATGGATCAGAATTAGCTTATATCCATATTTCATACTGTGCGTTGCATTTCAAATGGATTTTAAAAAGCCAGAGAAGGAAATGGAAAAGCAAATGTGTTTCAACTGTGATGAGGAGAAAACATTTTGACTATTGATGAAATAGATATCAGGGACAGGATGGATGAAACCAAATGTGTTTTTAAAAGCCTTTCGTGCCACAGAATGTAATAAAGCAAACACAAAAATGAAAGCCACAGAAGGGGAAGAAATACATGTGGCAAATAAAGCTTTTTATCCAAAAAAAGCTAAGGAACTGATAAAACTATAAAAGACTAGAATCCTGCTCCTTTTTTGATAAATAGTCAGAGGAAATGAGCAGACAGTTTACACACAAAGCTTTACATAGAAAAACGAGCAGCCCCATTCTATATCTTGAACTTGCAATTTGAGCAACTTTTATATTGTTATAAAAATCAATGTAAATGTTAAAAGTTAATATTCAATTATTCAAATTCCCTGGAGACTAATTTGGCAAGAACTACAAAACAATTCCTACCGTTTGATCCCATAATCCTACTTTTAAGGAAATGTCTAGAGAAAATAATGTAAATGAAAAAATGACTTCTACAAAGTCTTCATTGCAATATTATTTTTTTAAATAAAAACGAACCACTTGCACGATGATTTCTACGTCAGTGTTTCTCAGAGTGGGGTCTTAGGTTCCTCTATGTCAGAATCACCTGGGAAGCTTGTAGAAACGCAGATTCTGGGGCCACACTTCAGACCTAGTAGATCAGAATCTCTGAAAGGGGCCTGGAAATATTCATTTTATCAAGCAGGCCAGATGACTCGGAATTGCACTAAAATTGGCGCACCACTAACCTCTATGCACGCTGCAGACTGTGGGAGCATTCGGAGCACTAAACTGTGTTTTGAATGACAGACCCGGTGCATACACAGAAATTAGAAGACAGAATTACGATGACCACAGAGAGAACAACAAAGCCCATGGCATGGCATGGCCAGTGGCCATAACAGGATCAAGTTCTTGGGTGTTCATCATGTTGTATTTTGTTCTATAGATCGTTTTAAAAGTTCATCATGGTCATACAAGTTTTCATTTATTTGTCACACTCCCAGAAAGGTCACTTGAAAAGTTAGCAGAACACTTACAAAGAAACTCCAGGATTCCTGACTCAAGCCATACCTGCTTGGATGTGTTCCCCTGCCCTGTTCCTCCGTTGGACCCCCATTTCCCTGGTGATAGCAGGTCCTTTTTGCCTTGGATTTGATCCAAGGCCTGGCACCCCGTTCTGCATTATGCCACTGCGTTCTTGGCCATGTCTGGTGTTGGAGCCGCTGTGTGGGATGTAGTCCACTCGTAAGGCCAATTTACCGACCGTACATGTTTGCACCGAATTGTGGGTGGGCGGAGCTTAGCAGGCATCATGCTGGAGACTGTTGAGTATTTGCTTTTCAGGATGAGGAGGGGAGACAGGTCTGATGGGGTGTGTTGCTAATGCAACTCTGATCTTCCCTGGCTCCCAGAGGGTTTACTTCCCTGCGGGCTGACCCCCGAGGCACAGAAATGCCACCAGAGCTCTGCTTCCCAAAGAAGCCTCTTTCCTGTAACCTACAGATCCGTTCTTGCCTGGAGCCTTGGGGCTCCTTGCCAGAATCTGTGGATGTCACAAGATATTACCATCTAGTCAAGGTTGGCCAACCACCCCCAAGAAGGCTGGGTAAATGACCAGGGTGCCAGGCCAGGATGTGCCTGTGCAAGAGGGAAGAGTCCACTCTCTACCATGAAGTAGCCGAGGGAGAGAGGGGTCACCAGGCCTTGCCCAGCAACATACCCAAGATTTCATTCTTGATGTTCTGCGGCCCTGAGGGAGGATACAAACACCTCCTTACAAACTAGCACCCCTGTTCCCTGGCCCTGAAATACCAGATCACACACCCCTTCCTGGCTATCTCATAGCTGCTTCCTTCATGTGACACCCAGTCTTTGGCAGCCTTGCAGGGTCCAGCAGTTGGGGCCCCTTTCCTATAAGGGAGACCAAGCAGGGCAAAGAGTTCCCTCAGGACACCACAATGGGACCTTGGAAATTGTCACTCTGCTCCTGGCGTCCATCTGCCACCCAATAATCTAACTGCTACCTTCAGCCCTTTCTCAAGTCCTTCCTTTGGGGTCAAAACCAGCCCAGAGAGCAGATTTGGCATTTTCCCAGCCTCCTGTGCAGTGACCTTCCCTCTGGAGGAAGAGAGAAGAAGAGCAGAAGCAGGAGGGGTAGGGAAAGACCCTGGGCAGCCACCTAGGATCCTGTTGTGACTGCGGAATGGACCTTTGATCCAAAAGTATTTCTTGAATGCCTACTATGTGCCCAGTGCTGTGCTAGGAAGCTACAAACATGAACAGACAGACACGACCCTGCCCTCATGGCAATTACAGTCCAATGGAGGAGGCAAAAACTAAACAAGGAAGCAAAGTCACGAAATGACATATTTATATTATAAACAGTGTTCAGAAGGAAATTAACAGGTGCTGTGACAGAAAATAAGTGGAACTTGAGTTCAGATCGATGGTCAGGGAAGGCCTCTTTGAGCTGAGCCTGGGTGGCAGGAAGCTGTTGACAGAGAATAGTATTAGGCTGAGGAACCAGCAGTTACAAAAGCCCTATGCAGGAAATGCGCTCGCATTCTAGGAACCGTAAGTTCATTAGGGTTGGGGTTCAGTGAATGAGGCAAGACCTGAGATGGTTGGAGGGGTGGGCAGGGGCCAGGCCAGTCAGGCCGAGTTTAGGGATTTTGATTTTTGTCCGAGTAGAATGGGAAATCATTGAAGGGTTTTAAGCAAGTGACATGACCTGGCTAAATGTTCAAGTATCACTGGCTGTAGTTGTGGGAATAGGCTTTAGGGGCAGGACTGGGAGAAAGATGAGCATTTCGGAGCCCCTGCAGTGTCCAGGTGAGAATGGACACTGGCTTGGACTCACAGGTGGAGTGGAGAGGGAGGTGAGGGATTTGAGACGTAATTGGGAGGTTGGACCTAAAGGAGTTGCTGAGGACCTGGAGTGAGGAGAAAGGAGGAACTGAGATTGAATTTCCACCTTCCAGCTTGAGCAGACTTATCTATATGTCTTCTATGGGCAGTGCCATTTACCATGGTGGGAAAGGCTGGTGGGAGGGAGGGGGACAAAGAGTACAGAGCGGGAACGGGACAAGGTCTTCAGGCTTGTCCTGACTCCAAAGTCAAGGAAGTCATTATCTCCTGTTCCTTCACAGCTTCTCCCGCTAGGCCTGTTAACCCCATTCTATGGGCTGAGAAAATGAGCTTGAGCACGGTGAGCTAAGAATCAGGGCTGAGACATAACACCAAGGAGCCAAGATAACACCAAGATAACGTCTTAGGATACAGTGGCCAGGAGTATCCAATCCACCTCCCACATCCAATCCATCTTACTTGTTCCTCAGGGACAGAGCCACCGCCCAGGCAAAGGTCATCAGAACATGCTGTCCTGAGCAGACTTTCAGCCATTATTTATTAGCTGGGTAATTATGAGAAGCATCTGCATTTTCTTTATTGTGTTGGTGATGATCTGCACACATCCAAAGAACTAAAAATAAACAGCAGGAGGGCTGACTTGTTTGAAGCTGGGTCAGTGTTTATTTTCTGAAAGATCGAACCTCCTTGACATGGATGTAAGGTTACGTGAAATGGGCCTGTGCCTGGACGTGGTCTGTGGTCCGAATATACAGGTGGGTAGGCTTGGCACTGAAAATCTTAGCTGTAAACTCTCTGTCTCTCTCGCCTTGCACTGCGGCCAGATCATGCCTAGAGCATGGAAGACACACTTGGCAGATCACCCAGTTTGCCCTGGTGCTGCTCTGATTCTATTTCACCCCCTGCCTTGACACACTGAACAAATGGGCACCCGTCCCTCGGCCTTTTTCCATCTGCCAAATGGGCAGATGGAAGAGAGGGCAGGGAAAGACAGCAGAATATTGATTTTCTAGTGTCATTAGTCCGTGACAAAAAGCCTCACAGCTGGCCCTTCTTTCGAATCCCCTTTTCTACAAGTAGAGGGGCCAGTATTCCAGGAATAACAAAGCCACAGGATAAAAATGGGGCATCAACTTTTACTCAAATATGAATCTAATATGGGGTAGAATGCAAAATTTTGATGAAATTTTGTTAAATAAAATATTAAACTGTGTTGAAATTTCCCAGTTGTGGCTGCTGCTATAGGGCAAGGAAACCAACCTGAGGTCCAAGGTCGTGTTCCTCCGGCCTAGGGGAAGCTCTGCTCCACCAGATCCTGCTCAACAAACTTCATCTCCTGGGGGCTCAGCATAGGCCAGAGATATTTAGCAAGGGAAAGAGATGGTTTGTGGCAGATAGATGAAAAGTCTAGACCCTACTCCTGTCCCATTCCTCCCCACTAGAGATTGAAATGCATGGGTACCAACCTCCAAGCGCAAGACCTCTGGCAGTGAGCCGAGGTACCCACGGTGTAAGAACCATCTCTCCTGTGGGTCCCGGTTCTAAAGTGGTAACAGCACAAAAAGGCTCCTGTGTCACCTACTCCCTAACACTCAGGCACACTTCTCTAATAGGCTCGGTCGACTTGCTGCGTAAGGTCCTGTCATGGTTAATTTTATGTGTTAGTTTGACCTGGCCAGGAGGTACCCAGACACTTGGTTAAATATGATTCTGGGTGTGTCTGTGAGGGTGTTTCTAGATAAAATTAACTTTTGAATTGGTAGACCAGGTAGAACAGATTGCCCTGCCAATGTGAGTGGGCCTCTCCCATCTGTTGGAGGCCTGAATAGAACACAAAAGGCAGAATAAGGGAGAATTCAAACTCTCTCCTTGACTGCCTTCAAGCAGGGACATTGATCTCCTGCCTTCAGTGTTGGACTGGAACTTACACATTGGCCCCCCTGGGTCTCACTCAGCCTTTCAGATTTGTACTAGAACTATACCATCGGCTGTCCTGGGTCTTCAGCATTCCGAGTGCAGACTGTGGAACTTCTTAGCCTCCAATACCACTTGAGCCAGTTCCTTATAATAAATCTCTCTCTCTCTCTCTCTCTCTCTCTCTCTGTATATATATATCCATATCTATATGTCTTCTATTGGTTCTGTTTTTCTGGAGAACCAACTAATACAGTCCCACAATACTTTTAAGGGCACATGGAAGTGTTTTGATTTTAATTTCCTTTAAAATCAGAAGAATATATAAAAATGAGTCAAGGCTGGATTACATGTAGTCTTAAAATATAATTTTTAATATGTTTTTATAGAGGAATGGGCCCGTGAAGGCACAAGTGCCTAAGGCCCCTGAAAGTCCTAATGTGACCTACTAACACTCTCCAGTGTCCCATCTTTGAGGGTTGGGAGTCATTTTACCGGGGACCCAATGTCCACACCATTGGGTTGACTGGGATGGTGTTTCCATGGCCTTGCACGGACCTTGAAGAAGAGTTTATTTTGAGAGCTGTCGTCTGGAGTCATATCTATTAATAGAACTATGTGTGTCTAATGGGGGATGGGTCTAGCAGGGCAGAAAACAGAGTAGAGTCAAACCAGGCATGCGATAGTAAAGCTTCTCCTCTGAAAGAGGATGACTATGGAGAAGCATCCCTCCATGCTTTTGTCACCAGATTTCCTGTGTCCTGTCCTGAAGTTTGTCTAATCAGGTGGGCTTTTCTGTCTTATAGACCAGGATAAATGTTTAGTAATGCTACATGATGTGTTGGATACTGCTCAGGGCAGAGATAAACAATTAGATACTTGCAGCCTTCCCAGGCGAACAGCCTGCAAATAAGCAGTTAGAGCAGAGTACACAGTGCTGTGGGATGAACTACAAAGGCTTCACAGAGGGAGCATGTGGTCAGGGCTTGGAAAAATGGATATGATTTTGGCCACAAATGTAGCCCCAGGGAAAAGGGGAGAGCGGGCATGTGTCTTACCAACCTCCCACGGGGAAGAATTTGTTGGCGATGGTCAGAAATGTGATAGACCCAACAAGAGTTACATTAAGTGGGTTCTGTAAGTTGTGAGCCAAAAAGGACAGCTCTATTTGTTCTGGGACAGTATAAAATGATTTATTTCAGTCCCCCCCACCCCAAATAGAAACAAATGTAAATTAAGAGCACCTTTTCTTAGAAGACCTACCACTATCACCACCAAGTATTCTGTGCCACGAAACCTTTTTACTCACCAGCACTTTGACAGAAAATGAAGGGGAAAAGGACCTTTCAAGCAGCCAGCATTGCACAGGCGAGGCAAGAAGGCCCAGTGTTCTGGAGTGGCTAGTAGTCCTGTCTAGTCAGAAATGGGAGTGTAAGAATGGCACGGCCCTGTCAAGACCCTTACCCTAAAGGAGGAAACCAGTACTAAGAAAAGGGGTATCCTTGCCTTTTGTGGGAGGAAGGTGCCCTCTTAATGATGAGCATGATAAAATATGTGTCTAGAGTTGTAATTTTAGGACTCTAGCTCTAAACATCCCGATTTAGAGCCAGAAACTAATATGTGGCATAGTGTGGTATAATTTAAAAAAAAAAATTGGTCTTTGTCCTTGGTTCCTGGCATAGAGCTCCTAAAACCCTTAGGATTTCTTTCTTTTTTTTTTTAAAAAAAGATTTTTTTTTAATTTTTTATTGCGGAAGGGGTACAGGACTTTATTGGGGAACAGTGTGTACTTTCAGGACATTTTTCCAAGTCAAGTTGCCGTCCCTTCAATCTTAGTTGTGGAGGGCGCAGCTCAGCTCCAGATCCAGTTGCCATTGCTAGTTGCAGGGGGCGCAGCCCATCATCCCTTGCAGGACTCCAGGAATTGAACTGGCAACCCTGTGGTTGAGAACCCACTGGCCCATGTGGGAATTGAACCGGCAGCCCTCGGAGGTAGGAGCATGGAGCTCCAACCGCCTGAGCCACCGGGGCCAGCCCAAACCTTAGGATTTCTTGATGAGTGTCTTTTGCTATTCATAACGAGCCCTTCTGAACACACTGGGCTTTATACTGATGAGGTGACTCAGGGTGGGACCCCTTAGATAGCTTCACGATGGGGGTTGATCACCAGAAATACCAAACACATGATTAGAGAGTAGGAATTTTCAGCCCCACCTCCCAACCTCTGAGGAGGGGAAGGGGGCTGGAGATTGAGTTACAAATATTCTGGAACAAGGAGATTTGGCGAACTTCCTGGGTGGTGAACACATCAAGGGGCTAAGTGGGTGACATGCTCTGGGAGGTCATGGAAGCTCCCCCCCTTCACCTCCATACTTTGCCCTATGCATCTCTCCCATGTGGCTGTTCCTGATTGAGTTGTATCCTTTATAATAATCATAAATAGAGCACTTTCCTGAGTTCTGTGAGTCATTCAAGTGAATTATTGAACTTGAGGGGGAAGAGTCATGGAAACCCCATTTGCAACTGGTCAGGCAGAAGTAAGGGTCATCTGGGGACCCCACTTGCAGCTGGCATCTAAAGTAAGGTCAGTCTTGTGGGACTGAGTCCTTTAACTTGGCTGTGACGCTAACCCCAGGTAGATAGTGTCAGAATTGAACTGAATTGTTGGACACCTGGTTGGTGATGGAGAATCAGAGAATTCATGTGGAAAACCAGTACATATTTGGTGATTTCAAAAAAAAACACAACACATTTGGAGTCAGAAAAAAATGCATATAGAAATGGTAATTCACAAGCAGACATCAGCAACCTGGTTTAAGAGAGACAACTTACAAAGAGGCTCACGCCCTTCACAGTTTGCTTTTGGCTTTTGCAAAGTCCTTTTGGCTTTAAAGTCAAGCCTATGAGAGACAGTTCACAAAAACAGGGCTTCCCAGGAAAAACTTGATCTTCTGTTCATTTTGATGGCAAGCGAGGAGGCCGAGAAAGAGGCCCTAGGTTACACAAGTTTGCCCGGTCCCTGTCCTCTGTCACTGAACTGGTATAAGAGGAGGCTTCCTGGGGCTCCAGGGCCTGGAAGTTCACTAGAAGCAGTTCCCTCTGGAAGGATGTGGAAGGACTCTGGGTTCCAGCCTGGCTCTTCCACAGATGCCCCCCAACCCCCCTGCCTTTGGGCAAGTTGTTCCCATCTTGGGCTTCAGTTTTCTCATCTCTAGAAAGAGCGGTACTGGATTTGATGACGCTAAGGCCCATCCAGCCCGAAGAGTGGGATTCCATGGCTCTAACTCAGGGAAGGAGCCCCAGATGGCTGGAGGATACAATAGAAGAATGGACATGGGGGTTTGTCACATTGAATGCCAATGACTGATGAGTAAAGGAATTCTTCAGAGAAGCAAACTACCCCTGAACCAGATTACTTCTGCCCTACCCCTGAACCAGAAGCTCTCCATGAAATCAGAGAAATAGACAGGATGCTGGCCCCAGGTCAGCAGAGGCCATGCTCCAAGTGATTGGAAGGGTGTCCTGTTGAGCACCCCTCATCCTCCGCTGTCCTGGCTTCTCCCCAGCATGTTCTTTCCCAGGAAGGGGCAGTACAGTCACCACCCAGCACACGTTCCAGGGCCTGCTCACCTGATAAACCATGAAGACACTGAAAGCTCATTTGCTATGCACATAACAGAGAGGGAGGGAGAGCTGCTTTGCTGAATGGTAGAATCTGGATTCAAAAATACACCTGCTAGGGCCGGCCCGGTGGCTCAGGTGGTTAGCGCTCCATGCTCCTAACTCCGAAGGCTGCCGGTTCGATTCCCACATGGGCCAGTGGGCTCTCAACCACAAGGTTGCCAGTTCAATTCCTCGACTCCCGTAAGGGATGGTGGGCAGTGCCCCCTGCAACTAAAACGAACACAGCACCTTGAGCTGAGCTGCCGCTGAGCTCCCGGATGGCTCAGTTGGTTGGAGTGCGTCCTCTCAACCACAAGGTTGCCGATTCGACTTCTGCAAGGGATGGTGGACAGCGCCCCCTGCAACTAGCAACGGCAACTGGACCTGGAGCTGAGCTGCGCCCTCCACAACTAAGACTGAAAGGACAAGAACTTGACTTGGAAGAAAGTCCTGGACATACATGTTCCCCAATAAAGTCCTGTTCCCCTTCCCCAATAAAAATCTTTAAAAATATATATACATATATATATATACGCCTGCTGACTTAAAAGACAAATTGAACCTAATGAGACTGTTTATTTAATAGGGAGCAAGGAGAATCCCAAGCTCAGATCAAAAAGACCAACTAGGTCAGGGATTGACAAACTCTGGCCTGTGTGCTAAATCAAGCCGGCAGTAGTTTTTATAAAATTAGGTTTTATTGGAACACGGCTACTTTTCTTTATTTGTCTTCTATGTCTGCTTTCATGTTGCAATGGCAGAGTTGAATAGTTGCACAGGGATCGTATGGTCCACAAAGTCTAAAATATTTACTATCTGGCTGACCCCTGAACTTGACAAGGAAGTCCAGGTGGGGAGGTTTGAATTTATAGTAGCTCAAGTGAAAAAGTTTTTTGTTTTTGTTTTTAAAGTGTGATTATTTAGTCTGCATTAATAGCATTATAATGTTAAGACAAGGAATGTATTAGATAGATACATCTCCTTTAGATGTAAGTGACCAAAAGTAACACAAAATTATCTCAGCACAGGGGGAATATATCAGAGGGACGCTGTGGTATCTCACAGCTGACCAAGCCTCAGAGAAGGCAGTGAGCCTCAAAAACGGTCTAATCAGGAAATTTCTCTCCACCTCTCACCTCTTCTGCCTATAATTGCTTCCCTCAGTACAAACCAGCTTTCTGTGCATGGCAAAAAAAACATGGCTACAGCAAGCTTCCTATCCATAGTTGGCTAGTTTTCCCCAATCTTTGTTTTTTGTCTTCTTTCTCAGCACATAGGAAGATGACATCTACATCTCCCAGCCTCCCCTGCAGTTAGTGAAGGGAGGCTACAGGCTGAAATCTGACAGGAAATGTGGATGGAAGTGATGTGCATCACTTGTAGGCAGAAGCCATCAGAGCAGCCGTTCTCCACACCCTTCCCCCACCCCTCCATTACCCTCACCCTGTTCTTCGGAGCTCAAAGTGAAAGACTCTTAAGAGGATGGAGCCTCAGTATAGAAGGATCTTGGATCCCTGAATCACCAGTTGGAGGAGCACTTCCCAGGAAAATTACCCAACTCTATTAAACTTTGCGTGAAAAGGAAATACATTTTTATTCGATTAAGCCACTAACATTTCAGGGTTGATTTGTTTCCATAGCATAGCCTGCTCTATCCTGGTCAATCTAGGTGCCAATAGCCACTGAGTTATTTGTTCATTTGTTTGTTTGTTCTTTCTTTTCCAGGTTCCAGGGTATGAACCAGGCATGGGCACAGACCAAAAGCCAACTGGGGTAAGCAAGGAGTTACTTTGTCCTTGGCTGATATATATGACAAGCACCACCAAACTAGATGCCACTCTACCCAGGTCAGGGAACCACTGAGTTTTATAGCTCACAGTTTCAGTTACCAAAGAGACACTCAAGCCCCCAAATCCCAGGCAATGAATTGATTGGAGCAGCTTAAATGCAGTACCAATCTCTTGGTCAATCAACTGTCCTTGGGGGCAGAATCGTAGGTGAACATGGCAGCCCCTACAAGGACCACATGGATGGAGTTTCGGGGGTGCGGTTTCCAGAAGAAAGCCTGGAGAATTGGAGGGGGTGGAGGGGAGGGTGGCACAGGGAGACACTAGACAACAGTGCTGGCTTACTCAGCGCTGGAGTATTGTACTCTGATTACTGTATTTTGAAAGGGATGCTGAGTCAGGATTCCTGACAAAACCATTGAACAAATTGGGAAGAAAGGGAGTGGAACAGTGAGGAAGAGGCCTCAAAGAACCCTGACCTAAGAGGTGGAACTGAAGGAAGTGGGGGATATTTAATCTAGCAGATAGAAGACTTGGAAAGAACATAGGGATTCTCTTCTAGTTGGTAAAGGACTGCCCCACGAGAGGGACCCTGCCCTCCTCCAAAGGACCACACAAGGCCCAGAAAGTGGACCTGACAGAAAGGTCAGATTGCTGCCCACCTCCAGGAGAAGTCCTAACTGTTTTGGCCAACCAGGAAGTCCTCAGACTCTCTTAGCACGGGTTGAGCTGTCTGTCATGAGGGCATACCAGCTAGCTCGGCTAGAACTGCCAAAGACGAGATTTTGGCAATCCTGTCCTGTCTGCACATTCCCCTCCAATACTGAGATTCTGAAAATTCCCTTAAATTGGTCCCAGTGTGACCAATAGGCCAAGTAAACTCTGGTGTGAGGGAGGATACAACCTATTGGCGTGGTCCACATGGTCCAGAAGCCAGCCACTGCCCTCGTAGCGCTCTGGAGTTTTGGAAGAGGGCTGCTGTGGATGCTCAGGAGATCCTGGAAAGACATTCTTCCACTTCCCACCTGTTGCGGATCCTTGAGGCCAAGGCTAGGAGGCAGGGCATGGCCATATGGGGGGCAAGGAGGCGAGATCTCCCAGCAACTGTCCCAACACTTTGTGGGCCGATGGGCAGAGACAACACACTCACAGAGCTTAGAGGCTAAGACAGCGCCACATGGTATAGAACCAGGGGTCTTCTCCCCTCATTTTATAAATGAAGCCCAAGTGATGGTGTGACTTAAGTCACTGGCAGTGCCAACATCAGAATTCTGCTCTTCAAGGTCTTATAGGAAGAAGGGCAGTATAGAGCGGTGGTTAGGAGTGCAAACCAGAGCAAGGCCACCTGACTCTGCTACTTCCCTGCTGTGTGATCTTGGGCAAGTTAATTTACCTCTCTGTGCCCCAGTTTCTCAATTATAAGATGTAACTAGAGATAGCACCTATCTCAGAAGGCTGTTTTGAGGATTGGATTGGTTATCATTTCTAGGGCTCAGGGAGCTACATAGACAGGAAGAGGCAGATCCAGAATTTGAACCTAGATCTGCCTGAACCTGAAATCCAAGCTTCTCCTGCCTCCTACCCTCACCATGCTGCCTTCCTGAGCCCACAGATTGAAATATTTTCTGTTATCTCAGGGAGGGCTCCCTTGGTCAAGCTTGTGTGTGCCAGAAGATTAAGAAGCTTCTATTGTCCCACATGGGGACACTGAAGCACTGATCGTCACACTGACATGTCACATCTAGGAAGGGGACCTGAGTAGTAAAGCCTGCAGCAGATGCTCTTTTGAGTCAGGTTCTTGATATGAAAGTAACCAGAGTCTCACAAGCTGCTCAGCTAATCCTGACAGGCCGGGTGTCTGCTTAGCCCTAGGGCTCTCTGTCAAAAAGGCTGGGTTGGCTCTAACTGCCCCCTTCTCTGGTTTCAGGTGTATCATGAGCCTGTCAGCCATTGTGCAAAGGCAGCCCCTGAGGGACAAAGCAGGAGAACACAGGTGGGCATCACCAGGAAAAGCATCCTGGCATCCTTGTGGTTAGACAGAGGGTCTGCCTGGGGCTCCAAGCCCTGCCTGGGAGGCTTCCCAGCAGCCAGCAGGTCTCTGGGGTGGGATGCTGAGTTGCTGAATCCTTAAGCACCTTCCCTTAGGTCAGGCTGTCGCCTTCCTCCCGATCAGAGATGTATAAATGGATGTTAGCTGCACATATTCCCCCCACCCCCAAAGTTGCTGACAGACTTAGCGTTTCCTAATCCCATGCCAGGTCAGGATGGTGTCTTTTTCTCAGGCATGGTGGGTTAGAGGCTCAGAACTGGAATGGGAAACTGGGGAGTAGAGAAGGGGCTGCTGAATCAGAAAGGTGCCCAGGGCACGGCCATCTGGCAGGCCTTGGCTGAGGTCCCCAAGCTATGGAGGGAGTGATGTAGAAGATGCCAGGTTTAGAGCTCATTTGAGAGCATCCGGGGAACATGGACGACAGTGAGGGTGGCTGTGATCACAGATCCATTTACCCGCTTGTTGATCTTTAGCGAGTTAACCTCTTTGAGCTTCAGTTTTTTTCATTTACAAAATGGGGAAGAATCATACCTCCCTCTCAGGAGGATCTTAAACAAGATACCAATTCTTCAGTTACACGGCAGAGCCAGGGGTGGCTTGAGGGCAACCCGGGGTGGGAGTAAGAGCCTGACTTCCAGGCCGAAGTGCTTGAGTTCAGAGCCTGGCTCTGTCACTTGTTGGCTGCTCGGATCCTCAGTTTCCTCACCTGTAAAATAGATGCCGTCATCGTTAAATGCTTCATGCCAATCGTTATGAGGATTTAAATGGTTTAACAGTGCTTGGCACATAATACACAAGAGTCTGCTAAATACTCAGAGGATATTCCTGTTCATTCTTATAAATGCGTGCATTTTTACCTGTTGAAATTCCCTTTAAATGTCTGGTAAACAAATCCTCCTTGAAACTGGCCTCCCTGCCTCCTTTTAAGAATGGCACTGTCAATCCTTTTTTCCATCATGTGGCACTAAATGCACAGCAATTCATGACCTTTCTTTTTTCCAGCCTTCTGGGTCCCTTCTTCTCGAAAAGTCAGCAGTGGCCCCATCCCCACTCTCCTGTTTGTAGCACAGAACTCAGCTGGGCATGTAGAAATTCAAACATCGGTCCAATGCATTGCATGATCAGAGGTCACTTCCTTCTTCCCTCTTTTCCCACCCTCCCTCCCTCCTTCTTTCCTTCCTTTCACACTAATGGGGCACCTATAATGTCCCAGGCACTGGTGACATAGGATGAATAGCCAAGGTCTCTGCCCCCAAGGAGCTCACAACGTGAGCGACAGGAAGATCAAAAAGTAAGAAAACAGATCATTAAAGTAGACTTTTATAAGTTAAAGGACAAGGGGAAGCCCTGCGTCCCATGGGAACACAAAAGAGGGGCTCGAACCTAGGCTAGAGGGAGCTGAGGAGGTGACCTCTTTTAAAGGGCACCCTACTCTGCCCAGGGCACCTATTGAACACATGTGGATGCTGCTGGCATCTGCTGCTGCTCTGGCCCCACCAAGGGGGCTGACCCAGTCTCATCCGGCCCTCCTCACTTCCTGGCTGTCCCTCAGTTTCTCCTCCTTGCACACTCCCTCCTACCATCGCACCTTTCACATGCCATCCGCTCTTACTGCAGTATTCTTCCGTCCCCACTTTGGCTCCCAGTAAATGACTTTTCTCTTTTAAGTCTTGGCTCAGACGGAACCTCCTCTAGCTAATTTCCCCAGACCTCCCTGACTAGGTCAAATCGCTCATCAGAGATGCTTATAGAACTTTGTACCCTTATTTTGTAGCCCTGACATACACATTATGTGACTATTTCATCCTCATTTCTCCTACAGATCAAACACAGGTTGAATGAATAAATGAATGAATGAATGAATGAATGAATGAATAATCAATGAATAAGGCAGGACAATGTGTATGTTAATTCTTAGAGACTATGGAAATTGCTGCCTCCTTTTAATGTCACTTATTTATAATAATTGTCACTTACATATAATAAACATGCAAAAGAGTTCATTTGTTCATTCATTCATTCATTCATTCATTCATTCATTCAGCATCTGCTTTGGGTCAGGTACAGTTCTCAGTACTGGGATGAGTTGGACATGTGTCCTGCCCTCTGGAGCTTACATTTGGGTGGAGAAGACAGGGAATAAAAAGACAAATAAATGCATAAGGAAAGAAATCAGACTTTGGAAAGTGACCGGTTGTCACAACCCCACAGCTGCAGACCTTCACAGCTTGTCTTGTCCTCTAGGACAGTGTGAAAGATGACATGGACTCAAGAAATATAGGAAACCTCCTTGGGAAAGTCCATCCAGTGAGCCAGGCTTGAGCCACTTTGAACTGTCTCCCTAGTGCAGGCTGGCCAGGGAATCTCTGTTGCTGGCACCAAATGCCCAGGAGCAGCAGGCTGACTGGGCCAGGAGATGAGAGAACACCTGAAGCCCTGGCTGGGGGCACATGAGGGCACAGCTGCTCCCTCGTGCCAGGTGTCCTTCTCAGCCAGCCAGAGAGCTGCTATCGGCTGCTGACCCCTATGGCTTGACATTTCGCTGACTCAGCAGCCAGGAGTGGGAGGTGAGGGCAGAACTGGCCAGTCCCTTGTAACTGGGGTTCCTGCAGCCCTTGAAACCTGAGGAAAGGAGCTGAGGTCAGCACTTGCCTCTGCTCCCCCACTGGGGGTGAATTTTAGGCTTCAGATCTTTGCTGCCCTGAATGAGGGACTCCTTATAGTGGATTCAAGGGTGACCGAATGAGGGTGGGGACTGCTCTAGGGAGGATGGGAGTGGAGCTGGAGTGGAGCAAGCCTCCTCCTCAGGCTCAGAGTTGATGGCATGCTGTGCAGTTCTCTGCCTTTTAGAGACTCATGATAACACCTGCCATCGTCTTTTCACTCACTCAAATGCTTATTGAGCTCCTACTATGTGCTGGGCCCACACTGCTGGGTGCTTAGGATGCAGCAGTGAGTGAGATGTGGTCCCCAGCCCTCCTCAGATCATTTGAGAAACACTTTGTTCTTTCTAAAGCACTTGTCAGCATCTCAAGTGCTGCTCGTGACAGTCCTGTGAGTCCCATGAGAGCATCACTGCTGTTCCCATCTGATGGATGGGCAAGAGGAGGCAGAGAAGGGTTAAGTAATTTGCTTAAGGGGAAGTTAGATAGGACCAGCATCCAGGTCTCATTTAGCCCTTTGCTGACTGTCCCACCAAGGCCAAGGGGAGTCAGGGAAGTGGTACATTATACTGATTTTTCATGGTTCCCCCTGACCATTAAAAAACTATGATTTAATGAGTTAGGGAAGGCTTCATGGAACCCCTGACCTTGTTTCCCTTATTCCCTATTTCATTTTTAGCACCTTCCTCCTGGGCATAACCGAGTACCTTGACAGGCAAGGGGCTATATCACACCTATTTAAAGTTCTTGCTTTCACCACTCATGTCACACCTTGGTGCCCGTCTTGACCACTGGCTGGACGCTAACTCAGCTTAATTTGAAGTTGAAAGGCGTCCCAAGTGACATAAGCTTCTTAAGGGTCAGTGAGACAGCTTATGCTTCTGTGCCTCCTCCAAACACCAAAGCACCCTGTTCCCCACGTAGGCACTCAATACAACCTAATTGATTAGTTGATTAGGAACAACAAATATGTAGTCAAAGTGCCTGGAAATACAATTTCCCAAAGGCTGCCAGCCAGCCAGAAGCTCAAGGGACAGGTGTTTTCAAATCAATGTGCTTGCTCATCTCCAAGGCAAAGTTTAAAGTGAGTGACTGAGCATTATTTTAGAATAGTGCAAAATTGGAAACATGCAAATATCCAGGGATAGGGGCTAGCTAAGCTAACTGGATTATATGAAGATTCTAGAAGGTTCTAGAGGTTAAGTTTTAAGACATGACAATACAATGCAATACAATAAAGAGAAATGTGTACCAGTTACCAGAGCGGAAATAGCAGAATACAAAAAGAGTGTAGAAAGATACATAATACATTTAGAAAGACAAGAAGAAAACTTGACTATTTAATAGGTTCTTTTCCTCCTCCTCCTCCTCCTCCTCCTCCTCCTCCTCCTCCTCCTCCTCCTCCTTTTTCTTTTCCTCTGTTTTAAATTCATTAAGCACAGGGAATTGTTGTAACAGGGTCATGTCTACCACACTGCGTGATATCATGGGAACAGTCCCTGGGCCAGATGACGAGATGACCCAGGGATCCTCGTGCTGCCAGTTATGGACCATGTGATCTTGAACAACCCACTATCCTGATCTGTTTGTTATCTGTCAAGGGGGAATTTTAATACTTACTCTGCCTGTCTCATAGGGTAAGAATGTAAGGCCATTTAGAGTCTTTTTTTTTTTTTTAACCCCATTTAGTATGATAGTCATAGGTTTCCCTGTAGAAATAATAATGTTTGACTATCGGGTGCTGACTCACACCTGGCTCAGGAATTACAAAATATACAGCATATAAATTTTATTATTTTCCTTCAATCCAAAAAGCCTTGCAAAGTCCCATGTGTTGGGGATAAGAAATCATGGACCTGTGGCAAGCATATTACACATATTATTTTACGTAATTTTCATAATAATCCTATAGAGCAGGTCTTGTCATTCCCACTTTACAGGTGAAGAAACTTGTGTGTATAGAGGTTAAGTAATTTGCCTTCATATTAGTAATAAGTGGCCCGAGTCCAGAAATGTTTGCTGGAGTGGTATCTGCTTTTGACTGGTGAGACTTACAAAGGAGAATATTTCTAATATCTGACACGGATTGCATGCTTAATGGTTGACAAGCATTGTCTCATCTGATCTCCACAACTCTGGGAGGTATGGACTACTATTAGCCCCATTTTTAAGATGAGGAAACTGAGGCTTCGACAGCTATGTAACACCCTCAAATGAGTCGGGGAGCTGGGATTCAAGTTTAGATCTAATGACTCCAAAGCCTGGCATGTTGGATCTTTTGTTGGGCAATCAGGAAGTTCCCAGGGGAACACGGAGCGTAGATAGCCACATTCTGGAAAGACTAAGAAAAGGGATGGTTGCAAACAGAGTTATGAATGTGGAGCAATCTGGCCCCTTCCATTTCCTGGTCCTTCCCCTTCCCTTCCCCCTCTCTTACCCTTACCCTTCCTCCTCCTGGACAACAAAGTAGCTATCATCTCAGGGACATGAAATGTAAGCCAGGATTGGGTGTCAAGTGCTTTCAGCAGAGTCATCGGAAAGAAAAATAACTAGAAGGGAGTCATAGGTATGTCAATTAGAAGGAGACAAAAGTTGTTTCTTAGGCTATTCAGGGCCGACGCAAAGGCAGAAATGATGAGATATGCCTGCAAAGGTGCCATCTGGTCCTGCTGGTCAGCAGGCCTGAGATCCTCGGGGGACAGATTGAGTCAAAGTCAGCAAAATAACACCTAACATCATTGTGTTTTCATTTCTAAAGTGATCCAAGGAGGAGGTTTGCCCTTTGGTGTAGAAGAGGTCCAGGCAAGGTTCTGCCTCCTGCCTTGCCTCTTGGCTTTGGTTCAGCAGGAGAGGCCGGACCAGCCAGGGAGGCAGGGTGACTGTCCTCCCAGAGAGGCTCGGCAGACTGTCTGCCTCTAAAGGACCCCTGGGGGCCTTGCTGCAGAAAAGGATAGCTCCTAAATCAGATTGATTGTGGTCCTGGCATGGAAAAGTCCCACATCCGGGGAAAACCCCTTAGTCCGGTGCAGCTGGTCACCCTACAACTGGCAGGGTGGTAGGCAGAGCCGGCCAGAGAAAACTCCCCCGAGGTTAATGCTAAGACTTTTAATAACAGGGATGTCTAACATTCCATTTAAAGATATTTGCTATGCTGAACTGGAATGTCATGCCCCCTCTGGTTGCTCTAAACCTTCAAAACAGGTACTTCTACACTCAGCCTTGGTGGGGGAGGGGTGGGGAGAAGAGGCTAGAATGTGCTCCTAGTGAATTAAACTAAATTGACTAAATCTGAACTAAATCCACTGAGCTAAATCTCAGAGTGCCTCAGTGTCTTGTCAAAAGTCATACAGATAGCAAGTGGCAGAGGCAAGGTTAGAATTAGTCTGTGTGATTTAATACCTGTGCTGTTCCCCTACCCTTGACCTGCTCTGAGATGTCCTAATACTGCCAAGGCCACAGAGACTCCAAGGGAGCTCCCAGAGGGTCTCTGCAGGCCCAGCTCGCAAACCTTAGAGTGTTCAAGGTGGAGTGTGTGTGTGTGTGTGTGTGTGTGTGTGTGTGAGAGAGAGAGAGAGAGAGAGAGAGAGAGAGAGAGAGAGAGATTACATAACAGGTAGAGAGAAGGGTTTGCAGAAACCAAACAGACCCATCTTTTAGTTACGTTGATACCAAGCCTCTAAAAGGATAGGTGCTAGTGGCATATGAGACCTCAGGCTCTGCCGATGGTTTTTCCATGCCTGGTCCTGCCCCTCAGGAGGGGTTCCCTGGAAAGGGCTGGGCCAGGCCCCCCAATCCTTCATTCTTAAGAGATCTCGCATCCACCTCTCCTCCCCAGCTCCTCCCCCAACCCAGGGCTCCAGGGCCCTACACACTCTGACCCCCACCCCTCTCTCACTTGCATGCTATCCTCCTCCTCACCCCCTTTCTCACCAAGCTCCAGCCACACCGGCCTTTCATCAGCTCCTCAAACTACCTAAACTCTTTCCCGTCTTTGGGCTTTTGTCCTAGCTGCTTCCTCTGCATGAAACACTCTTTCCTCATGTTCACATGGCTGACGCTCCTTATTATCCAGGTCTCAACCCAAATATCGTCTCCTCCCAAAGAACTTTTGGGGCCACCCAATCTAAAGGAGCTCCCCTATTCACTTGTAAAACACTCAGTTTGAATGTATTACAACCTGTTCTTTCTCGTCTATCATGTCTCTCCCTGCCTTGTTAACAGACATTTCGTGATCCAGGCCTGGCTTCCTGTGGACTCCATCATTCATCCCTGGTGGCTTCTGCAGACCCATGGGCACCCTGCTCTCTCTGGGTTTCCAGCTTTCACACGTGTTTTTTCTACCTGGAAGCCTTCTCTTCACCTCACCTCCCACTTCACCCCCTCCCCTGGTTATATCAGACATACAAATATTTCCTGACCCCCTAAATCAAGCTAATTCCTTTTCCCCTAAGTCAGCCCATCAGAGTTCTCAGCAATCTGTAATTCAGGTGAAGGCATCATGCAGGGATGGCAGAGACCGAGTCTGCCTTGCTCACCATTGTCCCACAAGCTTCGCTTCAAACCTGACACATGGTACGGTGAATGGGCAAATGGAAGCCTCCTCCTGACAGCACTGGAAGAACTTAGCTACTGCTGCTGGTGGGCCACACATGGTAGTTGCCAGGGAGACAGCTCCCATCCTGAGTTTGCCTGAACTAAATTGAGAGCTAGGGCAAGGGAGAGCTCAAAGCAAACAGAGCCCAATGTCACTGGCTGTAAGTGAGTTCATCTGTCTGTCGTTGGGCTAAGAGGAGGAGTAAGTGTTCCAGGGTGAGGAACGCAGGGCTGGAGGCCCAGAGGCAGTGATCAGGGAGCTGCTGGGGAAACTACAAGTCATTCTCCCTGGATTGCTTGGGATTGAGCGGGAGGTGAGAAATGAAGTCAGACCACAAAGCGTTGTGTAAACCTTGCTGGGACGGTGAGCTTGATCCTAAAGGTATTGGGAAATCACTAAAGCATCTGCAGGAGGGGGTGAAATCTTCAGATCTATATCCAAAAATCACAGCGGCTGCAGGATGCGTCTTGGGATGGAGCTCCTCAATCCTCAACCTAAATCCTTGAGTTCTCTCCTGGGTTACCCCACACTATATTCTAGCTCTCTCTCTCTTAATGAATTCCTAAATGGGTACAGGATGCAAGGGCTTCAACAGAAATCTCCCTTAACCGCCATGCTGGGTTGAATGGTGGGCCCCCCAAAAGATAACACATCCAAATCACTGGGACACATGAATGTGGTTTTATTTGGAAAAAGGGTCTTTGCAGGTGTAATTAAGGATTTTGAGATGAGATCATCCTGGATTACCTAGATGAGCCTTAAATCCAATGGTAAGTGTCCTTATAAGAGGCAGAAGAGAAGACAGAGTCAGAAGATGAGTCCGTGTGGCCACGGAGCAGAACTTGGAGTAATGCTGCCATAAGCCTAGAAAGCTGAGAAATGCCGCAGATGCTGGATGAGACAAAGAACAGTTCTCCCCTAAAGCCTCCAGATCTTCCTGTTGACACCTTGATTTTGGACTTCTGGCCTCCAGAATTGTGAGAGAATACATTTCTGTTGTTTTAAGCCACTCCGTCTGGGGTACTTTGTTATGGTAGCCTTAGAAAACTAATACAACCCCATTCTAAAACTAAGACGCTTCCGCCTCCGGACGTTTTGTCATCAGTGGACCCTTATAAACCAGAAAGCTTCCTTTCTGTTTGGAAGGTGTTATTGTGACAGGCAAGGAGCCAGACTAGGCTATCAGTGGACACTTCTCTGCACTGCTTGGCCCTGAAAGGACACTTTTTCCCCACATCAAGAAAGTGTGTCCCCAGCGTGAAGCACCAGACAGACAGGTCAATGGAGCTGGGTCTTTGGCCAAGGTCCAAAGACTCTGAGAGTGAAGCTGGGATGCGGGCAGGGCTCTGCAGGGACTAATAAGTTGGAAAAGGGAAGTAGGACAGTGAGTTGCTCTATGGTGGTGGGCAAAGATATGGCAGGGATGGTTGTTATTCAAACAGGATTCCTAGCTTCAGGTTCCCAAAAGAGGTTTGGTGCGCTAGAACATTTAGCCTTGCCTTTAGGGTAGGCTTACTGAAGCTGACCATCGAGAAGACTTCAGTTATCAAGAGTTCTTTAAAGCACCCACTGTGTGCTGGCTTTGTTTTTTACTGTACAGTCAACATCTGCGTTTCCATACAATGAGAAGCCAGCCCACCTCTGAAAGCACCAGTACTCAGCCTTCAGTTCTGCAGTGTCCCTTCCCTGGGGAGCCCTTCCCTTCCCTGTAGATGAGTCATATTCCTCTGTTGGGGGCTTCTTCTTTGGAGGACTATCAACATCACAGTGATATAACAGTCTGCTTGAGCATCCATGCAACGTCTTTCTCCTTGACTAGCACCCCAGTATCTAGCCTGGTCCAGGGCTCACTCACTGTAGCTGTCCATTAAGAAACTGAAGAACTAACCAGGTCAATTCTCAGGTCCATCTGAGTTTTCAGAAAGAGAGAGATATCATCTGGTAGTTTCAAACCCTCTGAGAACACCTACCGTTAGGGGCCCAGGCTTAATCTCAAGAGAAGGAAATAGGATCAAAGGGAAAAGGCCCAGGGCATAAACAAAATGTACTAGGAAGGAGAGGTGTCGTCCTTAAACCCAGGGTTGCAAGAGGCCAAAATTTCACAACCCTCCCTCCACAAAGAGAAATCCTGTGCCAATTGTTTGTCTTGGCTAAAAATGGCATCTCATACATCCTTCCTTGTAACCCCGTCTCTCCCCCAACTCTCCCACTCACTAATTTCTCCTTGTGACTATCATTTGGATGGGCTGGACTCTAAGGACATCCAAATCTCACCAAAGCCCAAAAGGATACCTGACTCAACACGAATCCTTCCCAAAGTGTCTTCTGCTTACACTGAAACAAACAAATGATGTAGAACATTGGTTTTGCAAGCTGGTTGCCACCAGACCTCTGCTGTGAAATAGGGAACGTGCCTACCTCTGATGGGAGAAGATGCGAGAATGCCTTTGAGCAGTCCTGGATATTGCCCAGGACTCCCCATCTGCCTTGCATCCTGGGACCAAAGTAAGTTCTGGACCAGATTATGCTGCTGGTGGGGTGTGGGGGGTTGGGTGGAGAACTCAGGTTACCAGAGAGGGTCAGAGCAGACACAATGAAAAGGACTGGCAAGAAGTACCACCTGCCCTCCTCACAGGGTGGCTCCACCCAGCAGTCCTTTGGTTCAGGACAGCGTGATGCCGGGGTGTATAAGGGACTCCAAAATAGAAGAAACAGAGATGGGTCAGAGCCAGTCCTGGAACACAAACACCAGTATATTTTATGTGCACGAATGTGAAAAGAAAGAGACAAAGAGATCAATGGAGACAGCAGGCAATGGGTGCACAAACCAGTCGTGTGTCCTTATGAAGAGCTGCCGCAATTGGGAGACAGTCCCACCCACCTCAACAACCCTTTGCAGAGCCAGGAATAAGTCTAGGAAGGCCACAGGGTGAAAGGTGCTCTCCCTGCCTTAGCCATAGCTCCTCTGGGGCTGGGCCTCTCTCTGCATCCCCTGCAATTATGTCTGTACAGCCCAGAGCTTCATAAATACAGGTTCTCATGGACTGACCCACTCAGTGGTTGCCTCCCCAGGAGACCCATGCAGAAGGCAAGGGACCAGGACAATAGGACTCCTGGGCACTCCCTAGGTATTATTGCTGAGAATAAGCATAGGCTATTGTGATGCCATTACGACTCAGTGGCATCAGAGGGAACAGGGCACAAGGGACAGGATGCCTAGCAGACATCAGAAGCGGTTCAACCATGCAGGGCAGCACACATGGCGATCTGTAACTTGCGATGCTGCCGTGGCCAGTGGAGAGAGGCCCAGGATACCAGACGTTCACAAACAGCAAGCCGACTCTCCCTCCCAGCACCCCCACTGTTCAGCAGGTCTGGGATTACTCCAAATTTTTAGTCCCTGGGCACTAAGGTATTTGGGGCCCTGAGGATACCAAAAAAAGAAGAGTTGAATTCTGGGCTATCACCACTGAACTCTGAACCTACAAATCCTGTGGTCAAGCCCTGGCTCATTGCCTCCCTTTGCTGGGGGGCTCTGTGCCCTGAGGGACAATAGGAGCCATGGGGAAACTGAAAGAAGCAGAAACACATTGCCAGGCAGGCAGGTTTACTCTGGAACCTCCCATATTTGGAAGTTTATAGGGCCCAGAGAGAAGATGGTGCCAAGGAATGCCCATAGGGCAATATCTGGAGTGGCCAGACCTGGTGGGCCATCTAAGGGCTTGGTCAGGCTGAGAATTCTGGAGGCCTTATGCTGGGAGACATCACCAAGCTGACCACCAGATTCTGTTAAGGAAGAGGAGAGCAAAGGTGGGCAGTGTGGTCTAGAGGCTCACATGGGGGCCTGCAGGGGTGTTGGGATCCAGGAGCCTGAGATCCCCCTGGTTGGGGGAGAGTACCAAGGAAACAATTACTGAGAGGGAACAGGGAAGCTAGACAATATTCTTGCTCTGGAATCCCCTCCATCTGTTCATGGATCCCTGGAAGCCTGGATCCCTGGAAGCCCCAAAGCCTTGGAATTGGGGCCACTGTAAAATCAAAGGTAGGGCTGGCCCCTGCAGAATGTAGTTAGTGCCTCGATTTGAGGAGCCTGCCCAGGACACAGAGTCTGGGAAATGCTCTTCATCCTGTCCTGGGCAGGGTCGGCTTCAGAAAGCAACCCTGCCAAAGGCAGAGTCTCCCAGCCTTTCTCCCATTCCGAGACACGACTCCTGGCCACACCCATCCCAGTTGTCCTGGCCCAGTGCTATCTGCATGATCTAGGTGGAACAACGTAACAAGGAAGAGGAGATTCTCTTCACAGGTGGTATTATCACTTTTTAATGTTCTATAAAAAGGGAAAGGCGACTACGAGTCCTAGTGTGGTCAAGAAGCGACCGTGTACCATGGGACAGGCTGCATTCTGATGGACCCCTCCCCTTGGGGATTAGGGGCTGAGCTGGAAGAGGGCTGGAATGAGGATTGTCCTATACACTGCCAGCAATATACCTGTCACCGGGAAGGCAGGGCAATCAAGATGACAATGCTCGTGAGCGTGGCAGGGTAATACTGTTTAAGGAGAAAGCCCAAGGTGTCAGCATTGCTGGGAGGGGTGGGGAGGTGGTAGCCCTGAGGAGGTTTTGCTGCAGGGCTGGGGCTATGGCAGAACCAGAACTGACCCCTTCACACCAAGGATGCTCCAAAGACCCTCCCAAAGCTGAGACGCCTTCATCTTTTTCTCCCTCACTCATTCTTCATGGGTCTTCAACAATGGATACTGTTCTTCCAACCCCTAGAATGCTAGATTGCCCCTGACTGGCTTGAAATAAACCAGTCAGGTGCGCCTTTGCCACCCCCCACCAAACATACACACTGATTTGTCTATAGGTCCCTATTGTGGATCTGTGAGACCCATCTTGGCCTGACTATGTGTTGTGGATATCATTTGTTTTTCAGCTGGGCCACTGTGGGGAGGGGACATGGATGGAGAAGAGCACCAGGGGCAATGCCACAGCCCACCAGACTGGGGTCGTAGTGGAGGGAAGGCTGCAGAGGGCAGGCAGGGTCTGTCTCAGGGTTCTACCTCTGGCAGCTGCTGTGTTGGTTAGGTGGTTGGGTTTGGGGATTGGTGGGGTGATTGACATGGATAAAGGCCTTGAAAATAAGAGAGAAAAAGGGGAAACGCCACCAAACACACAGGGATTGAAACCTCCAAAAGCCCAAGGTTGGTGGGTATCCAGCACCAGGGGGCCCCCAGAAGGCCAAGAAAGCAGCGTGGGCCCTGGGGGAAGGGAGAGGAGCCAAGGGAAGGCCACCCAGCCCATGCAGACCAGCATGGCTGCCAAGCAGCCTCCTGGTTGCCCAGTCTCTCCTTAGGCTGCAGCTCAGCAGGCCCCCGGGGAGGTATTGGTTGCAAGCAAGCACCTGAATATTGCCTAATGGAACCAGCCAAAGCCCAACGAAACCAGGTGAGAGGGCACCAGGTGGCCGAGGCAGCAGCCCAAAGCCTCCTCAGACCTGGCCTCCCACCTTTTGCCCCACTTCTGTGTCCCTTAGCCAGGACATGGCCTGCTGCTTCCAAAGTCACCCATGTAGCCTAGTCGCTGCTAAGCCATAAGTCTTCTGCTGCCTACCTCTGAGCTGGGTAGAGCCATGGACCATTTCCAAAGCCCTTCTGCTGCCTCAACACCGCGCCCCCAACACCCGTCCTCAATGGAGGTAATGGGGGCAGTGTGTGCCCTACTGGGGTGAGGCCGGGATGGGGCAGGGCTTGTGCTGTACACAAGGAGCAATGCCACCAGCTTGGTACCTTTCTCCACAGAGTCCATGAGAGACCCCCCACAGCCCGCCCAGCAGCCCCCCACTCAGTCAGTCTTGATGTGGCCATTGGCCAGGGCCAGGGGGCCTCCATGCAACCCGGGCTCTGCGTCCTTGTCAAAGCGGAGGCGGAGGGTATTGCGGATGATAAACTGCTCCATGATGAGGGACCCGCAGAACCAGGGCACGGCGTACTCCAGGGTGATGAGGCCCATGAAGTCAAAGTCGAACTGCGAGTAGTCCCAGGGGCAAGCGTTGAACTGGCGCAGGATGAAGCCGGTGGTGAACTCCCACAGGTAGGTCCAGAGCGTGTAGATGAGGCAGCGTACCAGCAGCGGGCAGCGGCCCCGCAGGCGCAGGTACATGCGCTCCACGATCAGGATGGAGGTGCCGTAGATGAAGAGCGCCCATACACTTGTGACCCCTGGAAACTTCCAGTTAAAGTTCACCACGAACTCCCAGGCTGCCGTGAACATCACCTCGCAGAAGTAGCCATGGATGGCATACAGGTACCAGCGAGACAGCGCTGTCAGGGGCTCCGCGGAAGCCATGGCTCAGACCGGGGCCAGCTACTGGGGATACAAAGGAGACAGGTGAGGGAGAGAGGGACGTAGAGAGGAGAGCGCCCCTCCTGCTGCCTTCCCACCATCTAGTGCAAGTCTCTGATGCGACTAGGATGGAATGGATTCCAAACCTGCCTCTACCTTTCTCTTGCGTTACCAGCCATAGTCTTGACCTTATCCCCTGTTCATTACTTTATTCTATATTCCTTACCTTAGCCATGTGGGCATGAGAAATAAAAGGAAGAAAGCAAACAACCCCACTGGCTTCCTCTGAGTAACTCTACTCAAATGTTACTTGGAAGGAAATGTCTAGTACATTTCCTATAATAAATTCTTTGGATCCTCTGTGATCCATGAGTCAGGTGTCCTGGCCCACCAATCACCCTCATTTCTAGGCTACTAGCTGATTTCTCACCAGGCCCATCCAGTAGGGGTCACCATCTCTCCCCCCACTTCTTTAGCAATTCCACATCATATTTCTGACATCTTTCTAAGCAAGCTATCACATTTGTCTTTTCTGTGTGTGTGTGTTTACCATTTCAACCATTTTTAAGTGTACAGTTAAGTGGCATTAAGTATATTCACACTGTTGTGCAACCACCACCACCATCCATCTCCAAACCTTTTTCATCATCCCAAACTGAAACTCCATGTTCATTAAACACTAACTCCCATTCCCTCCCCAGCCCCTGGCAATCACCAGTCTACTTTCTGTCTATTAAGTTAATTAGTCTAGGTACCTAATTTAAGTGGAATCATACAACATTTGTCCTTTTGTGGCTTGCTTATTTCACTTAGCGTGACGTCTTCAAGGTTCATCTATATTGGAGCACGTGTCAGAATTTCTTTGCCTTTTTAAGGCTGAATAGTATTCCATTGTGATTTGTCTATCTCGATATATCACATTTTGCTTATTCATTCATCCATTAATAGGTTGTGCCCATCTTCGGCTATTGTGAATAATACTGCTATAAACATGGGTGTGCAAATATCTGCTTGAGTCCCTGCTTTCAACTTTTTTGGGTATATACCCAGAAGTAGAATTGCTGGATCATATAATCATTCTAGTTTTATTTTTTGAGGAATGGCCTTGCTGTTTTCCATAGAGGCTGTATCGTTTTACATTCCCACCAGCAATGCACAAGGGTTCCAATTTCTCCATATCCTTGCCAGCACTTGTTATTTTCTGGTTTTCTGATAATGGCCATCCTAATGGTTGTGAAGTGGTAGTTCCTTGTGGTCACATTTGTCTTTAACTGCTCCATTAAGTGGGGGTTTGGTGTTTAGTTTCGACGTTGAGAGGAAACCAGTGGGCTGACACAGGAGAGAGTCCTCCCTCCACTTCTTGTTCCCCTCCCCCTTCTCTCTTTTAAACCTGGCCAGTCTTCAAGGCCCTGTCCTGCTTCCCTGAAGACTGGCCCAGCCAATGGGCCTCTCCAATTTCTCCTCACTCTTCACCAGCAACTGTCTGGACCACTAATTTGGCCCTTTATCAAATGTCACCCTGTTTACTATTTTGAGGCACATGCCCTTTTGATCCAACTAGCCTGTGTACTCCTTGAGGGCAGCAACTGTTTCCAGTCACTATTCTGCAGATGTGGCAGAGGCCCCTCCTGAGCAGACATTCTCTAAATGACACATGTTGTTTATGCAGAGGGTTGGATAAGAGAGTTCAGGGCTATAGCAAGAATAGGAAGGCAGAGCAGGAGAACATGAATCCCAGCTCTGCCAGATGCCAGTGGACACCAGATTTGACATCACTGTCAATACACTCTCAAAGGTGGGAGATGGGTTAGAGGTTAACAATATGACATCTAGGTAGGAGGGGTGGAAACGTGAAATGTGTTGGTCCTTATACCCACATGTGGTGGTTAAAAATTGGAGGGTTATCTCAGCTGTAGAGATCCCTCCTGAAGAGTGAGGGATCCCAGCACCACACCAGACTCCCCAGCCCAGGAAAAGAAGTCCCCACAACTTCTGGCTGTGAAAACCAGTGGAGACTGTGGCTGAGAGAGATAGTGGGCAGCTAGAGTCCCAGGAGTTCCTCTTAAAGGGCCTGTGCATGGACTTAATTGCTGATGGAATCACTTGTTCTGAGCTCCAGCACTTGGGTAGCAGCTCAAAAGGTGCCAGGGATGTATGAAGAGGAACTGAATTGTGTGGCTTCGTGGCAAGGGCAGGAGGGGCAGCTTTCTCCCAGACAAAAATGCTGACAGGAGCCATAGTTCCTTTGTTGAGCCCTCTCCCACCTACCACGCAGACAGAACTAGCGACACATCTGAATCTCCATTAACCTGGCTAACACCATTCACACCTCCCTGGTGATTCTGCGAGACCTCACCCACCCAACTTGTGGGCCTACCCAAGCCACTTCCAGTGTCCTGTTCATACCAACAGCCTGTCTTGGCTCATGCTGCAGACTTTCCTAAAATTTCTCAAAGGTCCACAAACCCCAAACAAGCAGCATCTGGCCTTAGCATGCCCCGTACCTCTTGCTAAGCATCCCTAAGTCTGGAACTAGTGGCAACCAGCCTCAGTTCACAGCTTAAGTTCTCCCAGGCACCTCCAAGCCCAGCACAAGTGGCAACCATCTGCAGCTCACTTTGTAGCAACCAAGGCTCAACTACAATAGAAGGGCACATACAGCCCACACAAGGGATACACGTGGAGCACCTGGCTCAGGTGACAAGGGAGACTGTGCCACTGGGTCCCACAGGACACCTACTATATAAGGCCACTCTACCAAGATTGGGAAACATCTCTGCCTAATACATAGGAACAAACACAGGGAGGCAGCCAAAATGGGTAGACAAAGAAACATGTCCTAAATGGAAGAACAAAAAAACAAAGCTCCAGAAAAAGAACTAAACAAAATGGAGACAAGCAATCTACTAGATGCAGAGTTCAGGACACTAATTATAAAGATGTTCAATGATCTCAAGGAGAACTTCAACAAAGAGGTAAGAAATATAAAAATGGAGATAGAAAATATAAAAAAGAACCAGTCAGATATAAAGAATACAATAACTGAAATGAAGACTATATTAGAGGGACTCAAAAGTAGATTAGATGAAGCAGAGAATCAAATCAGCGATTTAGAAGATAAGGTAGTAGAAAACACCCAATCAGAACAACAAAAAGAAAAAAGAATGCCAAAAAATGAGGATAGTTTAAGGGGCCTCTGGGACAACATCAAGCATACCAACATTTGCATCATAGGGGGACCAGAAGGAGAAGAGAGAGAGCAGGGAATTGAAAACCTATTTGAAGAAATAATGACAGAAAACTTCCCTAACCTAGTGAAGGAAATAGACATACAAGCCTGGGAAGTGCAGAGAATCCCAAACAAGATGAACCCAGAGGCCCACACCAAGACACATCATAATGAAAATGCCAAAGGTTAAAGACAAAGAATCTTAAAAGCAGCGAGAGAAAAGCAGTTAGTTACCTATGAGGGAGCTCCCCTAAGACTGTCAGCTGATTTCTCAACAGAAACTTTGCAGGCCAGAAGGGATTGGCACGAAATATTCAAAGTGATGAAAAGCAAGGACCTACAACAGGATTATTCTACCTGCAAAGCTACCATTTAGAATGAAAGATAAAAGAGCTTCCCAGATCAGAAAAAGCTAAAGGAGTTCGTCACCACCAAGCCAACATTACAAGAAATGTTAAAGGGCCTTCTTTAAGAAGAAGAAAATGATAAAAAATATGAATAATAAAATTGCAGTAACTACATTCCTACCAACAATTATTTTATGTGTAAATGGATTAAATGCTCCAATCAAAAGATAGAGTCACTGAATGGATAAGAAAACAAAACCCTTACATATGCTGCCTACTTCAGAGATTCACTTCAGATCGAAAGACACACACAGACTGAAACTAAAGGGATGGAAAAAGATATTTCATGAAAATGGAAACAAAAACAAAAAGCTGAAGTAGAATACGTAAACTTTAAACCAAAGTCTATAACAGGAGACAAAGAAGAACGCAGCAATCCCACTTGTGGGTATTTATCTGAAAAAACCCAAAACACTACTTTGAAGGAACATGTACATCCATATGTTCATTGCAGCATTGTTTACAATGGCCAAGATCTGGACTCAGCCTAGTGTGTATCAATGGATGAATGGATAAAGAGGAAGTGAGATATATATAGACATATATATATATATGTCTATATATATATATACACATATATATACATATATATATGATATTGTAATATGATATTGCAACTCAGCCATTAAAAAGAATGAAATCTGCAACAACTTGGATGGATCTAGTAGGTATTGTGCTGAGTGGAGTAAGTCAGGCAAAGAAAGACAAATGTTATATGATCACTTGTATGTGGAATCTAGAGAACAGGATAAATGAACAATTCCAACAGAAAGAAACTCATAGATACAGAAAGCATTTTGACTGTTGCTGGATGCGGGGGTTGGGGATTAAGAGGTACAAATTGGTAGTTACAAAATAGTCATGGGGCTGTAGAGTCTGGCATGGGGAATATAGTCAGTAGCATTATAATAACTATGTATGGTGTCAGATGTGTACTGGATTTATCAGGGCAATCAATTCGTAAGTTATATAAATGTCTAATCACTGTGTCATATACCTAAAAATAATATAATATGGTATGTCAACTGTAATTGAAACATTTTTTTAAAAAGATGACATCTGCAGTCTGCCTGTCTGTCTAGGAACCCCAGTCTCATCTTTCAGCTACAGCAGGCATCATCACAATAATACCCACCCTTGTGCATTCCTCTGTGGTCTTCCAAGCACTCTCCTTCACATTTTGTCATTGGTTCTTACACAATTAAGATTCATGTGAAAGGGCGGGTAGTTTTACTCCCATTTTTTAAGAGAGAGAGTTGGGGCTCAGAAAGAAGTCATTTGTCCCATATCCCAGCGCCAGTGAATAGAAGAGCTGAGACTAGCATCCATAGCTCTTGATTTCTACTTCAAAACTCATCCTCCTATATAGCGCTGCTCATCTCTTAAATGTGAATGCCAAACGTCACCCACTGCTCAAAAAACATTCAATGGCTGCTCATTTCCTAATGAAACCCTACAGCATCCTTGGCCTGGCACAAAAGACTCTCCCTGATCTCACTCCAATCTACTTTTTCAGCCTTATTCTCACAGTCCAGCTCTCTCTGTCTTCACGCTTTTGCAGATGCTATCTATTGTGTTTAATGTGCCCCTCTCCTCTCACCACAAGTACAAACCCAGCTTACAGGTTACCTTCAGAATAAAATCTTTTCCATCCTCCCAGCCACAAGTCTTCTCTTCTTCCTCTGAATACCCGCAGCACTTACTCTGTCTCTTTCTCGTATAGATGATTTTCTCTTTTATTATGTTGATAACTTTTAGTCTCCAACTAGACATCTTTCCTGTGTATCCCACTCCTTGCTGGACACCTCCACCTAAATGTCCCATAGGCACCTCAAATTCCTTTCCTAAATCAAACTCATTATCTTTTCCCCCAAACCTGTTTTCTTCCTATGACCCATCCCGATTACTGGTACGACCATGCGCCCAGAGGCCCTGGCGTCGTTCCAGCTTCCTGTGCCTATCCTCACTCTAACATGAGCTCCCTGAGAGTAAGGACCTTGTCTGTCTGGTTGAGCACTGCATCCCAGTGACTAAAATAGTGCCTGGCACACATTCAATTCAATAACAAAGACATTTCTTTATCAGGTTTCATTTGCTACCTAACAAATCATCCCAAAACTCAGTAGCTTAAATCTACCTTCATATATATTATCACAGCTCACGTGTCTGTGGGTTGGCAGATCTTGGAACTCGAGACTTCCACCGTGAGACGACGAGTCCTCTGGAGGTGCTGTCCTATGCTTGGCTGGTGTGGCTCTGCTCCACTTGTCTCTCATCCTGCTCGTGCGCCCAGGGGACTAACCCCAGCATGTTCTTCTCATGGCAAGGGCAGAGGCACAAGAGCGAGCAAGCCTGACTGCACCAGCACCTTTCAAGACTCTGGTTAAGTCACGCCCACTGACATCTTGGCTGAAGCAAGTCACATGGCAAAGCACCAAGTCACCCATTAGCTCCTGTCCTTTCTACCTCTTATATATCTTTGAAATTCATCTCCTCTTCATTTCTCTTCCTCGTTGCTGCAACTCTGGTTCAAGCCCTTGTCATCTCTCATCTGGATGACTCCAGTCATCTCCCCGCTCATCTCCATCTTGCCTCACTCCTTTCCAATGTATTCATCACACTATGAAAGAGTGTGTAGAAACAGCAATCTTTCTGAAATGCAAATCCAATGTTTCTCCCCACTTGAAGCCATTAGTGGGTCTTTAACATCTACAGCGTAAGGCTTAAACCCCTAGGGATGGTCGGCAAAGCCCACTGGTGACCCACCTCTGACTTCCAGATCTTTACACTGATGTTTTTGCTACCTGGGCTGCCCTTCCCAACTGCTAACACTGCTACCCCCACCCCCACCCATGGCCCATGAACCCATAAGCCTTCAAGAGCCAGCTCCTCCTCTGAAGACTGTCCTAAGCATCTGCATCTCCAGAGCTGTCCACCCCTCACACAGGTTCTTCCTCCTGAGCCATTACCAACAACAAAGCATGACTCACAGGTTTGCACAGGGTGTAATGGTTAAGCACAGGAGATCTAGATCCTAACTGCGGGGATTTGCATCCTGACTGATTACCACCCCCTGCAGGATCTAGGGCATCTTACCTGACCTCTCTGTGCCTCAGTTTCCTTATAGGTAAAGTGAGGATAATAAAAGTACCTACTTCTGAGAGTTATTGCAAGGATAAATGAGCTATTATAATAGATACACACTACTAAGAATACAGCCAATGCTCAAGAAAGGGTGTGTGGGGACAGAGTCCCAGAAAGCAGTTTCCAGGCTCTCGGCCTCACATGGAAAGGTGCTGGCTTGGTTATCAGATGGCCATCAGCTGTAACCAGATGGCCACCCGCTGTGGCTGGGTGGCCATCAGCTATTACCAGTTAGCCATTAGCCACTAATATAACTGCCATGGCTACACTAGGGGGTTGGTGGGTTGGCAGTGAAGCGGGCGGCAGGTTGCAGTTAGCAAGTGGGGTTAGCAAGTGCAGATGGTGGACTGCGGATCATGTGGATCCTACTTCCTGTGTCTCGCCCGGCCACCAGTGAGACTGGGGTGCAGGAAGACCCCTTGTGGGGGTACTGGCAGATGTTTGCTTTTGTGTCCCAACCAGCGGCCAGCGAGAATATAGTGGTATGACTCCCCTATCTATGGCTCTGTGGGTGTTTCTTTTTGGCCTCACCATGTCCTGCGTTCTGGTGCGGGGAGTGGAAGCAGAGTCCCTGCATGACAGGGTGCTATCATTTCTGGCCCAGAGCCAGGCTTCCTGGTTGGCTTCTTTGCTTAGCGTGCGCCCTCCCACTTGAGGCAGGGTCATTTTGCTCCTGCCTTCACTGGCGGCCGGGCGGTTCCTTGTCAAGCAGGTCAGGTCTTCACTTTTACCCAGAGCACTAACCTGGCAGCCAAATAACCCCGTGAAAACAGTATTTACACATACAGCCTGAGGGAGAACAAAAATTCAGCTGAGGAGAATTGGCATGAGAGTCTAGCTTTCATGTGGCTGAGCGAGGAAGGGTCTCAGAACCAGCCCTCTGATGGCGAGGCTTGAAAAAAAAGGTGGGGGCCGGCCCAGTGGCTCAGGCGGTTAGAGCTCCATGCTCCTAACTCTGAAGGCTGCCGGTTCGAATCCCACATGGGCCAGTGGGCTCTCAACCATAAGGTTGCCGGTTCAACTCCTCGACTCCCACTAGGGATGGTGGGCTCCACCCCATAGAACTAAGATTGAATACGGCACCTTGAGCTGAGCTGCCGCTGAGCTCCTGGATGGCTCAGTTGGTTGGAGTGTGTCCTCTCAACCACAAAGTTGCCAGTTCGACTCCCGCAAGGGATGGTGGGCTGCGCCCCCTGCAACTAGAAACAGGAACTGGACCTGGAGCTGAGCTGCGCCTTCCACAACTAAGACTGTAAAGGACAACAACTTGAAGCTGAGCAGCACCCTCCACAACTAAGATTAACACACTGTTCCCCAGTAAAGTCCTGTTCCCCTTCCCCAATAAAAATCTTTAAAAAAAAAGAAAAGAAAAGAAGGGTGGAATGATGAAAGGGCCAGCCTTCCTGGTACAGCTTCTCACACCCTTATTTCACCCTGAACCCCTGACAGACCACTCTGTCTCCCACCCCATTCAGGCCCCTCTGAACTTGGGTCTGTCCGCTTGACCTGCACTTACACCCCTAGCACCTCATTCCCACGGGATCCAGGAAATGGCCTTCCCGTTCAGCCATGCTGCAGCTTGACATAACTAGTGGATTCATCACTCAGGTAAAACCCCCACCTTGATGCTGATTTTAAAACCCTGCTCTCCTTGCCTCTTAGTCTCAACTTTTGGGATTCCCAAGAGTGGTTGTCCAGTCAATAATAAATTAAAAGCTCCAATCACCCCTGGAGCAAGTGACTTGGAAGAGCTGGAGACCCAAACTCTAGGAGCAGAAGCAAGATTAAAGACGTAGCTGTCAGAGGGAGAGAGAGGGCAAGGTGCTGGGCAGAGGAGAGGATGGGGGAGAAAGCAGGGTGAACCTAAGGCCTGGCTTCCATTTCTGGAATCTTCCATACCTGGAAGAACATAGATAGGTAGAGGGGAAGCATACCTAGGCAAGGTCAGACCACGTTTGAGGGGTCGTGCCAGCAGAACACATCTGGTCCACACTAGAAAAATGGGGGAACCTAGAAGTCCTGGCTGAGGCCAGGAGATGGGAGTGAAGACAGGGAACAGAGATATGAGATCGTGTCGTCAGCTGGGATGGTAGTTCACACATGTTGGGACAGACGCTAAGATTAGAGGCAGGCATTAGCTTGGGTGGATTTTCAGAACTCCACTCCCCAAACCCATGTCTAATAACCAAAGGAGCTGTGCTTACACTTTGAGCTAGGACAGGCTCTCCCACCCTCTGCTGGGCCCAACAGACACCTATCCCTGCTCTGGCCTCCCCCCATCCGAGCCCTTGGCCCTGGACCCTTCCAGTACCTCCTTGCTCAGCCCTGGGATCAGAGCCCGGGGAAAGCCGGCATCAGGAAGAACCAGCAGCACGCTGGATATTGGCTTCTTTCTCCTGGTGACAAACGCAGTATCCTGAGGACCATGACACAAAAATGGGACAGCCCAGGAGAGAAAATTCAGGGGGAAGGAAAGGGGAGGAGAGCATGGGCAAGACTGAAGGCAGGAGAAAAAATTTGGAGAGCAGTGGACAGTTTCACAAGAGGGATTTTGGGGAACAACACTCAAGTACAAGTGTTGATAAAACTCCTCATGCTTGTTGATGAAATGGCCTGGGAACACACAGTTCCATCAAGGACCAGAGCTCAAGGAGACTTGTCAGGGCAGGGCACTGCCCCACCAAGGGGACAGGTGATTGGAAGGAAGTGGGCTGGCTTTCAGAGTCCTGCTCCCTAGGACTAGCTCACCTACTGAGCTATCCCTCAGGGTGGCAGAGAGTAGAGTGAGCAGTTGAGAGGGACAAAGAAAACGCCAAAGGAGCCCAAGACAGGCAGGAGGCAAAACCAGATGAGATGACTGTCCTTGGTTTTGGCAAAAACTCCCACTTTGTTCCAGGAAGCTGAGGCTCCACAACACAATGACTCTGGGAATTTTTGTCCAGAAGAGCATCTCGCTAGAAAATAGGGCTTCCCGTTCCATGCAGCCAGGGTGGGCAGGCCTTCCTCTTTCACCCCATTTACTTCCCACATCTTACTTCCCATCCCCAGACACCAAAATCGCTGCAGTTCTATGCTCTGGGGAGATGCACAGCCCTTCTAGGGGAACCCTGAGGGCAAGGCAGTGGGGCGACAGCTTCAGTAACCTGAGTCCTGTGCTGGAGGTGAGTGGAATGAAGGAGGGGTGGGCAGCTGTTCTTGCATCCAGGTGCAAGACACAAGGGCTGAAACTATCCTGAGTTCCCCTGTGGTTATCAAGTTGAGGAGGGGAAAGGAAAACATGGGCTTGCTTCAGGGCCAGAAGGAAGCAAGTGAGGGAAAAGACCTGTGGTCACTGGCCGGCCCCTAGTCACTGGGGATCCAGAGTTCCACCCTCTCTTGCTGGGGCATCCCCCAGGAAAGGCCCCTGGGATGGCTCTCCCTCCACCTCCCAAGTCACAGTAATAATAATCAGGCAGTCTTCCCAGCGCTTTCCATGTACTAACTCAGATAATCCTCAAGCCCACTTAACAGATGGGGAGATTGAGGCAGAGGAAGGCTAAGTAATTAGCCTAAGTTCTTACAGCTATAAAAGGAGAGCTGGAATTCAAAGCCAGCTCCAGTGCTTTCACTTCCAACAAGCACACTGCACTGCTTGAGGCTGACTACAGGCTTCTCTGGGGCCACTACCATTTTCTGAGTTTCTGCTTCTGGAAGGTTGGGATGGTATACGGAGAGACAACAGAAAGTAAGAAGGATGCGAGCTTCTAGGTAGATAAATTATCAATGAAGCTCAGAACTGGGTGTCAGAGCTACCAAAGTCTTTCAGCCTATTCTGAGAGACCAAGTTCTATTCTGGGCCAAGCTCTGGCAGGATGCACACAGAGGTCCTCCAGGGTCACAAGCTGACCCCCTTATGACCATGGCAGCAGCCACCTCTCTGGGCTTCAAGGCATGTGCCATTCAAAGACACCTCACCAGGACACATATTACCCAGAGCCTCTCTGACTGCCAGCCTGCACCAATGCTGCTGGGAATCTCAAATGACCCAGACCTGCCAGCCAAGAGCAGTGGCCAGCATGCAGGCTGCCCAGAGAAGCCCTGTGCTCAGAACAGCAGCAGACACTGTCAGGAGCAACCGTTCCACACAGGGCGGCAGGCAGGGGAGGATGTTAGAGGGCCTCAGATGCTAAGCAAATCCCAGCTGGCAGGTGCAGCGGGGGCAAGTGGGTTGGGGAACAGAGTCAGCCTGGCACAGAGGTTCCCCAGGGCTCAAGCAGCAAAGGGCAATCTGTGGACGGGGACCGTAGGCTGGGCATCTTGTGCGTTGCCTGCAAGGCTCTTCCCAGACCTCAGTGGCTGCCTCCCTGTTGTCACTCAGGTCGCAGCTCAACTGTCATTCTTCGGAGACGTCTGATCTCCAGTCCAAAATAGCCTCCCCATCACTCACATTGCCCCATTTTATTTTCTTCACGGCACTTTCACTTTCTCATATTGTGTTACTTGCCCATTGCCTATCTCCAATTAGAATAAAAGCTCCACAAGGGCAAGGACTCCGTCTTGTTCACTGCTGGGTAACCAGTGCCTAGAATGGTGCCCGGCAATAAGACCCACGAATACTTTTGGAAGGAATGAATGAATGAGCCCAAACAGGCACAGGCGCTTAACACCTGATGAGGGCAGGTATAAACAGCTTGCCAGCTCAGCCTGTCTCTTCTCCTCTTTCTTGGGAAATACAGTCTTTTAAAAAATTTTAATTCTAGCATTTAAAAAATATCTTCATTATATTTTCTGATTACAAAAGTAACATGTGCCCACAGCTGAAATTTAAATGTTACAGAAAGGAACAGTTTAGAAAGCAAAGTCCCCCATTATCCCACATCTTAGAGAAAGCCACTATTAATGGTGTGTTGTATATTTATCCAGACTAAATTTAGTTTTAAAAGAAGCAAATCCATGCATGATAGAAGGAAAAAGATTCATAATTCCACTAAACTAGCAGCCATTATCATTTCTCCTTTGCAATCTTTTCTCCTGTGTTTATTTTACAAGTTACCATAATGTACTTATTCTGTAACCTGACATTTTCACTTATTGTATCATAATCGTTTTTCCAAATTGTTATATCGCCTATGTTCTCGTTATAATGACTGAGTACTATTCCACCAAGTAGAAAACTATAATTTACTTAACATAGATGTTCAACAGAGGGAGAACAATTGTTTCTCATTTCCAGTGTTACATTTGCTATGCCTGTAATTAAAGAATTCAGCCCTTTCCTTCTCTGGGACTATTTTCTAATGAAAGATTTCTTAAATAATTCCAGAAGTAGGGTCACTGGACCAATGGTAGAAGAGTTTTGAGGCTGATGATGTAGCTTGCTCTGGGGAATCCTGTGCTATGTGGGGAAGAGGTCTCCTGTCTGAGTCACCATGTGCCCACCATGGCCTCCATAGCCATCCCTCGACCCACACCACTCCCCTGGGCCAGGCGTGCTCACACCACCCCATCTACAGATCAATCCAAGAACACATTTCCTGAAAGACCCTCCAATCACAAACGGATATTGCAAGCCCAAGCTCAGTGAAACGGCTTCCAGCCCTGTGTTTTAAACTCTCAACTGGCAGTAGAGTCGAGTGCTACCTAAAGCTGAGAAATACCTCGTTAGTCGTTTCCCTCCCTGCAAACTCCTCCATGGAATCTAAGGCTCTGGGCTCCTGTGGACCAGTCTAGCCACTCCTAAAAGCTGGTCCAGTCAGGAGTGCAGAAGCAGCAGCCCTACCTGCCCTGCCTTCCAGGGGAGCCGTCTGCCTGCTGGTCCCCCATCTCCCAGGGGGACTGTCTGCCCTGTATAGATAGAACAGCCTGTAGGTCGGACAGGCTCTGGGGCTTGGGAAAGCAGCCAACTGTCACTTTTTTAAAGCACGATCTAGGAAAATCCAGAGTTCAAGGCTGGAAAAACAGGCCACGCGAGGACAGGTGAGACTCTACAGTTGGGGCCCTCTCGCCCTATATGGAGCTGGTCCGGTCTGAGGAGGAGATGCAGCTGAAACAAGACAAAAGCAGCACAGGACTTGCTCCTCTTGACCCCCTAGTGCCCACTCTTATGGCAGTTCAGGTGCCACAAATCCCTCAACTCCTGGTGCCCTGGATGCTCTAGCCAGGGTCATGGAAACGGCTCATGGCATCTGAGCAGAGCCCAAGTCCCAGGTGAGGAGCAGTTCCTACAGGGCACAGAGGCAGAGCCCAAGGTCCAAAGCATCCAAGAGCCTACAGACAAGAAAGAGAATTTGGGAAGATGCCACCTGCTATGTGCTCACATCACTGGCGTCAGCCAATCTGGGTCTGGCCCAGTGTTTAGAGGTCATGTGGCTATAACATGGCTGCAGCACAGGACATGGCCTGAAACTACTGGTCGCTCCCCTCCCATTGCTGCCCTCTGGCAGGCCCTCAGACAGAAAACATGCTCGGAACAGGGACTTCCAGACGTGGGCCCATGCTGCTGAGTCAGGGAGGACTGGTGATGCCCAGTGAGCCGGAAGCATACTCACTTATCTCACCCTTGAGTGCGCGGCTCAGAACAGACATCAGGGTCACTGTCCAGGCATGTTCCGAGTTACCCTTTGTCCTGGTGCCTGGCTGGGCCTCAGTGTCATTCTCAGCAGTGTGGGCCAGCATCAGTCCCAGGCCCCAGCTGGTCCTCAGTTAGTGGGCAGGCAAGGGCTTCCCTGTGTCCCTGAGAATAAAAGAGGAAATGTTCATCGGTTTAAACTGTCCCCAGCTTCAAGCTACTAGGCCAGCTGGAGAGGAAGCCTCAAGGCAAACATCACAAGGGCCCCGGCTCCGGACTCAGCACCAGACACATCCTGCCCAGGCCACCCAGGCCCCTCTGCTGGAACTTGCCACCTCCTCTTAGCCATCCTGTGTGCTTAGGTCTGGTTAATCCAGAGTGAGAGCCTAGGACCCACCCTAATTCACACGTGGGGCTAGGACTTAAGTCTCCTCACACCACGAATGAATGTGTGCACACGTAAACCTGAGAGGGGATATAATTTTAGAACCCAGCTCCATTCTCATCTAGCTTCAAATTACACTCTCACCTTCACCTGTAGTCGGTGCATCTGTTCTCAAGGGCGGAAGGCAGGCAATGTCGGACAGTTGTTTGAGAATTTGGGGAGTCAAGCACAGCGACACAGAAAAACCAGCCCACCACCGCCAATAAGAACAATGTGCTCAATCCCCCTCCCTGCAATCCCACCACACTCATGTTTACTTCATGCTATTATTTTATCAGTATTGTTGTTGAGGCCCTTCCTGTTAACATCACAACTGGCTGCACGCTGATAGAAATCTGACTTCATAACGCCCCTTGCCACATACATACTTTTAACATATCCCGAAGACTTGACCATTTGATAGAGATTCTGACATTTTTTGTCTTAATATGAAGGTGCTGACGCTTCCCCAAATCCCCTTGGATACAGCACCATGTACACAAGCCTGGGACAGAGGTCAGGTCTAGCTCGACCCTGTGGAAAGATGCACCAGCCACCTGGAAGTCGTATGTGACTGGGGGTGGGAGTTGGCACCAGTCCCCCATGGATGGGCAAGCAGGGTGGACCACAGAAGGGACACCCTGTGCTGACATGGCCACCTTCCTCCCTCACCCACCCCAGGCTCTCTAAGCAGGGGCGACTCGGACCTTTGTTCCCTAAACTGACAATTTGCAAGGCAGCAGGGGAGCCAAGGAGGAGTAAAAGGTCAGGGGTTGGAAAGCTGAAATTCGCTGTGTGCACATGTGCTTGTGGGGAAGGAGTGTGAGCATGCCTGGGTCTCTCCCTGGGACCTCTGCTCTGACAGAAGTAAAGGGCACAGAGTATGACGGGCAGTGGGGCGGCTGTGCTCTGCCTTGCCTCTGTCCTTCCCCCGCTCCGCTACAAGGGGCCTCCAACCCTGCCCCACCCGTCCATCCTCCATCCTCTTGCCTTCCCCCAGCCTGCCTGATGGTCACCCTGGCACGTACCTGTCACCTTGAGAAAAGGGCTTTAATGGGGCATATCTGCCACCCCCGCCACCCCAGCACCACCTATGCCTGGGCAGTTTAATCCCACCCATGGGCCCTAAGCAGGCCATATCAATAGCACAAATCAAAACCAAAACAGGAACAGAAACCAAAACCCACATCCTGGCAGCACAGCCTGCCGGTCGGTGGCTCACTGCAGTCAGCCCCGGGAGCCCGTGGCTGGCGGAGGTGCCTCCCTGGCAGATGAAGCCGCAATAGTCAGAACAGCCTCCTCCAGGGCCAGCCTCTCAGTGGACACATCCTGCTTCCTGGTCTGCAGGCTCTTCCCCCTGGAAGCTGGTGGGGGCAGAGGAGAAGACGATGGTACTGCAGGGGTCCTACCTCTGCCTCCAAGCAACAAGCTGTCCCCAGCCCCCTCCGATACTCCCTGCCCCCTTAGAGAAGGTTCCAGGCTACAGAGGGCAAGAGGCTCCTCTGTGGACCGCATGGCCTGAACCAGAAGTTTTTAGAGCATATGAATGTGTGACAAGCCCTTATAGCAACTAACATGTGGGTAAAACTTATACTTTTTCTATCATCTCTTATGATTCTTCCAAGACTCCTGCAGGGAGGGCTGGAATTATCACCACCACTACCCCCATTTTAGAGATGACAAACACTGAGTCTCAAGGCATTAAGAGATTAGGCCAAATCTACACATTGATGCAAACCCTGGACCTCGGGCTCCAGAGTCACCCCTCTCCTTATACAGCACGCCTTCAAACTGCTTCCCATCCTAATCTCATTCTTAAGGCACATGTCTGCACACTCACGCTTCATTAAGTGTAATCTATTTAGTCCATTCTGTGAGCTGCTTATTTATAAATATACAGGCAAGTCTCTCCACCAACTTCTCCATCAACATGCCAAGTGCTGCTGGAAGCTTGACGGAGTAGGGAGACCACCACACGGTTTCAAGCCCTCTCTACCTGTCGTCCTCTGCAGCCCATCACACCTACTCTTCCTTCAAGACCCTGCTTCGTTCTCATTCCTTTGATGATGGAGCCATCCTCCACAGTACCGCCTCCCCCGTTATTCTGTCATGGATGTTCCCACAGGACTTTGAACATCCTTCTAATGAAATATTTTGTCCTATCTTAAAATTATTATGTGTGTTTCCCCCTCCCCATTATGAATTCCTTGAGACCATAGAATTTCTGTTGGATGGATGGACAAGCAAGGCAGAGAAGGATCCAGCTAAATTCTTAGGTGACTGCACCATCCAGTGTTATTAACCCAACAATGATGGGGGATCTTCTCTAATTTTCATGCCCATCTTGGAGGGGCTCGCTCCCATAAAGCACCGTAAACGTTGGTTTACAATGGTCAGGGCTATCTCTGCAGACAAGGGAAGAAAGGAGGCTGCTCTCTCTCCTTTCTCCCACCTCTAAGAGCCATCACCTGGGTTGAGAGATGGGGTAGGTGCCTTGGGTCTGGACAAGACAGAAGACATGTCACATGCAGAGGTGTGGGGCAGGAACAGAGGATCCCAGCCATCCCGGGAGACACAGCAGGCTCCTATGTGAGCAAAGAGCCAACCTCGGGCTCAGGCCAGAGAATACAATGCCCATTCTGTTATTTCTACAATGTGCTGGCACTCTCAAAAGGCACATCCAGTTTTCATGCAAGTAGGATTCATTTCCCAAAGAGGTTTAACCAGCAGCTGCTGGCAGGAAATTCCCTCTGCATCATTCTCTCCTCACTTATAACTACTTAGGGTAAGCTGGGCTTGCAGGTTTGAATCTCTGCTTCTCTGACCAGAACCTAAAAACCAAATCAACCCCCAGCTCCCACCCTCATTTCTGTGGCCCGGAACCTAAGACAGGAGCCAGAAAGCAGCAGGCGTAGCACTGTCCCTTTTTCTCTCCCACTCTCCTCTTCCTTAACTCTCCCTAAATCCCCCTCACCCCAGTTACCCACAAAGTAAAGAGATGTCCCAAATATGTATTGGGGATCCCTCTGGTTACTCAAAGCCCCCCAGTTCTTCCCATGTGACTCAGAAGAAATATTTTTACTTGTCCAGCAGTAAGACCAGCCCTGAACACAAGTGGATTTGGCAACTTTCCAAACCAAGGAGTGACCATGCTCATCTACAAATGCATTTGGAATTCCAAATCCCCTAGAAGAAAGGCTGTGTATGGTCAGCTTCCCCTGGGGAGCAAGGAAACCAGGCCTTGGGGACCTGGCTGGCATGGGGCAGATGGGTAGAGACAGGGGATGAACTCACAGACACCCCCTCCCACTCCACTTGGCCTTGTCCTTTACTCTGTGACCCCTCGCTCAGGGTTTGGAATCTGGGTTTCCCTGCCCCCCAGACATGTCACCACCCTGTCTTCTGTCTCACCTGGAGGCCACCCTGTCCTGTCACCCTCTTCTTCTCCCTTCCTCCTCTCCATCCAGTCCACTCTACTTGACATGTCCCTCCCAATGTCCCCTCTGCACAAACACTGCCTGCCCATCCCCAATACCTCGGAGGGTGGTCTCTGGCCCCAGGCCCCTCTCCTTTCGCTCCCATCCCACCTCCTGGCACTGGGTAGCTACTGCTTGCTGCCTGAAAGGCTGGACAGCTGCTGGGCTCTCTAATTAGCTGCCTGGCTGCTATCCCAGAGCGAGGCATGTGTTACTGTAAAGAGCTGCCTCACCTCCCCTTCGTCAATAATCCCCTATGCAGATCCCATCAGCAGCAGCTGAGGGGCCCTAGAATCTTTGTCACATGAGACCAGCAAAGCTCCTCCTGTCAGCTGGGAAGGGATAGAGTGGTCTCACAACCTCACCAACAAAGTCACCAAGCATTTATTTATAGGGGTTTTCCCTATTACTGCCACACTCTTCGGGTGTCCCACAGGTTACCGCACCACACCATGCCTTTGGAGAAATGGGGACCCTCCCCTTCTGTTGCCTCGCCAGTGGAGGCAGAAAGAAGTCCAGTGGGTCTTTCAGAGGACAAGCCAGGACTGCCTCAATGGTGTGACACCAGTACCCTACTTTTCACAGCCAAGTCACCCCAGAGATTTCTAAACAACCAGGAGACCTAGTCCAAGAAGTCCTATGGAGGCTGGTTTGTTTATTCAAGGTATTAGATTCCAGTAATCAACAAATATTTATTGAGTCCCCGCTGAAGGCCAAGCACTGTACTCGGTGTGAACAAGGCAGTGCTCCTGCCCCTTGGAGCTCACAGACTGGTGGGGAGACAGAGAATGAGGAAACCAGCCAATGCATACTGTAATTTCGGATTACAGTATGGCCACGAAAAAGGGGAAAGGCCTGGTAGGAGACAGAAAGAAACTGGATGTCAGAGGGAAGTTCTTAAACTCCTCTAAAGAGGTAGCATTTAGGCACAGATCAGAACGATGTAAAGAGACTATGCAAAGAGTTTTGGAAAAGGCATTCCAGGCACAGGGAACGGCAGTCTGTGAAAAGACCCTGAGGTAGCAGCAAGCTAAACAAAGTAGAGAAATAGCAAGACCCGAGTAGCTAGAGTTGGTGTAATTAAAGGGTCGGATAATTAATTCCCTACCCCTTATTGCAAAAGTCTTCTGGTTGTCCCTACAATGCCAGCTGAGCCAAGGCAAAGCTCCTAGTTGCCAAGTGAACATGACCAGGAAGATTCCCACTGCAGGCAGGGGCTAGAAACTGTAGGTCCTAGTCAGCTATTGTGTGGCACCATATTTATTAACAAATAAAGGGAAGGGAAATCCTATGACTGATGGCTTCTGATCAAAAGAATCTAAGTAACTTTACCAGGCCCTCTCTAGCCTGGGTGCTTCACTTTAACAGGAAAGTAAATATGCCTTTTCATTCCAGCTAGTTTGTTGGGTTTTCTGTCACTTGCAATCCAGAAAATCTTGACAAACACTAGTGATTTCCCCTCATCTGGAGCACACCTAGTTGGCACGAGGATCACATATTTGAGTTCCACCTACCCACCTCTGCTGCTGTCAAAACCAGAGGCTCTGCCCCTGGCACATAGGAGAGGGCAGAATGAGAATAAGATGGGTCAGAGGCCTAACACGGTGGGTCACGGTAGGGCAGCTCTAGCTTTGGGGGCTCCCAATCTCCCTTCTGGTCACTGCCCCAACTTTGTCCTGTTGCCTTGACTGATAGAGGGGATGACTCACCTGATTCTTGCCATCAACTTAGCATACCTTGACTGTCTTCTGCAAACAGGACATGTGAAAACTGGTAACTTGGAGACAAGGCACATGCCAAGGCCAGGTAGCGCACGAATAGATTATTTTTCTACAAACTCCAGAATTACACTATGCAGTTTGATAGCCACTATCTACATGTGGCTATTTAAATTTTAATTGGCAATGAATGAATAAAATAAAACATTCTGTTCCTCAGTTACACAGGCCGCCTTCAAGGGCTCAGTAGCTGCATGTGGCTGGTGTCTACCACTTGGACAGTGCAGACAGAGCACATGTCCATCATAGAAAGTTCTATTGGACTATATGCTTCAGCACTTACCAAGGGTGATTGGAAGGCTGCTAAACACACAGACCTAAAACTGAGCTCCATTTCCTTGCTCTTGGAAATCCTTTCCTTCTGAACAGACACCCCCTGCCCTGCCTCTTCCTCGGGCTCAGCCCACGTTAACCAAGTCTGCCACTATGAGATGAAGGGAGGGTTAACCCCTGTTCCATGAAAGTTACTGTCCACTGTCTGAAGGGTGACTTACATCCAAGAGGCCAGGAGAGGGCCCTGGCTATTGGCGGATGAAGCCAGCCCCTCGGTCTCTGGCTTTAATTCAGTCTAGGGGTGCTGCCTGGAATGTTTAAAAACTCCTAACCATTTATTGGGCACCTTCTACGTGCCAGGCAGTTTTCACACTGGACATCTCAAAACCTCTCCCCAAGTCTAAGAGGTGGGCACTAACTCTGATTTACTCAGGCGGCACGAGAAATTCAGAGGTTAATGAGAAGGCAAGCACTTCCCCCCCTATTCCACACATAAGAGATGGGGCCGTGTGGACAGGAACTAGGAGACTTAATTTACCTATGGCAATGAGCCACTTACAGTTGTCAAGAGGTTGTCATGGCAGACAGTCTCATGTGAGCTGCCCTTTTCAGCCTACTCGAGTCCACCCAAGGGTTTGGGAGAACCACCTTCCAAGGGTCTGCCCATGAAGGCCCAGGTATTGAAAGACATCACATCAGGAAGACCGGAAGACCATAGCACAGGTCAACCTGGGAAGGTGGTAGGGGTCAGAACACAGACCTACGGCATTTCTTCTGTGAAAAGAGGCGAGGGGCATGATCAACATTTTGTTTTAGAAAGAGATCTGGGCCGTGAGTTCCTTATCTGTCGATCCACGGCCTGGGTAAAACTCGATATACAGTAGGGACTGAATACCCAACAGGGAAAAGGCAGAATGCAAGTCCTCCAAGAGTTAGGGGGCCTGGCCAAGAGGTGTGAAGGCAGGGGCACTGGGTGAAAGACCGAGGAAGGACATTTGCTCTGGAGGAGCTGTGACGGACGCTGTGGGCTCTCCACCTGACCCAATCTGTCCTGCAGAGAAAAGGTCAGCATACACCAGGCTGAGCACTGAATGCAGCCAGGCCCTTCCACTGTGAGCCTTAAATTCAGAAACCCTGGCTCCTCGGTCTCTCACTAGACATCTCCATCTACCTCGAAAGTACTGAGCATTGCAACGTGCTCAAAATATGGCTTCAAACAGCACTTGGGCAAGAGTAATTAAAGGGAATGTTATCTCAGTCAGTCTCTCATTAGCCTCGTAATTAGACTGCTGAAAATAATTAACATTCCTTTTGACAAAAGAAACAGAGGACCCATTACATTCATTAGGACAGCCTCAAACCAGCCTGAGCAAGGCCAACAAGAGAACTCATCACCTCCCCGTCCTGTGGAGGACAGAGTCAGCATCCGGTAGCTCAAACCAAGGCGAGACCAGCCCTGGGCGGGCTCTGGGGCATGCTGATGCACGTGACAGTGGAGCCCTGCTGTATATGTTACAGATCACAATGACACACGTGTACACACTCAGAGGAAAAGAACTTGAAGTAAATGCATGACTATATCAAGATAGCAGGCCAGGGGCATGTGCCTATCTCCCTCAAGGCCCTAGAAAATGACAGAAAAGGCATTTTCTAGAAAGAATAAATCTCTTACAGTGCTGGAAAACAAGAAGGAATTATATGGGTTCCCTAAAGACGGAAGGCAGACGGGAATCAACATGTGGAAAAACTAAAACCCCCAAAAATAAAACCATGACATTAATAATAATAATAATAATAATAATAATAATAACTTACACTAATAGAGCACATTTATATGCCAGACATTGTTCTAAGAATTTGGGCCTATATTATCTCATTTAACCCTCACGAAAATCCTTTGAGATAGAGACTATTATTATTCCTACTTTATAAATAAGACACTGAGTTACATAGCTTTCCCAAGGTCACAGTGCTAGTAAGTGCCAGGACTAGGATTTGAACCCAAGCAGTGCAGCTGAGGACTCTACGCTCCGAGGAGCAGCTCTGGAGGCTCTAAGTTTGGAGCCAGCAGATTGGGGGCCAAGGAGAGGCCCTGAGTGGTTGGGGATTGGATTTGGAGCAGCCGGGCATGTAGACCCCTCCCACCTCTCCATCCATGCTTGTGCCCTGGACACCGGGAGGGAGGCAAAAGGACACTTGCACCAGCTCCTGTCAGTCCCCAGCCCCTCCTGGCCACAAGCAGTGGCACCTGGCTCTGGAGCACAGAATCGGCATTCACATGGAGGTCACTGAACAACCTCAAAATACAGTGAGAGGAGCATGTAACCAAGACTCACCAAACATTTCACAAAAACCAAACCGTGAAACAAGCACCAAATTTAAGAACTGAAGTTCTAGCTAGAAAACAAAATCAATGAAGTCAACAGAATGAAATGTTTTTAAAAGTGTGATTAATATCCTCTGAGGGGTAACGAGGGGCTACTGAATCCATGAAACAAAATAAGGCTGTTAGCAGGAAAACATTAAAGGTCTTAGAAATGATAGAAACACACCATGGCTAGTTATCTCTGAATCAAAGAATAGAGTGACTTCATTAAAATTTTTCTTTATAGATTTCTATGTTTCTAAACTTCCTATACTGAACATATATTACTTTAAGAATCAGAAAATTTATTTTTTTAAATGCCTGGCCCGAGATAGGTGCTCAATAAGATTTGGTTGCAAAGCAGTTACTTTGCAAAACAAAAGGAAGTAGATTCACACACACACACACACACACACACACACACAAGCGTGCGCACAACAGACCTTGGCCCTATCCAGGCTGGTCCATAACTCATTGTCCCTCAATTGCACCATCCATGCTCTCACCTCTGAGTCTCTGCACACACAGCTCCCCTCCTAGAATGCCCTTTATCTCTCCTCTCTGTTTATCCGTATTTGCCTGTTCTTCAGTGTGCACTCAAAGATTAGCCTCATTAAGGAAATGTCCCTGCATCCTGTTTAACCCACCCCATCCCTCCTCCCCCAAACTCTGAAGGGCACCTAATTCTTCCGGTCATAGGACAGCTCTGGTTGAGTTGTCCTGTGGGGGTCACAGTACTGACAACTTTTATGCCCTTTACATTTCAGTAAGTCCAAGTCTTGTCTCCCCAACTCTATACTAGGCTCATTAAAGAGAGCCAGAGGGCACAGCCTTCTCTTCATACCCCACTGTGTCCTATAAAGCTCAGAGGCTTTCGCAAGAACATTCTCATATGTCAGTTGAGTGAATGACAAATGAGCTTCTGTTCCTGGTGGGAGTAAGAAGAGGAAAACTATTGTGAAGATGTGGTTATTCAGAAGGGCTGGGCCCCGCACAGAACATGGGCAAGGCCCTCAGAAATGGGCCACCTGGTCCCAGACAGCTTTGAACTCCCACACCATGGTGGGATCCAGAAATACCTGCAAACCCATAGAGGATGGTTGGCAAATCCAGGGTGAAATGCTGATGAAGAGCAGGACGTTTATATGGTCTTAAGGTATCTCCCCACAGATCACTTATTAGTAGAAAGGAAAAATAATAAAGGCACAGTGAGGAAACTGGACAAAATCTTGACCGAGTGTGATCAAATTTCAGCTCACACATAAGGGGCAGATGGACATCCAGTGCCTCTGAATGTAATATACTAAAAAGGATGTGGTATATCTCAGCTGGGAATGTATAACCGAGAGTCTAAACATGAGGCAACATCAGACAAATCCAAAGGGAGAACATTCTTAATCTTTTTAAAGGGGAAGGAGGAGGCTATATTCTTCAAAAATGCCAATGTCATGAAAGGCAAAGAAAGACTGAGGAACTGGATTAAAGGAGACACGACAACAAAATGCAGTATGGGAGCCTAGACTGGATCCCGTACGGGACAGGAAAAAATGCCATAAAGGACATTATTGGGCCAATTGACAAAACTGGAATACAACCAGCAGATAATTATAAAACAACATCCTTAGTCCTAGGAAATCCACACTGAAACATTTAGCGTTAAAGGGCCATGCTGTAGGCAATTTACTCTTAAACAGTTAAGAAAATGAGAGAGAGAGAGAGAGAGAGAGAGAGAGAGAGAGAGAGAGAGAGAGAGAGAGAACATAATGATAAAGCAAATGAGATAAAATGTTAAAAACAGTGAATCTGGATAAAGAGTATACGGGTATTTTGTACTATTCTGGCAACTTTTTTGTAAGTCTGAAATTACTTTTCAAATAAGTTTTGAGAAGAAAATAACAAGGGGTACCCTTCCATTAGGGAGAGGGTGGACGGAGAAAACAGCGAGGGTGAATCCAGGGAGGGCATTGATCATCACGTCTGCAACGGGCACAGAAATTCCAGCTTTGCCCAAATAGCCCTCATTTCCTCTCCCAGTTTGGCCCTTCCCTTTTAGTAACTTTTTCATGAACTTACATCTTCCTCTCACAAGCTCAGCACTCTTCTAGGAAGCCTCCCTACTAATGCCAGAGGACAGGATTGATTCACCTTTGGGGTCTATTCTTATAAGTAGTTAATATTTTCTGGAAATGTTTTGACATCTATTTTGTTTACGAGCCCATAATAATGAGGCAAGTTATATTTGTTAAGCCTCCTAGGGGTTTTATAAAGTATTTCATTTCCCCCCAAAATGTTGTGGGTAGTCCTATTCATACTGCCTAACTTAGGCTTTAGGCCACATTCCTCCCTTCTGAGATCTCACACAGGCTTCTAGGGTAGATGCCCCATTTCCCACACCACTATCACCATCACCAGTGTTACTCCAAAGGAACCCCCCTTCCCCACCCCACACACAGGCACAGTTCCTTCCCCAGGTTCACTGTCTGTCACAGCTGGGTGTAGTCACTTTCAATAACTCACAGCCAGACAGAGTCTCTTTAAGCAGCCTCACTGCGGGCTAAAGGGAATCAAGCAAACCATCATATTGTACAAATTCATTTACTTATTAATTCAGAAATCCTTACATGCATTTTTCATGTGCAGACTCCGCAATGCTAACTATGTTGGAGTATGAAAGCTGAAGCATAACAGTGGGGCTGGTTGTTTTTAAAACACTAGTAATATAAAATCTTGGAAATTCAGGGCGGCCGGATGGCTCAGTTGGTTACAGCGCAAGCTCTGAACAACAGGGTTGCGGGTTCGATGCCTACATGGGCCAGTGAGCTGCGTCCTCCACAACTAGATTGCAGACACCAATCTGCCACTGACCTACCGGAGGGGCAGCCGGATGGCTCAGTTGGTGAGAGTGCAAGCTCTCACCAACAAGGTTGCAGGTTCAATTCCCACATGGGATAGCAGGCTGTGCCCCCTGCATCTAAGATTGAAAACGGCGACTGGACTTGGAGCTGAGCTGCGCCCTCCACAACTAGATTGAAGGACAATGACTTGGAGCTGATGGGCTCTGGAGAAGCACGCTGTTCTCCAATATTCCCCAATAAAATTAAAAACTAAAACCAAATGAACAAAAAAATCTTGGAAATTCTACTGTAATACCAAATACCAGAAAACTAATAATAATAACTTATATTCTGATGGTGCTTTTGACTTAAGTGAACCCTTTCAAGTTCATCTCATTTTTTATGCGTTCATTAATATGTTCATTAAACAACTACTCAGTGTCTACATCATGCCTCCAGGTATATGCAAAGACCACAGAGGCAAAGACCCAAGCCCTGGCCACAGGAGGCTGACATTCTAAGTGGTCCTGGATTGCCCCACTGGCCCGCCTGCTGGACACATGCTTAGGGTACGGCCCATGATTTTAAATAATTTTAAAGCAGAGAAAATAATGAGAGGGAAGCAAAAAGAAGCTATTGTGGCTTCATTGCACAAGTAAATGTTGTTGTTTTTAAAATCATGGTTTTATATTATCACTGAGAACTACATGAATTTATTTTTCATTACTTGTAGGACCCTAAACTGGTCAGTGCTGAGGGCCTCTAAAGGTTTTAATCTGGCACAAACAGTAAGTACAGGTTACAATCTTAAATGCCAACAAGGGTCAGGTAGGCAACTCAAATTAGTGAAGATGGGAGAACTATTGAGAAAGCAGGACAATCAGGACTGGGGGAGGGATTTATTGGGCAGGGGTGAGAGAGAGGAAGGAGCGGAGGGTGACACCAGACTTCTGACATGGGCAACGGTGATGTCATTCCCTGAGAGAAGAGGATACCAGACGAGGCTCGAGTTGGAGGTAAGCACAGTGAGCTGCTGCGTTTTAGATGTTCGAAGTCTGAGATGCCTGCGGGACCCTAGGGGGGGCAGGTCTGGGACCCCAGCTGAACAGAGCAGCACAGAAGAGGAGCATGCTGGGCAGAAGGTGGGAGGGGTGACATCCATGGCTGTGAAGGGCCCTGAGGAAGGGCCAGGGAGGCAGGAGGACACCCAGGAAAGGACCCTGGCAAGGAAGTGAGGCAGGAGAGTTTGGGGGAGGGGGCGTCAATTGCAGAGGCAAGTCAGACAGGGACTAAAGAGATTTAGCAGCACAGAGGTCACTGGGGACCATTTAAGGAGGAGGAGTGACTGCATAGGGAGGTGACTGAAATAGGGTATATGGATAACTCTTGAGAAATTTGCTTGTGAAGGAGGGAGAAAGCTGCTGGAGAAGTAGCGATGAGGAGGGTGTACTTTCCCCTCCTTCCCTTCCTTCTTTCCTAATTAGAGAGACCTAAGGATGTTTAAATGCTAAGAACAATCACAGTGAGGGAGAGTTTGTGAATGGGATCTATGTTATGGGGTACACACGGATGCTCTGGCTGTCCTGAGGCTGAGGAGGGGAGCACAATAAGCCACAGTCCCGAAGGCCAGCAGAACATGTGTGTCATTAAATCCTCTTTACAGAGAGGAGACCCTGACATCGGGAGTTAAGGTCACACAAATATCAAGGCTCTCTAGCCCAGACCTAGGACGCAGGTCTCCCAGTTCTTGGTTCTGGTCCCTCTTCCAGACCAGTAGTTCTCAATGGGGCCACCCCTGGGGTAGGGGGCTCTCTATCAGCACCACAGTAGGTAGGGAGTACCACAGGTACTGCCAGACATCCTACAATTTCCACAACAGCCCACAAAAGAACTCTCCCACGTGACTTTAGAATGGTCCACAGAACATTCGGAGGTGAAAAGTCCATTTGTAATTATCTGCATCTAGAAATAAACACAGAAGATTTTTGTATGGTTTTAACATATACTGAATTGTCCAGGAATGCCACTGGAGTACAAATCAAGGGATACTATACTTTATGTTCTTTGGAACTTTACCAAGAGTGGTTCACCATTTTGGAAAATCCCATCAACCTCAGCAGCACCTCTCCTGGTATTTGAGTCACTCACACCACACAGTTGTATCTTTTGTGGGTATATGTGGCTGTTACATTCTCAGGAATTCTATGTATAGGTTCAAGCATTAGACCCCTTCCTTCTGTCTTCTGTGTAGTCATGCCCAAGCAATTACTGCTTAGAAAATGTGATATTGTATTATAACTAACTTGTTCCTTGGTTCTCTTTTCTATTACAGTTAAGGCATTTTACTGATATTTTTAAACTTATATAAATAGGTAGGTCATATTATCTATAAATTCTATTCAGGGTAATTAGGAGGGATTACAAATATTTGCTAAATAAAAAGAGGGCACCATTCTATATCGTGTGCCCCTAGAAGCAAGAGAAACTATAGTGCTAAGGGGAATGAAGGGGTGAGCAGAATCGGGGTGGCTTCAAATGATCAATCCCACACAATAAATTCAATGGTCTTTTACAGATATCTACATGAAGCTTGTGAGTGAGGGGTATACAGACAATGTGGTAAATCTATGGGGCTTAAGAAAACTATTCAATTGGGCACTTTTGGGAAATTTCATTTCTATGATGAATTTAAATTATACCTTATCTTAGCATTTTCCAGCATAATGACAATAAGTAGAAGACCACAAGTCATCTGTAAGGGCCAGGGAAATAATAAATGGTTCAACATCCAGAGGCAAAGATATGTAGACGTCAAAGACACAGGTGCCAGGCTTGCTCTGGAGAATATCATCTTAATGGATGAGAAGATGAGTAAACAGTTTGTAAGAGGATGCTTGAGGATGTGTATGTATTTATGGAAGACACTATAGTGCAAGGAATTGTGGACAGCAATAGGTAGAGAGAAATGATCTCAGAGGACCTCCAGTAGGTTAAATAGGCAGGCCAGAAATACTCAGGGCTCAGACTCTGAGAGGGGCTGGTTATTTAATGGTGAGGGAAAGGAGGCCTAAATTCCCACGGGAGTGCCCATGACTGCCAAACAAGGACAAGGAGAAAAGAGAAAAAAAAGATGTAGCCTTCAATCAAGAGGGGGTAGGAACGTGTCCTCCCCAACCTGAGGACCCTGAAGCCTGGGGAGAAAGGAAGGGAGCAGCCTGCTGGCTTGGAATGTTAATGGGAAGTCCAGGAACAGGGATTTCTGAGCCTGGCTCTGCCACGAACACTCTATCACCTCTCCTCTCAGTTTCCTCACCAAAAAAATGAATGAGACATGTCAGATTCCATCATTGTACATTTTTCTACAATTTTCATGTTTTTCTAGGAGCCTTTGTAAATTTTTTTTGAAATATTTAAACATCAGGTCAAAGCAGCTATAAGAGTTAACGGACTGACTCTCAAACGAGTAGCTGTATCCCTTCCCAGAAAATAGTGAAGGAACGAGGCTCAGTTGGGTTCCAAAGAAACACCTACAAGTAGGAAGCACATCCAGGAACCTGACTGCAAGTCTCTCTGGGTCTGAGGGTCTGAGGCAGCACCCCTCCCCACATCAAATACATGAACATTTCTGCGGCTACATCTCTAAATATCCACACTCTGCAGAGCAGATAGACAACCAGTGGCCAAGTCAGGTTTTCTATCACACGAGTTAAATAAAAGCTTTCAGTTTCAGAATGTTTCAGGTTTTGAAATGGTGAGTCTTAATAGTATTACATAGCTTTCTTATTGAAAAAACGCAGCAAATTGGACCCCAAATGTTTGTTATAAACTTATGCAGAAAAGAGAGTCGCAAAGTCTTCACCGGTGATCTCCCAGCAGAAGGCGATTTCTGAAAGTCAATCAAGCCCAGAGCAGACACAGCAGCATTTTCCACCAGCCAACCAACTAATAATATTAGGTTGGTACAAAAGTAATTGTGGTTTTTGTCATTATTTTTAACCTTTTAAACTGCAATTACTTTTGTACCAACCTAATATTAAACACCGTCTGTGTATAAAGCTTTGTGCAGAGTCCTAGGGAGGTACTAAGACATACAAGACACAATTCCAGCCCTCAAGAACTTAAAAGTTAATGGGGGCAAGAAGGTAAACATAAATCACAGAATATTGAATACTGAAGGGTTTTCAGTTTTCAGAAGCTAATCCATACCATACTTTAGAAATGATGGAAACAAGGTTCAGAGAAGTGGAAGGCCTTGTATAAGTTAGTAACAGGCCGGCGGTTAACGGCAGGCAGAGATCACAATGTGGGTTTGCTAACTGTTCTGCAATGTTCCTTGCATAAAAGCACATCATCGTTGCCAATTTAGTGATGAAATTACAAAAGGAGGAAAAGATCCCAGCTGAAGTGGTTTGGGTCAAATACATCTTTGCAACAAAGATGAACGCTGACTTTTAAAAGGACTTTGGCTTGGGGAGCCAGCAAAGCAGATAAGGGACCTCCAGGCAGGGAAATAAATGAGGTGTGGGGTGGGCATGTTGATGGCAGGTTAGCCGGCCATGTGGATTAGGCTCTGGTTAGGATACAGGAGGAGTCGTTGGAAAAGCAGCTAAAAGCGATGCGTGGAGAGCTTGAATGCCAGAGTGAAGACTCAACAATTATGTCCTGAAGCAGCATTTCCCAATCTTTTGCCTTCTGACTGCATGGCTTGTCGTGGCTGCCCATTACCCTTGTGGGAAGAGACAGAGCCTAGTGGTTTAAAAGTGTACACCATAGGGTCAGATCTTCCCACTTGAATCCAGCTCAGATGCCAACTGTGTACCTTGAACAAGCTGCTTAACCTCTCTTTTAGACTCAGTTTACTCATTTGCAAAATAGAGATAATACAAGTACCTCCCTCATGAGGGTTAAATGAAAGAGCATGCTTACCGCACTGAAAACGGTACCTGATATTATAAGTACTCAATGTGTTAGATGTTGTTAACCTTTTTATTGAAGTTAAATTTTTAGTTAGATACAGAGGGTGCCAAAAAAATGTATACACATTTTATGAAAGGAAAACTGTATTAAAATTGTAATACCCAGTGGACAGGTAGCTCAGTTGGTTAGAGTGCGAGCTGTGGGCAATAGGGTTGCCGGTTCAATTCCCACATAGGCCAGCGAGCTGCGCCCTCCGCAACTAGCATGAAAACAAGGAACTGCCGCTGAGCTCCTGGGAGGCCAGATGGCTCAGTTGGTTAGAGCGCGTGCAACTAAGATTGAACAACAGCAACTGGACTTGGAGCTGAGCTGCGCCCTCCACAACTAAGACTGAAAGGACAACAACTTGACTTGGAGCTGATGGGTCCTGAGGGGGGAAAAAAATTGTAATATTCAATATATACCAACAACAAAAGATGCATACAAGTCACGTTTATCTTCTACAGTGACAAGGGGTGCTCAAAGTGGTTACCATCAGTGTCCAGACCCTTCTGATTACAGCAAACTACTGCTTGGGCAACGTAGACCTAAGTGTCCATTTGTATACATTTTTTTGGCAGCCCCCGTATATACCATAGCCTTGTCCTAAGTAATAATATCCATGGAAATCATGGGCTTCTTGTGACAGTCATGGTTTTAATGATACACATATAACCAGAGGTTAAATCAAAAGTCTTAACTAAGGGACCAAGTATAACAGAGCTGATGTTCCCCAGCAGTGTGAGAGGTTTCGACAGGACCTCTCTGGAAACTTGATGTCTGACCCTGCACATGGGAGGACAGCGTGGGCTGGCATCTGACCCCCACCCAAGACGTCCACGGTGTGAGACACAGGCTGCCCATCTGCTATCCGAGGAGCCATAGGCGATGGCTGAGCTGTGGGGCAGAAGGGCGTCAGCAAGCACTGCCAGGTTCACTGCACCAAAAAATATGGGATTGTTTCCTTGGACCAATATGGCCACATGCAAGAGAGTGTTGGTATTAATATAAAGTCAGAGCACATCTTGTCCAAGAGGGCCCCTCGGTCAGACTGAAGGACCTTAGCCAAAACTGGCTGACGGTGAATCACTGGATTTTAGGGGCTGAGGAAAGAATTATAATCTAGAATAGAGGATAATTTGCTCTTTTCGAGACAACTAGAAGTGAACATTCCCAGTTACTGAGGGCAGAGCAGGGGAGTCTCTGGGAAACCATGAACATGACCACAAGAGAAAGAATCAGCATTAAATACCTGCCAGGCCCAGGAAGCTGGAAAACAACAGTGCTGGCCAAGTGAGCATTTTCCTGTCCTTCCCAGCCCAGTGACAAAGGACTAGACATATTAAATACTTAATTGTGACTTAAAGTGACCACAGGAACTGCTACTACCTAAGAATGACCCGAGAAGGTACGGAGCCTGAGTTTTCATCCTAGGGCAAGGAAAGAGCTAATCCCACCTAATAAACATTAAGGGACAGTGGGAGACAAAATTAAGTCGCTTTACGAGCACATCCCAATGAGTCATGTTTCTTTACACTCATTAGAAACATGGCTATTAAAATGGAATATTTGTCCCTATACCAACTAAAATCATCTCTCATATTCCCATTGGTATGATAACTACCATCAGAAATAACTAGTATAGGGCAACAAGGAACTAAGGGAAAAAAAGCAAGGCAGGCAGGGACAGAAAAGATTGGTTGTGGGGGTGGTCAGTGGGAACTCATTTGCTCCTCAACTTTGAATATGATAAAATGAAAACAGGAGATTGTATCAATGGATAGCCGAGGGTTCTTGGATAAATGGCTTTGTTCAAAGGGAAATCCAGATGACCCACTTCCATGAACTGAGAAGCTGTGACTCCCTGAGTTCCTAAGCGGAGCTTAGGGTATGATCTCGCTTTTCAGGCAGAGCAAGAGCAGCAAAGAGGAGGCTTGCTCTCAGTAGCACTGAGTCACGTGGAAAGCATCAGTCCTGGAGCCCTGGGGGGACCCTGGGCTGAACCAGGCCCCGGAATCTGCCAAATCCAAGTGCAGAATATAAAACACCAATGTACAACTTCTCTGCTGCCTTCACTTGGGGACAACTGGGGACAGCTGAGGGGAGTAAGAAGCTTAAGTTTTAAGACAAGATATAACGGGTGCGCCCCATGGTTTAGGATATGAAGAGTACAGACCTTTCAGCTGCCCCCTTTGAACAGCCAAAGGTAGGATGACCCGACCCAGGCCGCCTCACAAGAAGGGATTTACTCCAGCTCTGGCTTTATCCCTTAGCTTCCAATTTGGCTTCTTTCTTCTGGGGTTTCTCCTTCAGTCTCTGCTCTCCCAGCTCTGATTTCCTACAGTTCCAGACCAGCTGAGTTATGCCCTGAGAAGGGACCAAATTAAACAGATTTTGTTGGATTATCCAGCATTATCACTGGAAGAGATATTAGAGAATCTCTTCCAACATTCTTATTTTACAGATAAGGAAACTAAAGGCCCAAGGACTCATGTGACATGCCCAGAGTCACTGAGCTGAGACAAGAATCCAAGTCACCTGACCCCAGCACAATGCTCCATTATATGCTATTGTGCTAACTCTTAAAGTGTGTCAGCTCCCTTTTTCCAAGCCACCACCTCAACCTTCATTCTTCTTCCACGGACACCTCAAAATGGCAGAAGAGCTTCATCAGGTTTAACTTGCCTGGAACAAACAAGGTTGGAAGAGATGAGAATCGTCTCAACGAACTAGCTGGTCACCTTTGAATGGAGTACTCAATGGCCACAAATACTTTCACAGAAGAATGGGAGAGTATAATTGCTCTACACTGCAGAGTGTACCTAGGACCCAGAGTCATGATCAAGTATCCACAGATGGGCTGTAATTATGGGCAGGGGAAGGCCCCGAAACTAGGTTGGAAGATGAGGGCTGGAGTCAAGAATCTGAAAACATAAGCTACTATGACTAGTGGCAATAGGGTAACAGAAAGAAAAAAATGCTGCCCAGACAGCCTGCTAAGCATGAGAAAAAACTGGCATCAAAAGGAAATGGGGTTTATGAGATACATCCTATGCCAAGCAGAAAGTCTGTTCTCCTTACAGTAACTCCCAGGCCATCTGGTCTACTTCCCCAATGCAGTGTACTGACCTTTTTCTTCTTCCCAAACATTCACTGGAATGTTTTTCAAATAAGAATCTGGACTTCCACCTCCTTTTTCACTAGCCGTATTTAATCCACAGCAGCTCTCCTTCTTGTAGTTTAACTAATACTACTTTCACTTTTACGTTCTCGCCAACATTTGCTCCATCATGTAATACACAGAACACAATAGAATCAGACAGATCTCAGTTCAAATCACAACTTGGACACCTGCTAGCTGTGTGACATGTGCAATCACTTTATCTTTCAGAGCGTCAGTTTTTCCAGCTGTAAAATGGGGATAATTAATAGTAGCTACCTCATTGCTGTGAGAGAAGGAGAATATATGTGAAGTGTCTAGACCAATGCCTGGCATACAGTAAGTATTCAATAAATGATGGTTGTCATTGTTCTTATTGCTATGATCACTGAAGACTGCTGAAGCTCCCTTTGCGGAATTAAGGCTCAGAGAGCTGAAATGGGTTGTCCAAGGTCACACAGCAAGTCAGGAAGTGATCCCAGATTTCCTGATTCCAGAAGCTTTTGCCAATCATCAGTTCCTATGCAAATGACATCATTGCCCAATGACCTAGAAATCTGGGTATCTGATCATATCCAAGTACCACTGCTGATGATTTAATAAGCAGTCACCATGTGCTAGAAACTGTGCAGGATATATGTAAGCTTTAAGGCATCTCCAGATCAGCATAGGACAGTAATCTCCCTTTTTATGGCTGGCAAAAATCCAATTACAAAACAAAAATGTGGAGTCGCTGCTTGTGTCGTCCAGCGGTGATTAATATTTCTGGTCCATATTTAAGAAGGTAGATGAAAGTAATACGAATGCCCTGGATGCCTTATTCCTAGCTTTGGAAAGGCGTTTTTTATTAGGAATGAGAGGGAGGGAGGGTCCTAGAGGCTAGGGACTAAAATGGGGTCTGGCCAAGGATAGCTATGAAAAAGAAGACCAGAGTTAGCTAAAAACTAGGTCTTTACCATTGCTCCAAAGAATGGCAGTTATTGTCTACAAGGTGGGCTTCCTGTTGCACCAGGGCCTGTCTCTCCACTGACGGTACAAGCAACGAAACCATGGAGCCCCAGGAAGCACATTTTATCTCGAAGCATGAATCATCGCTCAGAAGCCCAGCAAAGAATCCTCTCTTTGTGGCCCTTCAATCTCCTTCTTGGCTGGCATCCCTAGCTCCTCGGGGCTGGTGTCAAGGCCTTACGAAAACTCAGGGTGAGTGACCTTTCCGATGAAAACAGACCATTTCAGAAACTCATGTGATGGGGTGCCTCTTAAAAACTGAAAGGAAACAACGTATGAATGAACCAGCTAGAAGGCATTCGTCACTCAAGTCTAACTGCAGAAGCAGTCAGAAATGGCTAATCCAGTGCGTTCTGAATGCAGGGCTTCTGGAGTGAAGGGAATGGCAGAAAGTGCACTCTGATTAGGCCCTCTTATCTATTAGATTTCCCTACATTAAGTCAGTGTTTGACAATGCAAGTCTTATTTTTTTTAACTGCTGGGCTTCTAGAGGATGAAGCAGCAGGAAGGAGCCATCTGAGGACCCAAGTCCTGCCCATGTAGACTGTGTGCCCTAATTTCAAGGACGCTGTCCCTTCTACAATACCGGCCACATTGGGAGCCATCGGCCCTGAAAGCATATCAGGCTCCCTGTTGGGGATCCAGCACAGCGAAGGATAATGGAGAGCTGGATGTTCAGAAACAAGAATTGGCAATGACTTTGGTTCCTCCTCAAATGGCCACACTGGATGGTAACCGACCTCAAAGGTAGACGCAACAACATTAGTAGAGGGTGGAACCATCCTTCAGAGGCGCTAAGGACCAAAATCATTCTGTGACGTTTACCCCACTAAATTTATACAGAGGGGAACTGAGGTTAAAATGAATACTGAGGACAGCCTTAGGGCAGAGGAGAGCGGGAGTCCACACCTGCAGGATGGATGTGAGGAAAAGGAAGGGAGCAGGCCATCCTTTTTATCTGGGAATGTGACAGATTACATGCGCAACCTCAGTTCTATCTATGGATGTGAGTTGCAGGGGTGAAAACCACTTCCTTTTCCTTGAATCACATCAGCATGGAGCATTCCACAGCTCAAAGTCTGAGGCAAATGTACATCTGAAACCAAGCACATGGGTGCCTAAATTCTAACAGCTCATCTTTATCTCATAACGAAAAAGTATAACCCCTGGGTCTCCTGGGTCTAAACACTCTTAAATCCCAGGAAAGGAAAACTTCCCCAGCACAGACATTCACACACACACCACAGCCCGTGTGCTAACTCTCCATGTGACTCAGTTTCCCTCAAGGGAACTCATAACCAAACGTGCCACCTCCCTGTCTTTCCCCAGAAATCAGCTTACACTTTAGTTTTCAAATACAAAGCCTCTGGTTTCTGAGAGGTAGTGGTGGAGTCAACAGAAGACTTGACCAGAAAGGCTACATGTCTTCCTACTCAGAACATCAGAATCCCTTCCAACATTCCCTCCTTAGCCAGGTGTTGCCACAAAGGGAGCTGAGAGTTTGCCAAGTCAGAAATTATCCACACCGTAAAAGGAATGTTCCTGCAATGAAAAAATAAAACCCAAACTACCTTGTCTGTAAATTGGGGGTGAGGGGAGGAGGGAGGAGGAGAGGAAAGGGATACAAATTTGAAAACAGCCAGGCTATGTGAGGGTTAGATTTCCCTTCGCTCAAGGACAGCCAGATCTGATATGGCTTCTGATAAGACCAAGCAGCTTCACTTTACTACCCTCACCCAGGTCTCAACTTATAACGTCAGTGTCCCCAACATCATCAGAGACCCTTCTCAGAACTTGCAGGGTGACCATCACTAACATCCAGACTGGACACCGTCTACCAGGAAAATCTTACTGGTAAGGAGCTCTAAGACATCAGGAGAGCAGAGGCAGAAAGACACTTGCTGCCCAAGTGCTGCAGCAAGGGCCTTTCTGATTAAAATACATACTTTTAAAACCAACACTGAGTTTTCCCAGTCACACAAGCTGTAATTTAGCCCTTTCCCCAAAAATGACACCTTTCCCTTTAGAAACAATACGTAAATCTGATACAAGAGAAACAAACACAGTGTAAGACTTCCTAACTCATTTAACATCTTTTATTCAAGGACCTGAGGCTCTTAAAATCACCTTACAATTATAAAAAGTCATGCCTCATCACTTTCAAAGAGGGAATCAAAAGTATTGTTTTCCCATCTTACAGTCAGCACATTTGAGGAACAATCCATGGAAAATCCCCTTGTCACACCATTGGGGGTGGAGAGGTGAGCCATCTGTATCATTATGCTCAGCTCTGAATGAATAGCTTGGGATAAACCCAGTAGGGGCTGAGCAATAACCATTCATCTCTGCCCATTTAGAAGCAGGGCTGGTGGTGCTCTCTGGTCAAGCACCTGCATTTGACTTCAACCACAAGTTCCAGGACCACAGCTCTACAACTCAGGTGTTTCTTTTTCTCCTGCTACCCCTTAGTAGTCCCAGAACCTCCCTCACCCCTGTACCTTTCGGTGGTTAAAGTCAACACTAAGTCAGCTTGCCATGTCCCTCCACAAACCAGATATATAAGTTGGTCCAGCCACTGTCTCCCCAGTTACCCAATTCTATCCCCAAATACAAAGCCTTAGGGAGGAGGGCCAAGCCTCATCTCAGCCCACCCCTCCATGCTTCTACAGCAAGGTGTCCTGCAGACCCACCCCTGGCCCAACCACTGTATCATGAGCTCATTCACAGGAACAGGCAGGAGAGTCACCCAGCAGTCCAAGCTACCCCACTCCCACCTCCGCCCCAGTACCTTCTGTCTCCACAGGCAAGCAGATGTAGCTCTGCCTTGCAACTGGGGGAAAACCCAACTCTTAAAAGGGCTGTCCTTTCTAAGAGAAAGAAAGGCCATGGGCAGTCCTACCACAGGATGGAAGCTGGTGGTCACATACAAACGGCTTAGATCTGGAGGTACCTCATTCCTGGAGACACAAGGTGCTGGGACCTGGGACCTAGCCCATTTGTTCTCTAAAGAGAAAGACACTGTACTACCCTCAGGGCAGGCCATTCAGCCCTCCGCTTGACCCTTCTTCCTGGTTATAGCAAAGAGAAAACCCAGGCCTCCTGATGACCGGAGTCTGAAGGCCAGAGTAACAGCTAGTTTGTTACTATGTGCTGAGAACACATGAGAATTGAGGAGCAGAGCCTCCAAGGTTACACTTGTCCAGCTCCTCTAGGTCCTGCCCTTTTCCTCCTGGGAGGGCATGAGGCGGCATCTGAACAACTTGCCACCTAGGCTCTGCAACCAAACATCACCCCAAGGAAACTGCAGAGAAAGAGGGAGACAGTCCTGAGAAGGAAGAGAAGGGGTCAGTTTCTGACTGGGCATAGAAAGAGGGAAAGGAAGACACTTGGAAAAGAGGCCAGTGTCTCCTTGCCCTTGCTGGTGAACAGGGATGTAATGGTCCCCATCCCAGCCCTGCCTCTCCCACTGAGGACTGGAGATCAGAGAGGGCAGATGGAGAGGAAGGAGCCAGGGGGCTGGGCCGGGCCCCAGAGTATGCCATCACCTAGTCCACCATCACCTAGTTTTTCCATGCACCCAGGAGAGAAAGGCAGCAGGGTCATCTTTGCACGGTTCCCTCCCCTTCTGGAAAGTCCTCAGTCTCAAACTCAGGAGGGTCTGTGGTTCCCACTCCCAAGCCCTGGCTCCCCAGTTTCCACCCAGACTGGCGCCCCGCTTCACCCTCCCGAGACGCCTAAGGGTTGCTCTCTGCCAGGAGGAAGGGAGTTGTCAACCTCCTGCTGCCGGAGATCCCAGGTTGGTCCCTGCCCCTCGCGTCTCCCCGATACCCCTTTGTTTCAGGCGGGGAAAGTTGCCAACGAGCACCCCTTCCCCAACACGCCCCCCTGTGCGCCCATCCCCCTCAGGGAATCCAAGCGCCGGCACACCACCTAATCAGCGGCTAGCTCTGGAGCCGGGGCAGCCGCTTCGAAACCGAAAGCAAAGAGGAAGCGGGATGGGGCAGGGGCCCCATCCCGGTCGCCGGGTGCTCCCCATCACCGCCATCGCCCGCGACCCCCGCACTCGGCGCTGCCCGCCCCGCGGAGCCACCTCTCCGGCCGGCGGAAAGGCCTCTCTGCGGGCATCGGGGGCACCTACCAGTGCGGGGTCGCGGCCGCCGGCAGCGGCAGGGCAGGGCCGGCCGCCTGCCGGGCGCAGGTGCGGCCAGGAGCGCCGACAACCGGGCTCGCTCCCGCCGCTCCTCCCGCGCCGGGACTCCGGGCGCTCTCCTGCGCCGCCTGCTCCCCGCCCCCACGCCCGGCGCTCAGGCTCCCCCCTCCCGGAGTTGCCAGCCGTGCCTCCGCCACATCGCCGGGCCTCCCCTGCCGCTTCTAGTACAGCATTGTGAGTCGGCGCCCGCCACGGTGGCGCGGGGGCCAGGGGACTGCAGCCGCCGCTGCCCGGGCCGGACAGAGTCCCCGGCGGCGGCGGCGGCGGCGGCGGCACTCACCCATAGTACGGATGCGGTGCAAACTGCACATGCTCGCGTCTGACAGGCGCCCTGCCTCCCGGCCTGCTTAACTCCTTGCTTGCCCTCTCGCTCGCCGCGTGCGCTACCCCGCTGACCCCCAAGCCTCCGCAGCCGGGAGTCTGCCCTGCCCCGGGCGCCTGGAAGCGCGCCCTCTGCCAGAGCCGCTGCGCAGGTGGCTGCAGTGCAGAGCTCCCAGGCCCTCCCGGCCCCTGCCAAACTACCTGCATTTGAGGTGTCTGCAGGAGCCGGGAGGAGAGGGCTAGCCGGGTCCCCTCACCTCCGCGCTTGTAGGAGCTGTGGGGGAGTACGTGTACAGCATCCACTGTGGGTGTCCTGCAGGTTCCGGCTGACTGAGGGCCGTGGGCCACATGGTGTTGCAGACTGACTATGTGCCAGCATGGTGTTCTGTGCCGTCTATCCATTGAAACTGCCCTGCAAGATTGTTTTCAGTAGGCTCATTTTCAAGGTGGAGAAACTGAGGCCTGTGGAAGTTAAGGAATTCGCCTAAGGCAAAGCCTGAACCTTCAACGCCCACAACTTGGTTTATACCGCAAAGATTAAACAGATGTTCTTTGTGAGGTCAATCTAGATTCTTCTATTGGGAGGTGGAAAATACTGGATGTCATCTGGAAAGCCTGGAGATTCTGGAATATGGAAGGTGGGAAATCCCTGACCGAGGCCCTAAGACGGGTCCTAGGTCCTGCAGAAAGGCTACTCAGGGAGTGGGAATGCAATCCAACCCCTACCCCCACGCCAAGCCTGGGTCCTGCACTGGGTGCCACAGCCAAGAGGAAAGGACATTTTAAAAATTTGTAATGCCCCCGGAGGTGTCCTTTTGTAAATAATCCGTCCAGAGGGGGGCGCCCTTTTCTACTTCTCACACAAACCCTGTGTGCCTAGGCCTGATCTGAGAGGTGTGATGGCTGCTTCTCTCCTTTTTATCACATGCCCCACTAACAGAGTTCTCAGTGGTCCAAGGAAGCACGGAATCTTCTAAGAAAAGGAATCTGAGGTTCATCCAGCTGGTCTTGCCCCACTCTGGGTGAGAGGCTGAGCTGCTTTCCTGCTGATGGGGCCATGGGTCTTCCAACCTCCTATCCTGGCCGGGATGTTCAAAGGTGCATCCCAAATTAGCGTTGAACAATGTGGACGAGGAGTTCTAAGCCCATCCCATACACACCCTGTTCTGAGGGTAGCTGAGTCATTCTTTCCAGAAGGAAAGCACTGGGGTTCAATGGGGGCAGAAGGAGTTATGCTGTACAAACCAGTATAGGAAGTACACAGCCATGTAGCGCCAGGAGCAAAATTTCTTAGCTTTCCTGAGTCAGTTTCCTCCTCTGTAAGATGGAGATAACATTGCCCATTTCGTAAGTATATTTTGTAGACCCAATGATATAATACATATAAAGTTCTCGGTTCATAGTCGGCCTTCCATAACAGGTAAGTGTTTCCTATTGGGGGTAAGGCAAGGAGTGGAGAGAAAAACTCAGGGCTACAGTGAGGCAGTTGGGCTGTCCCTAGAACACTGTCAAAGAGGAGGGGAGATAGCCCTCTCTCAGGAGCACCTTGGCAAGAAGTGGCTTCAGTTAGTTGGCAACAAAGCCCACCTGTGGAAGAGGAAGCCCTGTGCCCCCTTGTCTTGGAGGCCCAGTTTTCCAGCTCTGTTTCTCAATCTGTGGCTGGCAGCTAACTTGGCTCCCTCCCCAACTGTGGGAGGCAGCATTGTATAGAGGGAAGCATAATGGGCTGGAAAGGCAGAAGATCTGAATTCAGGGAGACTTACCCACTAGGCACAGTAGGTTCAGTTCCTAGTGTCCACAGTCTTTTTAAGGTCCACAAAAATGTTTGAATTTCTTTTAAAATCAGAGACAAAGAATAAATTTTGAGGTCTAGGAAAATATTTTCCTATATATAATATTAGTATTTCCATCCTTAACACAGAAGCCATAATATACAGAAACCAAGGTGCCAGTTACAGAATCAGAAAGAAGGAAGAGTTAAGAAGTAAGGCACAGGACTTGGCATCAGCCAGTCTCTACTTTATCCAGCTTTCCCATGGACTTAACTCCATGATCTGGGTTTTCCTCATTCCTAAATTAGGAATCATTTTTTCATAACAAAAATTTATATAATGCCTTACAACTGACATGTCTTCTCTCTTTGGATAAGACAGTTATTTTTAACCCCATTTTATAAATGAGGAAATCAGAGAGATTGTATGGTTTGATCAAGATTATATTGCTACTAAAGGCAGAATGCAGTTCAAACTCACATCTTCTGGCACTCCATCCAACGTCCTTTCCAACTGTACCTAGAAGATTTCAAATAAGATCAAGTGTGTGCAGGGCAGAGCAGTCTGCAGCAGAAGCAGAACTAAAAATAGCACCTGTAGCAATGAGTGGTCCCCTGGCTTTTCACTCAAAGAACGCTGAGATATACATACAGTGTTGTGAGAATGGGTGGGGAGGGTGACCCTGGGTGAAGGTAGCCACAGTAATAGTGCTTTGGTAATTCAAGAATAGGTTCAAGGTGGAGAGCCATGGGACAAACTAAGCCCTGTTGTACTAATACACACCTAAGGAAGCCAGCCCCTCCTTTACCTTCTTGTCTTATGAAAGCAATCTGGATTTGAGTTCAGACTGCACAACGTAGCCAGATGGCTAAGGTAGTTTATTTTAACCTGTCTGAGCCTATTTCTCATCTTCAGAATGGAAACGGCAATAATACCCAACCCCATGGCTGTTTGAAGCACAAATAAGATGATTCATGTTAGGTCTTTAGCATAGTGCCAGGCACACAGACATAGTGAAAAGTCCCTGCCACAAGAGGCAGTTAGTGGTAATTCTCTTCACATTTCTTTTCTACTACCAAGCAGGGAAAAAGAGAGTCTTTCAAGTGTCTCTGTAGTCTCCAAAATGCCTTGAATATGTTAAGTTCTTAGCCATATTTTCTGAAAGGCAAGAACTTTCCTGCCCTTCTACAAAGCAAACCATCCATAACGGGGTGCTCTTGTCCACTGTAAGTAATTTTCTTGATGACTTTCTAGATACGCGTTAGTGAGAATTGAGTCCTTGGAGGTTGCCTTCTGACCACAAGTCAGGGGAGATGTAGGTCATGAGGGCAATTTCAGTGGAGGCACTAGGCCTGCAGCCAGATCAGGAAGGACCTGGTAGGGAGCTGGAGCACGGAATTTGGGGGCCAAGACAGAACTATGTATAGTCTGCCCAGACGCTGTGATAGGAAGAGAAGAAGTGAGGTAAAAGACGAAGTATTGAAGTCCAAGTCAATCTTGAGTTTGGAACCGTTTGGACCAGGTTTATAGGGAAACAAACTGGTGAGAGAGAACTGGGGGAATCCCCAGGAAACCAATCCTCTCTAACAAGCATACAGAAATCTTTGTTTCCCTTGAAAGTCATCAAGAAAATCACTTATGGTAGACAAGAGTGACCTCTTTATGGGTGGTTTGCTTTGTAGAGGGGCAGAAAAGTTCTTGTCTTTCAGAAAATATAGGCATAGTCTTAGCAGTAAGAGAGTAGGTCAAGGTAGTCTGCTGGAGTTTGAAAATGGGGGAGTCTCTCTGTAACAGCCCCTTCCTTGGGAATAGGAAGGAAAGAGACATAAAGAGCCTAAGGAGTGTGAATCTGTTTCATTTAGGATTCTTTGGTTGTGAACAACAGAAACCAACTTTAGCTATTTTAAGTCTAAAAGGAATTTATTGGAAGGATATGATCAGGTGACTCACGGATTTCAAGGGAATGCTGGCAAAACAGACTTGGAAAGGGTAGGACCACAATAGCTTTGGGAGCCCAGGTAATGTAATGTAAAAGTCAAATTTGCCTAAGTTGAGTCATGCATCTACCTTGGCCAGGGAAAGGCCGGCAGGATACCCCAACATAAGCTCTACTAGCACCCCATATCACAATCGAAAGGTAAACAGTGAAAAAGAAATCAAAATGCTGTTACCAAAGGAAGAGAAAGACTGCTACGCAGCCCCCCAAAAGCGAATGTCCATGACATGGGGGAAGCAGGCAGCACAGAGAGTGTATGTATCCCTGACTCAGTGTCCCTGTAAGGTACTTGGCTATGAGAGAAGGTGAAGGGAGAAACACATAAGCCTTGAGAAAGTAGCCGGAAGCGCTGAAAAACACCGGAGAGGAAGACATAGATGGGTGAAGAGAATCACTGCTGGTGCTGGGACCTGTACAGAGCTGGAGAGAGGTAGACAGTTTATGAACTTTGCACAGCTTTGACCTGTGCTCAGGAATGGGTGAACCGTGATATGGAAAGCAAGTGCAAAAGGTTATTAAGGAAGTTCTTGAATGTTTACAATGGCACCAAGGATGTTCTTCCTCTGAGGAGCGAAAAGAGGTACCAGCGGAGGGGAAAGAGGTGTTAGGCCCTGGGGAAGTAGTCAAGTTGACTGCAGGTTTATGAGAACCTTCGCTGTCCATCTATCTATAGGGGAAAGGGGAACGTGCTTTCACCGACCTCACAAAAGAAGGTGTGTGTTCCTATTCAGGGAATATTTAAAAGTAATGTCCGCTCTCTTTTTTTGTCATCAAAAGGAGAATGCAGTAGATAAGGACTATGCAGTATTCATGAACACCTTGGGCCTAAAAATGATGAACTCACCATTCTGTGATGATGTGAATTCATCCATAAAGCATTAAGACATTGATGTGTGTGCACTAGGACAGCCCTGAAAGTTAGTGCAGTTTCAAGAGACAAGTGGTAAATTAAGGGAGTGGGGGGAGCCAATGCTAAAAGAAATCAAAGTGAAAACATGAACATACATTGAAACTACACTACCTCATACTTCTAAATGTGAGTTTAACTGTGAAGGTTGTAAATTTGGGAATGGGGGTAGAGTTGATTATGAAACTTGGGAATCATGGGGAGAGCCACCCCCACTCCCCAGCTGCTCTCATTTCCAACTCTACAGTCAGTCCAGGTGCTGGGCAAATTTGAAAGAATTTCTGCCCTGGAGATTAGAAACCAAACTCCAGGCTGGTCCACCTCCCCTCTGTGCCTCCCTTTGCCAGGATACAAGGAGCTTAGTGGTCTGAGGAGGGACAAAGGGTTATTGTTAAGGCGAGCCTGGTTATGAGAAGGCTTTGCAACTAAAAGCTTTTATGCTGCTATCTAAGCCATTCTGCCCTGGGGGTGGGGGTGGAGTGGTGGAGGGGGGGGACACTGTGTGACTGTCCCAACTTCACTGTATCAGTTCAAAGAAAAATTTCAGACAGACGCAGTGATTGCAGAAGGATATCTGGGGATTTGGCGACATTAATAGGTTAAGAATTTCTATCACAACATCTCATCCAAGTCCCAATTCCTGGCCCATGAGTTCCTGGGATGCGTTAGAGTGAAAACATCTTTCTTTTTGTAGATCTGAGTCAAAAGTTTTCTCCCACAGGAGCTGGCTGAGAGGCAGCCAAGCTTGGGGTGGGGGGGACAGGCGTGGGGGGGCAGGGGCAGATTGCATCACAGAGGGTAGGATAAAACCTGTTTCAAATCTTTGTAGCCTCCTCATCTTAGCCCTTCTAGGAAAACTGCCACCTTCAGGAAAGGCTGCATAACCCCGAAGGATTGATGATCCCAAGGACTCTATTTTATCTGGGGAATTAACTCACTTGAGGTGTCCTATTAGTCTCAGATGCTAATTAATTAGTAAGTGTGTACTTAGCGTCTTCTCTTCCCTAGCACTGCACCATTGTGAGGACTGGGAACTTGTAACTCAATTCAACAACCATTAACGTACCATGTACTGTGATTAGGGTCATACAGGTAAAAAGATTGAGACTTGAGCATGTGGACATGAGAACAAGCCACAGTGGTCTATAACAAGGCATTACCCCACTCTCCGAATGGCTGCTTTAAATGCTGCCCCTCCCATGTTGTGGAGAGTGTATGATTATGTGTGGTCTAGGATGGAGCTGTTTCCATGACCTGGCTTTATATCTACCATACTCTATTTGTAAAGTAAACGCTCAAGTTTTGGCTCAAAATTGACCAGTATTTGCCAATTTATACATTTCTTTCTGTCAAAAGACTCTTTGCCCTTCTTTCTTGGGCACAGCTTAGGTCAAGACACAGACCTGGGAAGGAGGCAATGCCATCTTTGGTGGATTTTTCCATAGCTGTGGGCAGTCATGTCAGGTGGTGACCTCGCAGGGAATTCAGCAGAAGAGTCTAGCGACAGGAAGGGAAGAATACTGGGGCTTCCAATGACACAAAGAAAGAACCCAGAAGTGCTGAGTGCTTTGTTCTGGAACTACATGTCTATATTCAGAGTGCATAAGCTAAGAATGAAACTGATTGCGCAGGGGCCTCATCTTGACCCAGTAGGTGTTCTCGTGGGCATCTGCATGATGGAGATAAATACTATAGCATGTCCTTGAGCTTTTACTATTTAAATCCCAATTCGTGTTCTAGGAAGACACTGGGCCCAGTGGGTCCCACTCCCTGTCCTAACTGCTACTTGCCCACCAGGCTGAATAGAGCTGGATGATGTTCCAGAACTCTAAGAATGTCAAAGGAAGTGTCATGATGGTCTCCGGCGCTGCAGTGAAGCAGTGTGGAGGAACATGGGTGGGTGTGGCGGAAAGGCATAAGAGGGAAGGAAGAGGGACTCCAGACTTTCTCCTTGAAATCATTTACCATGCTGCTCCCGCCCAGAACCTCATGAAGTCAAGCCACTGGACTCCACCCAACTAGTTTCATGTTCCTTCTTTCCTCAAGAGGAGAGCATGGCCGAACAAACACATTATTTCCCTTGCAGGATGTAAAATGGGTTTGGATTAGAACTAGGCCCAACTTAACTCTGTTCCCAGACTTGTGTCTGCTCCTTCAAAACCTGGACAACTGCCAGACCACAAGAACATAGTGTATAGTAGGAATCCAGGAACGCTGCTGTGGTCATAGCTTAATTGCTCTGAAGAGGTAACAGAGATCCAGGCAATATCAAAGGCATGTGAGTCCCCTCTGATCTGAACATTGGTCCCCCATCCCCCCAGGTCCCCCATTCCTGAACCAGGCCGTATCACTTCCCAGGATCTTAACCAGTTAGAAGTTATTCAGAGGGGTTAGCATTAAACTTGAGGGATGGGAAGATATGAGGGTAAATTCTGGCTCTTTGACTGGCAGATTGTGGCTTTATTGAGTTATTTCTCAACTTCTCTGAATCTCAGCTTTCTACTTATTGATGAGATCAATACTTTTAAAACATTTTAATAGCATCATTAGAAAAATGATTCATATTCCTTGTAAAATATTTATATAACGTAGAAAAGAACAAAGCAAAAACCAGAAACATTACACTGAATTTCTACACCCAAAGATAAATCACTTTTAATGTTTGGGGAAAAAATCATATATATGTATGTATATATATATTATTTGATGCAAAAGTATACATATATATACTTTTGCATCAAATAATCAAATAAGTCATATTATACATATTTTTCTAGAAATTGTTTCACTTGAAATTAAGTAATGAACATATTTCCCTTTCACTCAATATAATTCTTCAACATAAATTGTAATGGCTGCATAGTATTCTATTTTCTAAATGAATCATAATAATAATTAATAGGTCACAATTGATGGATATTTAGGTTGTGTTTTTTTCTTTGTTTTGTTAGTATTGCTGCTATGAATACCGAGGACAATACAGTCCTTTCAAGCATCCTTCTCCTAACACAAATTGAGAGAAATATTGAATGATATAGCTCAAGAAAGGACGCAAAAATCATAAAACCGTGCCCGTGAAAGCAAGGATTTAGAATGGAGGAAAACGCCCTAGAAAAATTTTAGTGATTCTTACCTTTTATAAATGGCTTCTAATCTTATGACCATTACTACATATATGTCCACGACTATCTCACTGGCTTGAGTGGCAAGTGTATTTAGGGAAATTTTTTATTCTGAATAGTCCAATGGATTTATTTCAACACTAACATTTTGCTTCCCAAAAAGAACATGCTCTTGCCAAGAGTATTTTTTTCCCCAGAGATCCTGGGTCCACATAGGAACAATCACCAGTACCCTGCAGGGAAATTCCTGCTTTCAGGATCAGACCTTTCAGAAGACATTTGAGAGTTTCTCTAATGGCCAATGGGCCAATGTGTAGTGTTGGGAAGGAGAAGCAGCCTCACACAGCAATGCCTTCCAGTTTCCTATCCTAGGAATCTATGTGTTCTGCTTCATTGCCTACCACCCTTCTTATGTATGAGAACTGCCTATTGGCTCTACCTTATTCCTTTGGGTGGGCCCCACTCTGTAAAAGGAAAAGGATCAGGATATTCAGAACTTGGAAATGTGGAAATTTCTTTTTGGAAAGGTGATTGTCTGTACCACCTCTCTGAAAACTCCCAAGTTCACTTCTACGTGAGCAAAGCTCGCAGTATGTGGCCTCCCTCAGTACTCTGAATCCACCGTCTGGTTCCGGCTCCATGTCCTATCACTTTATCTGTGGAGGGACAAAGATGATACTTGACCCGCAGCTTGGACTTTGTACAGAGAGAGTCTTCCTGTCCATTGCTCTTATGGCGAGACTTGGTGAGAGATGCCTGGAATAGTACCAAGCTGATGGTCTGTGCCCTGCTGGAGCCACGCATCCAGAGCTGGAAAGGGGGAGAATGTTCTTTCTATCTTTCCCTACTTCACCTTAATCTTTTAATACCACTAAGTTTTCCAATCCCCTTCCCTGAAACTATGCAAAATTGAACAGGAACAAAGTATGCAGAGTTTAAAATCTCCACCTTAAGCAGAGGTTAAAGCCCATTAACCACACCTTCAGAGGCGACTAAAGCATGCAGTGGTCCAATCAGAAGGGAGCTGATCGGGCCTTAGGTGTGGATAGGAGTAGAAATGCTGGGATCAGGGTCCTTTAAGAAAACAAGCCATCCCAGGAGTCAGATAGTTACTAGACTTATCAGGATGATCAATTTGTAAGTTATATAAATGTCCAATCACTATGTTGTATACCTGAAACTAATATAATATTTTGTCAATTGTAATTGAATTTTTTTAAAGAAAACAAGCCGTCTTGACCACTAGATGGTGCTGAGAGATAGCGTCGGAGGTCCTGGAAGGTCAATGGTCTTGACCAAGAGACTATGAGAGGGAAGACAGGTTATGTCATCTGAACTAACTAACCCTCCTTCACAAAAAGGAGTTGGCAAAGGGAGCTTCCAATAGAATATGAGTCCTGACTCTTCTTGTAAAACTCACAAGCCTGAGCATGATGATCAGAAGCAAGAGGTGAAGGACTGATTAGTCAAAGGAGATAACAGACCTACTGGTTTCATGCCAGACCAGAGGGAAGGAGGGTGGAAGAGCTGCAATGGCGATGGCTTCCTGATCTGTTCAGGTGTTTCGCGTCTTCCCTTCTCTGTGAATCCTGAAGCACTTGTTGGTGCACTCATAGCAACCCCTCAGCCTGGAAAGCACCTTGCAGGGGAATGCAGTTATCCCAGAAGCAAAGAAAACTCACACAGCCTTGTGTGCAGGTCTCCACCCCAGACTCTAGGCCACATTCTGTCAGGTGAAGCAGCTGCTTCAAGGAGGGGAGGCCAAGGGTCACAAAGAGGCCCTACAAGGTCTCGTTTGCCCAGGAGTGAGCCACCTATTCCTCCACACTCTCCTTCCCCGATATCCTGGCCCACAGTTGACACTCCCCAAACATGTAGTAATTGCGTGAAAACAGAACCCTAGCTCACCAGACCTCTCACTCTGTTAGTTCAACTCTGAGATGACCTAGTGGGGGACTCAGGCAGAATCAAACTAGAGGATGAGGTAGAGGTGGGAGGAAGACTTTTATGTCTCAGCTTGGGTCTGTCATCAGCTGAAGAGATATTAATAATAATGGCCAGCATCTACTGAGAACTTACTAAATGCCGGTATTGAGCTAAGTGCCAGAGGTGGGTTTTGAACTCTAGGACCCCAAAGGCCACACACTGTCACCTTGAGAACGCAAGTGTCTGGAGCTTCTCCACATGTGCTGCAGAAAAGAAGGCCACGGTGCCACAACCAGCTCCCTGACTGGCTTGAGTTTCCTTGGCTTCTTAGCAGCCCAGAGTCTCTTCCCACATGAGCTCTCCAGGCTGCTGTAGAGCCAGCCACCTCCTCGGAGCTGGTTCCTGCCCAGCCCCTGATGTGAGCAGCCATTGTTTTCATCTGTGATGAAAGCTGAAGGAGATAAGACAGCTGGTTTAAAACAAACCATGATGATGTAAGTTGTAAAATGATCTAGAATCCCTGTCAGAAGTTTAGATTTACCCCGTTCTCATTCCCTGAGTTCCTTCAGCTTCCAGCTTCACTCCCATTTCCCTCTCCCAGCCATCTCCTCTCCCGCTCTCCACCTTCATCCTACCGAGCCCCCCTCCTTCTGCCTCTCTCTTGCTTGGGGAGCCCACAGCTGCACTGGACAGATCATTTTGTACTGATATATGTTATAATTACATCAGCTCTACCCTGTGTTCCTTTCTGGGGCTATTGTTGCTCTCTGAGAAGATCATTGGAGTGTTGGACTATGACGTATGACAAACCAGTCACTACCAGGCACCCTACCAGTTTCAAGGAGCAAGAAAATACAGAGCCCTGGGCCTGCTGATGCCAATGCCCAGAGCCTGCATCCGTATTTTAATCAGTGCTCCCAGAATTTTGTAACATGAAGTTAGATGCGGAATCACGGCCTACCTTCTCAATGGAGTCTTTCTCCACCAGGCCCTTCTTCCACCCACTCTTCTTTGTTAGTTTCCAAGCCCCTAGTCTTTGGGCATCTCATCTTACTAGTCCTTTAAACCCTTTATACGTTCATTTAATAACTCTTTCTAAGTGCCTATAATATGTGAGGCACTGGGGCAGAACCTTTAGCTCCACCTTTACAATCACCCTCTAAGGGAAGAATTCTGATTCCTGTTTCACACACGAAGAACCACCGCCCCACCCTCCACCTGGTGCTCTGATTCCAGAGTCCACAGCTACACTGGACAGATCGTTTGCAGTGCTATATGTGGTAATTGCATCAGTTCTTCTCTGTAATTCCCACTGGGAAGAGCCAGGATTCAATGGCAGGCACGTCTGGTTCTGAAGCCTGTGCCTTGAGTTTATGGTCACACTTGTCACACTTTGTTTCCTTGCACAGTGTCTGGAAAACAGTAAGTACTCCATAAATATTTGTTACTGAGTAACTGAATGAATAAATGAAAGAGTTCAAGCTCCAAGTTAGGACACCCCCCCAATACACACATATACGCAGAATTCTGCCTCTGGGCCACCTCATTTCCTTCCTACCTTGTATCCTGCGCTTCTCTTCACGTCGGATCTTGGATGGTGACTCTGAGCCCCTCTGACCCAGCTCGTGTTTGCCCTGGCTATTCCCAGAGAGTCAGCAGTAGAAATAGACTCCTGACTTCTCTGCAACCCAAGAGCTACTGAGCTCTGCCCCTGGCTCCTGAGGCAGAGGCTGAACCAGGACTGGCCCCAGGGCTCCTGGGAATATGAGGCCCCCCTCCTCCCTTTCTCTGCTTTCTCTCTTTCCCTTTACTTTCCTTCCTACAGTAACTGAGAACCAGGTCCTGAAGGCAGAAGAAGGGGTGCTTGATTTGGGAGGATTCCAGTGAAGCAGGACGGGTCTCTTTGGAGCCCAGGGCCCTGCTCAGAGAAAACAAGTGAGGTTGGGAAGTGAGGTCCCTAGAAAGCCCAGGACAAAGGGAAGATGAATCGTCAAACATTTCACCAGTTGTCCTACCGTGTTTCCCCTAAAATAACACCTAGCCGGACAATCAGCAGTAAAGCGCCTTTTGAAGCAAAAATTAATATAAGACCCAGTCTTAGACCGGGTATAATATAAGATAATGTAATACCGGGTCTTATATTAATTTTTGCTCCAAAAGACGCATTAGAGCTGATTGTCTGGCTAGGTCTTATTTTCGGGGAAACAAGGTAGCTATTCTGTCTCTCAAACTATCTTGCATATCTATTGTAATCTTGCAACAAAGAGAACTCCTTGGGAACAGGTACCACCTCTGACGTAGTAGAGCAGATACCTGGGGACCCAGCAGAGTATCTGGTAAACATTAGACCTCCAGCAAATATTTGTTCAAAGAGTCAATAACAAAAGCTACCATTGTGGGGATGAGGGAGAAGGTGAGGGGATTAGAAAGCACAAATTGGTAACCACAGGATTGCCATGGGGATATGAAAGACATTTTGGGGAATATAATCAATAATATTATAAAGATTTTGTTGGGTGTCAAATGGGCACTTGTCTTATTAGGGAGACCACTTCATGGACGGTGTAGATGCCTGACCACTGCAGTGTACACCTGAAGCTAAAGCTGAGTAATACTGAATGTCAACTATAATTTTATATATATAGATATATATAAAGACTCCTGACTTGATAGGATGTGGAGTAACAGGGAATAGAGTCAGTGGAATTGTAACAGCTATATACAATGTCAGAGGGGTAGTAGATTGGGGAGGGGGGTTATCAGTTTGTGAGGGGTGGAAATTTCTAACTACTACATTATTTTGTATACCTGAAACTACTTTTTAAAAAAGCTACCATTTATACAGAACTTATTACGTGCCAGACATCATACTCTCATTGAATCCTTTCGACAACCTTAAAAATCAAGAATTATTGTTTATCACCATTTTACAAATGAGGAATTAACTCAGAAAACTTAAGCAACTGCGCCAAGGTTACAGCAGCATGTAAGTGGTAAAGCTGGGGTTTGAACTAATGTCTGGCCAATTCCAAGGTCCCCATTCTTTCCCATTGTGCTACCCAGGGAACCAAGCACAGACTAGAAGGCTGCTATATTGACTGTAGGAATTTATTTTTTAACTATTTCAGTCTAAACTATTTGGTGTGTGTATATATACACTGCCTCTCCTCTCACCCCTGAAGTAGTTAGCGTCTCAAGCCCTGTAATCGGGAATCCGAGCTCTAGAAGGTAGTTACATAAACACTCCAACTGCCATCAAATCTACACCAGCGGGCTGAAAGTGCTTGAGAGATGCTAGAAATAATCTTTCACTGGCAAAATGAGTGGTTTCCAAAATACAGAGTTAGCCAGGCGATGGCCTGGGCCCTCACATGGATGCTACGTAAGAACCAGGTAGGCCAACTCCACGAATCCCTTGAGGCAGGTTGTGAGACTTTTTGTGCCTGCTTGCTAATAAATGTTTTTGTATATTTGGCAGACTTTGGCCTTGGCCATTTTACTATGCCTCTGTAGGAGGTTATAGACGAGGGGACAAATGGCCTCCATTCACCTCTCATCTCCCATGGCGGCGAATATAAGAACATGACAATCGCCGCAGAGACAAATTGGTCCAGACCTGTTCACAATTTGCCCATCCAGGCCTCATCCTCCATTCAGAAGAGAAAGGGAGGCCCTCAGTTTCAGTGACCCAACAGACTCTTTGACTCTGGGAAATTTATGGCTTTCTTCCCTTCTCTGCTGTCAGGCCACTTGTAATTATAAGCTAACATCAATCAGAAATAAACTGTAGGTGTGTTGGGTACCATTTCTCCATGGATCCTTAAAGGGGTCTGGAGGTCAGAGCCTTTCCAGCAGGCTTCTGAGGTCCCCAGTTCCCACCCTAACCCTTTCTGCTCTCTTCTCTCTCCTACTGCAGCACCAGCCAAAGGTGGTATCCATGATGGCTTTTTCTTTACTTCAGTTTTACAAAGTTCCCCTCTGCTGTGGTGACTCCCTCATAATCCTGCCTTTTCCTCCAACTCTCAAATATTCTGACCTGAAGGGTAGCTGTGCTCAGGAAATAATTTCTCCACTTTACAACAGGACAAACTGAGGCAGGAAGCAAAGCGATGGTTTATCCAAATTTATAGTTGGGCATCTAATAGCATACCTGGAATACTTAAAAGGCGGCTACATAAATGAATGAATAAATGAAGGGAAGGGTGGGAGGGAAGAAAAGAGGGATGTCTGCATCAGTTCTCATTGTCTGCATTTGACCAGTGGCCATAGTTTGACTCTCAGTTTCAGGTGCACAGAGAACTACATAGAAAGTGCCTTAAGACAGAAAGATTGTGGGATAAAGACAGTGACTCAGTCATCCCAACCCCTAATCTCAGGATTAAGTTGGGGCATGCCAGCCTGGAGGTCCATAGGGATTCATCCCTTACATGAGGTTGCATGGGGGGCTAGTTCAGCGTGACGTAGGAGCCAAGTCTCACTGGAGCCAGAAAAGCTGCCTCTGCTGATTGCGGAGCAGTGGGGGAGGTGGAGGGGACACCAGAATCCCAACCAGAGTTGCTAGAGGAGGTGGACAGGACCTACCTGGACAGCAAGCATGGGGTGGCTGGGAGCAGGCAGAGGAGGTAACATCGGCAAAAGTGGCTGGGGAGACAATCCCTAGCATTAGATGGGACACTCTGCTCTGCTTGTGAGCATCCCTGGTGGCCTGGTTATTGATTACCTACAGTCCCCAAAGAATGCCAGGGTCTAGGGCTGTGGGAGTCACTCTCTCCCCTGGAGGGGAGGAAGGGATGAGGCCATTGTCCTCTAATCACCCATCCATTCTGGTGCATACTAGGTAATAATATTATAAATAAAAGCTAACATATAATAAGTAGATAAATAATAATAAATAGAAGAGCTATAAGACTCGGCAATAAAGGACATTATGAGGACAACTGGGGAAATTAGAATATTTCTTGTGTAGTAGATGATATTATTGTGTTGATGTTAAATTTCCTAAGTGTGATAATATTAGGAGAACACCCTTGTTCTTAGGAAGGTACATGCTGCAGTAGTCAGGGGTGAAAGATCAAAAAGGGTAAAAAAGAGGGTAAAAATGTTGTGTACAACTGGTTGAGAGAGAGAGAGTAAATGTAGCAATATATTAACAATCGATAAATCTAGGTGAAGAGTATAGAGGTATTTAATGTGGTATGTTTGTAACTTCTGTAGATTTGAAATTTTCAAAATGAAAAGTTGGGGGTAAGTTTGAGGGAAGAGGAATACCTATCACTTATTGAACAATAATAATTGGATCCCAATTTTTATGTAATTCTATTATCTGATTTAATCCTTAAACCAACTCCAGAGACACATTACGATTCTCATATTAAAGATAAGGAAACTGAGTCCCAGAGAGGCTAAGGAACTTGCCCAAGTTTACAGAGCTGGGATTGAAACAGAGCCCAAAACAGGGGGAGGTCACACAGAGGAGTGAAGTTGGGAGACTAATGGCTAACAGTTTAATGAGGCTTTCTGTGTACTAGCAGTGTTCTCAAATCATCTGTGCCTATTAACTCATTTAAGCCTGTCCTTCTGAAAGCTTTGTACTTTGTGATAAATCACTTCATTGGCATGGGTGGGAGGGAAGGAAGGGGCACTTAAACCATTGATAGAGGTATAGGTTGGTGCAGTCTCCTTTGAGGGCCATTTGGCAGCATCTATTGGAATTTAACATTCATGTTGTGTTTAGAGCCAGTAATTCCACCTCTAAGTAATAAACCATAAAGATAGCCATACCTGTGGACCAAGCAAGAAGTACGTACAAATATAATCATTGTAGCAAGGTACATAATAGCCAAAGATTGGAAGCATCCTAAATGTCCATCATTAGGAATACTAGGGAAGCATTAAAAAATGTAAGGCATCTCTCCGTGTGCTGATATGTCACACTTAGAGTTGACAAATGGTAATGTCAAGAGAAAAAAGTAAGGGATGGTTCCTTAGTGTTGAAAGAAGGATATGAATACATATATACGACTATATATGTGAATATATATGTATTTAAGAATACATAAATACTTATATATGCATAAAATGTCTTGAAAGGACAGACACACAAACAACAGCAGTTGTGTTTGGGGAGGAGTGATCCTGGGAACAAGGGACAGGTCGGGAGGAACACTTACTTTTCATTGTTAGCTCTTCTGTATTATTTTAAATTATACTCTGTGCATGATTACCTATTCAAAGTGAATGCATGAATGAATGGATGAATGAATGTCCCTTACAAACGCCAGAGGATTTGCTTTTGGGTTTCCTTAGGCAATTTCCAGAGTGTTGAAGGGTACAGCAGAGCCCAGGGTCCCACAGTCTGGGGATGATCTACCCCAACCCCAGGAGCTATCAATCCATTTTCATTCAGATTCAGTCTCTGGAGTCCCACTGGCCCAGCTGAACTTGCACCATTGGCCTTCTGCCCTACTGGGACCAGTTTTCCATAGTCTCTGGACTCTCAAAATTGTTCATGAGAATCACCTGGGGAGCTTGTTAGCTGGGCTATTTCCCAGCCTCACCTCCAGAGATTCAGATTCAAACCTGGGATGGAGCCAGGGGATCCTTCACTACCGCCTGAAGAACTGGGCTGCGGTGGTGTTTGCCTCTGTTCAGTCCTTCGGGGAAGAACGCTTCTACCCCATACGCACCTAACCAAAAGTTGAATGTTCCAACCCCACTGGGTGTAAGATTATACCGGTGAGGTGAGGTGAGGGACTATAAGCCCTTCAAGAACAAGGGTACACTGAAGACGCCGCAGGCAGTGTATCCCGTTTGCCTGACTCCTTGGCCGGTTCCTTCAAATAAGTAATGCATGCATGCATGCATGCATGCATACATACATACATACATACATACATACATACATACATACGCAAGCAAATTACCCTTTGGGCTGTGATGACTTTTTCTTTTTTTTCCAATACAAATCAGAACGTTGATCTGTCAGTGGGACAGTGTTTGGAATAAGAATTTCTGCTTCAAATATCCGGGCGTTAAAGTTTTACAGGTCGCCAAACTCTGGAAGAGGAGGAGGGTCCGCTCTTAAGTCCCATCCTGCGAGGGTCCCACGCTAGGCTGGGGGCTGAGCAGATCCCGGGGTGCCCTTGTGGTAGCTGGTGCGGCCTCCGCAAAGAGCCCGGGGTAGGGGCCGGGGAGAGCCCACCGCCCGCAGGGCCCCTCGGCCTCAGGGACTAGCCCAGCGCTGCGGAGAGGTGGGAGGCTGGAGCCTGCTGAGGTCATTTCCTGTGCCTCTCCGCGAGCCGCCCGAGAGCGCAGCCTGGCGCTCTGCCTTTAAGGAGCGGGCGGGGAGCGGGAGGAGCGAAGGGAACGCGGTGGAGCGTTGAATGGGGCGCAGCCAGGCGAGGCTCGCCTTTGTGCGGCCAGCCTGAGGGCACCCCTCCCGGCCCCAACCTCTCCCCGCCCCGCCCACCCCGACCCCTGCTGCCAGGGAGCGGAGACCCGGCGGCCGCTGCGGACTCAGACGAGAACGACACACAAGGTCAGGGGCGGACGGGCGCGGAGGGCGCCTGGGTGCGGAGTGCACGGCCGGGTGTCCCGGGAGCTCGTTGGAGGTGAGTGGCACCTTGCGCCCCGCGGGCAGGGATGGACTGGGGGATGTGCGCTGGCTGGGAGGGTGTTTGGCTCGGCCAAAAGGACCTGCTCCCTCCGGCCGGAGGGCAATTCCCGAGCAGGTGCCTCCTCACCTGGAACCGAGCTCTCGGTAGCTGGAAGCTCCGGGAGCCGCGGGTCCGACCGGGGAACCCGCACCGGGAGGCGAGGAGTATCCTGTCTCGGGAGGACGCAGAGTTGGGGACCGACTCTATCCAGTTGCTCTCGGGAAGGGCCCTCGGAGCGTCCTTGCAGAGGCTTCACACGGCGTCGCCAGTGCTCTGGTTCGCTTTCAGCCCTCCCTCTCCCCTCTCCACCTGAGGTCACATTATCGCTTCTAGTGTGATTTCTCGGTGGTTCTGTAGGACTCCTAATGGATCAGGCTCGACTCCTAGAGGCGGGTCAGCCGTGCGGAAAAGAAAACAAGTTGGGCGCCAAATGACAAGACAGCAGGAGCTTTGTGTCCTAGGAACCTCAGAGAGGAGTCAGTCACCAGGGACTAGGGGACCTTAATGGGGGTGGCAGAGGCAACGATGACCCTCATCTGGGAGTAGAATCCGCTCCCTGTTGGAGTTCTCCCTGCCAGGACATCTCCGTAAGCTTTTACTATGACTCCACTTCACAGAACTCTTCCCGACAGAGCTTTAGTTCTTAAAATGTTTCAAGCTATAACTTCTGCTTGAGAGATCATTTAAATAACAATCTCACTGGGAAAGTCCTCAGTTCCTTCATCAGACTTTTTGGATTGTCTTCTATGCGCTGGAGACTGCATATGGTAACATTACTTAACACTTGATAAAACATCAATTCCAGTGTTTCTGCATATTATCTCTGTTTTACAAAAGAGGAAACAGACTCAGAAAAATTGTGATTTGCCCAAGTTCATACAGCTAAAAGGTGGAAGAGGCAACACTGAAACCCAAACCTCCTAAATTCCGAATGTGGGGTTTGGTCCACTATCTGCACCCTCCCTCCCACAGGTGGTTGAGAGGGTCTGCTCAGAGATGGGTTGTGGTGGGATACACCCTGTGCTCCCAAACTCATTGAAACTAACAACTGACAAAATGTGGTGCCCCTTTTGCCCTCTTCAGGAGTCAAGAGAGAAGGTGGAGATGTACCTCCCATTCTACTCTCCTGCTCATGCCTCTGGTGCCATTCTCCTCTGTCTATGAGGCTGTGTATCTGAGTGTGGGATCTGTGCTCCTCGTGGGTTCCAGAGTGCTTTATACATGTGGACGGTTAGGTGCCAGAATTCCCTCACTCCTGACCTCAGTCACTTCACAGCAGGCTGGCTACTGAGCCACCGTCCTGCATTCTCTGGCCAGCCCAGCAGAACCATTTTTTTTTTCCTTCTGTCAAAAACTAATTCAAAACTGACCTGTTCTGTGGGAAAACGCACTTATTGCTGGCTGGAGTGTGAATGAGAATAGCCTCAATGGAGGGCAATTTGAACCATTTGGCCATTTAAAAATGTATATCACTTAATCTTACAATTCCATTTCTGGGACTTTATCCTTCAGCTATATATGCTCTGATGTGTATGAAATGATATATATTCATTGAATATTCATTGTAGCATTGTTTATTTTAGCAAAAGGTTTTAGACAACCCAAATGTCTATCAATAAGGGACTCTTAAATACAGTTGTGAACCGCTTAACGATGGGGATTTGTTCTGAGATGGGGATATGTTCTGAGAAATCGTTAGGTTGATTTCGTTGTTGTGCAAAGCTTCATAGAGTGCACTTTCACACACCTAGATGGTATAGCTGACTACACACTAGGCGATATTGTGTAGCCTATTGCTCCTAGGATAGAAACCTGTACAGCATGTGACTGTACAAAACAACATGAGATTAAATCAAGCACAAGACAAAATGGTGCAATCAAGAGACACGGTAGCCGGCATAACATGGTGTATTGTTTTACAGCAAACTTTTTTTTTAATAAGTAGAAAGAGTATATGCTAAAATAATGATAAAAAGTATAGTAAATCCATAAACCAGTAACCTAGTCATTTATTATCAATTATTATGTACTGTACATGGTTATGTGTTATACTTGTATACAACTGGTAGTGCAGGTTTGTTTATACCAGCATCACCACAGACACGTGAGTAATGCATTGTGTTATGACATTATGACAGCTACAACGTCACTATAATAGGAGTTTTTCAGCTCCATTATCTTATGGGACCACTCCATATATGGGTTTGTCATTGACCGAAACATTACATGGCACGTGAGTGTAAAATCATGTAGTAGCCATGCAATAGAATATAATAAAGCTGTTAAGAAGCATGCAAGGAAAATGGGGCAGATGTGTACATTGATGTAGGAATATTTCTAAGTTATGCACAGTGTGTTTAGTGTGCCACGTGTGTGTGTGCTCGCGCACAACATATATGTGAATGCTTGTATATATACTGACTATCTCTGGAAGACACAGAAACCCATAACAGTGGTTGCTTCTGGGATGAAGGACAGGAGTAGAAAGAAGCCTCACTTTGCATTATATACTTTTTGGTTCAACATAAAGAGAGAAAGTCATTTTTAAAAATCCCCTGACCTCTGTGAGGTGGCTATGGTCGTAAGCACCTCTGTGGGCCACATCTCTTCGTGGGTCCCTGGCACTGTTGATTTGCCTTGTTTGTTGATAGTAGTTGTCATTTATTGAGGGCTTATTGTGTGCCAGGCTTTTGTAATATCTCCCTTAATTCTCAAAAAAATCCAACATAGTGTGGTCTATGAAATTGCCATTTTTAAAGATCAAAAATTGGTTAAATGTTGACAGTTTTGTATGATTCAGCCTAATATTTTTGCCTTCCTCTACAAATATTATTGCCCTCAATTTCAAAATGGAACTGGGGCTCAGAGAAGTTAAGCAAAAGGTTTAAGGTCACAAATTAATTAGTGCCCGAGCCAGTATTCGAACCCTGGCCTCTTTGGTGCCAGAATGCACCAAACCACTATGTTCTGCTGTTTCTCTGTACTGATTTTGTTCTCAAGGGGCTGCTACTCACGGTTGTCCTAGCGCCTTCTTCTGATATTTAGACCCCTGACGGCTAGAACTTGCTCACCTTTTCCTGTCTCCCTCGACATTGTGAAATGTGATACTCAGCACCCAAAAGAGGTCAAATGCATGTTGTTGGTTTGATCAGATGACAATGCAAGATCAGAGGGAGCTGTACCCCTGTGTCCACTCCCCCTCCCCCAGCTCTATCCTCAGAAAGGGGTCGCAGAGCTCTTTCTGTCCCAAAGGTGGGCAGATGGCCAGCCTAGTCTAACAGAGCACTTTCAGAAGATGGTGGTGGCCCATCACTAGCAAGTAGAAATCACCAAAGGTGCTCACATTCAGAGAGTGAACCATAGTGAGGTGACATGGGAGAGCCCAGTGGAAATTGTACCTAGAACCGACTCTGCGTTATCCTCTGATACCTCCTGCAGTGAACTCTGACCTCTCTCTTTTAGGCTCTTGTATTGATTGGCCCCCTTTACAGGGAAGTTCCAGGATATTCAGACTATAGACCTGAGCCTCGCAAGCCACCAGGCTTTCTTCATCTTTATGTCCCCAACTTTGCACGTAGGAATAACTTAACAAAAGTTTGTTAAATTAAATTTAATCTCAGTATTTTGTCAATGTCTGGTTAAATTCCTAAACTTGCCAGAGCCATCTCAGGTCAAGTTTTTGTTTTCCCTGATACGAGCCCAGACTGTGAAGTCACCTAACCACTACCTGTGCCCTCTTTTCACGATGCGTCCTACCTGAAGCCCCTCCTTCCAAAGCATCTCTCCACTGACGTCTGTGGCCCTGACAGTCCAGGGTGCTGGAGGACTTAGGGAGTTCCAGAGCAGGTGTCAAGCCCATGGCAATCATTTGACTCTCATCTGCCAAGCAGTTTAGCATAATGGGCACTAGTGGGAGTCAAGAGAACTGGATTTCACAAGAATAGCCCTGAGTTGGTGATAATTATAGCTGGGTGGAGGGAACATGGGGCTTTAGTCTACTGTTCTCCCTACTTCCTACATGTATTTGAAGATTTCTAGAATTAAAAATGAAAAAAAAAATTTGAACTTGGTGTTGCCCGCAGCCCGAGACCCTTCTCTCGTTTCCCCATCTATTTTTGTTTTACCATTAATGTTGTATTTGTGTTAGGCTAGCCTGGTAGCATGAGACTCTACCACCACTGCTGAAGCATCTTCATGGAAAGAAGGCATTCTGTATGTTGGGAGATCAAGAATCCTAGCCCAGCTCTAATGCTGCTTAGCTCTGTGTCTAAGCAAGTCGCAGATGGATCAATTTCCTCATCTGTTCATTGTGAATAGTATCACTTGTCCTGCATCTCAGGGAAATGAAGATAAGGAGAGAAATAACACGGGTCGCAATGCTTTGAAAGGTTAAAAGCCATTCTGTAAATTCATTTCTGCTCATCCTTAGGCATCTTTGTGGGAGGTACAAGAGCAAGTGACTTAGAAGGAGAGACTCCACTTACTGCTATCTTCCCTTAACAGCCTGTGTTTTATAGCTGCTGCTCCAACCACCTGCTTCTGTCGGAAGAGCCTCTGGGCCTCGTGCTTGGCAGCAGGCACCTTGCCCCAGAGCCCTCTTCGCTCTCCTCGCGTGCCGAGACACGTCTAGCATGATGCCTTCCCTCTCCCTAGCATCCCTAAGGCAGGGAGAGGATTATACATGCACCTGATTGGTTCAAAATTATGACATCATGAAGATGCTTGATTGGGGAAAGCACTCCCTATAGCCTAGGTATAATCTCAGATATCAGGGGTAGGCAGAGGCCAATGACATATTTTATTTCCAAAGTCCCTGGAGATTTTGATAATTTGGGTTTCTACTCTCCCCCATGGAATCTGAGCCACAGCTTTGACAGTCAATAAGAGGGAATTAAAATTCACCAAACTCTTTCAACACCACGGAAGGATTAAGTTTCCCCTGCCCCTTGGTTTTACTTGGGTGCTTTCACCGCTAATTTTTAGCCCTGGGCTAGGTTGGAAGACTCAAGTCCTAGTTTCAGATCTGCTTTTTTTTATTTAAGGAAAAGCAAAAGCCTCTTAAAGGACAAAGCAAATCCAACACTAAGCCTGGGGGCCTTTTCTGGAGGCCCACAAGTTCTGTTTGGTCTTTTCAGCTGTGATCTTAGCTCAGAAAAGGTCATGTTTTGTTTTTGTCTTTTGTCTTCCTGCCCGTTCCAGTTGGTCCCAGTCCTTTGAGGTGGGGATTGCTGGGAGGTCACAATGTCAGGATTGTTTGGGATGACCGTTCTGGGAGAGAAGGGCTGAGGTCATGTGTCCAGTGTTCTGGGCAGCCCAGAACCGAAAGACTCAGACACCAGACCCATCAGTGGTTTCATTGTTGGGCCTTTCTCTACAGGTCGACTGACCCTCTTTTTTAAGCGAAAACTCGGGACACATGATAAATGTCTGTGCTTATGGTATTTATGGTGTCAGAATATATGAGACCAGAATGCCCTGGGTAATCTGGAATACAGGCTCACCTGGAAGATCCTAGAAAATATTTCTTTTATTCTTAACAATCCACCCCACTCTTTGTGAAATCAGAATTCTTTCCAGTTCCTGGATGAGTAAAGAGCACAGTGGCGAAGAACAGGGGCTTTGGAATGAGAATCCAGCCCCACTACTTACTCACTGTGAACTCTCTGTGTGAGGTAACCAATCTCTGAGTTCCTCAGTGTCCTTATGTGAGCGTGTGGAACTAGTGCCTGCCCCTTAACTCAGGGGTTGTTGTGATGAAAGAGGCCACACATGCCTCCATACAGCAAGAACTCAATAATCGATAGCTAGTTATGGTATGTCATGGGAGAAAGATACTTATAAAGGTCAAATGTGAGATGGGAAGTGGTACTCGCGGTTAACCCATCAAGGGCAGGCTCACTGATGCACCAGGGTGATATTTGGTGACAGTATAGGAGGTAGCTGGGTTTTCTGAGGCCATGTTGCTCCTGAAAAAGGGAAAGGGGATTTTTAAAAAAGTAACAAATTAGCATAATGGAAAATTCCAGGCATGTATTCAAATAGAGAGACCAGTAAAAAGAACCCCCATATTTACCCATCATCCAGCTTCAGAAATTATCAACATTTTGACAAATCTTATTTCAAATCTTTTTTTTTTTAATTTTTTTTTTATTTTAAGGAGCGCGCAGCTCACAGTGGCCCATGTGGGGATCAAACCGGCAACCTTGGTGTTACTAGCACCACGTTCTAACCAACTGAGCTAACCGGCCACCCTGACAAATCTTATATGTCTCCCTCCCCACCACTCTTCACCCCCTACCATAAAGTGTTTTAAAGCAAATCCCAGACATATTATTTCACCTGTAAGTCATGTGTATTTCTAACAGATGACATTTTAAAAAGTATCAATCTAAAAATTAATAACCATTCCTTAAAGTCAGCTAATACTAGGGTAAGCATATGTCATGGTTGGGACAGACCAAATTTATGCTTGTTGCCAAGCATAATTATTACTAGCCCCCTAGCTGGAGGATTTCAAAGCCCTGGTGATGGATGTGTCTTCCAGCCCTTCTCTCTTCTGTGCTCACTCTATGCCTGTATCTTCCGTCTCCTGCACATTCATATATCCTTCCTTCATTTTCTCATCCCAACCCTGCTTTTCTTCTCTAAAATATGTCTAGGAGACATCTGGGTAACTTCTCCTGGATGGGGAAATTATAGGTGTCTACTTGATTTGTTCTGAATTTGTATAAAGTGTTTTCCAAAGACTTGTGGCTTTCTCCAGAGGCTGCAGCAATAAATAAATAAATACACGCGTGTACACACACACACACACACACCAATTTTTCTCTGCATTTTATAGCTTAAAGGAAAGCGTGAGTATCTGTTCCAAAGCAGGATGATTTAATGACAATTGACAGAATCCGAACTGTATAGAAAATTGTCAAGTATTACATTTTCTTTCCATTTGTTCCCATATGAAATCTGTACAGCTGTAGTAGAATCAGAACTAAACTGGAAACCCGGATTCTGCTCCAGTGATCTGTGTGAATCCAGTTTAAGCCTTCCTAAAAACCTCACCCACCCTGCATAGTCTGCCCATTTCCCTCCTCCTATTTATCTGTATATTGATTAGCTATTGTGACTGCATTGTAATTTTGCAATTAGATGTCCTTGAAAAACTCAAATTCAAGGGGGTTTGTCTTATTTATCTTTCCATCTCCAGTGCTTAGAACAGTATCTGGCATAAAAATGTTTGTTGAATGGATAAAAATTTGTTAAGTGGATAATTGAATGAACAACAAATGAGCCCTACTTTTCACTTCTGTCAAAATGAGACTAGGTTCTCACTATGGTTTCTAGGTTTTGTGATCTCCTGAGGTTGCTCAGCTAACTTACAATGGAATGGGACACACTGCGCTAAGAAAGGTGGCAATGGGACCGAGGGAGAGCAGTGACTGACTTACCGCCCTAGACCCGTTTCCTCTGTCCTCATTTGGTCTCCTCCTCCTCCTTTCCCCATATAACTCTTCCTCCCACATTTACCTATCTTTTCCTCTCTCTGTGTGCCGGTTCTCATGGCTCCCTGGAATATCCAGAAGTTGATTCCATCATGGCGGAACTCAAGGTGGAGACCCGGACCAGTATGGACTGGCAGAAGCGCTGCCTGGCCCTAGAAACCCAACTTTTCCGGTTCCGCCTACAGGCCAGCAAGATAAGGGAGCTGCTGGCTGACAAGGTGAGTCCTGGAGAGCAGGTAGCTGCCTAACCTCACTGCAGGGGTCAGTGTCAAGAGGGGCCAGAGTTAGAGAGGGAGAGTTGGGGAAGGTGAACTTTCTTTTCTTTTTTCTTTAGGTGTGTATGTATGTATTTATTTTTAATCAAAATGCACTTGACATATAACGTTATATAATTTAAGGTGTTCAAATGTTGATACATTTGATACATTAATGTATAGTAATATAGTTGCCATTGTAGTGATAAATAGCACCTCCATCATATTACATCATTACAATTTCTTCTTAGTGTGTATGTGTCTTAGTAGTTGGAATAAATAATTTAGTGGTTGGAATAATTAAGTTTTAGCAAGTTTGATGATTATATACAATATTGTTGTCTATATTCACTATACTGTGCATTAGATCCATAGAGCTCATTTATTACTCGTTGCAGGAAGGTGAACTTTTTTTTGTTTTTAAAGATTTTACTGGGGAAGGAGAACAGGACTTTATTGGGGAACAGTGTGTACTTCCAGAACTTTTTTCCAAGTCAAGTTGTTGTCCTTTCAATCTTAGTTGTGGAGGGCACAGCTCAGCTCCAGGTCCAGTTGCCATTAGCTGGTTGCAGGGGGCGCAGCCCACCATCCCTTGCGGGAGTCAAACCGGCGACCTTGTGGTTGAGAGCCCACTGGCCCATGTGGGAATTGAACCGGCATCCTTCGGAGTTAGGAGCACGGAGCTCCAACCGCCTGAGCCACCTGGCCAGCCCAGGAAAGTGAACTTTTAAAAGATGCTTCCCACACGTGCAAAACGAAACTCACCTGTGGTAGTTTTTTTTTTTCTGAAGACCAATATAAAAGCAGTTTATTAAGCCATCATCCCGCATTCTTCCTTGCTGTGCTTCTTCATACGGCACACCAAAGAAATACACAAACCTTCTTGGTTCTCCATCACCTGTTCAGTCATGTGTGGCTACAGTGGAGGTTCTATTATTCCTTTAATAGCTCTTCTTCAGTGTGGGGGAGGAAGATGTTTTAGGAGAGAAGAATGGAAATCCCCATCCTCCTGCTCACCCTCTATTAAGCATAGGAACTATGGAAGGCAGCCTGGTTTCCTGGTGACAAGGGCACAGGCTTTGGAGCCAGATCCACCTGGCTCTGCCACTACTAGCTATCTGATCTTGGGCAAGTCCCTTCACCTCTAAGGCAGGGACACAAATGTCTCCCTTTCTGAGGTATTTTGAGAATTATGTCAGATCACATATATAAAGGTTCTGGCATAGAATAGATCTTAAATGGGGGCAATTTTTATCTTTACAGGCTTGGGTGGGCTGGTCTAGGAAAATAACCACCATTCATAATGTTTCTATGGAAAGACATTCTAAACGGCTGACTTCCAGTGGTATTTTGGAGCATCACCCTTCTAGAGAGAGGAGACCTGCACTGTGTGTGTGTGTGTGTGTGTGTGTCTTAATTGATTCAACCATTCTCTCTATAGTTTTGTTTATAGTATCCATCTGCTATCGATTCATTAGCAAACCCTTCTTTCATAGTACAAGAGTAAAATTCAGTCCACCCCTCTCCAAGTAATGTCAAAGTCTTGATTAGTAACGCCTGAGTAAGTGACCTGTTTTAGTGACAGGCCCACAACCTGGATTCCAGGAAGACAAGTTATTGGCGTCACCTCTGCATTTCCACTGCTGAGGGGTGTGGCCCTGGACTAGCCTGGACTAGAACTCATGAATGTTGGGTCTGCTGGGATTGCTGTCTTCCAGTTCAGACTTTGCAGAACAGACTGGCAGGCATGGATGTGGTTCAGGCACTGCTGATAGGAAGGGTAGGATTCCATCACCTCAGGGGAAGGGAAGCAGGCCCTAGACAGTGGTTCTCCAAGGGTGGTCCTGGGGCGCTTGTTAAGCATGTACAATCCTGGGCCCCACCCCAATCCTCCTTATCCAGGTCTCCTGGGGTGCTGCTCATACTCTGCATGTTTAGCAAGCTCCCAGAAATTGGTTTCATACCCTATAAAATGTGAGAGCCTTGCCTTAGGATATGGTATTGGGGAAGCTGTGCGAGGGAAGGAAAGGATAAGTGGGGATCAGCCAGCTGATCTACACACATTTCAGAGGGAAGAGACTTCTGTTTCTAGTAATAGGAGCAACAAAATAACCTAAAGAAGAAGAAGAAGAAGAAGAAGAAGAAGGAGGAGGAGGAGGAGGAGGAGGAGGAGGAGGAGGAGGAGGAGGAGAAGAAGAAGAAGACCAACACTATGAAACACCTAGAAAAACTGCTGAATTAAATATTTAAAATATCCTTCTCAGTGCAGAGCTGTGCACTGAAAAAAGTAAGAGGAATCCTGAGTGGGCAAAACAAAGAGGAAAACCCTGAGTGGTACCCAGCTCTGGCAGCTGATTGGGATGGGGTATGTGGTTGGCCTTCCTTTAATAATGAAAGGCTTGAAGTTTGAGTTTTAACATCTGTGGAGACAGAAATGTAGACAAAGAAAAGGAAATCATCCACCAGCACAGGGAGATAATGGAACAGCTTCTCATACTTAGCTGAGGCTCTGGGCAAAAAAAAAAAAAAAGGGAAAAAAGAAAGAAAAAGAAAAAAAAGAATGTTCACTGAGAACCTGATTATATTGGTTTAACATTAGAATTTATACCACCGTGTTTCCCTGAAAATAAGACCTAGCCAGACAATATAAGACCTTCCAGACAATCAGCTCTAATGCGTCTTTTGGAGCAAAAATTAATATAAGAGCCGGTATTATATTATATTATATTATATATTATATTATATCTGGTCTTATAGTAAAATAAGACCGGGTCTTACAGTAAAATAAGACTGGGTCTTACTTTAACTTTTGCTCTAAAAGACGCATTAAAGCTGATTGTCTGGCTGGGTCTTATTTTCGGGGAAACACAATAGCTGTGTGGACTGGGAACCCTATGTTCTGGGCCTGCGACACCCCTGGAAGACCTTGTAGGAACAGATTCAGAACGTCTCTGGAGAAACTAGACCTCAACCCAGATCATACAGGATTTCCACAGGAAAAAAGAAAAACATTAGTGAAGGTGAATATATGATCCAAAATGACTAAATACTGAGAGAATAATCTACAGTAAGTAAGAGTCCACATACACAGGAAACAACTGGATTCCACCCCCTAAGAATTTAAAATAGAACTGTTGGTGAGATCCTATAAAATAAATGAGTTCAAAACTATTGAAGACATAATGAAGTAATTGAAAACATGAGACAAAAACAAGACACTCTTCGAAAGGATCAGGTAGTCTTGAAAAAGAACCAAGTAGAACTGCTAGAAGTGAAGAATGTTCTCATTGAAATTGAATGTTCAGTGGTTAGATTAAATATCAGATTAGGCCCCACTGAAGGCAGACTTAGTGAATGGAAAGAGGGACCTGAGGAAACAATCCAGAATGCCACACAGAGACAGACACAGAGGCTGAGATATGGGTTCTAGAATGACAAGATTCTATATTAGATTACAGAAGTGGAGAAGAGAATGAAGAAGAGGCATTACTCAAAGAGATAATGGGTTTAAAGTTTCCAAACTTGGTGAAAGGCATGAAGCCTCAGATTCAGGAAATAGAAGAGCCTAAGCAGGGTAAATTCTGTTTTTAAATCCATGCCTACTATATTAGCTAGACCATATTAATAGTTTGACTGCTGCAAGAAAGAACCCAAAGTAACAATGGCTTAAACCATGTAGTGTCCTGGACTTAAGCAGTCTAATTCTAGAGTGATGCCTGCAGCATGTTTGAAGACTGTTCATCCTGATATCAACCCAACCCCTTTCCTTTTTAAGTGCATGATCTGGAGGTTACATTTATTCCTTCTATTCATAGACCAGTGGGCAAAATTTGGTTATACCCAGCCGCAGGGAATATTGTAAAGTGTAGTTTTTATTTTGGATAACAATGTGTTCTGCGGAGTTGGAAGTTCTGTTTTATAAGAGAGAGAAGGGGAGAACAGACAGGGAGCAGAATTGGGGAACAATAAGCAGTCTTTGAGTCTAGAATAATAGTAATAATAAATAGAGTATATAACTTTCAAATCAGGAGAGCAGGGAAATGGAATAAAGAAAGTCTATTAAATCTAGGCAGTGAGAGGGGGGGAAAAAGAGTATAGAAAAAGAGGATTAAATAGAAAGCACAAAATGCAACCGTAGAAATAAATCCAAATATATTGATCACAAGCAGACATATACAAGAATGTATATTGCAGCATTGACGAATGAAAAATTGGAACTATTTTAAGTGTCTATCAATGGGAGATGGATAAACAGATTGCATGTATTTGTGCAATGGAGTACTACATTGCAGTTAAAAATAAATCAAGTGGAGCTACATGTGTATGATCAGTAAATCTCAAAAAACAACATTGAACAAAAAAGGTCAGAAGGATACATATAGAACAGTACATTTTCTATAAAGTTTGGAAACATGCAAAATGGTACTATCTGTTGTTTAGGGGTGTATACAAATAAGATAAAAATGTAAACACAACCTAGTATAGAGTAAATAGCAGAAGGAGAGGAGTAACATTGGGGAGAAGTACACAGGTGGCCTCAACTCTCTGTAGTGGTCCATTTCTTAAAAACATCAGAAGCAGACATGACAAAAATTAAGATTTGATAGAGCTGAATGATGGATACATGTTTTTAAAAAAATTGTTTTCTCCATGTTTCTGTTGTCCTGAAATATTTTGTAATAAGATGTGTTTTAAAGTGCCTCCCTCCCCTATTCCCCAGGGGCTTTAAACACATTATTAATAAACACCTTTTCTCTCCACAGCTTCTTGGGTCTGGGTAGGTTCTCTTCTAGGCTGTCTTTGATCATCAGGTAACCGGGATGCCCATCCATGCAAATGTTGGGAGCTCAGAGTGTAACTTGGGTAGAGAAAAAGGAAGCATACAGACACAGGGCAGGAGACCAGGTGTGGGAGGGAAAAGGAGAGAGAAAGAAATTTTGACTAGAGGTCATGGGCTGGGAGACTTAACATTTTCGCTGCGATGTTGTCTGTAGTCAAATGATATTTCTATGCCGTCGACTGTGGCATTCGGCTTGACCACAAGCTCAGTGTTCCAGAAAGGAAGTTTAGGAAAGCAGACGTACATTTTTTCCATATTTTTGTGTTTTTCAAGAATGAAGAGCAATTAGGAAATTTTTATACTTCAAAGTAATCATTTACTTTAATAAAATGTAGCACCTTAACTGTATTTACTTAAAAATATAAATACTGTAATTATTTTCTGTGGATTTTTGACACATTTTGGAGAACAAACTTGAAATCAATGAAATAATGAAAAGGTTAAGGAAGAGGGCTGAGACTTCTGGAAGAGGTGCTGGACCCTCTTGGCAGGAATCCTTATGGACAGAAAGACCGTGTTGCTCAGTGTTGGGGCTGTGTCTGTCACCTGCAATCATCCCTAAACTAACAGGATAGGTTCAACAGTTCACTGAGAATTTCCCCCGTACATCAAGGTAAGTTTCAGATCCCAGGACGAAATGACTCTAGTTTCTCAGGACAGCTCCTTCTGGGGCTGAGCCCTGCTCTAGTCTCTGTCCCTCCTCTCAGAACTTACTTGCCAGTCATCATCAGTACCGACCTGCACCTGGGTGAGCCAGGTCAGCTGAGGCCTCTGGCCAGCCCTCTTACTTGCCTGCCCCCTCCACCTCTCTACACAGCTTGCTCGCCAGTGCAGACAAGATGCAGAGCCTGGATGACTGATGGCCACTCACTCATTGCTGGCCATGGTGCAGGGCAAGCGAAGCCTGGGTGTTTGCCAGGGGACTGGCCCTGCGTGGAATCCGATTCCACCCATTGGCTGCTAAGGCTTGGAAGCGTGTCTTTCCTCCTTCCCCACCACACAGCCTGCTCATCCCTGACTCCCTCTTGCAGAATTGCCATGCTACACATGGGATAATCTGTACTACAAAAACATTTTTTTAAAGAAAAAATGTCAAGGCTATCAGATAATCCCTCACCTAAGGGTGAGAGAGGAGAGGAAAAGTTTGGAGAGGAGACAGTAGGAGACCTTGTTTCTGCTAACACCTCTCAAGGTCTGGTGTGCCCCTGTCATGGACACCCAGATTGCCAGGGCCACCCCATTCTGGAGCCAGATGAGTTGTGGGTTCACTTCCATCCAGTACAGGAGTTGAGGAAATGGCTACTGTGTTGGAGTTCACATTTGCTCTGCTCCCTGGCAGCTATTTCCCCAGCTCTCTTCCTTGATGTGCTGAAGTCACAAAGGCTAGCGGGTCACTTTAAAACTTGATACTGTTCTAAGAGGCCGGATCGATGCATATTGAAAATCCCTTGGACTTTTTCATTTTTGCTAAACTTGTGCCTCAATTATCCCATCAGAAAAGCGGGAATTTATCCACAAAAGAATTTTGTAGGGATCACCATGATGAACATGGCATCATACAGGTTTGAACTGTATGATGAACTGATGAACTGATACAGGTTTACAATTTTTTATTTATTTACTCCCTGTCTGCTTCCAAAAGGATTTGAGTGGATTTATTTATTAGAAGAAACAATATAATAAAACAACCCTCATTTTTTAGCTTGAATATTTTTAACTGAAGTAGCTTTTCCCAAGTCCCGTCCCAATGGGGCTGTGTGCACTTTCTCTTTTCTAGAATCCCTTACTAGTTTCGCCAACCCAAGTTTGAAATGCAGTAACTCAGTTTTATATTTATATACCAACAATTTGTCATTCAGGACTTTTTGGGGGAATGTATAAATGGCTCAGTTTAGTTTCCTTAAACAAAAGAACAATGACTATTGCTCCTCCCCCCTCAGACCATGGATTATACAGAGGCGGTGACTTAGTTTAGGCACCAGCTTCACAATGTGTGGATAGAGCACGAGGCCCAGTAAAACATCCTTAAGTACCGCAGAATTTGTGAAAAGGCCAGGTACTATAAAAGGAGAATACTAGGGCTGTCAGGACTAGTTGGAAATACATTGAAGTCTGCGTAACGTCATCTCAGAATTGGCCTTAGCAGATCTCTGTGCTGACAGAGGCAATTTGCTATAGGAGCAAGTGTCTTCTAGAACTTTTATTCACTGTGTATGAGAGACTGAGAGAGAGAGAGAGAGAGAGAGAGAGAGAGAGGATAGAAGGGGGGGGTTTATTGTTTTTCTAACTCCCCATTTTTCATAAGGTCCTCTACAGTAGTTCTCAGGAAACATAGCATTGATAGAGCTCTGTACTCCTGTAAAGCCATTCAAGAAGCCCTTTGCTGTTGGGGCTTGGCCCTGATGCATCCCCAAAGGAATCAACTAGCTTTGCTTTGTATTTTGTAGCCAGTCTAGTGTTTTCTACAATGTGATCTCTGAACCACCTGTATCTGTATCACCTGGGATTTTTTTTTTCAAGCACCTTACTGGGCCTGTGCCTCAGACTTGCTAAATAAAAACCTCTGTGTACAAGGCCCAGGAATCTGCCTGTAATGGTCCACATGGATCCTAACACACACCTGGAAGTCTGAGATCTACTACCACAAACTCCTGCCACGGCCTTTTCCTGGGGCCCCGTTCAGCTGCTCTTCTCATGGATGCCTGGAGCCCCATGTGCCCAGAGGAGGTCTGGGCTGTGGGGGTCCAGTGAAATCCACAGACTAGACTTAGAACTCTTTCTTTCCTGCTTCTTCTGCAGTCAGACACCAGGTCAGACCCCACTGTATTTTACATACTTGGGAATAAGCATATGATTTCAGTGGAACAAAAGATACTAAAAAAATAAAGTTGAAAACCACTGTCTTTGATGACAACAGATTTAGAACCATTTAATTGCTAAAACTGGGGTTTGCATACTCAAACGCTTGCAGATAACTTAGATAAATGACAAAGGTGGATTCTGGGGAGATTCAAGGGAACGTGCTACAGCTAGAGGAAGAAGTGGTTATTGACATAAGAAATACAACCCTAGTGTTTCCAGATCTTCTGAGTTTTCAAGAGAAGCTGAAGTCGGGGATTGTTTGTGGAATCTGGGTTTTTACGTGACGTGTTAGAGGCACAATAGATGACAGTACAGTAGACTCTGGAGCCAGTACTCCTTAGTTTGAATCCTGGCTCTGTCTCTTAGCTGTGTGACCTTAGGCAAGTTACGTAACTGCTCTGTGGCCGTTTCCTTATCTGTACAACAGGGATAATAATAGTACCTGTCTCCTAGGATTGAGATGAGGATTAAACAAGTTAATACGTGTAAAGTGCTTAAGGCAGTGCCATACACATAGAAGTGGCCTTGTTTAGTTATATCTGTGTCGGCTAAATGCCCACGTGCTGTAGGTCTTACGCCACATGCTGTAGGCTAACAGCTGGCAACCTCTGGCTTAAAGGCATTCTTTCTGTAGATGGATTCTGTGCAGGTCGTCATCAACTATGACGTTCCTATCGTTTATCATCTGAACTGGGACACTTTGGAGAGCGAGAAGAGGCCCTATTACTAATTATTTCAGATGACAGGTGCACACCAGACTGTCCCAGCAAACTGGTATCCCTGGTCCTAAGTGCCATCTGGAAAACCAACAAGTAACTTCTACCTGTACACCTCTTAGCAAGGGCCAGGTTGTGCACATGAGATTACGTGAGGCATCCTGTGTCATCCTCGGAACAACCCTAGGAAGTGAAGACTCATCACTCTCTTTACTGGTGAGGAAACTTAAGGCACACAGAGATTAGGGGATTTATCTAAAGCCGTACTGTGGCAGAGCTATTTGGGTTCCAGAGCCTTAGCGCTTACCTGTACCATTCAGTGTGTGCAAGGTGGTAGCCAGAATGCTGGACCCCTTTTTCAAAGGGGCAGCTAAGACCCAGGATGGCATGGTTCTTGGCTCAGGCACTGCTCAGCACGCTGGACTGTGCTGGGAGCGCAGGAGAGCACCCACTGCTCCCCCCACCGTGGGGCTGGTATTTCCCAGCCTCACTGAGTGTTATAAGGAGCTGTGGACACTGGGCTTAAATACCAGGTTGGTGCCAAGTACATTTCATCAGTTCACTGCAGCCAGTTCTCAGGCAGCTTATGAGTCTCACGTGCAAGTCGCAGCTGGTGAAAGTGGATCCCGCCTAAAAGTCAGCTGCCTTAACCTGACACCTCCTTGGCTGGCAGGTCACCTCAGGCCCACAGATTAAAAGGACAGCTGAGGACACGGTCCTAAGGAACCCTCTGAGAGGAGAAACAGTACCCAAAAAAGGGGTGGCCCACCTGTAGCGCCAGCTTTCCAGAGCTCCCGGTGTGGCCCTGTAAATAAGTATAAAGAAGAATGGTGTGGCATCATGAAAAGTATTCATGCTGGGATTAAGAGAAGAGTTCAAGAACTATAAAAATGACATTCCAGCATAGACACACCTGGGAGTATTTCAGCAGCAGTGGAGAACATGCATTTTCATAAGGAGGGAAACATGATATTAGAAATATTCTCTTCCAACGAGGGTGACAGAATGTTGATAATAGTTGGAGAACAGTGATGAACACATAAATGGTCACTATTCTCTTCTTAAAAATTTCCAGATGTTTAAAATGTTTTCACTGTTCAGAAATTAGTTTTATTTAAAAAGAAGAGTCCAGCATAAAGGTGAATACAAAATGCTTTGAGTCTTGAGTGTCCTTGCCGGGAAGATAAGAACAGCTGGGAGCGTCGGCAGCATGAGGACCCCGTGGCAGCTGGCCCAGGGCTGGGAGGAGACCTTCCTTTCCATCTGCTTTGGTGATAGCGTATCTTGAAGGGGTCTTCCAATCTTGAGGGAAAAAACGCTTACCATGTTGTCAACAATGGAGTGATTTCTGGCTCTGACCAGTGTCACTGGCGCGGCCAGAAGGTAGGACCCACACACATTCTATTCTTCATTCTACTTTGGTTTCTCCATCTGTAAAAGAGAAAGCCAAGGTTTTCCATCAGATGAAGTTAGAAAATATCAGACAGTCATTGCAGTAGGTCACGGAGATGTTCGATCTAAATGGTCCAGCTAACGGTCAATCTAAGACACTGGTCAAGAATCCAAAGCCTTCCCATTCAGTATTTCATTGTGTTCTTAAGAAATGAAATGCTCCCAGTAATTGCATTATTTAGAGTTGTTTCTGATGTGGGCAAATATTTCAACTCTGGCTAGTGTAAGCAAACAGGCAATTTACTAGGATCCTGGAAGAGCTCACAGAACTGAAGGAACTACCAAACAATTACAACTTGGTGAAGTGTGTGTATGTTTTCCAATGTAGCCCCCTGGCTCTTGTCTCTCCATCCCAGATTTTAGATTTTTGGGGAGAGAGAACCTGATTGGCCCAGTCAGGTCTGGTGTCAAAGGTGGAAGGGTTATTTAATACAAACCGTGTCACTGAGGGCCACCACTATGTGTGTCCCCCCCCAGTAGGATTCTTTTTGTGCTGGGCAGCCACCCCATAATCATAATGTTGGTTTATACTATGCTGGTATCTTCCTGTAGCTGCAAAGCGAACCATCCCACCCTCTCAGGCTTCAGCTGAGAGGTTTGATCATGATTATTAAACCCAGGAGAGGAAGGAAGAGATGCAAGCATCCTGAGCCTGAGCGCCTGAATGCCTGTCAAAAGTGGTCCTGTCTGTTGGGAGCCCCAGGGGCATTTTTGTTTTAAATCTCGAGTTTTACATGGGAACCTCAGATCTTTTCAGAAGGAATGTGTACTGAAAGCATCTGTGTCTTCCCACAACCGGGGGGGAAGAAATGGATGAGGAAGGGCTACCCTGAGAAAAGAGTGGCCCAGGTTCTCAAACACGAACTATTTCTGGGTACCTCTCCTTTTGCTGTCTAGCACCAGGCTGGGGGCTCATCATTTTCCACCAGGCAGAGAAAGCAGAACTTTAGCTGAGAAGGTGAGAGATTGGGAAAGAGAAGGAATAGCTTAGTTTACCAGTAAATATCAAGCCAGTGTCCAGGCCAAAGGGAGAAGGTTGAGTAGCTGGAGCAAAGGCAACACCTGTAGAGATGAGGTGGGCAAGGGTTGGGCTAGAGCTTGCAAAGCTAGGCCGGTCTAGCCTCATGGAGGATAAGGCTGTAATATTGGGCCTTTGATGTATGTTTCATTTATATGTGTTGCCCTGCGCCAGACAGGGTGGGGAAGGAAGCAGTTGACTTGACGAGACCTTGGCACATGGCATTTGACAGGAGAGTTGGACTATGTGTGACTCAACTCTGCTTCTGCAAGGCCTTTGTGTGATGGTGTGTGGTTTGGGCAGTGCAAAGTTGAGTCCTGACCAGGGGAAGGGGGGAAGCTGAAATCCAGCCCACACTTCACTCACAAGGCCATGAACTTGGGAAGCTGCAGAGGTGCCATGTGGGTCGTGGGCTGGTGAGCAGCAACTTAGGCTTGAGCTTAGTTCTGGTCCCTGATGAGCCTCCATGTGTAAGAACAGTGGTCGTTTTGCTTGGGCCGGTTCGCTTAAGATTCCAGGATTGCCAAGCTCCTCAGACCTGAATGATACACCTCTACTGGTAGCAAGATAGAATTTTTTTAAATGTGTCTTGAGCCCCTCTATTTCTTTAAGGTTAAAGAAATCAAATAAGGTGATACCTGTGAATGCCATTTACAGTCAGAGGCATCTTTGATGGGATGAGGAAGAATTTATCCCCAGCCAGTGAGCTATTCCAGGGTGGGAAGGAACATTTCTCTCATTGATGATATGATGGCAGCTCATGTGGGAACATGTTCCATGCCAGACCCATGAGCAAATAGTGGCAGGACACTGCCTGTGACCCAGTGCTGAGAGGAGAGAGGCCTCAGGGAGAGGAGACTGGCGGCAGGACTGAGACTGGGGTGGCAATGCCTTCGGAACAATGACGCCGGTACTGCTGCCCCTCCCTGGGTTCCTCACGACGCACAGGGAAGAAAGAACGAGGCTCTCACTCCCTCAGCAGAGAGGACAGCTCCATGGGCTTTTCACCTAACCATAAATTTAGGGTGAGAGAACCAAGAGTTGCCACAAAAATATTTACCCAGACACCCTTGAGCCGCCTGAGACGGGCAGTTGAAGCCTGGCCCGTAAGGAGCGTCTGCTCGATGCGCTTGCATTGCCTTGATGTCCCAGTCGGGACAGCACACCTATGTCTCCTCTTTGTCTCTGGTTGAGCAGATGCAGGAGCTGGAGCAGAGGCTGCTGGAGGCAGAACAGAGAGCAGAGAACGCGGAGACCCAGGTAACCAGCGGGGAGGATTGACAAGAGAGTGCAGGGGAAGTGACTGTTGGCTTTTGCTGCCCCTTCCCATGGACTCATGTGCGCACACTCCTCACACTGCTGAGTTCCTTTCAGGGACAACAAAAACCAGTGGTCATGTGTTAGACCTTCGGAACAAATTAAGATGCATGGAGCTTTCTAAGGGCATAAAGGAGTCTTTGGCTAAGGGTCAGTGCAGTGGGCCGGTGAGTGGGTTAGTCCAAATAGGCTAGGTTATGTTGAGGCAGTAAGTTAAGTCTGGCACCTCAGCAGTTTAACACATTTCATTCTCACTTGTGGGTACCTCTCCATTGAGGATTAGTGGGGATTCTGCTTCACACAGTGATTCAAAGATCCAGGCTAATAGAGTCCCCTATCTTCTAGCTGGACCATCTGTAACGCATGACCTGCTTGGTTGCCATGACAGGGAAGAGAGCTGGGTGCTCGTGCACCAGCTCTTAAACTCTTCAGCCCAGAAATATCGTGTCATTCCACTCAGGCCCATTGGCTGGAGTGAACCCCATGCCCCCCCAATTACAGAAGGCTGGGAAGTATAAGGAACTCATGGACGTGCAGTAAGCAGCAAACGTCTCTGCCACAGTGAGGCTGCTGGAGCAATTCCTCTCCAGGGCTGTTTGTCCTGCTCAGCTCATCCCCTACTGGTGTCCCCAGAGTTAGAAGCCCCAACACCCAGCTATTTCTTCCTTGTCAATTCCCTCTTTTGCCCAGTTGAGACTTAATAAATGGTCATTGAATTAATTGGCCCAACTGCCCTAGGTAAGGGCTCAGCTGGGGAGTCACAGAGGAGGGCATCAGGAAATGTCCCATTCCATGTTTGTGGCCATCTCACACACCACATCCCAACCTTAGGAGATGATTGGTCCTTTTCAGGTGGGTGTGATGGAAGAGAAGGTGAAACTGTCCAATCTGAAGAATGTGGACTCAGCAGGCAGCCTGCATCGGAAGTACCAAGACTTGCTGAAAGCCACGCAGGAGAAAGATGAGCTCATTGGCCAGCTGGAGGCACAGCTGGAGAAGCAGGTACGGGCTACCATGCAGCAGAGCGCCAGTGCCCTCTGCTACGTCTGTACCCACTGGCCCCAACTTCTTGAGCAGAGCCCCTAGGCCTGACCCTCCAGTGGTGGCGTGCTCACTCCCTCAGCGGACTCTTCTTTCGTGTGGAGATTTCACTATTGGAAGTTACATTAGGAGCCAGGCAGGGGATCCAGTGGGAAAATCATTTTACAATAATAATAGATCTAGATCAGAATAGAAAGAATGCTGTTTTGTAATAGACCTCGTTTTAGTCCCAGCTGTGCCAGGAGCAGACAGAAGCAAGTCATTTCATCCCTCTGGGCCTCAGTTTTCGCAGCCACACACAGAGGGTGTTACACTACGTCAGGGGTGGGCAAACTTGCCGTAAAGGGCCGAGTAGTAAATCTTTTTGGCTTTGCTGCCCACAGGGTCTCTGTCACAACTACTCAACTCTGCTGTTACAGCATGAAAGCAGTCCTTGACAATACATAAATGAATGTATTTTCCAATGTATGTTCCAATAAAACTTTATTTCCAAAAATAGGCAGGGAAAACACAGGATGGAAGGCTGGATTTGGCCTGTGGGCCTGTTGGCAAACCCCTAAACTTAGATCACTTAGAGTCCTTCCAACTGAAATACTGAGTCTCATTTGCACAGACGCCCTTATTTGGAGCTTATGTCCGTCATCTTACAATTACAAAGCAGTTTTCCCTAGAGCTGTAACCCAAATCGTTATCGCTGGTCTCTAAGTTACTCCAAAATATACCTGTGTCTCTATGCTCTGTAGACCTGGGAACTTGTACAGGTTGTAGAACTGGTTGGTTACCTGTGCCTCTAGCACTGTGCTGTGTACTTTGTCACTTCATCTCCATCTCCACAATGACCCAGCAGTGAGGTATATCATCCCCCATTCTAGAGAGGACTGTGCAGGTGCAGAGGGGTAGGTGTCCCTACACAGATAAGGCTCTGGCAGAATCGAAGCCCCAAAGCCTGCATTTCTTTCTATCCTAGGCTGCTATTTAGATACAAACCTCTTTTGAGTCTTTTGAGGGAATTGCTGCTCTCGTGTGCTACTGTAGCTTTATTTTCTGTTTTTTAACTGTAAAGGTAATACATGCTTATAATGAAAAATACAAAAAGGCCAGAGACCGTTTTTTCCTCTCACCGCTCACTCATTTTCACTCCTCACTGTCAACCTCGGTTCATGTTTCCTGTTGTGTATCAAAGCCCAGCATTTCGTTTTCTTGTTGTTTATTTAGCCAAGCCCTTATTTGTGGATGTTTAGGTGATTTCCAGTTTGAGGTTTTTGTTGCTTTATCAAATTGCAAATAACAATTCCTAAGCAGTGAGTGGTTTTATTAGTTCAATGGTATGTACATTTCAAATGTTGACAGATACTATCAAATTGCTCCCCACCCCCCAGTTTATGTCAGCGGGGTTGTTTTCCAACATTCTTGACAATTTGGGATATCAAACTTTTAAATTGTGTTAGTCTGATAGAAGAAAATGATGTCTCATTTTTATCGGCATTCTTAAAATTATGATTGAGGTCAGACCGCTTTCTGTGGGTTTCTTTCCCTTGATTTCTTTTTCTATTGGTTTCCTGTTCATATCATTTGCATATATTTATTGGATCATTCATTTCAAGTTAACCCTTTGTATGCATATCATTTATGTTGCAAATCACCCCGAATTAGTCTTTTAATTTTGTTTCAGGGATTCTTTTTTTTTTCCCCCCGTTCATATCATAATTTACAGGGATGATATATAGGTTCATTCGTCATTCCCTTCATGATTTTTTGGGATTTGTATTTTACGTAGGAAGGCCTGTCCCACCTTAGGAATCCTTCTTTTAAATTCATAAACGAATTTAATGTTTTTCTATCAGGCCACCCCATCCAGTTGCCTGATATTTCTTCTCAGGGCTTCCCACTTCCAATTAGTCACTAAAGTAGTGACTGCTGTGATTCACTAAAGGCCCTCCCTTTCTTGCAGAAGCAGATGAGAGCTGAGGAAGCTAAAATCGTTCAAGAAAAAGCTGCAAAGATCAAGGAATGGGTGACACTCAAGTTAGCAGAGGTGAGTCACACCCTCTTCTTAGGAAGCCTGGAATGAGTTGCTCCCATCCCCCAGCATTTGTCTGCCTCCTTCTGTGTGAGGGGCTTTGACTGACCTTCATTTTGTTAACCATTCGTCCTTCATTCCGCTTAAACACTGAGACACTTCGCTTTACTTTTCCCTTCCTTTGGTCGTGGTTGGGTGTCTTTAGAGCTCCTGATTAGCTTTGTGCTATATTTACGTTCTGAGCGAAGGCATGAGTCTCACTTCTGAAAAGTCCCCTCGGTTTCCTTCCGAGGACACACGCAGTCCTTACTGTCCACTCTCTCCACTTTCTTCTCTGTCCTCTGCATTCTTTTTAACTTTTTAAAAATATGCACAAAATGTACCCTTTTAGCTATTTTTTTAACGGCATGAAGTACTTTTCACAACCATCTGCACTGTCTATTTTCAAAACATTTCATCACCCCAAGTAGAAACTCAGTACCCATGAAACACTAACTCCCATTCTCTTTCCCCCAGACCCCCAGTCCCTGACAAGCTCTGGTCTACTTTTACCTCTATTCATTCATTTTCATAGTTCATCGCTTGCTACAGCTTTGTTTAGGAAACTTGGGACTAGAAGCTACGGTGTTGCTAGCAGAAAAACAAAAAAAAACAACCTCTTTCTAAACATAAGGAAAGGGAATTGGAAGTTTGGAAAAGGACAGACACTCATCTTTTCTTCCTCTGTCCTCACACCTGCAGGCTTATTTTGCCTCCCTCCCATCCCCTTCTGTGGATACACACCTCAGGTTACAAGTTCTTGGGGACGGAGCTGATGCCTCCTTATTGCACAACCTTGACCTCTTGCTAAAAGGTGTGTTGGACTGCATATAAAAGAAAATGCAGCAACCGTGAGGATGGATCTCATAGACACTATGTTGATGAAAAGAAACCGGGACACAGAAGTACACACTGTCTAACTCCATTTCTATAAAGTTCACAAATGAGCACAACTAAACCAATGTGTGTAGGGATTCATACTTAGATGGTAAAACTCAGAAAGCAAGGAAGGGGCCGACCCGGTGGCTCAGGAGGTTAGAGCTCCATGCTCCTAACTCTGAAGGCTGCCAGTTCAATTCCCACATGGGCCCAGTGGGCTCTCAACCACAAGGTTGCCAGTTCAATTCCTCTACTCACGCAAGGGATGGTGGGCAGCGCCCTCTGCAACTAAAATTGAACACGGCACCTTGAGCTGAGCTCCTGGATGGCTGTTGGTTGGACCGCGTCCTCTTAACCACAAGGTTGCCGGTTTGACTCCCACAAGGGATGCTGGGCTGTGCCCCCTGCAACTAGCAACGGCTGCGCTGCGCCCTCCACAACTAAGACTGAAAGGACAACAACTTGACTTGGAAAAAAGTCCTAGAAGTACACACTGTTCCCCAATAAAGTCCTGTTCCCCTTCCCCAATTAAAAAAAAAAAAAGATAGCAAGGAAGTGAGTCTGGTAAACTTAGAAGAGCAGCTGCCTCTGAGGGGCGGGAAGGACAAGTGATTGGGAAGTGGCAAGTCGGGGGCTGTTGGGAGTGCCGGCAAATTTCTTAACCTGGGTGGTGGTCACGTGAGTATTCATTTTAGCATCATTTGTTAAGCGGCTCATTTCTGTGTATGTGTTATATTTCACAATTTTAAACAGCTTAAAAATAACTAGGAAAAAAAGTGCAGGGCTTGCCAAATGGAATTCTATCCCTACCAAAACTGGTTAGCACAGAGGGAGGAAGGGGTCAGGGTTAGCATGTGTTCTTTTTCAAAGATTTAATCTTTAAAAAGGATTTTCATCTGATTTTGAATTATATGTCTAAACCTAGTAGAAGCTGAGTGTTCTAAATCTCCATCTTTTTTTTTTTTTTTTTTTTTTTTTTTTTGCCTAGCTTGAGATGGAGAATCAGCACCTGAGAAGCTGTAATCAGTGCCTGGTGGAACAGGTGGGAGCTCTTCAAGGCGCTCTAGAAGGTAGGTGGGTCAGCGTCTGTGTGTATTGGGTGTATCTGTGTCTATGTGTGCTAGGTTGTGGGACTGAATTGAGGGAGCTCTCAATAAGCCTGTTTTTGCTCTAACCATAGCTCTTCAGATGGCACCTTCAGGGAAGCTGCTGGTGGTCCCCCAGGAAACCCCAGAGCAGGATTCTGTCCATTCAGGACCAGGAGCCCAGCCAGTGGGGCAGGAGAGTGGTCCTCAGGCCCAGTGTGCCCTGAAGGTGGTCCTGCCTGCACCTTCTCCAGGTTCTCTGTGGAATAAGGACTCTGCCCCTAAAGTAGGAAGTCCTTTGGAGGAGTGCAGTTCCGTGATGGTGCGTCCTGGGGAAATATCAGGGGCCAGGACCCTTCCAACTCGTCTGGGAAGAGAAGGCTCTCCTGGCCAGCAGTGCGGGAAGACTCACACCCCCAGACGTGGTTTGGCTTCCTGGGATGAGAGCCTGGTCGCTGCTCAGGGAGGCATGCTCCCTGGGACAAAGACCCCGGCCAGGGAAGGTGGCGCAGGCTGCAGCCTGACCCTACCGAACGTGCGGGCTCCCAGCACCCCACGGGACAGTGTCCAACTGGCCAAGCGGCACCACAGCCAGCCCCATGTGGGCCCTGGGCACTTCAGCCACGTGGTGAGCATTGAGATTGGGACCCTCCCAGCCCTCCACCCCTCTGACCTTCCCAAGGTGAAGGCCCAAGTTGAACTCCGGGAGGAACCAGACAAAATGGAAATGGAAGAGCAACCCCCTGCCGGGAGGAAGGAGGAAAGAAAGAACCCAAAGGGGCCCAGAGCTGAGCTGGAGGAAGTGGAATTGGGGAGCAAACCACCCACACCCCCCCTGCACCGGTTCCCATCCTGGGTAAGAGGCCACCTGGGGGCTGGGCAGAGGGGCAGAGCTGAAGATGCGATCACTGTCCATCGAGCACAGCCACGTGCTGAGCATGAGACCAGGCTGTCATCTTCATGGTGCCTCTGGGAGGTGGGTTCCACCCAACCTGCCCAGACCACCCAACCAGCGAAGGGCAGAGCCAGGGTTTGGAACGATTGGGTGGTAGCTGGAAGTCATGTCCTGAGCAAGCACTCACCAGGTGCCACACACCAGGCTGGGTGCTGGATGCATGTTGTCTTGTTTAATCTTCACAACGCTGAGGTGGTAAAACTCAGAAAGCAAGGAAGTGAGTCTGGTAAACTTAGAACAGCAGCTGCCTCTGTGGGGTGGGAAGGATGTGTGATTGGGAAGCGGCAAGTCCGGAGCTGTCGGGAGTGTCGGCAAATTCCTTAACCTGGGTGGTGGTCACATAAGTATTCATTTTAGCATCATTTGTTAAGCGGTTCATTGATGTGGGCTGTGTATGCGTGGTAGCTAAGAGCACAGGTCCCAGAGCCAAACCACTAAGATAGAATTGCTGACTCTGTGACCCTGGGCAAGTTACTAAACCTCTGTGCCTTGGTTTTCCTATCTGTAAAATGGGGATAATAGTACCTCCTTTACAGGGTTAATACGTAATAGATACTTACAGTAGTGGGTCATAGGCAGTGGCATGTAATCATTGGCTGTTGTTATTATTTCTGAGCCGTAGCGTCCTTACTTGTGCCACTGCACAAAATGACATGCTGTCTGGTGGATTGATCTGGGGCAGGAATACTGATGAAACCAAACCAGCCATGCATTAATCTTTGTAGAACTGTGTGATGGGCACATGAGGTCGTTCTTTATTCTGTTCTCTCTACTGTTGTGTCTGTTTGACATTTTCCATGACAAAAAGTTAGAATGAAATGGGGGGGGTGGGGTGGCTGGGCATTACTTTGGTAGCATAGATCAGTGATGAGGGTAAGACGAGATAACGGATGTGGAGAGCTTAGTGCAGAGCCTGCCGTAAGGGCAGGACTCCTTGCCTGTGCAAGGAGTTACGTGCTATTTTGCTTTACAGATTAGGAAACTAACTGCTGTCTCCACAGACTTAGTTACTTGCCCAGAGTCATGTAGTAGTTAGTGAGGGGCCAGGCTTTAAATATAGGCCCAGCTGTCCCCAGAGCCTGGCTCTAGCTCTCCAGCTGTCCTGCCTCTTAGGGGACATCAGAGAGCTGGACATCTGAGTATCAGCAGTCCTGGCAGCACTGGGGGAGTGGTACCACCCCACACCACTGTGTGGGAGGCCCACCTTTTCAGCACCACCTTCTAGGGTCTCCTTTTGAAATGCTGTTAGTCTGGGAAGCCTCACCACCCCCAGGCTTATGGGTCACGTCCTTATCAGTGATTGTTACAAGGGGATCTGGATGAACTGAGACACAACTATGCCTGGGGAGAGGGCTAGGAGGTCTCCCAAGGCCAGCCAGTCTTCAGGCCATGGGTTGCTGGCATTCCCTGAAGCCTCAGAATCATGGGAGGGCCACCGTGTGCTGCCCGCAGAGAGGAAGTGTAAGGAAGTGTAAGGTAGGAGAGCAGCTGGCAGACAGGGAACCAAGGGGCAGGTGGGGCGAAGGCAGAGAGGCTTTGAAAACGGGGTGGGGGGAGAATGGCCAGCAGCTGAGTTGGAACGCCATCAGAACCACCCCTCCTCTTATCCGTTGTTGTCTTGTAGATACAAATGCTCTGGAATCCTAAAGCAGAGGTGGGCAGTGAGGGCGCACTCAGCAAGGGATGCAGCAAGCGGGCTCAGCTCGTCTGGTCCCTGAGACAGGATCTCTCCTGTTGGCTTCGGAAACCAGTGGCCAGACAGCTCAGCCTTTCTTCTCAGGGTGGACCGACTGGGCAGTCAGCATCTGGGGGGGAAACCAAGACTGAGAATAAAACTAAGGACACTTTTCCCATTGGAGGGAGTTGGATATACACTGATTTGCCAACTTAGAGTTCACAGAGTCCTTTTTCTGTTGACCTTCAAAATAACCTTAGGTGAGTTAGGCACTAGATGACCTTTTGGAAGACACTCCTATTTGTTAATGACAGTTGCCTAAACCCCTAAATGATAGTGAACCTGAATTCCTCAAACTTCACCTTCATTCTCCCCGTGAAGTGTGAGGCCTGTTCTTGGTGGAATTCCACCACCCCAACTGGCAGTAATAATCTTTTTTATGCCTAATTTTACTACTTGGACTCCATTTATAGGCCCCACATCAGCGCAGGATTTCCCTGCCCCACAACAGTTCCCCTCCTGGGACACCCTCACTGCCCCATATCTCTTCCCTGCCCATCCCTGCTGCTATCTCAGGATCTCATCCCAGTTGTTTGGAAGCTGGGATGGGTTCTAGCTCCCTGTCTCCCCAGGTGCCTCAGCCCCCCTGGGCTGAGACAGGCTGACCTTCTCTGGTCTTGTGACTCACCAGTCACCTGAGGGGGCCTTTGTTATCCCTTTATCTTGAGTGGAGAAAATAGATATGGATAAAAAGAAATATAGGCAGGGCCTCTGGGTTGTTTGGGAACCATTAGAAACCATTAGAAAATCTCCCCAGGCCTGTGGGCCTACTTCAGACCCAGGGACACCCAGGGGTGAGGGAACCGTGGAGGGTGACCATTCCCCATCCTTGTGTCTTGTACAGTCGGGTTCTCAGGCCTGGGTGAGCTAGACAGGCTGTGTGGGTTGGACAGAAGCCTAACCATGACGTAACATTATTACTGTAGGAAAAAAAAATGTGTCCCTGCTCCCAAACAACTGGCTTATCAGAGGGCATTCTCTGACTTCCTCATTACCAACACCGCACTTCTAGGGGTGAGAGCCTGAGACCCAAGAGCGGTAAAGTGGGTAATTAATTCAGAGAAACAGGTCACTGATCCCTCTCTTCTTGAACTTCATGACCCAAGGAAACAGTGGTGGTGAGAGAAAGAGTGAACGTCTGTTGGGCATTGATGATAGTCCAGGGGTTAGATGTTTATATTAGTAATTTCATTTGGTTCTCACAGCAGCCTGAAAGGTGAGTATTAGTCCCCCCATTTTGGAGTTGAGCAAAATGAGGCCCAGAAATGATGTAACTTGCCCAAGATTCCCCTGTCCCAGTAAGCAGCCGAGCCTAGATGTGGGCGCAGGTCTGCCTGCCTCCAAAGCTGTGCTTTTTTCCACACCCCAGGGGGGCAGGGGTGGGCACAGTGCTGGCCCCTGACCTCCTGGGGCCTCTCATTCCAGGAGAGCCGGATCTATGCTGTAGCCACGTCGGGCATGCATCTCTCGGATGTATCTCCCAGAAGTAATACCACGTGGTGTGGTGAGTCCCAAGTGGAATGCCCATCGTGGGCAGGGAGGGCATGCAGGGGAGAGATCTGTGAGCAACACCCACGGCTAGGGTCACCTGGCACCCCGTTCCTTCCCCCAACAGGTGAAGTTCAGGTGAAATCACACAGCTAGGGCTGCCTTGGAGAGAAAAGAAAGCTGTGCAGGTTTTAATGTATCACCTCCTGGGTGGGAGTGGCCTTGAACAGGGTTATAGTCAATTACCGAGCTGGAAAGGACTTTAGAGAAGGGGTCCTCCCGCCCAGCCTCCCACCTGCCCTGGCTTCCCTTCCGCAGTACAAAGGTTGGGAGGAGTCCCCTGAAGGAGCCCCATCCCTACCCACTGACTCCTAAGTCACCTGCCAGCCACAGAATCCCCACGGTGATGTGAGAGCCCCATGGTGCATGATTGGTTACTCACCCTTGCAAGAGTGGGACTGAAGAAGGCTTTGGCCCCCATCCTGACATCTGTCACCTGGTCTGTCACTCAGAGTGCTGTTACAGGGAGCACTGTTTGTGACTTCCTTCTTCACTCACCCCAGGACTCTGCTGCCCCCACACTGGGCTATGGCTCTTAAATTAATCTCATCCCTCTTCCCTGCCCATCAGGTTCAAGGCCTCCTGCCCTTGCGTCCCCTGGGCCTTTCTCTGGCCTCGTCTACAAGAATGGCACCGCGCCTGTCTACACAGCCCTGAAGGGGGTAAGGAGCTGCTTGCTATCCTAGGAAGGGGAGTCCCTATCCAAAGCAGTCCCTGACCGTGCAGTGGCTGGAGTGGGGCTCCAGGGTCAGGTTTCTGCATACACATGACTCTGGCAGGGAGCTCAGCTCACCATGCATCATGTCATTTTTATTGTTTGTCTTTATAGATTACTATTAGAAAAGCTGTGCATTTACAACAATTTGAATCAGTAGGATTGTGGGCAGAGTAAAAAGTAAAAAGTTATACCTATAGCTGCTCCACCTGTCCTCCCCGTCTTGTCACGTGTGTGGCCCAAAGGGCAGTGGGGCCTCTTCCAGAACTTTTTCTGTGTTCCTACACATACTTCCATAACATCCCTACATTTTTTAAAACAAAAATCAGGTGTATCGGCAACATGATGTTTTCATGTACATTTTTATCTCTTTTAATATTGGTTTTTGAAATCATAGCTGTTATACTTTGTAAAACTTTTTATGGAAGAACGAAAAATCCAGAAGTAAAGTTTCTTCTCATATTGCTGTTCCCTAATTTCTAACCCCAGAAGTAACTGTCATTAATGGTTTGGTGACTATTCTGTAAGGCCCCCTGCTGCCTCTACAAATGCATTACACATATTCTGTCTTTCTCACGCAGGTGCACGCGCACGCATGCACACAAAGGGGATCACATTATACATGTCATTCTACCCCTGGCTTGTTCACTCAGCCATGAGCCAGGTCTTCCTGCCGTACCTGCGCACACGGCTCTGCCTCCCCTTTTAGGCCGGTCCAGTACCCGCCAGTGTAGATGCGTAACTACCTTAACCTGTCCTCCACTGATTGGCAGTTTAGGCCAGGTTTCTGTTTACTTTAAAATCAATGGTGTGATGAACATTGTGCAAATACATCTCTGTGCACATGTATACATAGTTCTGTAGGACAGACTTCTAGAGCTGGACTTTCTGGGCATGCATGTTTTGAATTTTGACAGTTATGCATGTTTTAAATTTTGACAGTTAATGGCAAATTATCTTCTAAAAACCTTTATCACACTACACGGTACCCTTTTCTCCACAGTTTCTCCTACCTGGAGATAATCAGTCTTTGTAAATGTCTGTCAGTGAGATGATTTCTCCTCTCGTTATCCACACACATTTTTAAAGCTCCTGTTTCACACTTGACCTGTGATGTGGCTTTCTGGCCCCCTAGTGGCAGGGAGTAGGGGTCACAGTGGTCAGGTGTTCCGCTGGGATGGGGCTGCTGCTTTGAGGACCACAGAGGATGGTGTGGGGGGTGGGAGACCTGAGGAGAAGCACGGAGATGAGGACACAGGAATAAGGTCAGGAAGGGACGGTTATGTGTTGGGTGCCCTGGCCAGGTGGTGGCATCCATGTGCCCCAGACAGGCTCTGTTGGCCACACCTTGGGTACCTGGAGCCAGTGCAAGTGCAAGTGGGATGGGGCTTGGTTTGCAGCACGAGCTGCAGTGGGGAGGGGGCCTGTCTTGCAGAGAGCCACACAGATCAGCACCGTGCCCTTTGTGGACGAGTCCTCTGGGTCCGACGACGACTGTAGCTCTCAGGCAAGTTTCCGAACTTCAGTCCCCTGCTCTGAGTCCAGGAAGACCAGCGGACTGGGCAGCCCCCGGGCCATCAAGAGAGGTATGGAGAAGGGAAGCAGGAAGGGATGCAGGACAACAAGAGACCCCTCACCTCCTCCCACAGGCAGTCATTCATGGTGGTGATGGTGGGGTCCTTGCTTGATATCTGCCATGACCCTCAGCCCCAGACTCAGGGGTCTCGGGTGGATGAGTCCTTGGGCCAGGCATGGGACCCGGGCCTTGATTCCTCCCCCCTGGCCAGGTGTCTCCATGTCCTCGCTAAGCTCTGAGGGCGACTATGCCATCCCTCCGGACGCCTGCTCCCTGGACAGCGACTACTCAGAGCCTGAGCACAAACTACAGCGCACCTCGTCCTACTCCATAGATGGGCTGGGCCAAGGCGGGGTGAGCTGGGAGCGTGGCCCCACCCCTCTGGGGCTGGGGCAGGGCAGGGTGGGAGCTGCCTGCCTGGTGCCCTCAGCACAAGACACCAGTAGCAGCAGTGAGAGGAGGGGTCCCTGGTATTGGTGGGGGGCAGGAGGGGGCCGGAGGCTGCTTCTGATGTGGGATGAGGGGTGCAGTCATGGAGCTGGGCACACACAGACCCCATGAGGAAGGAGAGGGAGGCTTCCTCATCAAACCAGGAATGGCCAGTTCAAAAGCCTACTATGGCCCACCAAGCCCCGGGAGTTTACACACGTTACCTCCTTTTAGCCGACCCTGGAATTCTAGGAACTAACATTAATTGAGTTCTTACAGTGCACCAGGCACCATGCTCTATGCTTTTCAAGCACTGTCTCATTTGTCCTCACAATCCTCTCAGGATTATTACCCCATTTTATGGATGAGTGGGCCTGCGGCACAGAGATGGCTATTCCACACCGGAGCCAGCAGTAAAGCAAGATGTGTCACTCCCAGCCTGTGCTCCACCCCGCCGTGCCACTCTTGTCTTCCCCTCTCCTGCTCCACGCACCGTCTGGCCAAGCCTGGCTGATGTGCACATTGTTCCCCAAACCTCTCTCTCCCTTCCCTGCTGCCTGCATGGCCTTCTTCCTCCTCCCGGCTCATCTTTGAAGGAAAGGCTCACCTCTCATTCCAAGGCCGGTTTAGCCCTTTCCCGAAAGCCCTCCCTGGCCGGCCTCTCCCTTATGCAGCCCCTGATCTGCCATCTTCTCATGGTCAGGTGCATTCCGGAGCCAGTAGGACCCTTCCATAGCAGGGCCATCTGTGCTTTATTTAGTCCTCTCTGAACCCTTAGCATGGTGCCCTGTAAATACTCAATAATTATTTTTCTAATGACAAAGCAGTGACTCACCTGGGTCATTTTGGCCTGTGTGATGTCCAGGAGCCTCAGTGATTTCCCCTCTGTTCACCCCTCTTCTCTGCACCCTTCCACCACTGCAGGAGTCACTGGAGAAGTCAGGGTACCTGCTGAAAATGGGGAGCCGGGTAAAGACATGGAAGAGGCGCTGGTTTGTCCTGAGACAGGGACAGATTCTGTACTACAAGTCCCCGGTGAGACCCTCCTTCCCCAGGATTGGCATCTATAGGACCCCACCCCAGACCTAGGACTGTGTGACGGGGGTGCTAGAAGAGGGGCAATGTGGCCCACGGTCAGAGGGCAAAGGTCTGGCAGGTGGGGAGAGGCAGCTTGGCTGGGCAGCTGAGGCTTTGAGCTACACGTGTACCAGGAGGCTGGTCACTAGTTCTCGCAGTGAAATCAGGCACTGAGCAGGCAAAGGCAGTTCTAAATGAGTTGACTCAGAGATTCTTTCTTTCTTTAGAAGCTGAGTTCTTCTTTTGCCTGGTCCTATAAAAGAACTATTCCAGCTGGAGCACCCATTGCTTCCTCCACCTCTTTCCTACACTCTTTGGAATTAGGGAGCTGTGGATATTGGGACCTAGTTTGAGAGGCCCTCCCTGGATAACCGATGTTAATGTTTAAAAGAGGGCAAAAAGACCTAGTGTCTTGTGCAACTCTAGTTGATTGGTAGTGGCTGTGTCAGACACCACGTCAAGGATTCTGGGCCTGTATCACTCAATAAGCAGGCATGCTCTGATTGATTAGTAATGCCTGCAGTGGCACTGGAAATGGTAATTGTGATATATATGCCACTCCACATGATTGGTAGTCGCTGTCTCAAACATCTTGTCAAGGATTCTGGGCCTGTATTGCTCAATAAGCAGTAATGTTTTGATTGATTAATAATGTCTGCAATGGCACTGGAAATGGTAATAGTGATATATATGCCACTTATTTGCCACACTTGGAATTAAAAGATGTAGTGGAAAGAATTTAAGGGCTTTATAGCTCAGTAATAAGCTGGTGGCTTCTGCCCAAATTTTAAAGGTTCAATCCATACTTTTTGAGGCCTGGGTCAGCAGGGCCCCTGTCTCTAATCATTGCTCCATGTTAGCTGGAACCAGGATCCAGAACAAATTACCCATCATACCATAGCCCAGGAAAGCTTAGGAATGACTTTCCCCTTTGCCTGTGACCTGGAGTAAGATCTGAGGGGAAATGATGTACTCTGGGAAGGCTCCAACCTCTTTCCTTCCCATTCCTTTCTTTACAGAGTGATGTCATCCGGAAACCTCAAGGTCAAGTGGAACTGAACTCCCGTTGCCAAATTGTTCGAGGAGAGGGTGCACAGACATTCCAGGTGAGCATGGTCCTAGCAGCTAGAATTTTAGACAGAAGAGGTTCTAGGTTTGGATATAGCTATGATAGAGATAAAAATGGGGCAAAATGGGCATATGTGAAAGACATTCCACATCGATATTTGGGTCTGATCCTAATTTGTGAGTATGGGGAAGGAAGAGGAGACAGAATGTGAAAGACAGAGTGAAGGCAGGAGAGACAGGGAGAACAAGATGAGGAGGAAAAGAAGGGAGGGAGTACCACAGTAGGAAGAAGGAAGGCCCAGTGGGTTCAGGGATGTGTGCCACCTCAGAGCTATGTTTCTGTTATTCTATCCTCCTGTCTCCCTGGCCCCCATCCCTAATCCCTCACTCCTCCACAGCTCATCTCTGAGAAGAAAACCTATTACCTGACGGCTGACTCACCCAGCCTGCTGGAGGAGTGGATCCGAATACTGCAGAGCCTGCTGAAGGTCCAGGCCATTGGGCCTCCAGCCCTGCCTCAGGGTGGCACCAAGCCCACCGTGAAGGGCTGGCTGACCAAGGTATGGTAAGGCTAGTGGGGGAGGCATGTGGGCCTCCTGAGAGTCTGGGGAGCCAGGAACAGGAGTGGCAAGGGGCAGTGGGTCCCCTCCTTACACACAGCTCCTTTCTCTAGTCATTTCCTCACAAGGATTAGCTGTTTGGCCTCAAACATAGTCTGACCACTCAGATCATGGTGAATGATTGCCTGGAAACAGATCAGCTATTCTCAAGACAGAGGGAGGAAAGGAATGTCTCGTACCCATTTTGAGGTCATTAGGGGTTGCCCGCCAGCCCCACCTGTACCCAGCAGTGTCAATAGTGAGGAGCTGCTACCTAGGGCAGGTAGGTGTGGCCACTCAGAGACTTATAATATCCCAGGCCTGCCCTGAAGACTTTTTAGTTAGGGCTCTTCTGGTTGCAAGGAGCAGAGAAGCACGTCAACCCCAAGAAAAGGGAGGTTAGCAAGGAAGCACATTAGCTAGGCCCAAACACCTTCAGGAAGCAAAGCTGCTTGTAAGAGCACGCTCAGTACTTGTGGGCTGTCTCTCTCTCTGCTTCCACTGCCCCATTCAGTCTGTGTTGACTTCAGTCTCCTCTGCTTGTGTGCAGCTGCTGTCCCCTCATGATTTACACTTGCCTATCAAGGCCCTTCCCTTCCTCTCATCAGCCTTATAACTCCAGCTCTGCTGACTCGCAAGTTTTTCCCATGTTCACATTCCTGAGACAGGACATCTGATTGGCCTGGTTAATCTTTTAATGGCAAGTTGCACAAGGATGGATGGGGTGTCGTATGGTACACACCATGGCCCCTGGCTGTGAAAGGGCTGCTTCAGTTAGTAGGGAGTCTGGGTGGCATCTCCACTAAGGACCTGAGTTTGACCTGGGATTTTGAGATCTGCCTCCCTGTGGCTTCTCTTTGCTAGTTCTGGTTTTACTTCTGGGGTCCCCTGGTTCTAGTAATGCTGGTTCATTTCTGTCTTACAGGTAAAGCACGGTCACTCCAAGCTGGTCTGGTGTGCTCTCGTTGGCAGGACCTTCTACTACTATCGGAGCCATGAGGACAAGGTACTTCCCCGGCCTCCCGACAGCACCTGCTCTGTCTCGCCGCAGCCCCCATTCCTGTGGCTCCATGTCTTGATGGAAAGCCCCAGCTTTATCCTCGACCCCACCTAACCCCACAAACACAAAGCCAGCTGCCTGGCTCCCGGGATCTAGAGTGCATGGCCAGTGTGCATGTCCCACAGACTGTGCCTGAGGGACTTGTCTGCACTTCTCCAAGCAGGCCTTAGCTAAGGAGTCGCCCCTTCCCATCCTGTCATCTGTCCACATCCATGATTTCTAACCCAACAGGACCTAACCCCTGTCCCCTGCTAGCTCTCCCATTCACGGAAAGCTCATGTTCGCAGCGACCCCTGGGCCAACTGCCTGTGCGGGATGCGCGCATAGAGGAAGTAGATCGATCCTGTGACTCAGACGAGGATTATGAGGCTGGAGGAACCCGGCAGTTGCTTTCCTCCCACTGCACCCTGGTGATCCACCCCCCAGACCACAGCCCCACCTACCTCCTCATTGGCACCAAGCATGAAAAGGTAAGGGATGGAGCTGAGCCCCATGGCCACCTGGGACCTGTGATTCTCATCTTCCCTTCTCTCTTTCCCCTGAGCTTCCCCAAATTCACATTTATTTCCCTCCCAGACATTTTGGCAACTAATATTCCCTGATTGGGAATATTCCTTATATTGAATTTTCTCCCAGTGGCCAACATCTCTTCACTGGGACTATGAGATAGAACCACAAGCTTAGAAACTACGGTTCATGTTCACCTGATCCCGAGTCTTTTCTTTTAGAGATTGGTGGCCTTGACTGGTGCTAGCCAAACCAGCTGAACCCCACCTACCCTGGGCTTGGCCCCTTCAAGGAAGCCTCCTAGGAGCTCTTGCCTCCATTCTTCCCAGCCCAGTTCCATCAGATGGCTTTCCATCTTCTTTCAGGAGACGTGGCTTTACCACCTCACGGTGGCTGCAGGTGGCAGCAGTGCTAAGGTGGGCACTGCCTATGAGCAGCTCATTGGAAAACTGATGGATGGTGAGGGAGACCCAGGTAAGGCAAGGGTGGTCATCATGGCCCAGGTTAGAGTGTGGCGGCTGGGTAATTATTGGTCAAGAACCCAAAGAAAGCACAACTGTACCCCGAAGCTGTTTTAACAGTCAAAGCCACAGAAGGGCATTCCCACCCCAAGCTCCAGGGCCCCTGTCGCTGGTGAAAATACTGAGGTACCCACTCTATGTAGGGGAGTTTATCTGGGAAGCAGACTTTTCAGTGGCCTGGGTCAATGTTTTACTTTGATTAACCTGCAGCTTTGCTGGCTGGGCAGAGGCCTGAGGAAAGGAGGTAGCTAGTTAATCTATAGTTAGGATTTGTTAATCAGCAAGTGAAGCCTAAATTGGGACCAGGCTAACCACAAAGCCTGCGATGTTTGGGGTCTTTATTTTGCTGCTGATTCTTAGGACCCAGAGGCACTAACAGCACACACACCACCATACTCCTTTCCTGCTGCTCCACGGCTTGTCTATTTCCGGCTGATACACATTCCTCCATCCAGACCTGACACTGCATTGAGAGGGCTTTCCCTGACACACATGCGTGCATTCAGATGCCCACAACCTCACACACTCACTCCTGTTGCAGCCCCACTAGCAAAGCAGTAGCCACCTTCCCGTAAGCCATGCTGTGAGTGTGCTAAATGCAGTGCACGGCTGCATACCCCCCACTCTGGGTTTATGAAACCCAGCTCAACCCATGTGTCCCAGACAGGTAAACCCTTGTGTTCCCCACAGATCTAAGTGGGAGTGGGGGTGAGGGTGGAGGCGAGTTCCCTCGTCAGTGGTAACTGCTGCTGCTCTCCGCTGCTGTGCTTTGGGCAGATTCCCCGCTCTGGAAGCACCCCATGCTGTGTTATAGCAAAGACGGGCTGTACACCTCCCTCACCACCCTGCCCTCTGAGGCCCTGCAGACGGAGGCCCTCAAGCTCTTCAAGGTAAAGTGGGAGCAGAGCGCAGGCCCACCCACTGGTGGCGGGTTCCCTTGCCATGTGCCCAGGCTCTCCTTTTAGCAGCTCTGCCCACTATTGTGATCCTCAAGTGGGGGGAGACCCATGCAGCTCGGGGGTAGCCCACAGAGGGCTCTGCAGAGGAAGGAAAAGAGTCTCACAACGTCCCCACCACATCCTGTGTGGCGGGAGGCCGGAAGCCCTGGGACTTTGTTCACAGCCCTGCTAGGTGCCGGTGAAACTCCCCCTGCAGGAGCTCCCCTACACCTGCAGGGCACAGCAGGAAAGGCCAGATTTATGTTGCTTCTGGACCTGTGAGATTCTGACCTATTTTAGAATGTTCTTTGTGCCCGTCTGAATATTCTATATTTTTTAAAAATGAATATGCCTTGCTTATGTAATGGAAACATTTAAAGAAGGAAAGATTCAATCCAAAGTAGCCTGCTCAGCCCGCACAGATGCTCTCTCTCAAGCAGCAACAATGCTCCCTCTTAGAAGGGCCGCCTGCGGTGAACTGGAGACTCCCTCGAGCCCTGGGGGGCAGCCCAGTCTAGCCACTGTCCCAGAGGGCGCTCATCGAGGGGCTGTTAGGCTGCCTGTGCCCACTCTCATTTCCCTGCCAGTCCTGCCAGCTCTTCATCAATGTGCCCGTGGAGGCCGCCTCGGTGGACTACCACGTGTCCTTGGCCCAGACGGCCCTGCAGGTCTGCCTGGTCCACCCTGAGCTGCAGAGCGAGATCTACTGCCAGCTCATGAAGCAGACCAGCTGCCGCCCACCTCAGAAGTACTCCCTCATGCAGGTGGGCATCCCCGGGCTGGAACAGCTGACAGGGGCCCTTGGTAAGGGCTGCCCAGAAGGTGGGAAATGTAGAAGGTGGTGACTGGGCAGATACCCTCCGAGCTGGTAGCCAGTGGGCAGCCTCAGTGCTCACAGCTGCTGCCCTCTCTTTGCCCCTTCTGGATGTCTATGTACAGTCAGATTGTGGCATTGTTATTCTGGGCAAAGCCTGACCAAGTTGGCCGTCCTAGTACCCAGAGAAGTTGGGGGCTCTGGTTTGGAGAGAGTGCTGAAGGCCCTGTAGCTCAGGACTGTGAGGGCCGGCAGCACTGCAGACCCAGCACTCACCCCATGCTGCCTGTGTCCCCTGGCAGTGCTGGCAGCTCCTGGCTCTGTGTGCCCCACTTTTCCTGCCTCAGCACCACTTCCTCTGGTATGTCAAACAGCAACTCCAACGCCATGCAGACCCGAGGTGAGTGCCATTTCCTCTGCCACTGTCACTCCCCTGGCTGTGGCATGATTGAGAGAACTGCAGGGGAGACGAGGATGGATCAGCTCACCCCCTCCCCTCCCCTCTGAGATTTGCTCAGCGGTCGTGGAGACTTCACCCATTGCCGTGTACACAAATGGGCATGTGGAGATCTGGGCATGTGTGGATGTTTTGTGGGGGCTCATGTGAAGCTACGTTGCCCCCAAATTTTCATTCTATGTTGCCGTGTTCATATAGGCCCTGAATGGCAAATGAACACCCCAGGCCAGTCTTCAGGGCTTTTTTCACAGCCTGCCCCATCTCTAGACTTGGTCCCGGCCAGGTCTGGGTAGGGAGTCAGGGTGTCAGGTGGCAGGGAAGAGTGGGTTCTATTCCCTTCTTTCTTCACCTATCTTTTTAGAAATGAAACTGGTCAGTATGCCACCTACTGCCAGCGGGCAGTGGAGCGGACCCTGCAGACTGGGGAGCGGGAAGCCAGGCCGTCACGCATGGAAGTGGTGTCCATCTTGCTGCGGAACCCCTTCCACCACTCCTTGCCCTTCAGCATCCCCGTGCACTTCGCCAATGGGACTTACCAGGTGAGGAGGTGGGTGTGCGCCCTGTCCTGAGTATTCTTATATTACCTTAGGGCCAGGTGGGTGCTAAGCCTCCTTCGGCTTGGCAGATTCTTAACAGCAAACCAGCAAAAGGACAGGTCTGGATTTGGGAGTGGGAGTTGGGGGTGGTTAGTGTTAGTGTAGAGGGAGAAAGGAGCTTGAATTGCAAAAGGGCTCCACTATTTGATGTCCTGGAAGTAGATCTTTTGAACCTACTGTGTGAACTGGGAAGCTAAGACACTGACCAAGAAAGTGGCACAAAAAGACTTCCTCCAAAAGGGTGACAGTACAGGAGAAACAGAGCTTGTGTCCCATTCCAGTTTCCACAGGGAAGCTCGTCCCTTACGCACGCACCCTCTGCAGGTGAATACGGAATCTTTCTTTGGCTCTTGCATTTGCTCTTGCTCCTCACAGCCAAGCCTGTGCACCTCCTGGACACAGACCCCTCTGCTAGCCCTAGTAAGCTCTTCTCAGGAAACCCCCTCTGGGACTACCACCTCTCCCCTACAGGTGGTCGGTTTTGATGGCTCCTCCACAGTTGATGAGTTCCTCCAGCGGCTGAACCAGGAGACAGGCATGAGAAAGTCATCCCACTCTGGCTTTGCCCTCTTCACGGACGATCCTTCTGGCAGGGATCTGGAACACTGCCTTCAGGGGAGTGTCAAGGTGATGGTCTCCCTTCTAAGCCAGCGGAGTTTTGGTGATGGGGAAAAACCCATCTTGTGGGGGGTACCTGGCTGTTTTGCAGCCTGTTTGGTGCTGAGCCCAAGGTGCTCCCCCTGGGCAAGCATTTCTGTGTCATCCTAAAATTACAGGCAGAGAAAAGATGTTTGTGTCCTTGTCGCTGGAGAGATCTCTGTATCCCTCCCTCCCCTCAGTGGCTGTGCAGCATCCAGGGGAAAAGCTGCTTGTCAGCTGGTGTAGAGAGGACAGGGAGGAATTTCTCAGCAGCAGCCCCAACCGAGCCTGCTGCCAGTGACATATACATGTACATGGGCTGACAACTGTATGCCTGGACCCGCCGTATGTCACATCACCTACTGGCACCTCACTCTTACCCTGTCTGCCAGGGCCTAAGTGATGCTTCTAGGTTCTACCACATTTTAAGGAGGTAGATCCTTATGGTACTTCCGTATTAAAGGCCCTCAAATAGGATTTAAAACCTATCTTGTATTGTGGTCTGAGATTAGAGCCATTGGGCATTAGTAGGTGTGGACATGTGCTACAGCACTTGGTGAGTATGAGTGTTTTGGGTCCAGTGTCTGCTTTCTTTATGGCAACAGGACAAAGGCTTCTGTAGTGTTTTACCATTGCCTGGAAAAACTCTGCCACAATACCTTCTTTGTGAACGTCCAGGTATCTGTAAGACTTTGTTACCTAGTAGGCCTCTGGGTATATTTACCGAATAGAAGGATGGCTGTCGGTAGAATAGAAATGGAGCTGGTGATAGGAGGCCAGGAGTTTTGACGGGGGCCTCCTTGCCTCTGGGAGGCCCCCTCAGATGTTAAGGCCGTGCGGGCAGCTTCACTTTGCTGCCCACGCCATGCCCAGGGCTACACCTCTCTGTCCATGAGGACGTTGCAGGCACCTTGGGTTCCCCACATCAGGGGCTTTTCTGACTTTCTCTTTTGCCTCTTCAAGGTCTGTGACGCCATCTCCAAGTGGGAACAGGCCCTGAAGGAGCTTTACTCCGGAAAGTCTGAGGGTGGCACACGTGTTCTGAAGCTGATGTACAAAAACAGGTGCTGAGTCCTGCCCAAGGGAGGGACCAAGCATGAGGGCTGCCACTGGGTGTCAGCTCCTCACGTCCCCCACTAAATGGCTTGTGCTGCACAGGCAGGGGCCCCACAGATATAATACTACATGGTGGTCATTAGCTGGGGGCCTATTTGATCCTCTGAGGCCCTGCACAGCTCAGGCTCTCAGTCCCTATACTGTGTGCGCACACACACACACACACACACACACACACACACACACACACACACACACCTGCCAAGAAAACAAACCAACTTCATGAGATGGCTTCATGTGTTACATTAGGAGAGTGAAATGTATGAGCACTGGATATTTAAGGCTAAAGAATAAATTATTCCTATACCAATTCCAGGAAATACAGAGGTAGACATCCTGACTTTTTACCAATTTGAGTAAGAAAATTCCATCCCAGACATGTCTCCAGGCAAATAATTTCCATTAGTGTCTTGGAATCTTTACTCATCCAGTTCCCTAATAAGCTGTGATTCCTGGTACCCGATTCCCTTCACCAAATCCAGGAAGTCTAACATATATCCAGAATTAACCACGTGCTACTGTTGCTATAAGATCTGATGGCCCTGTGTCTGCTCTATGTCTTGCTTGGTTAAATTTTTCTGGAGGCAATTGAACATAAGCTCACAGATGGTATAAAGAGTTGTTTCTTTCCTTGGAAATCAAAATAAACAGATGCAGAGATGGCCTCATCCACTTGGGATCCCAGCTGACCTGGCTTCTCACACTCTTCCCTCTAGGCTGTACTTTCAGAGTCAAGTCAAAGGGGAGACGGAGCGAGAGCGGCTGTTGCTTGCCTTCCAAACTAGTGGAGAGATAGTGGCAGGGAGGTTTCCTGTCAACAAGGAACTGGCTCTTGAGATGGCAGCCCTAATGGCCCAGGTAAGGTTCTGTTTGAGATCAGGAGGGTTCGGACACCATCTTTGGACTCCAAGATAGAAGGCACCAAACAGCGTGAAACACAAGATTGTGTAGATCCTCTGGTACCAAAGGAGAGGGTGGCTTTGCTGTCCCTGCTGTGGAGAGAAGCTGACTCCTTACCCAGCAGAGCTCCTCATTGTTGATACAGGCTACGTGCGGAACTCTGGATGTGCAATCAGTTCTGGGTTTGAGTTGTAGCCACCTTCCCGTTATGAGATCTAGGCCAAGTCACTTTCCTTGTCTGTGCTTTAGTTTCCATTATTGTACCTGAAAAAAAAATACCTCCCTGCCGCCCCGACGGGGTTGTACTAAGTATGATTTTTAAATAATGTACATCACACAATATATGTGATAAGATCTGTACTTACAGCTGTCAAACGTTAGAATTAGGAAAAGAATCAAACTTTGACTCTTCCTCCTGTTAGCTTTAGGAGGCCATCTTGCCAAAGGCATCTGGGATACCTAATGGTTCCCATAAGAAAGAGTCTGGTTCTACGTGCTGGAGAGGAAGGGGAAATCATAACAGTTGATCTTTAATAAACATTTATTGAATCGTCTATAGAGGGCTCTACGCTAAATATTTTATGTGTATTATCCCATTAAGTTCTCATCCCCACATAATAGATGAGGAATTGAAGCTCATAGAGTTTAAGTAACTTGATCAGGGTTACAAAGTTGGTCAGTGGCAGAGCTGGGATTTGAGCCAAGTGTCCGACATCAAAGGCCCCATTTGAAACACTCTGCGCTAGAGTAAATCAGTCCTCAATGCTGTCAGTAGGTTCTGCGACTTTCAGCAAAGCAACATTATAACAAAATGACAGAACTAAACGTTATTCGTGGACCTGCTGTACTCTAGGATCTATAGTATCTTCAACCCTGTATCCCATATTTTTGGATTGGAAGCTGGAATTTCTACATTGCTTTCCTTTGTCCGCCACTCATTAACTATGTCTTTGGATAAAGCACTTAACCTGAGCTGCAAAATGAAAATTGGTCTAGATAATCTCTAATATTCTAGGGCCCCAAGGTTGTTTCTCTAGTGTATGTGAAATTAGAGATGAAGGGTCTGTTCACAAGAAGTGTTTTTTCACATCCATTCACACCTCACCAATAAAGTAATGGAGTAATGGTTTTTTTTCACCTCTCTCAACAGCCTGTCCCCACCGCCACCCCTACCATGTCCAGATTCTTGACTTGTCCCTCCATGTCCATGTGCTTCTACCATAGGTAGAGTATGGGGACTTGGAGAGGCCCATCCCACCAAACCCTGGGGGTACACCCCCTTCCAAGGCGCAGCATCACCTACAACAGGTCCTGGACAGGTTCTACCCAAGGCGCTACAGACACGGGGCACCCGCTGAACAGCTGAGGTAGGTTGCAAGGTCTCGTGGGGCATCGCTGTGGGGAGGCATGGGCTGCAAAATAAGGGAGGGCCTCAGAGCTGTGATGAAAACCTGTTGGCACTTCACTGGCACCATTTCTCTCCATCTGTCCAAATCAGGCACCTGGCAGACCAGCTGACCACAAAATGGGCAGCACTGCAGGGCTGCTCCCCTCCTGAGTGCATCCGCATCTTCCTGACGGTGGCCCGGAAGTGGCCCTTCTTTGGTGCTAAGCTCTTTGCTGCTCAGGTAAATGCAGGTGGTTTCCAGTGGAAGGAGTGGTTACCGCGCCCTCAGGAATGCCCTGTCTCCTGGAGCTATCCTGCCCCTCTTGCCGTTTTTTTTTTTTTTTGAGCCGGTCTAGGCTGCAGCGCCCGCCTGCACTAGAAACCACCAGGGGTCGCTGTCTCCATCCATTTCTGGCCTACTCCCATTTCCATGATCCAGAGCAGTTATTCATTGCTTTGGGGCCAAGTTTATTTCTGGGTGACCCTCATCTTTCCTTTATTGACTTCTTCCTCAGTGCTACCCCTGAAAAACAGATAGGGTCAATTAATTATAAAGGCACATAAGAGGGGGTCCACTTGGTCTAGGAAGTTGGGGAAAGCTTCTGAAAAGGTGACGTCTGTCTCTCCCCAGCTATTTGGGTAGGAGACAGGAAATCTGGATTGCCCTACTGCAGCCCTGGCAGTGAACATTAGTCATTCTAGGAATTGTCCACCAAATAGTTACTTTTCTCACGAGCAGGGTCTAAAGCCTGTAAGATTGCATTCTTGCTTTCCTCTTGTACTGTCCCTAGGAAATTGGTTGAAGCAATTGCACCTCAGCTGGGCGAGACTGGGTGGAACGCTGTCAGTTTCTGAGAACTAGGAGAAAACAGCCTGTTCTCCATGCCCATGACAGAGCAGCCTCTGTATAGCACAGAGCTTCCCAACCAGTGTGCTGTGGCAGGAAGGGTGATACGTAGGTACTGCAAGAAAGTGAATGCCTCACCTGGGGATTGTTAGTAGGTAGCCAGAGCTCCAAGGCCAGATGCTTCCTGTCTGTTTACTCCAGCATGCTGGACAAATATCACCTTTTATGTTTTCCAAGATGAGAAAAAGGTTGGGAATCACTGCTTGGCAGATCCCTGGATGTGTCTTCTTCCTCAGAAGGATCTCATAGTTCAGAATCCCTAGTTGTGGATATGTCTGATGCGATTTTGCTGTTTCCCCAGCCTGTACAGCTGTCTTCCAAGGAGAGCACTCTGGTGTGGATTGCTGTGAATGAGGATGGCATCAGCATCCTGGACCACACCACCATGGTATGGAAGGATGGGGGCTGGCTCCCTGACCCCCTCCTCCTGAACGGTCTGTTCTTCTCTCTGGACTCAGCAGCCGCCTGAGCTAAGTGACCGTGGTCCCCCTCCCCCCACTTCCTGCCCAAGCACTGCTGCTCTCTAGTCTAGACACAGATTGCAGACATTGAAGACGTAGATCTCCAGGTTATGACCACTTCGAGTTCTCCCTTCTTGGTTGAAGCCACATGTGCTTAGAAGAGACAGGGGATGCTGGTTCCTCGCTCAGGAGACAGGTAGGTTTCCCCACAACTGATTGGCTCTTTCTCACAGCAAGTGCACGTCACTTACCCCTACTCTTCACTGATGACCTTTGGTGGCTGCCGCGATGACTTCATGCTTGTGATTAGAACCATTCCAGACCAGAGCTCTGGAAAAGGCCACAGTGAGAAGCTGATCTTCCGGATGGCTGTTCCCGAGGTGGGTCTGAGAGCTGCTAAAACATTTTACTCTGATCTGGTATGAAGAGGTGGGCTGGGAGCTTAGAAAGGAAGCTGGAGTGATGACATTGTTCTAGAAGGGCCCTGCTCCAAATGAAACTTTTGGCCTTGTCCTCTTCATTCAGTACTCCAAAGGATCCAGGTGGAGTTGCACCTCAGTAGTCACTGCTGAGCTGTAGGTGAGCGGCTGGCTGGGAGGGAACTCGCTCTGGTCTAGCCGTCCCTGCGCTCTTCACATTATCTTTTCAGATCTCTCAAGCCTCAGCACCATACAGGCTTGAGTCGGGTGCCCACTTCTGTTCTGCTTGCAGCAGGCCCAGTGCCAGGGCAGCTTCCACCTCAGGATGCTCTCACCTTATCCTGGGTTCTGCTGTCCCAACACTAGTCGTAAAGTGGGACAGTCTGCACCTGCTCCCCCTTCCTTGTGGTCCTGAAGACCATCCAAAGACCTCTTTTGCTTTAAGGGCTTTATTCCTATTCAGTAATGTTACTAGCAAAAATACTACGAAGACTTGGAGACCTAAGTCCTGATGTATAGCTCCTGACTCCCTTCTGAGAGTAACTGGAAACACTGTTGTTTTAAGCCTAAAGTTGGAGTTTGCCAAACCTTCTCCTTTTAGTATCACCCCTGCCAAGTGAGAGGCTATACAGACCCCTTCTTCCAGGGAGGCCCCCTTCCCTAGCTTGGAGTTAACCAAAGTAGAATGTCGACCCCTCCTATTCTCAGGAGGGTACAGTGCATCTCAGAGGACCTCCAGACCAACAGGCACCCATTTCACTGGGCCCCTGAACCTCACAGTAATAATGATCCCCTTTGGGCATTTTCTTCCAGGTGGGTATTTAAGAAACAAAGAAACTGAAGTCCAGGGAGGTTATGTACTCAGTATAACAGCTAGTAAGTGAAAGCCAGGATTCAGGCCAAGTCTACTTCAATTCCTTTGTTTCTCTGTCGTCTCAAGATTGCAGAGGCTACTTTCATCATGGCCAGCTACATGAACCATTGCTCTGCAACTGTGAACCCACCCACCAACCTGCCTGCTGCCTGCAAGCCATGGGAACAGGATGGACGACAGTTTTTTGCTTCTGTTCCATGTGCCGCCAAGGGGCCAACGTTGCTGTGAATATTTCTCCTCCCCTGCCCTTTCCCCGCCACCACCTGGTGCCTCTGGGATTGCAGATATGTATCCTGGGGCGTGGTACTACTGTGATGGGTCTAACAGCCCTCCGCCCAGCCTCCACCCCGGTTTGTTCTGTGAAATGTGTATTTCAGTGTCCATGAAGCCTTTACTTTCTAGGTGCTTTATAATGTTTCAGGGCCCAACTTTTAAAAATCCAGACCCAATTTAAAAACCACTTTTTTATTTTTATTTTTTTACAAGAACACTGAGCTCTGGATGCTGCCTGCTTCTAGACAGACAGGGATGGATGTCTACTGTTACTGGCACTGAGGGCGTCAGGGCTTTCCCCACTGATACTCTCAGGGACGCTAATAGTTTTTATATTGTATACCGTCCTTATGTGGGGATTTATACTTGAACTTTTCCCAACATTCCTGCATAGGATAGGACTAAAATTTCCAATTCACCTGAACTCTGACAAAAGCCTAGAACTCACTAAAACTAGACGTCCTTTCCCAGATGGGAAAGGTGTTGACAGGGCTAGAGAAAAAGGAAGGCTCATGTTTCCCCTTCCCCTACTGCAAAAGAGGTGTTTGCAGTGCCCCTTTGGGGCAGCAGCTCCTGTCTTTGCAGGAAAAGCTCTCCACGCTGAGATTGAAGCTGTTCTCCCTCACACTGGACTGTAAGCCCACTGAGTGCAAGCAAGGGCAGGCAGGTAGGCCCAACCTGACCTCTCTGTCTCATTTTAACGACTGGACAAGGCTCAGTGAGGGCTGTGCTCACTACTGTAGGATAAGGTGGTCGTCACTTGTTTCCTCACTCTTTGCAAGGCCAAGCAAATGCACTCTGCTTTTTGCTGCTCTGTGAGGCCACCAAGGATGAGTCAGAAACAGAAGACCCCTCTGGGCTCATGGGCCTAGATTTGCTCCTGAAGACTTCTGGCGAACTTCCGCTGGGAACTAGTTTGAGGACGGGGGCACATACCCTGTGTGATATCTGTCCTAGCTTAAGAGCATAAGCTGAAAGAAACTGAACGTCTCTTTCACCTTTTGCCTTCCTAACACCAGTATTCCCACAGCCCCAACTGAGACCTTCTGTGGAGTGCACAGATGATCTGTTTCCACCCTCCCTTAACAGAAAACAAGACGAAAGAGATTATTTGTACTCTGATTTTCCAATATTGGACAAACTGAGTTTTATTTCACAGCTCTAACGGCAGTCTTACCATCTGTCAATAAAGTGCTGAAAACTGTATGGGTTTAGCAGTTGCATCCAAGACCCTAGCCTTGAACCCCGACAAAGTATGTATGTTGCACACTACACAACTACAAGACAACAAAGTGTGTATGTTGCACACTATACAACTGCAAGGCTGCAACTAGTTTCTGTGAACACCTCAGCTGCTGTAAGCGTCTCCTCGCTCATCCTTTAAACTGACAAGCATGATGGAAAAAAGAAGCACATCAGAGTGTCTGCCTCTTTTCAATGAACTTGACTTTGCAAGACTGGCAATTTTACAGCCATCTCCCATTTCTGTTCCTGCCTTTCCCCCAGGAATTGGGATCTAGCTGGGACATTTCTACCTCGAACAAGTCGACATGTCACATGTACCACAGGCTCCTGAAAAACCCCTCTCCAGAGCTGGTATAAAAGGCAGAAATTACAATTCTGGTTTTGTAATATCTGACATGTCTCGAAGGCCAATGAGGATATTATCTACCTGGGAGTTCAAAAAAAATCAGGATCCCAAACAAAAAGGAAGCAAGAATGGAGCTGTGTTCATACTGAATTTGGGGATCGAGCTATTTCTCCCACCCTGTCTCCTTTCCAACCCTTCAGGAATCCTCCCTTAGTTTGTGAATTTTATACAGAAGAAACTGCCTTACAAACAAAGGTTCCAAAAGTTGGTGTGTTTATCCTTCTTTAACATGTTTAGAAACCCAAGCTGAATTTCTGTCAGGCCTTTTGTCTCATCCCTCTTGGCAAAAGGAGTTTTTGAAACCATAGACAATGCTGAGTAACAGAAGAGTATTAATGTGTTTCACAGCCGTGACTGACAGGCCACATTTATGTGTGTCAATAAAAAGCATCTGTCTGTGAACAAGGCAATTATTGTGTATGTTTTTATTGTGAAGATTTATTATTAGGTTGGTGCAAAAGTAATTGCAGTTTTTGCAATTTTTAACCTTTCAAATCACAATTACTTTTTTTTTTTTAAGGAGCACGCAGCTCAGTGGCCCATATGGGGATTGAACCGGCAACCTTGGTGTTATTAGCACCAGGCTCTAACCAACTAAGCTAACTGGCGACCCTCGCAAATACTTTTGCACCAACCTAATAAGAGAGTTATCATAAATTAGCCCTGTACGGATACAGGAGCTAAGTGGACAGTGTCTTTTGTAGGAAATTTCTTCCTGCTAACCAGTACCTGAAAGGCTTGACTTTATTTCTTAACTTTTATACAGCAGTGGGAAATCGTCTTTCTCAAGAGATCTGATGTCAGTGTCTCATTGTCTTGCTCCACAAATTTCAACAAAAAGTAAACTTGAATGTGCTTAGGAATTTCACAGAGTGTTCTTTGTTGACATAACTTTTGACATATCATTTCTTAAGGTCTCCCCTCAGTTGGTAAAGTAGGCAAAACCTTACAAGGGGAGCATGACATACACAGCAATACTTTGCTCACGTCACACAATGAGTTTCCAGTCACCTGTTCACGGCTCTGAGATCCACTGCATCCATCCAGGTTTCTAGGACTGACCACATGGTTTAGGACTGTCCACATGGTTTAGAATACAGAAAACACACCAGCCCCCAGGGCTTAGGAGTCATTTCCCACGGGAGACAATACTGGCCTTCTGAATGCTGGGACTCATGGGCTTGTGGATGTGGCTTTCTGGTGTGCCAGGATCTCCTGGCAGCTTCTGTACACTTCAATCAAGCAGTCCAGCCGGGGCTTCGCACTCTGAATTCCAAAGGGGAGAAATGCGTAGTCAAGATGAATGTAAGAGAGTGCTTAGTAGTGCTGCATTCATGTGCAACCTCAATCTCTCACCCACACCAAGTGGTCTACATGGCACAGGTATGGACTCAGAAAGGCAGAAGTTCGGGCCTCACAAAACCTTGTTGGAAGGAATCCCTAACTAGGCCCATAGCCCAGCCTGTGAACTGTGCAAAGCAGGAGCTCCAAACAGTTTTTAATCTGCCTAAATTTCATGATCTCTGTCTAAGAGCAAGCAAGAGGAATAATAAGGACATACCCTCTAGGGAAGTGTCACAAAGTGAGACAGTCCTCAGACACAAGAAGGGCAGTTTAATATGTAAATATTTAAAAATATTTTGTATAATGAAATATAATACAACCAAAATTAAAAGCCACAGAAAGGGAAAAATATATATGGAAAGCAAATTTAATAAGTTTGCTACCAAAATATATACATTGTTACAAATGCATACTCAATATCTAGATTCTACTTGACTAATAGAGGAAATATGGATAGTTTAAAACAAGAGGAAATACTAATAGGTAAATAACAAGGAAAAATGAAAAGTCTCTGTCATTTAAACAGATACAAATTTAATAACTAAATTCCTTTACCTACATACTAAACTAAAAAATAGCTAAACCCACTGTTAGCCAAGACTGTAGAAAAACAAGCACAAATTCTCCAAAGTATGGTAAAGTTGTCCAATTTCTAGAGCCAAATCTCAAATACTGTAAAAAAAAAAATCTATGGAACTACTCATAAGCTTTAATAAAATAATTTTGAACTATAATGCAAAAGAATTTTAGCTTAGCTGCCTTATGTCCTTTGTGAAAAAGGGCAGTGAGGCAGAGTTAACTGCATACATAAATTACTTTATACGCCTATAAAGTAATTTATTCTAATCATGTTTGTATAAGTGGGTTTTTTTGTTTTGTTTTTTGTAAGAGCAAAACAAAAAACCTGGATGTGATTTCAAAAGCTAGAAACAGAGCGGCTAAATAAACTAATATTCAACATGATGATATAATTACTACCTAAAATAGTAAGTATAAAGGCCTTTGTAAATGCATGTAAATATGCATGTTAAATTTAAAAAGCAAGATACAAAACAGTATATAACAGTATGTGTAGATCAGTAACATCTATGTAAAAGCATATATTGATAGACTAACACATTCAAAGTAGATGAATGGTGATTTATAAGCAGGAGTTGCTATATATTTTTCCTCTAAAATTTGTATAAACTTATAGTATTTCTGAAAGCCTATAGTTGTCTCAGAAAGGAGCTTCTGAAATAACTAATTCTAATAACATTTCTACCTCGAACAAGTTGACACGTCAGGAAGCTGCCTTGGCACTGGGCCTGCTGCAAGCAGAACAGAAGTGGGCACCCGACTCAAGCCTGCATGGTGCTGAGGCTTGAGAGAACTGAAAAGATAATGTGAAGAGCACAGGGATGGCTAGACAGAGCGAGTTCCCTCCCAGCTGAAATAACTAAATCCTAATTCTCACTAAAAATAGCTTTCAGGTATCCTCAAATACTCCTGACAACAAAAATTTACATTCCTACTGAACGTAAGTAGCAGTGGATACGCAGCAAGGAGGGAAAGGTAGAGGATTTCTTTGGAGAAGAAACTTGAGCAAAGTGTTCTGAGCTCACCTGGAAGACAGGTACTACTTGGGATATTTCATGTGGTTCCACTGGATCCTTCAATAAAATGCAGAGGTAGTAAATCACCTTCTGCTGTAAGAAAATAAACCAGACAGCAGAGATCTAAGTGAAACTTATTTTGTTTTCTTTTTCTTTAAGGGAAGACTCAAAACTGTTTCATAAATGGTTCTCTGAGTAGTAGAACACCTGATAGCTTTTGAAGTGAGGAAGAGGTATATTCTCATTGTTTAAATGAAAAAAGAAAAAATAACAGCAACAGCAACAACCAGAGATGATTCTGAAGCTGGGCCAGAAAATAAAGTTGAAATGCTGACTCCCTATCCATGAAAAACTGCTGTGTCTCTTTAAAAATAAAGGGACATATCTTTTCAGTATAAATTTCACTTTTATGGTTTATAAACCCGCCAGCCAAAAAGGAAACACTACAAGTACTGGAACAGAGAGTCCTCAAGTTTAATTCTGTGACATCAAATACTTTAGGCTTTAAGACATTTAGACCCAGGCACACTCCGTGGGCTCCCTCCTCCAAAGAGGCCTGTAATATTTATCACTTAAATACTTACCATGTAAATAGCCTCATTAATAATAACATCTTTCACCTTGCCCATCTCAATGAAGGTGGTACTTTCTTTGCCAGAGGCATAGGATGAAGTCATCTGGATGCCAAGGGAATCAATGATTAACAGAGTCTCCTGATCAATCTTCACAAAATGGAGGTATCCAAGCAGCCCTAAGAGGGTGATGAAGATGGCAGCAGAGAGGACCATGCTGTTCTGAAGAGAGAGCCAGACAGGCGGTAAGATTACCAAGTGGTCCTCTGCACACGTCTGCTGTTTAATAATCAGCTCTAGGAAAAAAACCTTTGTTCTGCTGTGAGTTGAACAGATGAGAAGAACATGCATAGAGGAAATCACTTTTATATAAGCATCTGATGAAATACATCTAGACAACAAATAAGGTCTGGGGAAGACAACCTCCATCAGCAAAATATTCACCATCCCATTACTCAGAGATTTTTCTTCCAAAATTGAAACTTAAGGACTCAGACCTTTTCCTCTAAACACTCCCTCAGCAGAATATATAGTGCAAAATCATAGACTGAACAATAATAAAATGCTTAGCACAGTTGTAATAGATACTACTCAACAACCTAACAACCCCTCCACCTTCCTAATAGAGTGAATCATGACTGGTTCCCACTCCTGCCAATGATTGGTTTAGAGATGGTCACATGACATAACTCTGGCCAATGAGATGTGAGGGGAGGTCGGCTGGAGGGGCTCCTTCAAAACTAAGTCCATCTTAAAAAGGATCAAAGGAAAATGAGATAGGTCCCTTCATTCTGAGGTTTTAATACCTGGAGCTACTATGGACTCTGTCAGACCATGGGGAAAGCAAGTTAGGCTGAGGACAAGTAAAGTACACCAAGAGGAAAAGAAACAAAATCTACTGAGCTTATGCCCTTTTGAGCCTTCCTACCTCCTGACTTCTTGTTTTGTTAAATAATAAAGATATTATCATTTAGGGTTCTTTTAGTTATTTTGGGTTGTGACAAACTGATGTACTATGGCTGACTGATTAGCTGATAGGACTAACTGATGTGTTAAGGGCTCACAAATGGTATTTATTCCTGTGATTCTAAGACACATTTACAACCTATTGCCATTTCTTTCTTTTTTTTTTTTTTTTATCCAGATGATGTTTTAATAGAAAATTTTGATAATTCCAAATAGTCAATCAAATAAGGTTTACATCCCTTCTCAGGCCACAACAGAAGCAATTTTCTTATATTTGCATTTTGTGCCCTTTTACCCATCCTAAAGAACATAGGCTCCACAACACATACAGAGTATACCTACAGAGAGAAGTATAAATAATATGCTTCCTCCACTTCCTATAACCTATTGCCATTTCTGAAGTTGAAATGTGTTTTTCTGTTGATGTGTTTCTTTCATGTGGCATTGTTTTCTTTTTTCTAAAGAGCTATTATATAGAATTACTAGAATCAAGAGATTCAGTAATTTATGACTGTCACTCCTTGAAGGCATTAGTGTCTTATTATTCTTCAGTACTGACAAGATGCCCTCCTTGACCTAACTCTACTCAAGGTCTTCTAAGCCCTCCGCCTTGGTGTCCATCCTTGTTGGGTCTGCGCTGCCCAATTGTAGCAAGGATCTTCCTAAGTCAATTTAGAGAGAACCCCCACCGTTGGTATCTGATCACCCTGGCCTGCATTCAGCAAGAATCCTGTCAATTTAGTGAGAATCCCTCTTTCCCCCTAATGTTTCCTTTTAGTAATTTTCTATCCACTGACCCCCACCCTGCTCCTAGGTTATAAATTACCACTTGTTCATGCTATATTCAGAATTGAGCCCAGTTCTATACAAAGGTCTCTTTTCTCCTATTGCAATAGTTTCTGAATAAAATCTGTTTTTACCACTTTACTGACCAGCTCTGGTTTTCTTTCTACTTCTTTCTACTTCTTCTTAACAAGGATCTAGAGTGTTAGATCAGGGGTCTGCAAACTGTTTGGGCCTGTGGTCTATTTTTGTCTGGTCCACCTTGAGCTAAGAATGGGTTTTATATTTTTTAAAGGATTGTTTAAAAAAAAATAAAGAAAAAGAAATAGAAGAATATTAGACAGATCTATAAAGCCTAAAATAGTTACTATTTGGCCTTTTAAAGAAAAAGTTTGCTGACCTTTATGCTAGATAATTATTTGTTGATTAACAATTGGAGAATGGAGAAATCTATGTGCTGGGTGTCTGATGTTCCAGAAATATCTACTTTGAGTTAATTAAATGCCTAATACCTAGCACAGTGTCTTGTACAGAGTTTGCACTAACGCTATAATTACAGAAGAATTGAAAGAAATAAAATTTAGTACTGGCCCTTACAGATTTATTAGAGGCAAGATTAATTCATAGATAAAATATTTTTTATGAATATTATGATACTGACTACAAGTATAAAATAGGATTGTGGCGGGGGAGGGGATTAAAGCACACAAGAATGTCCCATGAAGATTTCCAAGGAAGCAGGATTTAATTGGTGCAGAGGAGGTGGTGGTTATTGATACATATACTTAGTTGAGAAAAGGGAAGGGGGAGAACATTCCAGCCTGGAATAAATAAGGGAAAAACTTGGAATTTTAATAGAAATGTGAATTCAAAAACTGGAAGGAAAGAAGGGATGAAGAGCAGAAAATCCTTAGGGAATTTGATCCATATCAGCTTTTCAAGAAGGCAATCCTTATCTAAAACTTCATTATTACCTACATTTTTTTCTACTTCATTTTTCTGTTTAACAATTCAATATTCAGTTAGGTTGAAGTTAAGCCATGTTTTAAGGAATTCCGTCATAATTCTTCTCACTCCTGAGATTCATTACCCTGATGAATAGTTTTGACTAGGAAGAAAAATAAGAAATTTTGGTACACATAGCTCTTAAGAAGTGTTGCAGTGGAGTTTAAAAAGAAGATGCGGTTACTGAGTCCTGGGTACTTGATGGCGGGGAAGTGGTAGTATAGACCAGGATTAAAGAGACAAGTACAAAAGGGAACTAGCTTAAAAATAAACTTCTCTATCTAAAAGTTTTGCTTAAGCAAACCCTCCCCAAGGAGAAGACATCAAAGTTTAGTGGAAACGAAAGGGTTTCAGAGTCAGACAGGCCAGGGTTTGAAGGCCAGGTATGCCATTTACTAGCTTTGTGATTTTAGATAAGTTATTCTGCTTTCTGAGCCCTGGTTTTCTTCTAAGGTTGAAAAGACACATTCAGTAAAGCAGCTGGCACTCAGTGGGCATTTAATATCTGTTCCCTCTTCCTCACATGACCACATGGCCAAGTTAGTATTAAAATTCAACTATATTATGAATTAAATCTTTTTGGGGGTGGGGGAAGGACTGTCCTGGCAAATTAACCATTTCAACTGACTTATGAACAAACTTTTAGATACAGTTTGGTATAAATTAGGGCAGTCTTAATTATGCATACATCTATGCTAAATTCCATGCTGTGAAATATGCTCTGGTGGCAAAAAAAGTTAATGGATGCAGTCAAGGAAGCGCTATCAAATTACAGAAATATGGGCCGGCCCGGTGGCTCAGGTGGTTAGAGCTCCGTGCTCCTTACTCCGAAGGCTGCCGAACACGGCACCTGAGCTCCCCAATGAGCTGCCGCTGAGCTCCCCAATGGCTCAGTTGGTTGGAGCGCATCCTCTCAACCACAAGGTTGCAAATTGGACTCCCACAAGGGATGGTGGGCTACGCCCCCCACAACTAGCAACAGCAACTGGACCTGGAGGTGAGCTGCGCCCTCCACAACTAAGACTGAAAGGACAACAACTTGACTTGGAAAAAAGTCCTGGAAGTACACACTGCTCCCCAATAAAGTCCTGTTCCCCTTCCCCAATAAAATAAAATAAAATAAAATTACAGAAATAAATAGCCCAGCTGCACTTAAAACTGATCAGATCACGCCTGGAATATTATATTCAATTCAGGACACTACATACAAAACTAAACTCATCGTGAAAAGGGCAATTAGGACGATTCCTTTTATTTGAGGGCTATCACAAAACTACTGCGTGTGACCCTCACAATACGGTGAAGCTGGTATGACAGATATTAATTCCATTTTAGAGATTAAAAAACAGGCTCAAAAAATAGGCATGAGTCTGTAAATTGAGCATAGAAACTACCCATCTCTGAAACTTCATAATTCTTTAGAAAGTTCTTGAAGTTGGGAAAGCGGTTGTGAGCAGGTGGGGTTAGATTGCCATGTAAAAACAGAGATTAGGTTAGGAAGAACTATCAAGCTCTTAAATAACGTGTGTGTATATATACACAAGCTACACACACACACACAGTGGAGGCAAAGACACTTTCTGGAAGACTCTATGTACTTAAGGTATTGTTCTCAGTGATTCCTCTGAGGTGTGGAAGTCATGGATGAAGACGATCCACTTAACAGTTCTCTAAACCCTTGGAAATGAATACTATAAGCATGTACTACATAAAGCACATGGAAGTTAAAGTTTTAGGCTGTCGTGCAAGGACTCGATGTATGCCGCGTGAAACCAGAGAGCAGAGCAGCGACGATGAGAGGGATAAAGCACAGGAGTACCAACTCCACTGAACGTAATGAAAAGAGCTGTCCAGCAGCGGAATGGAGACTCCAGAACAAGCGAGTTCCCGCCCCCGGGCCCTACGACTGTAGGAGGGTCGGCGAGAGGTCCGGGATTGATCCGAGGACCCTAAAGATCCTTCTAAACCTGAGTCCCCGACTCTAACCAAGGGAGGGCGCCACGCTCCATTACCTCGCAGACAGTGAAGAGTCCGTAGGCCGCTAACCACACGGTGCTGGTGACAACGGTGAGTGAGCGCAACGAGAGCCGAGGGGAGCTGAGGCAGAACTCCCGGCAGGATGGGGAGTAGTAGCGCCGCTGCAGGGCCAGGCGGCCGCCGCAGATATCCGAGAAGCTCTGCTCGTCTTCCATGGCCGGCCCGTCCCACTCAGCGGCCCCGCCGCTCTAGCCGCCCGCTCTGGACCCACTTCCGGAGAGCGGGGTTGGCCACGCCCTTTCCCAAGCTCTGCGCAGCCTCAGTTCTGCGCCGAGAGCCCAAGGGGCTGTTTTGGAGGTTAAGTTTTTCGTACTCCTGCTCGGCTGGAATTCTAGGATTATCTACTCCAGAGACTCGTAGGGGACTAACAACTCAGCGGACAGATAAAAACCGCTATTAACGCGCTTTTGCTCGATAAACTGATTTGTATTTCTAAGGCAGAATACGCCCCAAGGAGACAGCTCATTCTCATCCATCCATTCATTTCTGGGCCAGGAAGTTTCAGGCGCTGAGTATACAGCGGTGAACAATATTGACAAGGTCCTTGTCTTCAAGTAGCTTCCTTCCTAGTAAGAGAAAAAATATAGAAGTAATTTCAGAGAGTGCTGTTGGCAATAAGATGACCAGCAGGGATGGCTTGGGGACTTTTCAACAGGGTATTCAGGAAAGCCTCTCGAGATACAAGGATGAGGAGCCAGATTGGTCTGGGGGAACTCTGGAGGAGGAATTTGCCAGGAAAGAAGATCAGGAAAAGCAAAGACCCAGAGGCTGGAACAAAGTTGGCTTATTGGAGGAATCAAAAGGTCAGAGAAGCTGACGCATAGGGAACGCAGTTGGAAGTTGGGGAGGTAGGTAGGGGTCAGATTCCTGAGAGTTGTAGGGCCTGTTAGGGAGTTTGAATTTCACTGCCTGGGAATTCTCTCTCCCAAACCACAGCGTGGAGCATTGAACAGGTAGACAAGTCCTAACTGGGAGGTAAGCAAGAGTGGAAAACGCAGAAAGTATGGATAATAAAATTAAACTTGTGAGTAATTGTGGCCTGTGGTTTCCCTCCTTCTCCTTCAAATGTGGCCCAAGAGTGTCTGTGTGGCCTGTTAAGAGTTATGATACTTCAGCCCTGAGGGAACATGTATTAATTGATCCCTTTATGTTTAAAGATAAATGGTCTAATGGTCTCACCAGCTTTAAGTTTCTGATGAAAGTCAGGTTCAGTTTCTCCATCTATAGCCACGATTTTGTTTCCATTTTTTTTTCCTAAAGGGATTTCTTCAATAATTGCTTTGTATTTCCAGTTTCTGTACTCTGAATCTTACCAACCAATACACCCCTCTCATGGTACATATCATATGATGTGCTTTATAAAAGATGTTTGCTTATTGTGGAAAATTTGAAAAATACAGAAAAGAAGAAAAATTTAAACCACTCATATTTCCACCACTCAGAAATAAACACTGTCAACGTTTAGAGGAAACCTCTAGTCCTAGAGTTTTTAACCTGGGCTCCATGGGTAAAAAGCAGTTTCATCTTTAGTTTTATTAACTTCTAATTGAAATTTAACATTTATTTTGATTACAAACATGGGCAAAAAACCAATTAGTATTAGTATACTTGTGATTTTTGTCACTGATAGAAACCACAGATATTTTCATTTCACAATTGTTAGTTCTCTCAAAATATTTTCACTCATTAGTACTTCAAAATTGTAATAATTATTAAACCCACTACTAGATCTTGTTATTTAATGTGTCACTAGAGACACATATTACTATAATATTTAAAATATATTTTGGTGACTGTAGTTTCATTTAGTTGTTTTTCTTTAATCCTATGTATTTTATTCATTTTAAAACATTGTAATAAGGGGTCCATTAGACTTACCAGACTTACAAAGGGTCTGTGGCACAAAAAAGATTAAGAACTTCGTCAGGTTCAGAAGCTTCATAACTATAGAGTCATAGAAACAAAGACAACTAAATGTACTTAATTTTTTAAATATTAAATTATTAGGGATAAATAGTGGTAATAGAATTCCAAAATCTCTATAACCAGTTTGCTCTGTCAGATCACAGCATCATCTTAACGTTATCAGTATGCCTAGTAGAGAAAGAATGATTATGTGAACAACTAGATAGTCTTTGTTATACTTTCTAAAGTGTTTTGGCTACAAGAACCAGGAAATACATTTCAATGAATTGAGCACCGTGGTGGAAGTACGTAGGATTAATCTGACTTACCTTTGATAAGATGGGTAATTATTTCTATTGTGAAGTTCTTCTTGGAACCTGAGTGTCTATGAATATGAATAATAAGAAAAAATCTAATCAAAGAATTCAGTTAAGTTTTAATTTTTTATGGCCCATGCTGGATTCTTAAAATCTTTCTATAGAACTTTTTAGTATCTGCTTACACTTATGGATTAAAAGTTTGTTCTAAAAATAGTATCTAATATTGTAATTGTTATTCTATTCATTTTTTTATTATATAGCATTAATGATTGCTGGTGTTTTAACTGAGACTATGTCTCCTTCTATATAGGGCCACATACCCATTGGAGAGGAAAAGTAAAGGCCCATATAAATCAAAGGAAATCCCAAATAGGCTTTTAAAAAGATAAGTATTGCCAATTATACCTCAATTTTTAAAAAAAATAAACGAAAACTTGTAAAACTTGTTGCAATTTAGTGAAATTGATCAATAAATTAATTTACTTTGCATGAAAAGTATAATACATTTTATCTTTCCTTGTTTAGAATTCCATTTTGATTTATCTATATAGTGTTCGTGAGTGTATCTTTATATAGCTTTTTTAGTGGTTGCTTTAGGTATTACATTATATATAAACAACTTTTAGAAAAAAACTTAGTCTTCCTCCTGTGTTTCTCCTTTACTATCACATTGCTACCACACGTACAATACTTCTGACACCAAATGTGTGGGTTTTTCTTTCCCCACACCAAGCGTAATTCTCTGTGACACCAGCTGGGTAGGTGTTCTACAACTTAACTCAATTCTGACACTATCTTCCTGGAGATACCTTGAGATCCTACAGATTAAGGGCTCAATCCTACAAGACTGCCCTCTACTTGGCTACAAATCAGAGGTTCCCATGATCTCCCCCTTGGATTAGATTATTAGCTAGAACACCTCACAGAATTCAGGGAAATACTTAAGTTTGCCAGTTTGTTACATAATAAAGAATATGATAATAGATACAGATTAACAGCCAAATGAAGAGGTGGGTGAGGTTTAGGGGGGTCCCCAGCACAGGAGCTTCTGTCCAGTGACGTTGGTTTGCATCACCCTCCCGGTACCTGGATGTGTTCACCTACCTGGAAGGTCTCCAGACCCCGTACTTTTGGGATTCTATGGAGGTTTCATCACGTAGGCATGATCCATCATTAACTCCATTTTTTCTCTGGAGAATGGGGAGCGGGGCTGAAATTCTAAGTTTCTAATCATGTCTTGGTCTTTCTGGTGACCAGCCCTCATCCAGGAGCCATCCAGGAGTCCGCCTAGAGTTGCCTCATTAGAACAAAGGACACTGCTATCACCCAGGAAATTCCAAGGGATTTAGGAACTCTGTGTCAGGAACTGGGGTCAAAAAACAAATATCAAAATAAAAGATGTGCTTAGTGCCCTTATCACTTAGGAAATTATAAGCCTAATGTTTTCCCCTAACTGGCAGGATATTCTAATGGTTCTAGCCCACTGTTACATTCCTGATAAAGAGGCTCAGATCCTAAAGAAGGCCAGGAATTTGTTTAAATGTCTTTAAGAACCGAGACAGAAAAAAAATGAGAAATTAAGGAACAGTGAGACCCGAGGATAAGACCAGAGACAGGCCAGACTTTTGGCCACAGTTATAAATAACCGGGGGCTGAAACCACCTCAGGGCACTCCAAAAGCCCCAGAGGAAAAAACACCAGATAAAGGAGCCTGCTTTGGATATGGAAACCCAGAGCACTGAAATAAGGAGTGTCCTAATCTTCCAAAGCAGCCGTGCCCCCTGTACAAACTAAAGGGCACTGGAGGAGGAATTGCCCCGTTCTGAAGGGAGCAGGGACCAACTTCTCCCCAAAAATGGCTGTAATCACTGTTGGGCCTGAAGTTCCCAGTGGCTCCCAAGGTATTCTCATTACAGGGGTAAAACTGCGGGTGACCCTGAACTGGCAGGTAAGCCTGTTAATTTCCTGATTAATATAGAAGCCATTTATTCTGTCTCAACTGCTCACCCTGGACCCTTTTCCTCTGAAGACTGCCTGTTGTAAAGATAAAGACAGCCCCCAGATTTGGGCTCATTTTACTCAGCCTGTTCCTTATCATTGGTCTATACCTTAGAGGAAATGTAAAATAAACAAATTAAACTTAAAAAGGACTCTAGAAAAGTTGTATTAAAAGACCTTGAAGCCCTGGCTCTAACTGCTGCCCATACCTTTAGATTCTAACCTCAATTCTGTTATCTCCTATGTTGTTAGCTTGGGAAAGATTCAGCAGTCACTTAAATATAGGGGACCCATTAGTTCCCTAAAAGACAGGAGCATGTTTCATTTACAAGTAACAACTGTGACCCCAGCAGAAAAATGTGTCAAATTCACCAGTTGTTCTAACCAATGTTTTAATCTTTCAGCCGATATCAGTTTAAACTGCAGCTCTGCTACTTCTGTGAGTTATGCTAAGGCACATGTCAAATTACCTGCTGGATGGTTTCTCATTTGTGGAAAGACTGTTTACTCTTATGTTCCAGCTTACTGCACCGGAGAACCTTACTCTCTTGGGAGGTTAACTGTCTTTTTACCTCAAAAATCTCATCAGGTTAGACACCCAGGGAACTTGCTCTAGATTCCAGCTATAAGAGTGATGTACATCTATTCAGCACAGCTGAGTATGTATCATTCTCTTTTTGTAGTACCAGCTGTTAAGTATTGCCCTAAATGTAGAGATTGGCCAAATAGCCTACTCCATGGCAAAGGTCCTAAATGCTACTTCACAGGCCATCCACACCATTGGGGCAGGAGTTAGGACAGGTCAGAGAAGCAATTCTTGAGAACAGAGCTACCATAGATTATTTACTCTTAAGACATAACCATGGGGGCCAGCGTGGTGGCTCAGGTGGTTAGAGCTCTGTGCTCCTAACTCCGAAGACTTCTGGTTCAATTCCCATGTGGGCCAGTGGGCTCTCAACCACAAGGTTGCTGGTTTGACTCCTCGAGTCCCACAAGGGATGGTGGGCTCTGCCCCCTGCAACTAAGGTTGAACATGGCACCTTGAGCTGAGCTGCCTCCCGGATGGCTCAGTTGGTTGGAGCGTGGATGGCTCAGTTGGTTGGAGCGTGTCCTCTCAACCACAAGGTTGCCAGATTGACTCCCGAAGATCTGGATGGTGGGCTGCACCCCCTGCAACTAACAATGGGAGCTGGGCTGCGCCCTCCACAACTAAGATGGAAAGGACAACAACTTGACTTGGAAAAAGAAAAGTCCTGGAACTACACACTGTTCCCTAATAAAGTCCTATTCCCCTTCTCCAATAAAATCTTTAAAAAAAAAAAAAAAGAAAAGGTATAACCATGGATATGAAGATTTTAAAGGATTATGTTGTTTTAATCTCTGTGACAACTCACAGTTAATTGAAGGCAAAGTTAAGCAGATTAACGACATAGTGTCCAATATTAAACAGAGAAGGGTTTTTAGGCATTGATCTCTCCTCCCTTACTTCCTGGCTCCCAGCCTAACTGGGCTAAAGGAGGCTTTTCTCATTTTTCTCTTGTTCATTGTTATAGGGATTATATCATGCTGTTGCTTACACTGTATCTCAGTTTACAGATTACCTGCTAGCTGGCTGCAACGGTTCAAGCGACCACAACAACTGAACTGAGGGACAAAGACCACCCAGCTCCAGATGGTCCTGAATATGGAAACTCACCTGGATTTGCTCATCTACCAGGGACCTTTAGATAGACCTCTAGACCAGCCCTAGCTACCGGCTCCTTCTACGCCCCTCCTCAGCATGAAGCAGCCAGAGCGGTCATCTATGCCCTAACAGCAGTTAGGGTTACTTCTTCAGAGGGGGGATTGAGACAGGATAGCTAGCATGTTGTTAGGTAAACAGTGAATTACCTGGTAGAAATAAACAAAGGCAGCCATATCTTGGAACTCCAGGGTCTGAAATGACTCATTCGCTCTAGCACAACAATGTGCTCTGGGGATAAATGGGTTATTTTGTAAATCCCTTCAGGCTGGACAAACACAGCAAATCTGATAAACAGAAATATGGTAAGTTTGGAGATAGAGCCCAATAATTTGCATTTCTGACAAGTATGCAAGTACTGGTTGACCTTGTTGGTCTAGGACCACACAGAACCACTGCCTTACAGTAAAACCCTACTTATTTTGCTAAGGCTTCAAAAACCTTTCTTTGTTAAACCAGCAGGGGGAGACAGGTATAAAATTTATCCTCTAAAAATAAACTGCCTTATACTAGCAAAGCTACTTGGAGTTATGATATTGCCATGGGAAATTCTGAAATATTTTGGAAAGCAGCATGTAAGTTGGCATCAGATGAAATATTTTTCAGGTGTTAATATAAAAATTTATTTTGGTTTGACTAACATCCAGATTCGTACAAGTCATAGTGTCATGGTTAAGAATTTGGATACTGGAGTCAGAGCTCTACCATTTACATGCTATGTGACTTTGGAAAGTTACTTATCTTCTCTGATCCTGATTCCTTTTCTTTAAAATAGCTTCCCTTATCTTCAGGAATATGTTTCAAAACCCCCAGTGCACGCCTGAACCTGTGTGTGGATAGTACCAAACCCTAAATATACCATGTTATTTCATATACACACATATCTTTCACTTAAAGGAAGTACTTTATGGCTTCTCTTTGGCTTATCTGAATTGCCAACATCACTACTCTTGAATTTGGGGGGCCACTATTAAGTAAAATAAGGGTTACTTGAACACAAGCACTGCAATAATGCAATAATGCTAGTTGATCTGATGGCCGAGATAGCTGCTAAGGGACTAACAGGTGGGTCGCATATACAGCTGAGGATCCGCTGGACCAAGGGGATGATTCACACCCCAGACAGAACAGAGCAGGACCGTGTGAGATTTCATCACACTACTCATAGTGGCATGTGATTTAAACATAAGTATTGTTTATTTCTTGAATTTTTCCATTTCATCTTTTTGGACTGTAGTTGACTGTGGATGACTGAAATCTGGGAAAGCAAAACCGAAGGGGGGACTACTACTGTACTTAACAGAATTGTTAGAGGGCTAAAAGTTCTTAGAACTTGAGTTGGACATTATTAAAATATTAATACTTTAGTTACTTTCAGCTCTTTAGCCTCTCTAAAATTTAGAAATAGTCCAGATATGTTGCTGTGTTTGGTTTTTAATAACCAGTGCTGCCGTTTTTCAGGTAAAGAATTGAAAACGTCTAGAAGTTCAATGTTTTGTAAATCCTAATCTTACCCATGATACATAAAATAGGTGGGATTTTATTAGCACGCCTGGTCCAGAGACCTCTCCTCTACAGTTTATCTCTTAGCATTCAATTCCCAAAGGTATCGTATGTCCTGGACCTTGAGCTCTGAGATGGAACGGAGCAGGTGGATGCCGACTTGGGCTTGGCAGGGCACGCACACAGGTCGGGTCAGAGGAAGCTCAGCCCAGCCAGCCCTTCCTCAGACTTGGCATCTGCTGGTGTGCATGTGTGTGAAGAGTCGCGATCCGCTAACCGGTGTGTCCGTTCTCTTGCTTCGCGGAGTTCGCGAATTTCGCGGCGGCCGACCGCTTCCCGCGAAGGGACACACCTGTCGGTGACCGCGCTCTTACTGTCCAGACCCAGATACTGGCTTTATGGCGTTAGCCGTAGGGGCTTGTCCCTTACGGGTGAGTCCGCGCTGTAGTGGGGTGACGTCAGCGAAGGCGTGTCTGGGTCCCGAGGAACAGTGGGCGGGGCCCGCGGTAAGGTGTGCGGAGGGCTGGTTGGGGGCTCGGGGCGGGGCCAGGGGCTGTGACGTCACGGGGCTGCGCGGTGCGGCTCGCGCGCGGGTAGGTAGGCGCCGCTGCGGGCAGCGGTGTTCAGTGAAGGCGGCAAGCTCCTCGAAGCAGCCTCTCGCTTGGCGACGTCCCGCGCTGCCCATCATGTCCCTGAGAAGCAGCCTCTCGCGTCTCCTCTGGACGCAAATGCATTTCGTCCTGAGAAAGTCGGTCCATTCAGTGGCTGTGATCGGAGCCCCATTCTCACAGGGACAGGTGAGAACTAGGATCTGGCACCGTGGGGAAGGGTCCCCACCGCGCCCCAAAGAGAAAGCGGCGGCGGGGTGGGAGGGACGAAGAAGCGAGGAGAGGATGGGGAGAAACGGAGAGGGGACGAGCTGGTGGGTTCCCGCGATTCGGCATCGGCAGAGCAGCGGGATTTTCTCCGATAGAATATGGGGAAGGAGGGAGGGATGGAGGGCACCTTGTGTGCGATGCGGACGGGGGACAGCAAGCTGGCGGATATCTGCGGTTTCGCCCGGAGGAGCGGGAAAGTGGTGGGTCCCGCTTGGGGTGATGGAGGTGAGGGAAGGAAGAAGAGGATTCCACAGAGGAGCTGAAAGAGGAGAAATCGGCATAAATGCCCGGTGGAAAATAGAGGGCGAGAAGGTTAAAGAGAGCGACCTCTGAGGATGCAGGGTCCATTCTCAGAAATAGCATTAACTGTGAAGGAAATTGACGCTGGCCGCTCTAGCGGCGGGAGGATGGGAGCGGCTGTTTTGTTCTGTCTTCAATGAAAGAAACCTGCAGTCGTGGAGACCTCACTGGTACAGAAGTCCGAGATCTGGCCCCTGCCGGCTACACACACCCAGCCATCCGATCTGACCCGGGTCAGCCTAGCCTGTCTTGGTCTCCGTTTACCCTTCCCACAAGGGGTTTGGAAGGTTGATTTGATGCCACTGATTGTTGTTTTCCCCTCCTTCTCTGAAAGTGTTTGAAATAAACAGAACTCATGTGAAAATGATAATGTCACAGATTTTCAGAGGGATCTACTGGGAACTAAGTACAGTAGTCCTCCCTCGGTTTTGCTTTCTGAGATTTCAGTTACCCACGGTCAACTGTGGTCTGAAAAAATTAAATAGAAAATTCCAGAAATAAACAATTCATAAGTTTTAAATTTCATGCTGTTCGGAGTAGTGTGATGAAACCTCAAGCAGTCCTCCATCCTGGCGGGCTGGGAATCATCCCTTTGTCCAGTGTATCCACTCTGTATGCACTACCCATCCTTTAGTCACTTAGCCTTCTTGGTTATCAGATCGACTGTTGAGATACCGAAGTGCTTGAGTTCAACTAGCCCTTATTTTATTGTTATAATTGTTCCATTTTATTATTAGTTGTTACTCTCTTCCTCTGCCTAATTTATAAATTAAACTTTATCTTAGGTATGTATAGGGTCTGGTACTATCTGCGGTTTCAGGCATCCACTGGGGGTCTTGGAATGTATTACTTGCAGATAGGGGGACTGCTGTATAGTATAGCAGATTTCTGTATTTTTGTGAACTATAGTGGTCTTATTTTCAATCGTCTTCCCTGACATCTCACTGTAATTTGTGTGACAGAAAAGAAAAGGAGTGGAACGTGGTCCTGCTGCTATAAGAGAAGCTGGATTGCTGAAAAGGCTCTCCAATTTGGGTAAGTGGCTGGATCTGAGATCTGTGTGCAGGGTGGTAACAGACCAGGTCAGAGTCTTCTCTCTTATATCCAGGGACTGCACAGTGTCAGCTGTGCACGGACTTGGGAAGTGTCTCTCCTCCTTTGGATTCCATCTGCAGGTTAACATCTGTGAGCGTCTTCAGGCAGAGTCTTGTTGCAATAAAGAGAGTGTGTGGAAGGCAGGGAGGTGGAGTGAGCCAGGGCCTGGAACAAGCTGCGAATGACTGTAAGTGTGAGCTCCAGTTCTAACTGCACGGTCAACCTTTCCCCTTGAAATTCTAGCTTTCCTAACTCAATCATCAGGTGCTTATGATTCATCAGTCTACTCAGTTTCCTCTCCCCAAATCATTAATTTCTTCCCTAGGATTAATAGCTTTATGTTCCATTAGTGTTTTTCAAACTTGCCTGATTATGAAACTCACTTGGGTTACTTGTTAAAAGTACAGATTCCTAGGTTCCTCCATGGAAGTCTGGTTTATTGGCACTGAGGTAGGACCCAGACAAGGATATTTTCACAAACACCCCAGGTAATCAGAAGTAAAGTTGCAGTCTTGTAATTAGGCTAGTACTCTAAACTTACAGAACAAGAATTAAATCTGACCCAGAGATAAGTGCCATTTATATAGTAATGGAGAACCCTTCTTTTAGTAACAGGGCACCAAATTCCATTACCTTTATGGTAAGAAGTTTTTTCCTTATGTCTAACCTAGATGTTTCGAGTTGATGTTCAAGACCATTTCCTCTATTCAATATTAGGACCATTCATATATCTTTTCTGGAGCTATAAGTGCAAAAGGTGTGAGAAGCAGGGAGCTGTAGGTCCTGGGGATAGTAATATAGAATCTAGGTAAGCTACAAATCTTTTCCTCATTCTTGCTTTGAAACCTCCTCTCCTGATCATTGACCCATTCCAGAGGTGGATCATCTTCTAAAACACAGAGGAATAATGAAGTCACCAAAATCACCTTCAGTTGAGTGTCTTTCATATTGCCTCTGGCTACATATGGATATGGTGTCTTGGATTGTACGTTCAAAACTCTTCTTATTAAACGATTGCAGTTCCTTCTTCAGTAGGGCCTCTTAACCATTTTAATTACTCTCTAATTTCACCACCAAAGATGAAAGATAAATTAAGATTTAGTCTAATGTGTCACAAGTAACTTAAAGGGAAGTTTTTATTCCTACTTATAAATGAGGCTACTGTCCCTTTAAATCAGCTAGACACATTCTACTTTTTAAAAAGCATTATTTTACACTGGAAACAACAATCTCTGGTAATCACTGTTTTTTAATACTGGATAAACTTCTAAAGCCCATCTGATGAACTGGGCCTGGCACTGCTTGAATTGCCTACTCACTGCTGGATTCTGCCTTAAGAGACTCCTGACAAGAATCAGTTTCAGCCTCTTACACAGGAGACATAATATTCAGCTGAGGCTGCTGAATGAGGGGGAGGGGCACATTTGTAGCAGCCTCTCTTATTCATGCTTTGTAGACCTTTCCTGTCACAGCTCATGGTATTTTTCCACTCCGACCTGGGGCAGCCATTCTCCCTTAAATACTATACCTTCTAATACTTCCTCTGTAAACTCTCAACCTAAAGTAATGGTGAAGCTTCAGTTTATTTGGTCTTCCTTTTCACTTTTAAAAAATATTTTTTGGTTTACAATTTATATCCTTACCCTGTAGCTGATTAGTCACCCAATATTACCAGCACTCTAAAATAGAATCTCATTGTATATTAATAAGATTGTGGCACTCAGCAGATTTCCAGTATGCGGTTAGGCTAATCTCCAGGAACACGTTAGAAAAAAGTATGCAGAGAAGTTTCAATTGCTCTATTCTGAAATAGTACCAAAATAACAAGTCCTTTGAGCACTTTCAAATAAGCAGGATGGGTCAAATTTCAAGGGAAAGAAGACCCATGGAAAGGTAACTTTCACAAATCCCTTTGTTTCTTGCCTTTTGCTCTGATGTCACAGGCGGTCCATGTTGCCATGGCATCAGTTAAACTTTCTGTTTTCTTGAATGAATGTATTTGACCTGGTATCTGGGTTTAGTAAGGACATTCAGTGGTTCTTCTCTCAAGTAACCAGTTAATTTTCGTATATAAAGAGAACCTGAGAGAAAGAAAGAGGCAGTTGCTCAGGCAAGGCTCAGATGCAGTACCTCTGCTCCTGATTCTGGGAGCTCTGATAGTCATGGTAATTTGCCCTTTCTTCTTCAGAAGTAGAATGAGTGTCTGTGGGGAAAGCTAGCTCTAAGCCAGGGGTGTCCAAACTTTTTTCAACGTTTTTTTACCAAGGGTCATATGTGGTAAAATACACAAACAGCCGGGCCACTCACTGGAGGTGAAGTATGCATTGCCTCACCTGGTTTATTTAAGTAAACTAAATATATTTTTGGAATTTGCTGCGGGCCAATTAACAATGGATTGTGGACTGCAGTTTTGACACCCCTGCTCTAAACTGAGGTGAACAGTTTGAGCTCTCTCTCATTGTAATTATGGCAATTTGATCCAGCTGTGGTACTGAAAAGAGGTGACAGCCTCTGGCACAACTGTCTAAATTAATGTGCCACTGTGACCAGGCCAAGTGTCCTGGAGTTCAGGAAGCCATTTTGGAGTTATTCTGACCCTTTTGGGACATTTATTCCCACTTATTTGTCCCAATTTGGGACACTTATTCTTTCTGTTCTATTGGTGCTCCATTAGAACAGGAATCTCTTTGCTTGAGACCCAAGAATCTGGTCTGCTTCAGTAAGAACTGATAGAGGGCCTGAGAGAATTGTTTAAACATAAGGATCTGAGGGGTGAGAGCTGTTTATCTGGAACAGATCGATGTGTGAGTTCAGGGGTCTGTACTTGCTTTCAGTGGTTGGTAGAGAATGTTAGCAATTAGAGCGTAGGTGTATGCTAGTGATGCTTCAGCCTGGGTCCCATCCTACCATTTCACTGAAACCATCTTGAGGAAGCTCACCGACTTGTCAGCCTTTATTTTGCTGGATGTCTGTATTGCACAACTGACCATTTTATTCTTGAAATAGTCTCTTAGCCAAGACTCTACTCTCCCCTGAGTCTCCTCTCCCTGTTGACTGGTACTTCCTGGATGCCTTTGTGGGATTCTCTTCCTCTTCCCAACCCTAAATGTTGATTTATCCAGTGTTCCTCCAACTTTGGACCAAGTAGTCTCATTTCACTCCCAGAGATGTCTCAAACTCAACATGTTCAAAACAAAATTATCTTCTCCCTCAAATCTGCTTCTCCGGCTGTCTTCCCATTGTCTGTTTCACAGTGTCATTCATTATCTAGTTACTCAAGTCAATCTGCAAGACCATCACAATTCTTTTCTCCTTCCCTTTTGTCTCTTGTATCTGTTGATCACAAAGTCTCCTTGATTTCCCCTTCTAAATCATCAGAGTCCTTCTCTGTGGTGGTACTGCTCTAATTCTGTCCTTACTCCTGGCTGTAACTTTCCAATGGTTTCTCTTGTCCCAGTTTTGCCTTTCTCAGTTCACATTCTTCACTGTCACCAGAGTGATCTTTCCAAGACTTTGCTTAAAGTCTTTCCTTGGCTTTCTTTGCATGCATCCATGCTTCTCAGTCTTGCCCTATGCTATCTAATTTGCCATATTATTTATTTTGGTGTTCTTTTAATTGGCTTTAAAGCTTCATACTTTTATTTTTAAATTTTTAAAATTTAGTTAAATTTATTGGGGTAACATTGGTTAATAACATCTTGTATTCAAGTTTCAGGGGTACAGTACTATCTATAATACAACACGTGTATATTGTATTGTGTGCTTACCACCCACGGTCTAGTCTCCTTCTGTCACCATATACTTGACTCCTTTACCTTCTTCATCCTCTCCTTACCCCAGTCCCCTCTGGTAACCACCATACTGTTGTGTGTGTGTATGAGTTTGTTTGTTTTATTCATTTGTTGTTTTCTGTTTTATATGAATATAATGGAATACTACTCAGCCATAAAAAATGATGAAATATTGCCATTTGTGACAACATGAATGGATCTTGAGAGTATCATGCTAAGTGAAATAAGTCAGATGTAAAGGACAAGAACCATATAATTTCACTCATACAAGTATCCCACATACTCGTATTTCAATATATATTTTCAAAATACAAGAATTCTTTGAAAATGTATCCACAATACCATTATTGGTGAGACGAGATTGTAATGGTGGCACTACATCTTTTGAGATTTGGATCTCTGGTATAATTTGATTTAACAAGTGTAATTTAGCTTGGGTAATTTAGCTTCGAAAACTTTCTTTTCTTTGCCTTCCTTCCCTCCTGCCAAACCTTATACATTTACTATGCAGTTTCAGTGGTTCTGTTTACTTTCCGCCATGCAGGCCCTGTGACTTGGGAGAGGTTTGCATCTGTATGGGATCCAGATCTCTAACAGTTTTCTTTTATAGCATTGCCTGGCCACAATAGAAGCTAGATGATCAGGACGTCTGGCCGGCCAACAGAACTCTTAACTTTAACACCATGCAACTAGGCCTCTTCTGCTGGAGGCTACAAAAGTGGTCCGAGGCCTCCGTGTCCAAGCCTTAACGGCCCTAAGTCAAGACCCAGACCTCTGGGAACAGTGCCGCATGTGCTTGGCTCAATTTCCTTAGTCTACTTCCCCCATCTCCTTGATGATCCTCTCTTACCCCAAGTTCCCCCATGGCCAGGACAGCCTCTAGACTTTCCTCCTCCCCAGGCTTCAGCACCCCTTCCTTCCTCTCCCTCAGATTCTTCCACCTCATCCCCTCCGGACTTGTTCCTTTCCCTGTCTCCTGCGACCACCCCCTCTTACTCCAGTGGTCCCGTTCTAAGTCCTGCAGGGGCCCCCTGCACTGGGAATCATTGTAAGGGAGATGGCTTTTGGACCGGAGTCTGCCATCCTCCCAGAGTGCTGGCATTCTGAACAAGCTTACTTTTAAAATAAATTCATGTTATCTCTGTTATAAAATTTACCAAGAAAATAGTTTGGATAATTAACTTTAAAATGTCACAGTTAAAACTAATAAGTGACGAATATAAGGTTTTAGATGAAACTTTTCAGTACTAATCATATATTGTGGATGCTTGGATGTGATTTCCCAGCATCTGTTGGTAACTTAAGATTTTAGTTTTGCTAAGTTATGTTAAATGATAAAAATTATTGAATAGGTATTTCAAGATAATGAAATGCTGAAATATTAATTATTAGTAGATAGGTCTGAGTTCATCTATTTTTGTCTTGTCACAGGAACGTTAAAAGATAAATTAAGATCTGTTAATAAATATATCTTGTATTTTATTACAAAAGCCTATGCTTTTGAAGTTGCAAAATATATTCCTGGATTTGCCAGTGGAAATGCTAATTGCTTGCTTTTGGTTGTCAGTAAAAATTGAGGTTCTAAATGTTATAGATTCTAATTAATATGAAAGGAAATGATGTGTGTTTTCAAGGAAGGTATACGGTATGGAAATACATTTTTGAAGGAACTGAAAGAAAGTAGTTTGTCCTAAAGATGATTATTTTGGAATGAGTAAGAAGAGACAAACTAAGAGGGACTGGGAAAGTTGTAGGTTTCTGAAAATCCTTGAGAGAGTTTTATGTATACTTAAGCTAACTATGGTTAATTAAGTAAATTTGAATATCAAAGGTAAGCTAGTTGAGTTTTTTTCCTCTGCTAAGTAGGACAAATTTCTTAGACTATTGGTCTGCTATTGATATTATAAAAGTTTCTGCCTAAAAAGCAAAGATTGTATGTATCATCAGAAAAATTTCTATGTTTTATATTGTCCTAATCAGGTCCTTGGTTACTAAAGACAACTAGATCTTTACAATAGTAAGAACAAAGTTTTGCTAATAATTATGTAAGCTTCCATATTCTAGGACTCCTGAAGTTCATGTGCCCTTCTCATGTCAGATAAAAGCCACTGTAAACAATGATTTAACCGTTTTTACCAAAAACCTAGATAAGTCAGGGTAAATTCATTAAACTTGGCCTAATATTTTCCCTGACAGAATATTATAGTAATTCTGACCCATTGTTACATCTTAACGAAAAGGCACAGATCCTAGAGAAGACCAGGGAATGTTACAACATCTTTTACAACCGAGACAGGGAAGATGAGGAAAGAAAGGATCAGTGAGACTGGAGACCAGGCCAGAGACAGGCCAGACTTTGCTTCAGGCCAATGCCCCCTCACGGCACCCTGGAAACCCCAGAAGAGGCACACCAGGATATAGCAGCCCATACCACGAGTAAGGATGTACTAATCCTCCAAGGCAGCCACGCCCCTTGTGCAAAACAAAAGGGCACTGGAGGAGGAATTAACCCTTGCTCTGAAGGGAGCGGGGACCAACTCCTTTCCCACAAATGGCTATAATCAATTGACGGGCCTGAAGCTCCCAGCGGCTCCCAAGCTGTTCTCACACCTAAAAAAAGTTAATATCAAATACCCAGTATTGTAGAAATATAATTTTTAAAAAATCCCCCAACTGAGGAAACCTGTCCACAAAGGTAAAGAAAACAGTTTATTATTGAATAAGCATTACATCAAGCAATCTGCTAAGGGATTGCAAAAACAAAGAAATCTCACCCTTTTGTATAGCTATACAGGTGCAACCCAATACAGGTTTTCAAGATAAATGATAACTAGTCCTCCAGTAAGAGGACTTGACAGTACCTTTTGTCACATCACATAAAGCTCATCCTAACTTTATCACGGAAATTGCAGTGGCAACCTGTGTTAGTTGATTGGCTTGATCTGGAGGGGAAACATTTCTGAACATAGGAGGTAGTTTTGCAAATTGGAGCAAGGTGCCCAATACCTGTGCCTACAGAAGCCAGCCAGTCTCTTACTATCCCACAGGAACCGGGAGGTCAGAGCCCTAGATGTCTGCATTTCAAAAAGATGGTTCCCAGGTCCTTGAGGAAACATTCCTGAGTTTTGAGAATGGCTAGAGGCTTATTTAGTCATTACAAAGGTTTACATTTGAAAAGGACAGAGAAAGAAATTCTGAAACAAAAGGGAGGGGAGAAGTCTCTTCCCATATTTTCAATAAGGACAAGTAATTAAGTCTATTTTCAATTTTTATCTGCCCCTACACCAGTTAATGTTCACACTGCCCCATTGACTTAACATTTTATATTTATTTTTTTACAGTTTGAGTTGGGGTCTAAATTGATTGATGTCTCTTAAGTCTCTTATAGCTCCCTCCTTTGTTATTTACTTTTTCCTTGCAGTTTACGTGTGGAAAAAACTATGTCTTTTGTCTGCAGAGTCTCTCAGTTTGGATTTTGCAGGTCACATCCACATGTCATGACATGTTCTTTTGTCCTCTATTTCCTGCAAATTGGTAATTGGATATAGATCTTTGGTCAGATTTAGGTTCAATTTTTTTTTTCCCCTGGCAATTCTGCTTCATACATAGCGGTATACACTTCCATCAGGAGTGATGTTATCAGCCATTGAATATGGTCTGTAATTGATCCATAAACTCATTTCCATGTATTTTTCAACGGGATAGTCTCTAACACTGCCATGCTAATATGTCCAAAACTGAACTTAAGATCTCGACTCCCTTCCCGTGTCTTTCTCACCTGGCGACAGAACCAGAAAGCTGGAGGGCAGACCCATTGTGTCTCCACATCCCCCTTAAGTATTGCTAGAATCTCAGTTCTCTCCCATAGCCCCTATGTGGGGCTGTTCTTCTGCAAGCCAGTCCATTTCCCAAAGGACACTGGGGCAGTAGATCTGCAGTGAAGATTTGATTTGCCACTTCCTGCCTTGAAAACCTTAGTAGCTCCCTAGTACTTTTAGGATCTGGGCCCTGCTCCCTCTTCCTGACTCATGTTTCTACAGTTCTCCTGAATGAACCCAGGGGGATTATGAATTGTTCTGATAGGACAGGAGATATTATGTACCTCTTCTGCCTGGTAATCCTTTGATTCCTGGCTCAAACCTTCAAGATTCAGATATCGCCTCTTCTGAGAAGTCCTTCTGGCTCTTCCAGGACCTTCCCCTGTTCCCACCATGCCTTGTGCGCAGCTGCATCCTAGCAGTCCGCAAGGGCTTGTGCTTTCCCTGCCTGTGTTCTCACCAGGCTGTGAGCTCCTTGAAGTCTGCAGCCATACTTTATATCCCTAGGATTTAGCAGAGTGCTGGGCACACAGTAAGCACACAGTCAGCTTTTATTGAAGGAAGAAAGGGGACAAAACATCTGAAGGGGAGCAGAATTTGCCATTAAAAAAAAATGCCTCTCTGGGCTATTGATTATTTTAGGCTGGTTAATTTAAAGAAATGGGAGTAGCCTAGTAGAAGTTACCTTTTGTTCAGGACATTTACATTTGTAAAGGAAATCTCCATTTGTAAGGGTGTTTCTCTCACTAGGCCTTCATTATCTGTGTAGAAAGTAGGGACTTAAATCTTCTTAGCAATTTTATCCTTCTGTACTGTGCTTTTTCTGGTCACCTCCCATAACTGACTCTCCACCCCCAACATCTTGTGTCTTTAGCTGAAGGTGGTATTTCAGGTGATGGCTTCTGCCATGTTGGCAGGACTCAGTGTTCCTGGATCTATCCCATGTATACAGAAGGCATACACGTTATTAAACTCGGTTTTTCTCCTGTTAATCTGTATCATGTCAATTTGATTATTAGACCAGTCAATAGAACCTTGAAGGTAGAGGAAATTTTTTCTCCCCATACATCCTAGGTTTCTCCTGTAACTTCTGTTGACACAAGAACGTCCAAACCTATAGAACATTTTTATGAGTTTATTTGAGCTGTGGGGGAGAATAAACTTTCCTATACCCTCAAGGTTATTGCAGCTGGTCTAATAATCAAATAGACATGAGACTGATGAGCAAGAAAAAAATAACCAAATTTAATTACTTAACGTATGTATGGGAACCCACGTAAATGAGAGAGACTCCACACACTGGAGAAGTTCAAAGACAGAGGAAAAATGAATATAAAAGACATTTTAAGCTAGGGATGAGGAAAAGTGCCTGGGGGACTTCAAAGGGTCATTCCAGGATGATAAGAGCAGATGTTTAAATAGAAGTTTGCCATTCCCTATAAATAGGTCAAAAGAAGTTATCTCTGATAATCTCTTATTATGGGTAGTGTCCCTAATTTAAATTCTAGGTAGGTAAGGGAGGGACAGAACTTTCTCTTGAGTGTAGCTATAGTTGCCTTTAGCTCAAAAAAGGTGGTTAGCTTGTTCTGAACCCCCACAGAGCCAAATAGAGGAGGCAAGATCTCAACAGACTGAGAAAATGCTCCCGAGGATGACAGTTTTGCAGTTTCTTTTATACATTTGGAATTAAGGAGGGAAAATTACATGAAGGTGGGAGAATGAAAGGCAAGGGTTGGATTACAGGATAATTAAGATTATGCGCTCTCACAATTGTCACCCCAATAAACTTTAATTAAAAAAAAAAGGCTATATGCTCTCTTGAAGGTGGTCATACCTCCAAGGTGTCTGAAAAAGAGAATTACTTTGTTAACAAAGGTGTGTTAATCTAGATGCACAGAAAGAATGGACAGGGCTGCTTAAGGCAAAGATAAGGTCTTTACTAAAAGTTCTGTGCCTGGGGCATGATTACCCAGTTAGGAATTTATGATCAGATCACCCTGTGAGGTTACTGTCAGTCACTGGACTTGTCAGATTTATTAGAATCCCATTTTGGTCCACAATCATTCACATTGTGACCCACGGGATTTTCCCAGATTACAATTTCCTTGATCTCAAAATGATTTGCACTTCAGAAGCCATCTGGTTTCCCAGGTTTTTAAGACTGTGTGACTCAAAGAATAATGCATATATCAAATTGTTTACCTTTTACGAAGTGTTTGGCTACCAGTTGATGAATTTATTCAAGCTAAATGTTAGTAGGTGATAATGGCCAGTTATTGCCTCCCCACCTTTGAAACATACTTGGTTTTGAACGAGGACCTGAGTAGCTACTAATGATGGCTGCTTCAAGTAACGCCGACCTCTAGTTACTTTAGACAGGTGTTGCATTATTCCTTCAATATCCAAAATAGCATAGTTTAGAGGCCCAGAACCTAAAGGATTAGTGTGGTTGGTTTAAATAATTTAATCCTTGAATAAATTTACTTCCTTTCTATTAAGGACCAAACTCTTGGAAGTGAGTGCATGTTAATACAATAGGTGTGGTAATGCTCAGATTTGAAGAGAAAGAATCTTCCTGGCTCCCCAACTCACCCCTATAGGCCAGAACCAATGAATAGGAAGAGAAATAACACCTTCCTGTGTGACCCAAGAATTGAGTCACAGCAGGGTGCAGCACTGTGGTTAGGGCTTTCAGAGGATTGGTATTCCAAGATTTAACTAGCTGTCAACATAAGAAAAGTTCAAACCTGTAGAGATTTTTATTTTGTTGTTGTTTATTTGAGCCAAACTGAGACAACTGCCGGGAAGCAAGAATTCAAATGCTTTGGAGAATGACAGTTATACACTTTCTTTTATACATTTGGAATTAACACGGAACTAAGGAAGATTACATGAAGATGGGAGAAAGGCAGGGATCAGATTATATGCTCTCTTGAGGTCTGGAAAAGAGGATCTGGAAAAGAGGATCACTTCTGACATTTCAAAAGTGTGTAAACCTAGACGCACCAGAACAATGCACAGGGCTTGCTTAAGGCAGAGATAAACCTCGTGTAGGTCTGGGACGTGACTACCTTCTGTGACCTGCCCAGTTAAGACTTTATGTGTTACTTTCGGTCAGCTTTGCTACAGACCTCCTTTTTTATCTACAATTCCCCCTTTTAATCATAAATCAGTCCGAAGGATGCATCAATGACCAACCTTTTGGTTGGATTGTGTGGTCTAGCACTAGGAAGGCTCATTTCTATGGAGTCTGAGTATCGATGTTGACTTGTTGAAACAGTGGACCATTGGGGATGGGCCAAAATCGTAACCATGGGATGTGAGTTAAGACTGAATTTTCCCAAAAGGGAAGGGCAGGTAAATGGAAGGCAGTCGGGTCTTACGGCTTTCTTTTTTTCTTTTCATAATGCAAACACAGATTTATTTGTATGAACAATGAGAATTAGGACACTAGATAAGAAGCAAAGCAGTCTTCTGCCAAATGGAGAAGATTGGTCATACGGCTTTCAGTGCAAAAAGCACTAGAGTGTTTCTACTGTGTTTCCCCGAAAATAAGACCTAGCCAGACAATCAGCTCTAATGCATCTTTTGGAGCAAAAATTAATATAAGACCCAGTATTATATTATATTATATTACATTATATAAAACCCGGTCTTGTATTAATTTTTGCTCCCAAAGACGCATTAGAGTTGATTGTCCAGCTAGGTCTTATTTTCGGGGAAATAGGGTATCCTGTGAACTATCATGATCAGTGTTTTGCCATCTTTCTCATTCTTCTGTATTTTGCATCTAGTATAACATTTACATAAGCCATAAAGAGTATTAAAAATTATCTTATACATCTTCAGTAATTATTAAGTTGGAATATATAGGAAAACCCAAAGAATAACTATTATTATGACTGATATCATCAGCAGATAGGTAAAGAAAATCACACAGTTGGTTTCTGCGTTCAGCATTTATCCGTAGGTGTAATGCCTTGTTGATGTCTTGGGATAGCTGTCTACCTCTGATGGCAGTGGCTTCTCCTCCTTGAGGAGTCTTCGGTGCCCACTGTAGGAGAAGGTGAGCGTCAGAGACATGGGGTAGATGTCCATTCATAGTTCAGTGCCTGATAAGGTCTCTTTTGGTTGCAGAGTGTCTTTTATTTGATGTCCTTGCCAATAAACGGAATCTCCAGGTGGCAGTCAGTGATTTCTAACGGCTGTATCCTGGAAGCTTTCTGTGACAGGAAGCAGTGACCTATTTGGCATTTTCTTAAAGTGACTTTATCAAACCTTTGGAATTAATGTAAGATGTCTCCTTTCAATAATGTCAGCTCATATGTTCCTTCATCTAATTTAAGTCCAGCTTAAATGCACTATGATGTATGAAGGATTGTAAAAACCGAAAAATGGGGTTTGCCAGGGAGTCGGGAAGAACCAAGCGGCTGTCTTGGGTTTCCTATTGCCCTGACTATTCGTTTAATTTACAACCACTGTTTACCCATACAATATACACTAGAAGTTGTTTTTTTTTTTTTGTTTTTTTTTAAATCTCTGATTTATAATGCTTCCCATGCAATTTAACATTAAAAAAATCTTTTCAGGTGTTCCTAGCTTTTCTCGAATGCTATTCAGTAGGCTGTATGGGGCTAGGTGGACTCTCCCAGGTGTCAGCCCACTTTGCAACCCATCTCTCTAGTCTTCCTGGGAGCCCTGGGAGCAACTGGAGCTACCCACAAGAGGAAGTCAGAGCCACAGGGAAAACTGGGTACCTTAATGTTATCGAAAAATGCCCGCTGAGTCGTAACATTGTCTTATGTGAGTCGCCAACCAAAGGGTGATTCAGTCTTGTTCTAAACAGTTGGAGCTATTTAACTTGGCTGAATTTCTTCCTCTGAAGTATGTGACACAGAGGACGTGAGGATTAGCAGCTATCCGTATAGTATGGTGTGTGTGGAAGCAGACAATTTTGTACCTTTTCTTTCTTTCCTGTCAACTGGCTTCTTTCAGGGATTCACTAGCGATCAGGACCCTAAACAGAAGTGCTGTCTACAGATATTGCTAAGGTCTGGTAGGACTGTTTTGATTTCTTCCCCACCAGCTGGTTGCATCATTCTGTTGATGCGCTTGTGTTCTCATTCCACTCCAGTGGCGCCCGGAGATGTTTATCACGGCCAAAGGTAACATCTGGGCTGAAAAAATCATAATAATCTTCAATGTATTTTTTATTATCAGCACTAGGAGAGAAGCAGTGAGGCTGTGTCATTATATACAGAGCTTTGTTTTTTCCACTGCAAGTCAAACATGAGGGCCCTTTCAAGTTGGTTCCAAATCTGTTTGTCATGAGAGCTTCCTTGAAGTTTCAGGTTCATTCCGTCCCACACTGCCTTCTTAAAAGAGAGGAAAGAGCAGCAATGAAACATTATGTCTCATTTGATCTAGATTTGCAGGTGAGTTATCCTAAAGCACAAAAAGTTCAAGAAAGGGACAGTACCCTCAAGCATGACAGGCAGATAGTCCTTCTGTATTACAATATTTGCTCTTTCCACTATTACTCTAAGTTTCTTTAAAAATTAGTGACACCATCTCTTGTGCCTTTTGAACTAGAAGAATTTGCCATAGCACTCTGTTAAAGTAACAGCTTCATTATTACTCAGTTCACCTTGCTCTTACAAAAAAATAACCTCCCATCATCCTCCCCACTCCTCAAAACCCTGGCCTATGTGTTACAATTCATGTTTTCTACAACCTCCTGTTGCACTGCTCCAATGTGCAAATTTCTCATTTTTATTAAATTGCTCAACTGTTTTCCAAACATGGCATGTCCGTTTCTTCTTTCAGGCCCTCATTAACTGTTAACTCTTTAGAAACCAATGGTGGGCTCTATTCCACTAGATCTTCGGGTGCTGCTGCAATGCTATCAGAACAGTAGGCATTCTCAAGGAGAAGGCTCCTAAGAGGCCGTATCAGGATGGTATAGTATATTCACTGATGCCGCTCTGTACTGCACTGGAATAGTTAGGATGACCGATAGGATCGGCGACGTAAGCTTTAGTATTTCAGTTCTTTCTTACTCACTTAAAGGTTCTGGCAGTAGAATTTAAAAGTACTCATTCTGGCAGAGGTTGCTAGGTATCTGCCCAAATTCATCCTCTAATCATCCGGACATAACTCAGACCTGCATTTGCAGGCAGTGCCATGGGAGCAGGAGTGATGTGCCACTTCTGGGCCAAGGCCTTTAAAAGTAGAGGTGTTTTCCTCAATGTGTTCTTCCTCTCCCACTGCCTTGAACCTGGGGAGCCCTAACCTTAGCTACACAGATGGCAAAGCCCCAGGTACGGCAGAGCCACAAGTCAGAAGGAGCTTTGCCTCTGAATCATTGCAATGAGGAAAGCCTCCTGCTTACCTAGAATATCCACCCTGGATGTTAAATAAACAGGAATCAATTTATTGTGTTTGAGCTATTGTTTTGAGGAGGGTTTGTTATAGCAGTTTAGCCTGCTCTATCGAACAACCTTATTTAAAAGAGTATTATGCATTGTGTTTATGCGTAAAGGTCAGCAAGGATAGAGCATAGGCAAGCCTAGAGAGTGGGATAGGGGACTTCCACCGTTAGACACTTTCTTATCAACTTTACCCAAAATTTCTATGGCCAGTAAACAACAGCATTAGCGAAAACAGTGCTGGTACAAAGGTCATTTGTTGTAGGAGTCATTCCTTGACTACACCGATCCTCACTGAATTTCCTTTTACTCCTGTAGCGCTCATTGTCCCTGGAACTTATCGTGGTGGACATTAAAGAGCAGAGTTGGGAGTCATATGGGGTGGGCCACTCAGGCAGGGCCTCTCAAGACATTAAACCCTTCAGGGGGTCTGGCTCTCAGCTTTATAGATCTAGGAATAGAAGAAGTCTTGATGTGTGCAGAGCTTAGCAGGCTTTTCAGGCCCAGAGACTCATGCTAACTATGATGTATAACCCCAAATGCCCATGCAAAATATGGTGAGCAGGAGCCCTTCCAGTATCCACTGCCAGGAAGCGCTCTTGCTGTTAGGAGGGTAACTGGGAAATTAAATGACTCACCAGAGGGCTATTTGGTGAGCAAGGAGTCAGAGCAGGTGGAGTCGGACGATGTTGGAGAACCCACCATCCAGGCTGTGGGTTAATCTAGTGATCCACTCCATAGTGTTACACATTTAATGACCAAAATCCTTTAATGAAATTCAGTCTCGCTGTAAGACTGCCAAATTCTCTTAGGTCCTGTTAGGCTTTCTGCAGCTTTCTTCTACGTGAGTAATAGTGAGCTGAGCACTGTTTTCTGTCACACTTGTTGGATCTACATCCTAGTTTCCATGATTGGATTAGAGGGTCCCCCAGGTTCTGTCACTTAAGCTCCATGTTGATCACTTTAATTCCCCATGTATTTCTTCTTGGTCATGTGAAGATAAATGAGTTAAAGTAGGCTTCAAAAGCTAATAGTATTTAATTAGATTGTAAACCTTTTCTATTCATAATTATACACCTAATATAAAACACCAGACATGCGCTGGTGTCTTATTCTAAGAACCTAGATGCTTGGTAAGATTTAAGGAGTTGCTGAGGTAAACATGGACATGGAAGTAGAAACATCCAGGTGTAGGCACTGACGCTAAGAATCTGCCTGGCCCAAGACTGTGTTGCCAACAACAGTTGTTAAGACCTGGCATTGAATGGAACATTAGTTAAAGCTTCATTTCTTTTAAATCTACAATGTCCTCCCATATTTTGTGATTTGATAAAGTGCATAATGACTTTACTCATAGTTTTTTTTCCCCCTTTCTTTAAAAAGATTTTTGTAGATGTTTTATTTGGTCATTTTTTTCCCTCTTGGTTCCAAATGTCTTTGGCCTGTTATGTTCTCCTCCTACCTTCAACACCTTCTCCTTTCTTTCTCTTTTAACTTAGTTGTCCAGATCAGCTCTGATTCTGGGCCTTTTATATAATTATTTTTTTAATGCAGTGACCAAAAGATACATACAGAATTCTAGCTGCAGATGCATTTACCTTTAATCGACACCAGGATAAGGTGTTCTGTTTTGCTCCCAATATCCTTTTTGGTTTGATCCCTTGGGTGGCATGAAGTTCAGGTCACTGTTGGGCTTGTGTTCCAGGCCACTGTTTCTCAAATTTTTAAATTCTCTCAGAAGTTTGGCTTTGGATTGAGTTTGGGTTCAAGAGGTTAAGCTCAAAACTACACAATTTAAATTCAAGATGGATCTGTGCTGGTCTTAATCCAAATCTTTAACACGAATCTCTGTGAATATTAACATGACTACCCTGTGTCCACTTCCCCTGAACCCCCAGCATACCTGGACTCCAGTTTGACAAACAGGGCCTTAAGGATAAGATCTACGGTAAAGTTCTGTTCTCTGCGAGTTCACATCCCTAACTCACAGAGTTGGATTATTTAGTTCTTACCCTACATGTGGCATCCAACCAACTTACTGATATATAAGTGGTTAAGATGCAAAGATTGGTACTTACACTAAAGATAAAAATTAACGTGTAGTGACTGCTGTCATAATTTGCTGGAATATGTGAAACCCGGGTGGGAAAATATTACAGCTTACTGTCAGAATATGCCACTAGTTCTTTTTTTATTTAAAACACTTTTTTTTCGTTTTAAAGAGAAGTCTGTGCCTTTATTGGCAGAACAGGCTACTTGAGGGGGAAGAAGAGGAAGGATTGGGTGGCCCCAATGCCGGGCTGGTAGTAGTACTTTGTGGGCTGTTAGGCGATGGAAAACTCGCCCGGTAGTGGCCCATCATCCCCGGCCTGATTTCCACATGGGTGAAGGTCTTGCAGTTCTAGACGCCCATCATGCTTCCCATCATCTCCGGCAGGATGATCCTGTCCCTGCAGGTGTCTCTTCACCCTCTGGCTTCTCTGTGGGTGGCGCTTTCTGGTTGGTGCTGCGCAGGCGCTTCAGCAAGTGCCGCTTCCGCTGCCACTGCCCGGCGTTGTGCGGCTGTGTCACTGTGACAGCTGCGTCAAGGACATGTCCAGCAGCTGGTCAAAGTGCACGCAGCGGTAGGTGACCTTGCGGAAAGTCCATGGCTGCTTCTGCTCCACGTCAGCCCTTTTGTCGGTTCTTCAGAAAGGACTCACTAGTTCTTAAAGTGTCTGAATCAAGAAGGATTCTTGGGGGGAGACAAACTGCATCATCGACAAAACACACATTGGGGGCTGATGGCCTGGATTTGGATCCTGATTCTGGCACGTAGCAGCTGTGTGACCTGGGGACCTAGGTTTATAACATGAAAATTTCTGTATACGTATTTTTGTCCTAAGTTAGTAGTATTTAACTTACTTTATATCCTGTTGGTTCCCCTTGATATTTTACTTCCACTCTATAACTCTGGAATATCTGAGGTCTAATTGGTACCAATTTTGTGATCGTTAAGTCAGTTATCATTTCTGGGCTTCACTTTCCAAACCCCAGCTTCTTTCCCTGCAAAATGGTGCTCCTGATAGGATATACCCCACAGGATAGCTGGGAGGACTGAAGTAATCCTGCCAATCATGTGATGGTTCGAATTTTCCTGTGATAAAATGAGTTTATGTTGCATACTTTGTCACAAGTTATTATTTGTGGCCCAGGCCAGTAAGAGTTGGAATAACATTTCTAATTAATTTTGTCATCCTCCATGTTTCCAGGCTGCCGCCTAAAAGACTTTGGAGATTTGAGTTTCACTCCAGTCCCCAAAGATGATCTCTACAACAACCTGATAGTGAATCCTCGCTCAGTGGGCCTTGCCAACCAGGAACTGGCTGAGGTAGTTAGCAGAGCCGTGTCAGATGGCTACAGCTGTGTCACAGTAGGAGGCGACCACAGGTAAGATGGGAGCCAGGGGTGGTGGGGGCGCTGGATTGCGTGGTACTTTGGGCTAATCAATTAGCTTGTCTCAGCCTCCTCACGTAAAGTCAAAATACCATTCAGGAATTGTTAGGGTATGATGTTATAAAAACAAATTAATACACAGAAACTTCATTTAAGATGAAGTAGGGAGGCCAGAAGAGGAAGCGCTCATGCCCTGTCAGTGGATCTCCAAGCACAGTAGAAGGAACTCTTTTTAACAGCCCTCCCAACTTCTTTTCTCCTACAAAGGAATTTCCTCTCCTTTGTTTTAGTGGACTTGCATGTGGCCTGCCACGGTTGTATGTTCTAGGTTACAGTTCTGTTGTTCCTGAGTAAACCGATTTTGCTGGAGAAATATCTGGCTGGCTTTTGTTTAAGGTCAACAATGTGCATAATAGCAGGATACACTGTATAGTGGGACAAGTTCAGAGGTAGAGTAAAGTTTTTAGACATAGTGCAGTTTCATGCTTACCTCTTGGAAAGCTGTCTTGAGAATCTGTCTTACGACTTTCATTTGGCTGTTTGGGAGAATGGGAAGGATCCATTCATAGGCTCAACTTGGTTTTGTTGTTGTTTTAGCGTTTCTGCTAATAGATTTATTCCAAATTCCCCACTTGACATGTGAATACATTCTCTACCTCCACAGTAACTGACCCTGGGTGACATACAGTCAGTCCTCTCTCTCTTAGTGAATCAGCATGGACTTTGTTTTATTGAGCACTGTTCTGATGTGTTCTCAAGCAGCACGAGGAATTGTGGGAAACTTGTGATTTATTAGGCCTTAATGAAATAAATACACATGGAATGAAAAAAAATTGAATTCTACAAAATTTCAGGGGAGATCAGTCTGGGCTAGAGCAGTCCGATTTCACACGGGAGTATGATTCGAGCTGAGCAATGAAGGTTTTTGTTAGAAAAAATGGCATTTAAGTACTAGGAGTGTCGAGCACTTTATATACATTCTCATTTAATCCTCATAATAACGACATGAGGCAAATAGTTTTATCTAATTTACTGTTGGGAACACCGAGGGAACAAAGGTTAGATAACTTCCAAAGTCTAGAGCTAGGAAGTAGCAGAACTGGGATTCAAAGCCAATGTGACTTTTATAGGCAGTTAACTTTTCTTTTGAGATCCAATCTAGCAACTTTCTCTCAGGTGCTCACAGAGCTTCTCAGATCACTTAACAGAAGTTAAATCTTTGTTACAACTGGAAAGGCAGGTAGATTCCTCATTATGAATAAAATTTGTACATAGAATACAAAGTAGTCCCAGGTTCTCTACTTGAGATTCAATTAAATCAACAAGTGTGTGTGTGTGTGTCTCCTGCCTGTTAGCTCAGTGCTAGCTCTCAGAGTTCATTTATATTGTCTTTCTTCTCATCTCACTATTTGGGGACCGCTTGTCAATGTGAATATCACAGTCCTTGGTTTTTCTTTTGTCTGTAGCTATCTATATTGCAGCCCTATCACTGGTCCCAATTTCCTGTTCAGTGCTAAAATCTAGGCTATCTGGAAGATTCTAGACAGGAAGGGAAGAGTGTAAAACCTTAATAGCTGTTGAACATTTTTTAAATGAAGAGGCATTTTTAGGTCACTCTGCTCCTTTTACATAGTACAGCATACATTATTGCCTAAATCATCAAACCATCTCTGACTTAAACAGGCCAAGATTATTATCCCTATCTTACAGAAAAGGAAACTGAAGTCTAGAGAAATGGAATGAATTGTCCTAGATCACACAGCTCTCCCTGGGGAAAAAGCCCCAGCATTCTGACTTAACCCACGGCTTTCAGCACTAGACCATGCTGTCCCTCAGAAAGGCCCTATGTGGGGCATAGAGCCTAAAATGCTGTCTCATGCTATACCGACCAAGAAGGATGGCTATAGTTAGTTCCTAAGATGCTTAAGTTGCATTTCCCATCTATATCAAATTCTTTGGTTACTGGGAAGCTGGACAGCTTTCCATCTACGATTTCATCAGCTATATTCCTACAGTTGAGACAGGATAGTTGGCTAATATAAGCAGACACCAAGGACAAGGAAGGGCAAAAAACAGAAACAATGATATTTGAATGATATGCTAATGTATATAACATGCAAATAAAGTTTTTATTCAGTGATCTAAATGAGGTCATTAATTGGGTTGTCCTGTTATTGTCTTCAACTTTTTTTGTTTTAGACTAAAAGTATCACATCTTTTTTTAAAGCTATGCTAATTTTTATCCTTAAAAAGTTAATATAGGGGTAGCCGGATGGCTCAGTTGGTTGGAGCGTGAGCTCTGAACAACAGGGTTGCCAGTTCGATTCCCACATGGGCCAGTGAGCTGCACCCTCTACATCTAGACTGAAGACGAGCTGCCGCTGAGCTGCTAGAGGGGCGGCCTGATGGCTTAGTTGGTTAGATCACGAGCTCTTAACAAGGCTGCCAGTTCAATTCCCGCGTGGCATGGTGGGCTGTACCCCCTGCAACTAAAGATTGAAAAAAGATGGCAACTGGACTTGGAGCTGAGCTGCGCCCTCCATAACTAGATTGAAGGACAATGACTTGGAGCTGATGGGCCCTGGAGAAACACACTGTTCCCCAGTATTCCCCAATAAAAAATTAAAAAAAAAGATATTAAGCAATATTTGTTAAATTGTTACATATAGACCACATCCTTTAACTGCATTTTATTCTTAAATAAATATTTAAGGTCCTTTCTGGGCCAGGGCTAATTGATCAAATTATAGGAATTCGGGGCAGTAATGTATAACTAACTCACTCAAGATTAATCTTTGGGAACTACAGTCCTAGGGGCTCTGTCTCAGCCAAATCCAGCCTTAGCCTGGGGCCCAGACTTTGCCCTGAGGGCAAAGTATGAACTACCTTGGCTGAGGATATTTCTTAGTGGTGCTGTCTGCCAAGTAGAGGGCCTTGAAGATTATTGTACAGTTGACCCTTGAATAACTCAGGGGTTAAGGGCAACAACCCCCTGCGCAGTTGAAAAACCAAGTATAACTTGACTCATCAAAAACTTAAGTTGTCCTTTGGTGTTTTGGAACCAAGGGATTGGTTTCCAGACCCACTGTGGATACCAAAATCCATGGATGCTCAAGCCCCAATCTAAAATGGCATAAATCAATGCATATAGTTGGCCCTCCGCATCCATGTACTCCCAACCATGGATAGAAAACAGTTACAGGTATTTACTGAAAAAAATCCATGTATAAGTGGGCCCAGGCAGTTCAAACTGGTGTTGTTCAAGGTCAGCTGTGTTTGTTCTTTGCAGCCTGGCAATTGGTACCATTATTGGCCACGCCCGGCACTGCCCAGACCTTTGTGTGATCTGGGTCGATGCCCATGCTGACATCCATACACCCCTCACCACTTCATCTGGAAATCTACATGGACAGCCAGTTTCATTTCTCCTCAGAGAACTACAGGATAAGGTCAGTGGGCTGAAATGAAAAGGAAGTTGAATGGCTTAGAGGGGTTAATCCTGGGGCTTTGAGGGTCTGGTTCAGTTAAGATTTCTGTGAAGGATGGGTTGACAGCAGTAGAAATGCTTACCAATCCTTCATTTGTTCATCAAACATTATTATGGGCGAGGCAGTCTGTTACATGCTCGGGGTATAAAGATGACCAGGATGTGATCTCTGCTCTGAGGGGTTCATAATCTTGTAAGAAAGGAAGGTGGTACTGGGTAACTAGTAATTGATAGACCTGCAGCCTGAGGATCCAGGCTTCACTCAGACCTATTGGTCTAGAATATAAGTAAAACCATGATTTCCTCAAGGTAATCTTTTTCTAGACTGTTCAGAAGACATGGGAGTCCAGGCATAGACTAGAATATGTTTATCCCTCCCCTCAGTGAGGGAACAAGTTACACCAGGAGTAACAAAGGTTATTCATTAGGCAGAATTTGTGTTTTGGCTGTCAGCAACTTGAGATAGCAACTGGGTTGTTTCAAGAACCAATCTGTAAATAATTCAGTAAGGTGAAATGGGTGGAAAAGGGCTAATCAGCAGTATTCCTGCCATTCAGGTAAGTTAATGAGAAACTGGGACTACCTTAGGAGAAGAGATTTTTTTATTCTTGAGAAAACTATAGTGTGTTCTTCAGCTGCTTTCTGAATCATTTCCACTTATACCATGTTTCCCCGAAAGTAAGACCTGGTCTTACATTAATTTTTGCTCTGAAAGACGCATTAGGGCTTATGTTCAGAGGATGTCATCCTGAAAAATCATGCTAGGGCTTATTTTCTGGTTAGGTCTTATTTTCAGAGAAACATGGTATCAGCTCTCTTTCCAAGATCAAGTGTGTCTTGTGTTGTGAAGCATATCCTTTAGGTAGGAGAAAGCAGACTACATACATTGGGAAGCATGTGGTGATTATCTTGGTGAGACCAAGAATCCTTGATGAATCCTGTTTACTCCTCTCTTCATAGGTACCACAGCTCCCAGGATTTTCTTGGATCAAACCTTGTATCTCTTCCCCAAGTATCGTGTATATTGGTCTAAGAGATGTGGACCCTCCTGAACAGTAAGTTGATGCATAGGGTTCAACTCTGTGCCTATCTTGGTCACTTACGTTCCATTTGATAAGTTGTTCCTTGCCTTAACTTATAGGTCTCACTATAAAGAAAAAATCCCCTCTAAACACAATTTGATTAAAAATGTTGTTTAAACTAAGGACTCCTTTTATATCTCATTACAGCTTTATTTTAAAGAATTATGATATCCAGTTTTTTTCCATGAGAGACATAGATCGACTTGGTATCCAGAAGGTCATGGAACAGACATTTGATCTGCTGATTGGCAAGTAAGTATGTACTTCTAGGTTCCAAAGTGAATAGGGCAGCTCCCAATGGGCAGTACACTTTATCTTGTCTTCTGAGGATAGTAGCTTTTCTTTTCAAATAAAAGCAAAACGTGTACACATAAAAAATTCAAACAATTTAGAAAGGGAGACTTGAAACAGAGAGATTATACTTCTTTTGGGGTTGGGAGAGGGTTTCCTTGAAGTCACTGCCCAGATCCGCTTTCTCATGAATGTCTCTTTAGCTCCATTTTTAATACGTATCTTTTGAGATGAGGGATCTGTTCCAACTGTCCCATTCTTACCAGCCTCCCTATTGCTTCACCTGAAGAGTTTTATATTAAGCAAATCTTGTTAGTGCAGAAAGATGATAGATGAATATTAATCAAATGCGGGTTTTCCCAGTGCTGAGCATTTATTTTTGAATGATTAATGTAATTAATTGCCACCTGGTAGTATGCCATTTCTTCAGCTGTTAAGAAATTTAGTTTAGCATATAGGTGTTGTATGTTAGTTTGTTAGCTATTGGACACCTGGGCTAAACTGAAATTAGAATTGGCAGATGATAAGATTGGAGACATAAAATCAGAGTTAAGTTCAGCTGCTGTTACACTCTGAGAGAATAACTGTAACCTAGATCAATCCAACTTAGAATGTCAGAACCCAAGGTCATGTGCAAGTGATGAATTCCCCGCTGTAGACATTTGTTAATGTAAGAGGTTCTAATGCCCAGGGTAAGTCAGAAATATAACTTGAGTTAGTCTGTCTGAGGCACAGAAAACAACTGGCAAATGAAGTGGTATATAGGAAGCTAATACGCAAATAGTAATTTTCAGAATAGGAAACTCGGAAGTCTGTATTAACAAAGTACCAGGACTAACAGCAACAAAATCAAGGAGTTGCAACTGTAGGAAGGCTGTGTTCAGGCACAACCAAATGACTCTTATCCTCCTCCTTTCAAGAAGACAGAGGCCAATCCATCTGAGTTTTGATATTGATGCATTTGACCCTACATTGGCTCCAGCCACAGGAACCCCTGTTGTTGGGGGACTGACCTATCGAGAAGGCATGTATATTACTGAGGAAATACACAATACAGGTAAGTAGTGATCAACCTATTCATTACATAAGTAAATATGCTCAATCTTCTTACCTGCCAAGGGGATCTTTTCTACTATTCCATGTCACTGTACATTGTTTTTGCTTAAACTTGTTATAGCTAAAAGTTATGCGGTCAGACTAATAAAGGATAGTCATTTAGATACATGTTTGGATCTGGCTCATACCAAAATATTCTAAGGTAATATTTAATTAAAAATTGTTTATGTCTACTTAAACACTTACTAAATATTAAGAATAACCTGCCACACTGATGTACTTCTTTGCATCTGAATTGTCTAAAAGCAGAGTAAGATGAAAAGGCAAGGCCAAGTAGCTATAATTTTTACCCTGACATTAAGAGGCTGGTTCACCGGGAATTGGGAATGTGGAGTTAAAGCTTCTCTTGATGATACTTCAAAGCTGTAATATCTTGGGTCCTTTCATATAGGATAAGTCTTATACTAGCATTTATCTATTGGAGCTCTAATGTAGGGATACTGGAAGATAAATGGCTGACAGAAAGATTAGTAAGGTGAATGCTAGTTATCAAGAGTGGCTACCAATGGGTTACTGTCCCAAAACGCATTCTGGCTTGCAAACAGTTTCCAATTGTCAGAAAGCTCTGGTTTTAAGCTTACTTTAAATGATCTTTAATTGCAAAATTTAAACAACTATCAAATGATACTTCAATACCATCTCATGAAACTGGAGTCTAAATAGCATAGAGACCCCAGACTGAAAGGTCTAGGGCTATAGGAAAGCCCTGACTAGTTGGGATGGACATGGAAATTGAGAAATAAATGGTGTCCCTGGCTCTGGAGCCTACTAGACTCTTAGACACTACAGAAAGGAAAAGAATGCTTGTCTCTCAGATCTGACAATAGCAAGGTAGTCTTATTCTCAGACCCAGACAGCTGTTAACTGTCCTCAGATTAGTGGCCAGTGAACCTGGGAGTTCAATCCTTCATTTTGGTTCCCGTGACACCACTGGAGCCAGGGGTCAGTAATGTCTAGCACTTAAGACAGGGCAATGGTCGTAACTTGTCCCTCTCTCCCCTGCTGCAATTATTACTCTATTCCCAAAGACTCTGTCATGATACTGTCAACTAGATACACATAGCTGTTTGCTTAAACTAATTTAAAGGGTGCCAAGAATCTGGAAGCATGGGTGATATATATTTTTAATAGCTCAAACCCTCTTGATTACTTCTGGGCTATGCTAACGGCCCCGGTTAAGTCAGTGCAAATCAGACACAGATGCATGTGCAGGAATTGGAAATGTGACAGTAACGTGCCTGCTTGCCCAGTTTTGCACAGTGCACTGAACTGTGCATTGCTAGTAAGAGAAGGCACACCGAAGGAATGTAATGGCGGTGAACGTATCATGTACTATAATGAAATATCAATAAACCATTAGGTATATTCACCCACGTTTCCAGGCTTCATGGCCACTCTAAATATTCTGATACTTATATTCTCAAATATTAGTTTGTTCAGATAACTCTTGAAGAGGTAGATTAATTTCACCCAGAATAACCAACTACAAACTTAACTACCCCAGAGAAGTGGGAGCGTGATTCGGGGGAGTGGGCAGTAGAGGGGAGGTCTGGATAGGTTCTTTTGGTTTAATCTTCATACCTCATACCCTTTGGCACAAGTTCTCAAACAATCATAGAAGGTAACTGGAGTCCAAGGTAAACAAAGTATGGCTAACTCTTCCCTTGAGCAAGTACAAGATATTGGGTCAGTCTAATGGGAGTCCTAAAAACTGTCAGACGTGGAAGCTGCCCTCAGAGCTCAGACCTGCAGGGGTGCGAGTAAGATATACAGTAATAACTACTTCAGGGCACGTAGTGCGTTGAGAGATACAGATACAGTGCCTGAGTTCAAAGTGGAAACAGAGCTCTGGCTAGTGATAAGTGGGAGATCTCCTCTTCACAATACATGCAGGCAGGCATCTGGAAGTTTCCTTAATACCAGAAATGGCGCACATTTCCCCGACAAGTAGGTTGGAAAGTCCTTGCCCCACCAACCCCAAGCTCTTTTCCTTATTCTATCCAGAAAGCCTGACAGCTATGCCTTTTATGTTAGCTGAACAGGGATGATTGATTTTATTATTAAGAGTTTCTTTCAATCCTACTCTACCGGTGTTTTAATAAATTCATGCCCGAGAGGATGAGGCATAAGGGGCTTCCTGACAGTGGATAATTTCACAGTAGAAAATGACTTTTAACCTTGGCTTATTCTGTCTAGGTGGGATGACCCTCATCGAAAGTAGCAGCTAGGGAATTTTCTGAGGTTCCATGGTCATCCTTTCTTTCAGGGTTGCTGTCAGCACTGGATCTTGTTGAAGTCAATCCTCAGTTGGCCGCTTCAGAGGAAGAAGCCAAGGCTACAGCCGGCCTGGCCGTGGACGTGATTGCTTCAAGTTTTGGTCAGACAAGGGAGGGAGGGCATCATGTCTATGACCAACTTCCTACTCCCAGTTCACCAGATGAATCAGAAACTGAAGAACGTGTAAGAATTTAGGAAATCCTGTGTACTGACACAGGTCCGTCACAATGGGCATTCCAGAGTTGTGGGCGTGTGAGGGGACAGATACCACACGATCGATCGTGTGGGTCAGTACTGCCTTAACGAGAACATCTGTGCATTCTCACAATTGTCAAGTTTCTTTTTCCTCTCCATTTTGGTGACCAATAATACTGCTGTAATGTACTTGCTTTTTGTAGTTCACAGGGTATTACTATGTAAATGTAAAGAAGTCATAAAGAGCATTTATTACCTTGGTATATCACACTTGCCTTGGTGCTGTTGCTTCACATTTAACTGGCTTTCCGTCTCCCCCCTCCTCCCAGTCTGGCCACACAGTGCATCCTGGAGCTGTTAGCTCACAGCAGCAAGAGGCTTATTCCACGTCTCCAACACCATTCATTCACAGGGTCCAAGTTCTGGTCCACAAATGCTTCCCAGTTGGAAGTTCAATGCTTGTGAAAGAATTTGTAGTAAACCAGGCCTCCCAGGATCGCTAGCTCCAGTAAGATGACGATGGAAAGTAGCAGCTTGTTGGTTGTCACTCTACAAAGACAGCCAAGTGAGTAGTCAGAAATCCGGATAACCTTATTTCCATTCTTAACACTTAGAGGTTTGATTTGGGGCTGAGGCTAACTGAATTTCTGTCTGATCACACAGCCACTGAGCAGGAAGTGCACACAGGCACACCTTGGAGATCCTGCACACCCGCTTCCATGGCACTGCAACAGCAAGTCCCATGAAGTGATCTGTGTCCCAGTGCATATGAAAGTTAGGTTTACACTATACTATAGTCTGTTAAGTATGCAATAGCATTATGTCTAAAAACAAATACATACCTCAATTTAAAAATACTTTGTTGCTAAAAAATGCTAACCATCATCTGAATCTATTAGAAAAACAGCACTAACAGAATTGCTTGACACAAACCTTCGATTTGTAAAAAAATGCAGTATCTGCAAAGTACAGTAATACAAGGGATACCTATATAAGGTTCTTTAGCTTGTAAGTGACAACTTGAAAGCTTCTTTAGCTGTAACTCAGAGAAAACACTACCTCACAGAAATGTTCAAAACTGGGACAATATACAGTGGTACCTCGGTTTTCGAACATCTCTGTTGACAAACATTTTGGTTTATGAATGCCGTAAACCGGCAGTAAATGCTTCGGTTTTCGAACACGACTCAGAAGTTGAATATGTCACACAGCTTTCCCTGAGTGCAAGATCCTGAGGTCTAGCTGTCGGCTGTTTTCGAATGTTTCAGAACTCGTGGATTACGTTCGAAAACCGAGGTACCACTGTATACCAAATGATAGAAATGTTTTTTGATTTTAAAGTGTCTTCAAATAGTTACATCCTCACTTCAAAAATAGCTTTTCTAGGAGGATCCTGTTAGAAAAACAGTAGTAACTATAATATGAAAAAGTATACCATCTCAGAAATCAGGCTGAATTATATTTCAAAGTATAATTATCATTATCTAACTGTATAGAGCTGCACCAGTTATATGCTATAGCTGTGAGCATATGTTGTGAGAGGTTTCTGTGGCAGACCTCCAGTGTTGAAATTTAGTGCCGGGATGGGTCCTAAGAAACCAGAAGCTGGGCAGTACCTCTTTTTCTCTTCCCCCATGAAACCAATAGTTATCTCTATAGACAAAAGTAATCCAGGAGCTTTAAAAAAGTTTGTCTTTTGCTAATACAAAGAAGAATCTCTGGTTCTTATGTTCACTCTAAACTGAAGGTTCCTCCCTACTCCACAAGGAATTTATCACTATTTAGGAAAACCTCACTTTACTGTTAGTTCCATGACTCGGTTGTGGTTTTGTTTCACGCACACTACCCACTTACCCCCAAATCAGCTTCAGTGGCCATACCTCCTTTTTGTCACTGGTTTTGTTGCTGTCAGCACTTATCTCAAGGGTTTTTTTTTAAGTTAACTTCTTGCTAACAAGACAGAATCCCTGTTGCCTCCCATGAAGGGCAGAGCCCAAAACTAAGCAGTAGCAGGAAAACAGTTTCCTAATCAAGTTTTTACAAATATATTTCAAGGAATATGAAGCGCTATTATTTCCACGTGCTGTCTTCTCTAAGAAACATAAGTTAGGATAGAAAGTCCTTCCAGGACAACTTTCCCACTGCTCCAATCAGAGCAGTATATACACTTTTAACAAAAGATTTTGTCTTAGGATATTTAACTATACAATAGTCTTTAGTTTTTCAGCTTTATTAGGACCTTTGCAAGTCACTGTTTAAAGCTTTGACATTTTTAATTGAAAGACATTAGGGTCAAGAGAAATTATTTTTAAAACTTACTTTCTGGACATTGCGCGGAGAATCTTTCGACTTTTGCTTAAGTTTTCACTTGTGTTTACCAGCTGAGAAGAGAAAACAGCAATTATTTCCCCCTTCTTTCAAAAGTACACACTCTAGAATTTGAACATTCCTAAACTAACAGTGGGCATTAAGGGGTATATGTTTTAAAAACTCCAAGACATCAAACCAATTTAAACGATGGCCTCAGAGTATAAGCAGAAGAAACTGGAAAGATAAAATACTTCACTACTTGTCAAGTAGGCATAGGAATTATTATGTCCCAAGGTTGCTGTGGGGACTCCTGGGACCGAGCTAGACCTTCACCTTGGCTACTCACAGCAGAAAGGCTTCAAGTGTACCTTGCCAATAACTGTGAAGCAACTTAAGATTTGAATTTCATCAGCCAAACTCCAGGAAAGTCTCTTGAGTTACAGTTTGTTTTTGCAGGCTGATGGATTTCCATTCTTGGTATATGGTTATTTTTTCTTTACCCTTTTAAGAGATACTTCCATTGAATTGTGAAAGGAATTAATCTTTTTAAAGCCTTTAAAAAAAAAAAAAGAAAAAGAAAAACCTTTCTCTTTGGTTGCCTGTTACTAATCTAGATAGCTGGAGGATATTCAACAGATGCCATCTGTCCCCAATCCCCAGTGGCCTTGGTAAGTTGATCTCTCAGCTCATTCCTTGGCTTTTAAATTTGACCAATCCACCTGGTATGTTGAAAAGTCAAAAGCCACAGAATCTGTAAGTTGCCTTCCCCATAGTTTACCCTGAATTCAGTACTTAATTGTGAATTTTCACTCAGAGAAGGGCACTGTTCTGATTTAAGAATGAAGAATTGCAGCTATTAAGATGTATGAGAAAATCATCTCAAATCCCCACACGGAACTAATGTTTTCCTATCCAAGTCTTGCCCACAGTATGTTTTTCAGTTTGGGTTTGCCTCATGCTGTTAAGAATACAGCATTCCACTGGCAAGTTACACTATTTTTAAAATTTCTATGCAGATGTATGAGAAGAAATGAGTTGTTTTTCAGAGCCTCGTAGAGTGATAGTAGATTAGAGGCCCCAATATAGCTATCGTTTGGCCTAACTATTTGTTTTCTTCCCACAATGATCCAGCTTACCCTAGGTAACAGTAAAGAGTTATAGCATAGGATTGAACCTCTATAAATTGTCAGTGGTACTATTTTATAACATGTGGAATACAGGCTTGGCTGTAAATGACAGGAAACTAGGATCTTTTAAGTAGATGATGCTTTCATAAGAATAGCAGAATATTGCACTAGATGTATGAGAAATAAAAATCTCAGATTGGTAATACAGGAATAAAAGGATGGAGTGGCTGCAATCTTATGTTCAATAATCTTCAATAAATGCAGTAATCGGGTTTCTTCAGTCTTTCTTTTTGCCCCCCTTTCCAATGACTTCTAAATCTTAGGGGTAAAATTAATTCCACAGGAGATCTCTCAGCCATGCAAACTAAAAACTGAGAAAAAGCATTAAGAACCTAAACGGTCATATGCCCAGGATTCAGAACTGCTGTAGCTTTTGGCAGTAGTAAGGCATCGGGGTTTAATGGACCCGCCTACTTTCCCCACTCCTGCCCCTTTCCCTGTCCACCCAGACTTACTCTATTCTTGGTACGTTCCAACTGCTCACGTTGTTCCCCCAGCTCTTCTATGATTTCTGAGCCAATCTGGTCAGTCTCTGTGGCAATCCGATGAGAACGCTCAATACTCTGGGTGGCCCGGTTCAGGCTGTCAGTGCCTTGCAGAAGCAACGCCCTTTGAGACTGTAGCTGATTCTGACAGGAGTATGGAAGGGAAATGTTTGACTTCTTCCATTATAAGTTCATTACCAGCACAATCCTTAGGACCATTCTTACGTAAGAAGGGATATAGTGTGCAGTAACTTTTATTATTTTAAGACAACCAAAGATGCTAATGAACTGTAAGATCCTGTTTAAGGTCACCACACCTCCGTCTCCACAGCTTGTTACACTTAAGTGAGGCAAGGCACGCAGGACTGAAAACATCAGCATTTCCCTGTGTTCGTGATGAATTAGAACTGGTTCATGTGCTTCCTGAACTAGCAACTTCTGAGAGGCAGTAGCCCAGATTTGGGGTGCACGAGTACCTAAGAATGCATAAAGCCTATAACTTTGATAGGGCAACAAGCAAACCAACTAAACTCTACAACCCTAGAAACGGATTAATTTACCGAAGAGTCCTACCATTGGTACTGAGGATTGAGAGACCATGAATAAGCTATTCATTTGCAGCACATATAGAAATTATTTAGAAGTCTGTGACACTGCCACATTCTGGAAAAAACTGAAGTCGCTACACTCTTGGTAAACCCCAAAACAATTTCACTTCAGGCCACACACAGAAAACAAAAGCTCTGAAGTTGTCCCATTGGTGATTTGCTCTCAAGAAAGGAGGTATGTGGGGCCCAAGTAAGGTGCCCAAGCTGCCCTAAGTTCCCAAGTGCCCTAATTTTCTAAATCCCCACCAAAGGCTTACTCCACCTATAATCCTCAGCACAGAAGGCACGAGACAGAAGTAGCCTTTGTCAGGCCAGAATTAACAATCAGTGACAGACAGGTGCAGCTCTCAGGTCGTAGCTAATCAACGCATGCATGCACACATACACACTCACAGGGCCTTACTGAGCAGGTGACGACTAGCACTAGACACCACCACCATGAAGCCCAAAGATGGTTCCCAGACCAGAAGTAACAAGTCTTTTCACTTCATATATGGCTTATGGACCAATGGGTGAGGAGACTAATGAATGAGGTTGACATAAACCCTTTAGCTTGATAGAAGCAGGAATGAGGCTTTTTTGAAAAACCAACCAAAACCAAAGGATGGCAATTTTCAACTGATTGGGCTAAGAAAGGAAAGAACAGTAAGATCACATAACTCAACCCCAGACTTGCAACAACAATTCTACTGCAGGTGGTTATGTACCGTGTTTCCCCAAAAATAAGACCTAGCCGGACAATCAGCTCTCATGCGTCTTTTGGAGCAAAAATTAATATAAAACCCAGTCTTATGTTAGATAAGACCCCGTCTTATAGTAAAGTAAGACCGGGTCTTATATTAATTTTTGCTCCAAAAGACGCACGAAAGCTGATTGTCCGGCTAGGTTTTATTTTTGGGGAAACACGATATATCTAAATTGTTTTTACAATTTCTGAAACTAGTAATTCCAAAGCAAAATTATTCTTTGGACTTATCTCTCCTTTGTTTTCGAGGTTTCTTTGGGTATAAATGACCAAAGTCACTTTACACCTCTTATCTCACTTGACAAACTCCACCTGCTGGCCTTTTCACAGGTGAATTCTGCAATGTCAAGCCAGTATCATCTAAATGTCTCTTTAAATGATCATCAGGATACATCATGATATTGTACCATCAGCCTTTCTACATACATGCATCCTGTACATTTCTCTCCCACACTGCTCGCCAGGCCATTTCTACTTTGTACTATGGGCTATAACCCCAAATGCAACACATTAAATTTAATCTTTGTGAAGTTTTATTCCTTTAACTATTTAGCTTCTCAGATAGTTTCAGAATATAGATTTTCGATCTAGTCATTTTTAAAATCAGACTACTGGAGGCTAGAGAGGCAGTCTGGCTCACTTCACAGAGCAAGCCATTAGCCCCTTCTTAAGAAGCATCCTGCCTTCTCTATGGTATCTGGGCTGCTGGGCCATCTTGATACAAATGTAAAGGAAAGCTTGGGTAATTTGATAACAACACTGATAAATTACAAACCTAACTGAATTTTGTGGGCATATGTGAGAAACTGGATTATGGGTCAGAATACAGAGTCCAGGTATAATAATGATAGGTAGCACTTTTGTACCACCACTGCATACGCAGCACTGGATTTTATACAAAGGATACAAAGAAACGTAAATAAGCATACGGTTTAGAAAGATGTGCATTAAATACAGTAGAGGTAAGGGGAGAAGAGGAATTGCATTCAGGGAAGAGGATAAGGTGGGAAAAATGAGTCTAATTTACACTGTAACATGAACTGTACACCACAATATGGTTAATTCTTGTACCACAGGCTGGGGAAAATTCCAGCTGAAGCTTACCATATGCTCATTCTCTACAGTGTATGTACCATATTTCATGTCTCCTCGGCCCCCGGGTGTGGCTGTCAAAGGTGTGCTTCTCACTTCCCGGTGGAGCTTGGCAAGGTCCTTCCGGTAGGTTCGAAGCTTAGACATCATAGGGTTACGGAAAGATAGGGGTGCATAACGTAGTTCCTCTTCCATCTCTGCCAGCTAGGAAGACAGAAAACAGTGAGTAGACATCCTGGTTCTTTTCTGTCTCATTGGGCATATGTGTAGTCTGGACTAATCAAACCACAAACAAGCCCAAATAAGTACTCAACCATATGCTCCCCAAAGGCAGGGACCACATGTGACATATTCATTACTCTGAGCGTCTGTCTACACAGTGCCCAGCAAGCACAGAACAGGCATCAAAACTAAGGTGTTGAATGAGTGAAAAACTAACAAGCACCTTATAGCTTATTAAACATTTTTATATGCATTTGCATTTAATCTTCATAACAAATCAATAAGGTAGGTAATACTACTGTTGTTTCCCCAAAAATAAGACCTAGCCTTATTTAAGACCGGGTCTTTATAATATAACATAATATATTTAATATAATACCGTGTCTCATAATTTTTGCTCCAAAAGACACATTAGAGCTGATTGTCTGGCAAGGTCTTATTTTTGGGGAAACACAGTATTTCTATTTTATATATAAGACTTGAAGAAACCTCAAGGTTAGACCATAAAAGAAATCAGGATTCAAAATCTGCAAATTCCCCTTTTCAGTACACCAAGTTCTCAGCGTGTTATGGTTCAGATGCTGTCACGAAGCACTCAGGCTACCGTACTAAAAATGACAGGGGTCTGGCATCAAGGTTAGTCCCTTCCTCCTCTCTAAATATCTGCTTGTCTCCATGTCAGAGATAACCATGGGTCCAAATCAGATTTCCATTTTTCTGAGATAAGTAAAATATAAACCTAGACATGTTCACAAGCAGCCATAAATTATTTTCATCTGCCTAGGATGGCCAGAGTAGGATTGGTTAATTTTGCTAAGTTCAAAGAAAAAGTAAGCACCAAACAAATAAATTGGTATTAGCTAACAGGTTTTTTTAAATGCTACCAGTATGTTAACCAAAAAAAGAAAAAAAGACTGGCTTTGTAACAGGTATGGATATGCCCAGCTATACACAGGAATTAAGAAGTTTCCATTATGGGGCTGGCCCGGTGGCTCAGGCCATTGGAGCTCCGTGCTCCTAACTCCGAAGGCTGCCGGTTCGATTCCCACATGGGCCAGTGGGCTCTCAACCACAAGGCTGCCAACTCCTCAAGTCCCGCAAGGGATGGTGGGTTCTGCCCCCTGCAACTAAGATTGAACACGGCACCTTGAGCTGAGCTGCCGCTGAGCTCCTGGATGGCTCAGTTGGTTGGAGCGCATCCTCTCAACCATAAGGTTGCCGGTTCAACTCCCTCAAGGGATGGTGGGCTGTGCCCCCTGCAACTAGCAACGGCAACTGGACCTGGAGCTGAGCTGCGCCCTCCACAACTAATACTGAAAGGAGAACAACTTGAAGCTGAATGGCAACCTCCACAACTAAGATTGAAGGGACAACTTGACTTGGAAAACAAGTTGTGGAAGTACACACTGTTCCCCAATAAAGTCCTGTTCCTCTTCCCCAATAAAAAAAAAAAAGAAGTTTCCTTATGAATGAGATGGTTTCCACAGGCTGGTGGCCTGATCCTTCTTAAAACGGATCTGCCACAGAGAAACGGATGCAGACAAGCTTAACTTCTCAGAACTTCGTTGGGATAGGCTGCCTGTGAAGAAAGCCTGGGGAAAGGCCGGCAGGTGGAGTTTGTTAAGTGAGATGAGAGGTGTAAAGTGACTTTGGTCATTTATACCTAAAGAAACCTCGAAAACAAAACGGGGGAGATAAGTACAAAGAATAATTTTGCTTTAAAATCATTAGTTTCAGAAATTGTGAAAACAATTTAGATATATCGTGTTTCCCCGAAAACAAGTTGTTTTTCAACATACAAGAAGGATGTTCTCTGGTTTAAAAAGAATTTTTCTTCTCAGTCTACTCTGGGGCAGCAAACACTAGGGGCAACTATTTCTGCAGAGTACTACTGGGGACGTGGATTTTCGCCCCAATCTCCTGAATGGGTTGAGAGCATAATGGAGACAGAAGGACTCTTCTAATAGGTAAGAGCAAAGTTTGTTTTCTTAAAGCCAAGATTAAGAGAGAAGCAGTTAAACTGCTCAGCAACCTGGGCCCACTTCTGACAGCTTTGGGTCCTGACTGGGAACTCATCCATCCATGCATGTCTTGCCTAGGGACCAAATCCAGCCATGCTGTATTTCAAAACAGAAGGAATGTGGCTGGAACCACCTCTGAGCTACATTTTCTGTGACAGTAAGTTTAACAAAGAATATAATGGCCAGCTTTTAAAATGAGATTTTAAAAGACCACCCAGGTAAAGGTGCCCTTATGACTCACCTCAGGAATGTACTATCAAAGTCTCATTTCAGGAGAATCTGAGCTTTACCCATTTGTGTTTGTTAACTCCCCCAACACCCACCCCCATCAACTGGCCTCCTTTAGTAAGAAATAATCAAAATCAGGATCAATAGGCAGGAGCAGTTAATCTGTGACCAGGTCATAAGCATTACTTTTGGAGAAGATGAACACCGGGTAGGAGAAGAAATAAGGCCTTGCCGTCTATTCTCACCGTTTCATTTGCTTCCTGTTGCTTTTCATCAAAATCTCTGATCAACTTCTTCTTCTCTTCTGAAAAAGACAGACAAGTTTCAAACCAGTCCTGCTTCCATACATTTGTAGAGGCCATTCCCTCTGCTTAGAATACACTCTCCACTCCTCCTGTTGGGAGTGGTAGTACTTAATCGTTCCAAAAGGCACTTAGAAATGTATGGGAACTCGTTATCACAATGACTAGGGTAAAGGGAAGAGGGAGAGTATTACTACTGGCATTTAGTACCCAGGGAACAAGAATATCCATACTTGGGACTGTCCTGCATAACAGTTATCTGGCCCCAAAGGCCAATAGTGTACCTACTAAGAAATGCTATAAGTCTCAGTTAATCATTCTCAATACCCCCTCCATCCTAACAGGGACGAGGCACACTTTCGTGAATAAGAATGTTTAACAACATTGTTTCTGTGAAATCCTTGTCCCCACTTTCACCCACACTATGAATCACTTCTCTTTTTAACCCTTACCCACTGCTTTTCTGCAAAACAAATTCAAAACCCACCTACTCTGCTTGCCAGGGAGGCTGCATGGTATGGCACATGTTTCTCAGACATACCCACTGGTAGTGGCATGAGAAATGCTGCAAATACCACTCACTCACATGGTAAGAAAACCACTCCCTTTCAATTCTTTTTTTTTAAATTAAAGTTTATTGGGTGACAATTGTTAGTAAAGTTATATAAGTTTCAGGTGTACAATTCTGTATTACATCATCTATAAATCCCATTGTGTGCTCACCACCCAGAGTCAGTTCTCCTTCCATCACCATCTATTTGATCCCCTTTACCCTTCAATTGTTTCAGTCCTTCGCATCATGCCATTTTGGTGTTAGTATGTCTTTAATACCTAAAAATTACTACTCTCCCCTTTTAACAAAATAGAAGAGCCTTCAGCTTCAAAGCAATTAACATCTAACTAAAACAGCATTGTTTTGCCTTCCCTGTATTTTTTCTGATTATTTAGATCTACAGATTTTTCATATAAAGTAGGATATAAAACCTCCTTTTTAAATAACTTCATGTATTAAATAATTATATTTTACATGAAATAAGTTGATATAAATAAAATGATTAATAGTAAAAATGGTACTTGGACATGGCAAAAATAACGAAGGGAGTAATGCTGTCACAGGTAAACGTGTACAGGGAGATCTGGTGAGTCAAGTGGTTTAGATTCTGGTCCTAGCTTTGGGCTTGAATCAACATGTAAGCTTGGATAATTCTCTTCATCTTTTGACCTGATCTCCTTCCTTGTCTATAAAGTGAGGAGGTAGGTCATCCCTTCATATCTAAAAGCAAAAATAGCCCTATTTATGAGGAACTTGATTTTTAATAATGTATACATACATTCAAACAAATGTTCACCCTGGAAATCTATACAGAATCCTCTTATTACCACGTAGTTACCAATTGCTTACACTATTTTTTGAACTCATCTTTGGAATTACCTTCACAATCTGAGGATAGTCTTCTTTTAATTGTGGCAAAACATATATATATATATATATATATATATATATGTGTGTGTGTGTGTGTGTATGTGTGTGTGTGTGTATATATATATATATATACAAAACATATATACACGCACATCATAAAATTTACCATTTTTAAGTATACAGTTAAATGGCATTAAGTACATTCACAGAGTTGTACAACCATCACCACTCTCTGTCTCCAAAACCTTTTCATCATCCCAAACAGAAACTCCGTATTCATTAAACACTAACTCTCATTTCCCTCCCCCCCCCCCCCACCGACTCCGGTAACCACCATTCTACCTTCTGTGTCTGTGAATTTTACTACTCCAGGCCCCTCATATAAGAGGAATCATATAATAGTTATCCTTTTGTGTCTGGCTTAGTTCAGTTAGCATAATGTCTCCAAGGTTCATCCACATTGTAGCATGTATGGGGACACAGTCTTTTTTAACTAAAAAGAAATTTATTATTAGTTTCAGGTGGGGACATGGTCTTTTAAAGCTATGTATTTTTCATTCAACGTGGCTCCTAAGTGTAAGCCAGCACTTCCATCAACAGAAGAAAGAGCAATTTTTTCTAATGCCAAAGAAAACAGCTGAGTTGGGCTCATGGAGGGATGGCACGTGAGTATTCAATATGCTGCCCTAAAATTTTCTTGGATAATTTTGTTTATCTTCATTTCATCTTAAGCCTTGACTTTCGAACCTAATCCCATTTGTATGTGATATAATACCACTATTGTGCTTTACACTGATTTACCTTATGTTAATCACAAAAGCACCTAGTATATCAGTTGTCTGCTGCTTTTTAAATGATTATAAATCATTTTGGGTATGTACATTCTCAACCTGAGATCAAGCTCCTCCAGAACAGGGAAATTTACTTTTTCTTTTATAGCTCCCATAGCTCTGGAACTTTAAACCTCACAACGTTCCCTTTACTATGCCTCATTCATTGTCATGTGACATTCCCTTAATGTACAAAAGACACTCCAGGTGAACTATTTCTCACTCCACACAGCCCAGGGTTTGTTGTTAAAACACACACACACACACACACACACACACACACACACACACACACAAAACAGAAGAAAGTTCAGCCATGGCAAATGGTCTGCATCTTGACCATCCTGATGTAACTGAAATAAGCACCAAAGCAGCGGTTACTATCCCTGACTGGGCGGTGTTTTCAGCCACCAGCAGTGAAGTAGTATCTGCAATCAAGAATGGCTACTTCCACGAAGAAGCATCATATTATTGTGTAACAAGCTGTCCTAACAGTGCTGAATGCCATCGCTCCTCTGTACCGGCCCTCCTCCAAACTCAAGCACACTCACTCCTGGTCCAAGCCAGGCAGGATGAAGAAGTCTGTATAAAAGTGCATCCCCTTCCTAGCTCCCATGTTTCTACAACTCTGGTAGTCATAAAGTCTCCCTCCATACTCTTCCTTTGTTAAATGATATGAAAATCTGCATTCTTAAGAAGCAAATTCTGGAATGATTCAAAGAAAGGGCCACATAATAAGCATAGGAAGAAAAGAGGTAGCCCACAGAATCGTCACCCTTTCAGTAACTTACCTGCATGATTCTGTTATTCTTAGCCTTTTTGGAGTTGGAATACTCTACTCTCTGATTTCAGAAGACACATTCTCCTAAGAGTGTTATAGCTTATGTACTTTTAAAAGAAACATACTCCCTATGAAAACAATTTGAAGAACTTCACCACATTATGAGATCCTTTACGTAATCCTAACATTAAAAAAGAAAAAAAACACCTTTGAAATCATCCCTTCTGAGGAAGTCAGAGAGGCAGATATCTAAAGGTTCAAAAGAGACTGAATCCTACCCAACTGAGCGGTACCAGTAGCTGCGTCTTTATACTTCAGTCACAGAATTGTGAAACCAATGAACGCTGGCTCTCAGGTGAACCCCCGAGATCATCCATCCATCCAGGCTAACCTCATTTTACAGTTGAGGAAATTAGAGCCTGGAGAAAATGCCTTCCCTAAGGGCATATAGGAGTAAATGTATGGCAACACTAGTTTCAGAATGCAAGTCTGACTCCCAATCCAATGTTTCTATACATTATACCATGTGTCCCTGAAAATAAGACCTAGCTGTACAATCAGCTCTAATGCGTCTTTTGGAGCAAAAATTAATGTAAGACTGGGTCTCATTATATTATGTAAGATCCGGTCTTATAGTAAAATAAGTTAAAAGAAATAATAAACATAACAAGCACTTGGCAAATGCCAGGTATATTAAAGGTTCAATAAATAGTAACTACCATTATTTTTTAAAGTAAGTCCTTAGGTAGGAAAAACTAAGATTCACCAAAAAATATGAAGAGTGTTGGAAAAATTAAAATTCTGCAGTCATTGATTTTTACCAAACTGCTGCATAGGGTCCTCCATAGTGATTATTTTCTGGTTCTCAAAATAATGCGATCTTATGTACAGATATTGAAACTTAAATGAATCAAAATGGAAAACTCAATAATTTTACAATATTTATGAAGACATGTGAAGAGATGTCTTCGGGTGCTACAAAACCAAAACTAAAATCATAACTATAGGTGCTTAGAAGTGTTACTGGGACAAGAATTTATAGCAATCTGAGGTATCTGGAGAGACCTTTTCAGATGCTGCAAAACTAAGACTACAAATTATGGCTGTAGGTACTTAATGTAATATTAAATGGATTAATAATGATCACATATGCTAAAGGATTATCACTGCTATACAAACATCCTAAAACAGTACACAGGTGTCTGTTAGCTATCCTTTGTTTTAATAGATGTATATATCCACTTTAAAAGTGATGAAACGTGGAAAACATGGTAGAACACAAATACAATCACAACTCCTTTCAGCACCCAATCATATACAGTGGTACCTCAGTTTTCGAACGTCTCCGTTTACGAACATTTCAGTGTAGGAACGCCGTAAATTTTATAGATCTATGGTATCATTAGACAGTAAAATTCACGCTAAATTTGCTGTTTTAGGGGTTGATTTTAAAGGTCTGGAATGGATTAATCCATTTTGCATTACTTTCTATGGGGAAACCGTGCCTCAGTTTTCGAACATTTCAGAACTCGAACGGTCTTCCGGAATGGAATACGTTCGAAAACCGAGGTATCACTGTATTATCAATATTTTCTTCCCAACAATCCACAGTACTTATATGATCATTCAACAAATATTTATGAAGCACCTAGTTCTAGGTGCTTAGGATACATAATAAACAAATCAGACAAAATATCGAGTTTATGACAGAAAAGGAGGGAACAATTCCAAACTCTTTTATGAGGTCAGCATTACATTGGTACCCAAACTAGACAAGGGCACTACAAGTAAAGGAAATTACAGGCCAACATCCCTGAACACAGATGCAAAAATCCTCAACAAAATATTAGCAAACTGAAATCAACAATACATTAATAGGATCACACATTATGATCAAGTGGGATTTATTCCAGACAAGCAAGGATGGTTCAATATCCACAAATCAATCAGTGTGATACACATGAACAAAATGAAGGATAAAAATCACATGATCATTTCAATACAGGAAAAGCATTTGACAAAATTAAACATCCATCTATGATAAAAAACTTTTAACAAAGTGAATCTAGAGGGAACATATCTCAATATAATAAAGGCCATATATGACAAGCCCATAGTTAACATCATACTCAACAGTGAAAAGCTTTCAGGAACAAGATACAGATGCTCACTCTCACCACTCATTTGATATTTGGTGACTAAAAGTGAAGTGTTCTGTGTGAATAGTGAAGGACACACACAGAAAAGAAACACACAAGAAGAGGGACTGGGTTTTTCCCTATACAGGAGAGAAAGACATCAGGGGGAAACACTGGGTTTTCCTAATATGTACATTTTCCCATTGTATGTTCTTGGCTTCTTTGTCATAAATTAATTGACTACATATGTGTGGGTTTATTTCTGCTCTCTATTCTCTTTGTGTCTGTTTTTATGCCAGTACCATACCATTTTGATTACTACAGTTTTGTAATATAGTTTGAAGTCAGGAAGTGTGATGTCTCCAGCTTTGTCTTTCTCAAAATTTCTTTGGCTAATCAAGGTATTTTGGGGTTCCATACAAATTTTTGGATTGGTTTGTTCTATTTCTAGATCACATAGACATGATCAAGTATTGACTCCATCTCTAGCCCCACTCCCCTGTCTGGAGAAGTAGTGAGCAGGGTTAAAAATGCAAGCTTCTAATCATGGGTTGGTCTTTCTGGTGACCAGCCCCCATCCAGGAGTTACCTACGAGCTCACCCAGAATTGCCAAAAGATATTCCTAATGCTCTTATCACTTAGGAATTTACAAGGGTTTTAGGAGCCCTGTGTCAAAGAGCAAATATTACAACAAGAGATGCTCCCAATATTGTTATCATTTAGGAAATCACAAAGGTTTTAGTTCTGTGCCAGGAACTGGGGTAGAGACCAATGTATATTATTTTCTATTATCCCACAGGAAAGGACAGTCTCTTCACTAAATGGTGTTAGGAAATCTTGACAACCACATGCAAAAGATGAAACTGGATCACTATCTAACACAACACACAAAAATTAATTCAAAGTAGATTAAAGAGTTGAACATAAGACCTGAAACCATAAAACTCCTAGAAACTCCTAGAAGAAAACAGGTCTTGACCTCGGTCCTGGCTACGGTTTTTGGGTTAGATACCAAAAATAAAGGCAACAAAAGCAAAAATTAACAAACTAAAAAGCTTCTGCACAACAGAGGAAATGAACAATAAAATGAAAAGACAACTTACCAAATAGGAGAAAATATTTGCAAAACATACATCTGACAAGGGATTAATATCCAAAACATGTAAAAAACTCATACAACTCAATAGCAAAAAAACAAACAATCCAATTAAAAAATGGGCAGAGGATCTGAATAGACATTTTCCCAAAGAAGACATACAGATGGCCAACAGATATATGAAAACGTGCTCAACATCAATAATCATCAGGGAAATGCAAATCAAAACCAGAATGAGATATCACCACACCTGTTTGAATGGCTATCATCAGAAAGACAAATAAGTGTTGGCAAGGCTATGGAGAAAATATGGAGTGTATGTTCTAGCTCAGAGACGTTCAAACTTGATAAGCATCAGAAATCCCCTGGAGGGCTGTTAAAAACAGATTGTTAGAACAGTTAATAATTAAATGATTGGGTGAGACCCAAGAATCTGCATTTCTAACGATCGCAGATGATGCTGGTTCAGGGGACCACCCTTTGAAAACCACTGTGGTAGTAAAAGGAAGATAAATAATATATTATAATACATATTTACATCATAAATATGTAAAGTCTCTAGTATGTTAGAACATAAGTGCTCTAGAAAAAATGGGAAAGTAGAGCACAGTGAGAGTAGCATGTTTTATTTAAATAAAATATCCCATTTCCGGTATAATAATAACAATGGCTAACTGCTCTTACTATTGTCAGGCAGTATTCAAAGTGCTTTACATACATTAACTCATTTAATTCTCATAAAACCCCTATGAAATAAATACTGTGATTTGTCCTCATTTTGCAGGGGAAACTAGTTAGGGTAAAGTAAGTTGTCCAAGGTCACACAGCTCTAAGAAGAGGATCTAAGATTTGAACCTAGGCAGTCTGGCTCTAGAATCCTTGCTGTTATATATTACACTACACTGTCTCTCAATTCACATGGTATCTTCTTCATAAAGGCTATTTGTAATGGCAGGAGAAGAAATATCTTGTCAGGCTAGAATGGACATATGTTATGCTCTCTATTCTATAAACACCATCGATGTTCTTATCTACAACCTAAACAAGCTGGCTTCTACTCTTATATTTATTCAAGTTCTTCGTTCACTCAATTGACCAAATGAGAAAATGCAGACACCCTTGAATATTCCTCCTTCACTCCCCAGGTCCAATCAGTCTGGTTAATTTCTGCTCCGAATCACCTCCTGGATTTAGGACTCTCTAGATTCCCATGTTACCTAGACAACTGCCATAAAGGCTCCTAACATGGTCCAGTTTCCAGGCTCCTGTGCCTCTCCTTTGTCCTCTACTCAGCCACGAGCATTCTCCTTCTAAAATAAAGACCATACTAGTCAGATACTTAAAATCCTTAACTGATTCTCCACCTCGGGTACACATGTCTTAATGTGACACTTAGGTCCCTTCAAGATCTGGCTTGTCTCACTTTCCTCATCTACTACGACTCTCCCACATATCCACAGCTCCAGTCACAGTTATGAGTATTCCATATTTTATTCCTTTGTTGCCTCTTCCCATTTCCTCTTTGTCGGGCACACTCCCATTCAACCACTTACACTCAGTTCGAAGTTCCCCTTTCCACAAAGCTTCCCTCTCGCTCCCCCACACCCAAGTTGTTAGCCTTTTTTTCAGGTCTCTTATTTTGGGGCTCACCACACACTTTGTTGTAAATTTGCTCCCATTTAAGGCAAGAACTCTCTCTCGGACCTCCTTAGGGCCGAGGAGAGTGAACGATACATAATAATTCTCAATGTTTATTGAAAAATGACTGCATTCAATTACAATGCATAAGCTAAATGCAAGGACTGTGTTATGGGTATTATTTAGTGGCTAATAATTCATGATGGAAATTAAAGCTCTGGAAACCTATGAAGTAGTCCTAGAATTAGAAAAAAAGGATTCAGAGGTGAGGCCCAGTGTGTTTGCTTAATTAAATTCCATTTAGTCCACAAATATTTATTGAAAAGTGTGAACAGGTAATGAATGAGATTGAAAGCTGTTGAAATTCTTATTACAACCTGGGGATATGTGTACATTGTATTTACTTACCCACTGAACAACTAAGTCTGTTACCAGCAACTTGTGTTAGAGTATTGGTGTTTGGGTAAAAATTCACACCGTTTTGATTGTCCTCTTTGCAGAAATGAGAAAAGGTTAGGTAGATGACAAAGGTGAATATAACTAACTATTTTTCAAACAGAATGCATCATTTAGCCTCACAGAAATGGATATTGCAAAATTTAATTCAGCACCAAGTTGAAAAAACAGTATTTTTCAACCATGTTAATCAGATCGCATCACTCTCCTGCTCCATACCTTTTAACTGCATCCCATCTCATTCAGAAAAAGATGTAAATCTTTCACCATGGTCTACAAGGCCCCACGTGATCAGGCCTGCCTACCTCTTTCCAGTCTCATCTACTAGCACTATCTCCTTTGCTCATTCCACCTCAAACACACTGGCCTTCTTGCTCTTCCTAGAACATACCAAGCTCATTTTTGCTTAAGGACCTTTGGCAAGAGCTATTCCGTCCTGTTGACACTCACTTCTCCCAGATTTTTGCATGGTTTACTCCCTTACTTCATTCAAGTCTGCTCAAATGACATCTTTTCAAAGAGGCCTTTCACGGCCACCCTATTTAAAATTAGAGCGCCCCTTCCCTCTATTCCTTTGCCCTGCTTTATTTTTCCTGTACAGGCGTACCTTGGAGATACTGCAGATTGGGTTCCAGACCACCGCAACAAAGAGTGTATCACAATAAAGTGAGTCGTAATCTTTTTGCAGGTGGAGGGTCTTGCCTTCAGTTTGTAAAAAAACGCAACATCTGTGAAGCACAGTAAAGCGCAATGAAACAAGATATGCCTGTGTTGTCATTAACACCGCCTCTTAATATTTATGTATTATCATCAACCCACTAAAAAGGGGATTTGTAAGTCTTTTCAACATTTTGAAAAGTAACCTGCTGTATTAACAACATGTAGGGCAGTGCCTGGTACAGAGTAACCTCTCCCAATAAATACATGTTAAACAAACGTTATCTATTTCATTTTCCAGTCATTCAAGTCCTAGGACCTTGGGTATCTCACAGAGCTAATACTCAAGCTCTGACCCTTAAATGAAAACAATAAAACAAAGTCTTATCTGCCTTGCCATCAAGATCTAGTTCGTTCTGAGGCAAAGACCTGCGTATGCTTCCTATGGATTTAACTCAGGGGTGTCCAAACTGCGGCCCGTGGGCCAACTGCAGCCCGCAATCCATTTTTAATTGGCCCGCAGCAAATTCCAAAAATATATTTAGCTTACTTAAATAAACCAGGTGAGGCAACACGTACTTCACTTCAACTGAGTGGCCCGGCTGTTTGTGTATTTTACTGCATATGGTCCTTGGTGAGAAACGTTGAAAAAAGTTTGGACACCCCTGATTTAACTGGACGACTCTAGCTTACTCCAGACAAAGCCTGCAGCAACCTGAATTTTGAAATCAAGGGGCACGAAACAGTCTAAGCAGAACGTAAAAGGACCACATCTAAACGCCACAATCCTGATTTTAAAGACCAATTCCTCAAAACTGATATTTACCAACCCCCAAAGTTATGATTCCTTTGGGTTCTTAACCCTTTTAGTGCTACGGATCCTTTGCCAGTGTGGTGAAAACTATGGACCTCTTCTGAGAATAATCTTCTAAATGCATAAAACAAAACACAGACAGCTTCAAAAGCAAACACTTTTACTGAAATACAGGACTGCAGATTTAAAGTCTCCTATGCTCTTCATGCCAAAGTGAAAATAAGACGAGAAAATTTTGCAGGCTACAGGAGGATCAAGAATCCCAAGGAAACGACACTCCCAGGTCCATCCCTGAGCACCCTAAGAGGCAGCAGGGAGATGCTGGGCGCCGGGACCCAGCCAACTTTAGGGGGCGTGTTTGAAGATAAGGAGCGGAAAGAAGAGGACCCAGGTCTGGAAGAAGAGCGGGAGTTTTTCCTCCCTGAACGCGCAGGGCCGCGTTCCCCACGGCTCGGCCCGCCCCTGCCTCACCTGTCCCTGCAGTGCCCAGGAGCCGCTCCGGTACCGCTCGTAGGTCTTCATAGAGGCCGCGGAAGATCTCATGCAATTTCTCGAAATGCTCGGAGGAGGCGGCGGAGGTAGCCATGGCGCAGGCCGCGCGCTCCAGCAGCGGCCGCGGAGATTCTGGGCCCGGGGCCCGCTCCTACCCCGGCGGTCAGCCACCTAGCCCCGCAGGCATCACGGCGACCCCAGCCACCGCCACCGCCACCCTGGACCAGGCGCTTCCGGGGCCGCGGCGGGGTCCTCCAGAGCCGGAACGCCCACCCCTTCAATCTGTCACTGAGGGAGCGCCGAGCGCGAAAGCCTGATGGAAAATGGGCAGGACTGCGCTGTTGGGGAGACTCCTGTGGGACCGACGTCGCGCCGCAGTGAGCGACAGTCCCGTAGTCCGGAAATACCAACCCCATAGATGGGGAGTGTGCCACAGAGGAGAGGACTGCGGGGATCCGTGGCACCGGCAGCGCGGCCGCCTCATTCTAGGGCCCTGGCTTCCGGCATCGGGCTTACGCTGCAGTGCATGCCGGGGACTGTAGTTCGGCGGGGGAAAGCGCTCCGACTCAGAGGTCAAGCCTTGCGGGGGGCGGTGGTTCCGCCAGCGCCGTAGCAACGAAGGGTGAAGCTGACACGCAGTGGTTTGGTATCAGTACGCGCCCGAACTTCATCTTCACTGTAATCGCACTGTTTGGCCACCCTAACTTCCTTAGTTCACGACCTGCAGCTTTCAGCCTCGAAAGGTAGAGGGGCCCGGTCCCTGCTTGTCCTCGAGCTTTAGGTAAAGAACTTTTTCTGGGGAGGTCAAGTGACCAGGGTCACATTCTTTCAGATCTCGTCCCCCTGCGGTGTGATCCCCAAAACACACTCAGCCACTAGCAGCCCGGCTTGCCTTAGTGCAACCTTTCGCTCAGCAGGTGTTTAATGTTAAGCGTAGTCACTGTGCAGGGGTCTGTCATATGTTGGTGAATAAAAGGTTCACTCTCTGCGCTTGGGTAATTTATAATGTGGTGAGCAAGGCGGCGCGGCTTCAAGTCTCCTTCCCACTAAGTGTGATGTATTAACAATGTCCTTTCCTGCGCTCCATGGTTTTCATGATTCAGTGAAAGGGAATTCCCATTTTTACTGATTTCATGATTTGCCTAAGGACCCCGTTCTGAAATGTTTGCTTGGCAGCCCAATACTTTAAACTGCCCACTCATATTAAAAGATATGTGACTGTTCAGGAGGAAACGATCTGGTGACTTATGTTTCCTGGACCCTTATTTTTACTGAGTTCACTGACCATTGATGCAACAAACTTTTGTTGAGCTCCTTATATCTATTAAGCATAGAGCGATAGCAAAGTCTGAGTGTTAGTGGCAGTGCGCTGTGAAGTCCCATAGCATGTTATAACAGGAGCAGGTACAAAAAAGAGAGATAAATACCCTGGGATGGAAAGAATGACCTTTGAGGGGCCTGCCAGGTGGCTCAGGGTATTGGAGCACCGAGCTCCTAACGCTAATGCGGCCAGGTTCAATTCCTATGTGAGCTGCGCCCTCTACAGCTGAGATTGTGAACAGCAGCTCTCCTTGGAGCTGGACTCCCGTCAGCAGCTGGAGGTTGCCACCAGCAACGGGGTTCCCATCCCCTCCCCTGTGTGGCCGCCTGCTGCTGTGAGTGGCTAACTGACCACCAGTGACCAACTGCTTCAGCCCGGAGGAGCGCAAGGCTATAAATACCAGCATGGGCCAGGGAGCTGTGTCCTACACAACTAGACTGAGAAACAACAGCTTGAACCAGAGTGGGAGGAGAGGGGGAAGAAGGGGGGCAAAAAGAATGATCTTTGAACAGCATCATAAAAGTAGAAAATAGGTAAATGAACAACAAAAAAACAAGACAAACAAATGAGAAACAAAAACTCATAGACACAGACAATAGTTTAGTGGTTACCAGAGGATAAGGGGGGTGGGCGGTGGGAGATGAGGGTAAGGGGAATCAAATATATGGTGATGGAAGGAGAACTGACTCTGGGTGGTGTACACACAGTGGGATTTATAGATGATGTAATACAGAATTGTACACCTGAAATCTATGTAATTTTACTAACAATTGTCACCCCAATAAATTTAAAAAAAAAAAGGTGAATGAATAATCAAATTATCACACAACTGAGTGAATGGCATTTCAGTCGAGTGTACTGTGGCTAGATTCTGGGACATATTATCATAGAATGAGAAATGATCTGGGACAAATTATCCTTAGAATGAGAAATGATTGCATAACCATAATAATGAAGTGTTTTCTTTTTTTGACTATAATTAAACTTTCATTTAATTGTTTCTGTTGACTCTAAACTTTCCTTTAATTCTTAGTTTTTATTCTGGAAAATAAAAAACATGATAAACAATCAAAATATTTTCTTTGTCATTGACAGGTCAATATAAATAAAGTAAAATATTAATTCAGTTATTCTACTATTATCAAAAGTTTTCCAATTTTTCCATAAAATGACTGTTTCTGACTATATAGTTTAATGATCAAAACAAGTTCAACAAAAGATTATTAACTTACAAACATGAGAAGACTGGGGTCCTATAACTCTTTTCCCCACTGAGTAAATATATAATTGTCAGTTCAAGAAAATCACAAACTATTAGAATAACACACTCTAAACAAGTGATGGAAACATTACCAATTCCTTAGACTTCCTTTGGCAGCATTACTTTTGTAAAAGCTCTCCAAATAAAATGTAGATTTTTTTTTTTAAGCAAATAGACATTTTAATCTTGTTAAGATAATGCAAGGAAATGCCTTGAAAGATTATTCAATTGACTGTAACTGCCAATATCAGTCCTTAAGATAATTTTGTTGAATAAAGAATTGAGGTGTTTTTGTCTGTTTTGTTTTTTTCCTGCCATATTAGTTAACTGGTGCTTGTTAAGATAGTGCCTTAGCAGTCTTTGTAACTCAGGTGCTCTGCTTACCCTTAATTCTTCCATAGCTGGATATTACCATCTTTAGTTGTTGTTTTTTTTGTTAGTTTGGTTTTTTTAATCCTTAAGTAGTCCCTTCATTGCATGCATTATGTTCCAGGCTTATTCTCTTTTCTGCTACCCATGTGCTTCTTAGTGGGTAGGTATCAACATATAGAGTCTGCTTCCGCTTGCAGCTCTACCCATTTGTATCAGAGACTGGATGACACTGGTTTGCTCCAACTCTGATCATTTACCTGCACCAGGGTTCAGTTTAAGACTGCTCCTTTGTGGCTATTTTGAATTTTGTGAAAATACTCCCAACTGCATAAATACACAAGAATACATATACTCGGTAACAACGACCAAATAGGCTTTCCCCTTTTTCTGGTTTAAGAGAATCTCAGGCAAAAAGGGAGGCCTCCATGGATCTGGGGTCAGTAACTGAAGTCAGGAAGCCTCCTTTCTCAAACTGCCCCTTTCACTATCCCCTTGCTGGTCAGAGAAACAGCAGGAAAATGACAGTTTAAACTTGATTTTTATTTCTGCCTTCCTCCGAATTTCTGCCATCCTACAAACTCCACAAACTGCTTAGAAAAGGAAGTTCTTTCATGGTCAAGGCATGGGAAAATGTCTTAGCAGTGGCTTTAGGTTGTCAGAGAGAAAGCTGTGCCAGTCCACATTCAGCTAAATTTCCTGAAAGATTTCAGATGTTGGTGCCATGATGGTTTTCTTAAGAGATGAGGGACAAGCCCTGCTCTTGAGCAAAGCCACTGTGACTCCTGGAGTTCAGCGGAGGCTGTGGCCTTCTTCAAGTGAAGGTTGGTTGGTCGGTTGGTTGGTTGGCACTTCATTGTGAACATAGAGGGTAGAAACTAGTCCAGACTGCCTCAAATCAACCCTGCTAAAGTTTTGGTTCTCCTAGGTAGTAGGTTTCAGAAGGAAAATACGAGTTTGCAGGTCATATGAAGGTCTACTTATCCTATGGTATCTCTAGTAACTCTGGTAATAGAACCAAAGTGATTCTGGACAAGTGCAAGGTGTCTCGATGAATCTGGCAGTGTACCCTGGATTTTACTGGACATTGAACTGGTAAGGCTGGAAGGTTTGTTCTCTTTGTGCTCAAGGTTTTGGCCATCCTGAAGGAGAATCATTTTGGCAGGGTGCACTGAGTGGTCCAACCGCCACCACCCATCAATCCATTGGGATGCCCAGCAGGTCACAGCTGACATCCCACAGCCGCCTTGCTATCGTCTCATTACGAGCCTGGGCAGAGACCCACGCCACATCGCAGTCACTGGAAGGGAAAGAGAGGGGTTTAAGGAACTGGGTTAAGAATGGAGTCCACTCTCCATCTGGGATAAGGAATGTGACACAAAAATGACCTAGGGATAACATGTCCTCTAGGCTCTTCACAAATCCAGTGTTAATCTCTTCATTCTCCAATCTTTACCCCAGAGAAAATGTAATTACATTTTAGATCTCACTAGACCACCTCTGATCAGAATGCTTTGTTTGATATAAATGCATATCATTTAGTCTTTATATCCCCCTTTGTATGTATACAGTATTTAACTATAGTATCAGTGCCTGTCTAACACCTGTATATGTCCATCTTGTTCAAATAAATCTCTGAGGTCCTTTCTTCAGGCTTTGTACCGTGTCATGGAACTGAGATCCTGCTATTTACATTGGTCACAAATGTTTGGAGTGGAAAAAAACAAACAAAAAAACCCAACACACTTATTTCTGGTCTTCCTGCAGTCCTTAAACTCGAAAACTCGATAACTGTCCTTAAACTCGAAAAACAAAATCAGCTTCATAAATAACGAAAGAAGGAAAAGATGAAAGCAGAAAAGAAATGGTAACAAGGTACCCAATGATTCATATGCCTTCTCTTCATTGCCGTCATTCTAATTGTTTCAAGTCCCTATTAAATACAGAAGGGGGATCTCAACTCTGCACCGCCCAGAAAATTTTCTCAAGGATAATTCTTTTACTCATTTTTATATTTTCTGTATCTAGTACACAGCAGGTATTCAATGAATGGTTTAAAAAAATTATTGAGTAAACAGATCAAAACATTTGAAATCATGTGAAAGGTACTTTTAAAAACTATACTATTTCAAGAAAACTGCTTCCTGGACATTTGAAGCAAATTCTGAAGGTGAAAAGGTGAGTTGACAAGTCTGAAATAACCACATGAGGCAAACACCTAACACTAGGTCCATTCAGACAGTGCCAGTCAAAGTGTGGGCTATGGCCTAGCAGCAGGAGTGCTATCTGGGAATTTGTTAGAAATGCCAATTCTCGGGGCCCCACCCCAGATCTACTGAATCAGAATCTCTGGGGTTGAGGCCCAGGAATCTGTTTACAACCAGTTCTCTAGATGGTTCTTAAATGTATGGAAAATTGAGACATACCACTTAAAGATACCTTTCCATTTAATAAACCAGCCTTATATGTATTGTACGTCTGTTTAAGGGAACTTACCAGCACAACTTGCCATTTCTGAGTGAAAAGCTCATCACTGAGAACCAAAGGCTCTGTATGCCTCTGGAAATGGCTTGGCCTCTGTAAGCCTCTGCAGCCTGCACTGCACGATGCCTTACACTCCTCTCAAGTTTATGGTGACGAGCAAATGATGCAATGAACAGGAAAATGCCTTGTCAGCTACGAAATACTGTAAAACCTATTCAAATACTACAGTAAGAGCGACTTCAGTGTGGTTAAGGCATCGGCTGACATCTCCAGTGGGATTTTGGTAAGTATTAATCAGTATAGGTAAAAGATCGTCTGACCAATTTCTAAACTTACTACAAATCCACAATAATCAAGACAGCGAGGTATTCGCATAAGGACATCAAGCTGGTAAGGCTGGGAGAAATGAACGGAACAGAATTAAAAGTGCAGAAGCAAATCCTTGCATTCACATCAATTGTTTTTTGATTGGGCTACTATTATGGACTGATTCGTGTTGCCCAGAATCCATATGTTGAAGCTCTAACCGCAATCTTTAGAGATAAGGCCTTTAAGGGGGTATTTAAGGTTAAATGAGGTCATAAAGGTGGGGTGCTAATCCAATAGGACTGGTGTCCTTATAAGAAGAGGAGGAGACACCAGGAGTGTGCTCACACAGAGCAAAGACCATGTGAAGACACTACAAGAAGGCTGCCGTCTGCAAGCCAGGAAGAGAACCACACACCAACCCTGCCGGCACATTCATCTTAGACTTCCAGCCTCTAGAGCTGAGAAAATAAACTTCCGTTGTGGCATCCCAAGGTGGGCTAATACAGCTCCCAAGCTAATGGGGAAGGAATAATCTTTTTATTTTATTTTATTTTTTTTAAGGAAGGTGTAGCTCACAGTGGCCCACGCAGGGATTGAGCCGGCAACCTTGGCATTATTAGCACCAGGTTCTAACCAACAGAGCTAACCGGCCACCCTCCAAGAATAATCTGTTTAACAAATGGTTCTGGGACCATTGGAAATCCACATGCAAAAGGATGAAGTTGGACCCCTACCTCTACCATATAGAAAAATTAACAAAAATGGTTCATAGACCTAAATGTAATGCTAAAACTGTAAAACTATTAGAAGAAAACAGTAATAAATCTGTGTGACCTTGGGTTAGGCAATGGTTTCTAAGATATGACACCAAAAGCACGTGACAAGAGAAAAAACAGATACATTAGACTTCATCAAAATCAGAAACTTTTGTGCTTCTAAGGACACCATGAAGAAAGTGAAGATAAACCAACATAATGGAAGAAAATATTTGCAAATCATATATCTGATAAGGGATTTGTATCTAGACTATATAAAGAACTGTTACAACTAACCAATAAAAAGACAATAATCCAGTTTAAAAATAGGCAAAGCATTTAAACAAACATTTCTCCAACAAAGATATATAAATGTACATTAAGCACATGAAAATTTGCTCAACATCATTAGCAGGAAAATAAATGAAAACCACAATGAGCTGCTACTTCATTCTTACTATGATGGCTAAAATCAAAAGGACAGACAATAACAAGAGTCTGCAAGCATGTGGAGAAACTGGAACCCTCATAAAATGCTTGTGGCAACGTAAAATGGTGCAACCACTTTTAAAAACAGTCTAGTATTCCTCAACAGCTAAACACAGAACTAACATAGGACTCATATTCTAGTGGAATTCCACTTCTAGGTATATACCCAAGAGAAATGTCCATGCAAAATTGTACTCGAATGTTCATAGCAGTATTATTCAAATTGCCAAAAAGTGGAAACAATCCAAATGCCCATCAACTGATGAATGGATAAATAAATGTGGTGTATCAATAAAATGAGATATTTGGCAATAAAAAGAAACGAAGTACCGATACATACTTTGGCATGGATATACCTTCAACACTTAATGCTAAGTAAAAAAAAACAGTCACAAAAGGCCACATATGCTATCAATCCATTTATATGAAATGTCCAGTATAGGCAAATCCATAGAGACAAAAAAGTAGATTAGTGATTTCAGGCAGAAAGAACAACCAGTGCAAAGGTCCTAAGGCTTCATTCAAGATACTTTTATGTTGGTCGTTTCTTGATAGCGGCCTACGTGGCTGCTGTTTGATCTTCAAAGTACTTAAAATTAAAAATCTACGGCAATGAAAAGGCTCTTCAAAAGTCAATTCAGTAATCATGGCTTCAAGGCTGGCTTTCTTTAAACCACTCAGTCAAAACTAAGATAAAGGATTATTTCTTTTCTTAAAATCTCCAGGGAAGAAGAATCCAGTCACTCTTGGAAAATCATTCCAGCGTACAAAACGAAATAATCTATGTTCTTGTACTTCAGACCACATTTCCAACTATCTGCTACACATTTCTAGTCACATGTCTTATGGAAAACACACTCAACCTGTACAGAGTCAGGTTTATTACATAGTGGGCAATTGTTACGCTTTGGTTGAACATTTATTCCACATTCTTTTGGCAATAGCAGCTTGATTTCTTTCTGTGGAATTACCTCTTCCCCTCGGATGTGTTTTGAAGAGCCCATTAATCAAGTACCTGCCTGTCGCCCCCTGGCCAAGGCAATGGGGGTGAAGGGATGGCAGGTGGGGGCCAGGGGGAAGGAGATCCAATGCTGCTTCCCGAGAGAGTGGAGCTCCAAAGAGTAGCTCAAGAGGCAGGCTTAGAGCAATCAGAGAGTCCAGCTGACTGGCCACTCTATTCTAAGCCTGGCTTTTCTGTCTACCCTTGGAACTTAGGAGTACCTCATATTTTAATAAATTCCCTTCTTGCTGACATTAACCAGAGTCCATTTCTGCTGCCTTGGGATCAAAGAAACCTAAGTTATACACATTATTTTCCCATGTCTGATGTCTCAGTTAATGTTACCGTCAATCTCCTAATAACTCAGGCTTGAACCGAGATCACCAAACCTCCCCTATCTCCTCACTCAATTGCTCATCAAGTGGTAAAAATTCTACCTCTTCGGGGCCTCTCTCACTTTACCATTCTTTTCATTCTAGTTGTCATTACCCTAAGTCAGGCACTCATTCTCTCACTTGGGGTACTTACTCATTCATGAAACAAAGTAACCAGGGATGTTTTCTAAAGCACAGACCAGATTATATCTCCCTCCACTGAAATAATTTCTGTGGCTCCTCTCTAAATCTGACATTATAGCCTTTCATGATGACTGTCTACCTTTCCTTCAAATCTTGATTTATTTATAGCCTTTGCTCTAAAACTTTGCGTTATTGCCACAAAATCTTGAAGGCAGATTTAAAAACATGTTAAGACTGTGATCTTATGTGATATCTGGGATTTTCTTCAAAATAGTATGGGGTGAGGAAAATATGGGAAGGATTAGTAAATGGGGATGGGGCAGGACTGGCCATGGGTTAATGGTTGTTGAGGCTGGATTATGGGTATATGGGAATCAACATACTGTTCTGTGTGCTGTGTATATTCAAAATTCTCTACAATAAAGTTTTAAATGTCTTCACTTATTCAAGAGGGAGTCCACTGATACTATTTTCATCCTGAAGCCAACGGAGAAATACAGATTCAAATTCTTTTTAATGTAAAAAAATAGAACTAGGAGTCCAAAAGGGAACAACAACAACAACAAAAACCTGGACTGACGTAACAAAAAGTAGGAAGAAAAGAAACAACCAGAAAGCATAAGCATCAGTATAATCAACAGTCTGGCATGAATAAAATCAAACCTAGCAGTTACCACATAAAAATGTGAATGAGTCCAATTTCCCTATTAAATGGTAAAAACCCTGGAGACAAAAGCTTTGTTAAAGAATGTACTTTTAAAATTGTATCTTCAAAAACAGATCTATTCATACCTGAAGTGATTCCCACTTCGAGTCTCCAGCCCTTCCGTTATGGCACAGTACAGGCTGGTCTGGGCTCCCTGCTGAGGGGTCTTGATGAAGAAGGAGAAAAGCCGCCATATGCATCTCATGAAAAAGGAGTGCCGAACCAATTCCGAGTGTACTGTGCCAGGGTGTACGGAATATGTCGTAACGCCAGAGCCTGATGAGGGTGCCATAGAGAGAGGGGAAGACAGAATTTGATGTTGCTGAATGGCCGAAGACAGCAGAGTACATGAACAAAAACTGCCCAGCTTCGAATCCCAGTTCTAACACTCATTGGCTGTGTGACCTTGGGCAAGATCCTGATGTTGACTCAGTTTCTTCATTTGCACAATGGGGATACTCCCAAGACTTGCACTTCACAGGATTGTTCTAAGGATTAAATGAGTTCATATGTAAAAGAGCTTAGAATAGTGTCTGGTGCGTGGCAAGTATTAAATAACACCTACACATATGCTATTTCAGGTCCCCAATTCTTCACTGGAAACCTTGGGGCCAGAAATGCTTCCAGATTTTTTTCTGATTTTATAAAGGTAATATGGTGCATATACATCTACTGTCCGTTACCTATTCTTCCTCCTAGTGGTGAGGTTTTGTTGCCCAATGAGTTTTGGTGTCAAGATTCTGAAAAGACTGAATTGTCAGGCTTTTGTGGATTTCACAAATTGCAGATAAAGAACTGAGGACTTGTATAATTTTCAACTCAATGTCTACTCTAGATGACCCATATTCTATATTCTATGTTCTAACCATGATGGCCTTCTCTCAGTTTCTCAAACTAAGCCCAGACCTTCGTGTAGCCCTTCCTTCTACCTGGAATGTTCCTCAGACATCTCACCCCACTCACATTGTAACCCATTTAACTTCTAATCATTCTCTAAGGGCTCAGCTTGCAACTCACTTCCCCAGAGAAGTCTTCCCTGATCCCTCAGACTGGATAAGGTCCCTTCCAAATCCATTTAAAGTCCTCGTGGTTCCCCTTTATAGCATTTACAACAATGATAATGAAACAACAACAAAAAGGAAACAATCTAGATGTTGTTAAGGAAATGGATAAATAAACTAACATCTATACTATGAAATACAATGCAACCAACAAAAGGAATGGGGTAAATCTCTACTACGTGGAAAGATCTCCAAGATACTGTGTTGGAATTTCAGTTCGTTGTGTATGATATATACATATGTAAATGCATAAGAAGATGATTGGGAAGGTGCACATCAAGTTGTTGACAGTAGATTCTTGAGAGGAGAAAAGTACGAGGGGGAGAGAGGGGAACAAGTGAAGGGCGTTTCTACCTTTAACTCTATATACTTCCATATTATTTGAAAATTTTACAATGAAAATGATTCATTACTAGACTGATTTTACATGCAACAGTTGTATAAATACTTGATAATTATCTCTCTCCCCCATTGGATGTAAACCAAATCAAGAAGGGGACCTTGTCTTATGCACCAGTCCATCCCCAAGCCCCTAATCCAGTGCATAGAGTAGCACGAGCACTGAATACATGTCTGTTGAATGGTTGAATGAATCACTCTTCTGTCATGCCCAGATTTCTTTCATCGCACCACGATGATTTACCACCAAATCCTCACATCTATCAGGCTTCCTCACTCGTATATCCTCTGCTTTATTCTGATCCTCATAGAGGGGCCCATCTTTACACCTCCAGACCGCCCTAGCTCCCTAACCAAAGCTTTGGATAGTTTTCATCATCCTGATCCTGATCCATCCTGAGCTGACAAATGATGTCATGCCCTGGGCATAGGAACCGAGCTGACCACCAGCTTCCTTCCTCCCCATCTCACAGCTGTCCACATGGCTTGATGATCCTGTTCCAACAGTGGGGCTCCTGTGTCTGATTCCCTGAGCCTGAATTCTACCTGCCTCAACCCCTAAGCAACTCCAATTGTCCACCCTGGATATCCTTTGTCTTGACTGGAAATCCAGAGTAGATGATGTTAAAGAACTCTATTTGAGATCCCTCTCCTCAAGCATGTATTTCGCTCTTATTTGACCCTTGGCTGTTAGGGAGGACCCTCCCTCATCCTGTAGTCCCAGCACTTGTTTTATCTTAACAGTTGGATCTAGTGCCAGCTCAGGTGCCTCCCTTCTAGTTAAGTATCACTGCGAGCAAAAAACCTTGACTTGCTCATGAGGCCTGAATTATGACGATTCCCGTGAAATAATCACATTTTACATATGAAGAAATAAGTCTTGAAAAGTTAAGTAACTTGCTGCAGGTCACACAGCTAGTAAGTGGTAAAGCCACGCCTTCAGAATCAAAATCAGAATTGCCCTTTCCCTACCAGCCATCTCCAATATTCAGTAGTGGGCTGTTTACCAAAACTATACCCAGTTATAGTCATGGAAGCAGGTCCTATCCAGGGAATAGACTCCAGAAAACAGTTTCGATTCCTGTTGCTTTTAGCTACTTCCCAACTCATGTTTCCACACTCATTTCTTTTAAGCCTACCTTTTAGCCTCCGGGCTAGTTCCTGGGTAAAGAGGATGTTGGCTAACTTGCTATGACAGTAGGCCAGACCTGCAGAGTAGAATTTCTCGCCCTGAAGGTTATGGAAATTAATCCTTCCCAGGTGATGTGCTAAGGAAGACACATTCACTACCCTTGACGGGGCTGATTCTTTCAGCTTCTCCAGCAGCAGATGGGTCAGGAGGAAGTGACCTATACGAAAAACCAGAATTAACAGAGTTCAGGGCCAATGCAGAGGTAAAGGGAGTGGTGGTGAGCAGGGCTCAGCTCTGGGAAGCCGGGAACTCAGGAATAAGGCTTTCTGCCTCATTAATTCATGATCAACTACAGAACAAGTTCAGTGAGGGTATAGGGAAATAGGAACAGTCAAAGACATGACACAGCTTTCTATGAGGTAGGTCTGGATTATCTAAATACGAACATGAAATCCCTTCTCATTCCAATTTGGATTAATATCAGTCTTTAAGAGCAGGCAGTCTCTGCCTGATGCTGGCCACAGGGATCACTATGAATAAAGCTATATAACCCCCTATACAATCAGGCTGTTCAAAAGTGCTCCAAAGTAAACGGAATCTGATCACAGATTACAATAGGAGGAGGGGGTGGCCAGTGAGCTCAGTTGGTTAGAGCACCGTGCTATTTATTTTTTTTTAGGGGCCTTGAGCCTTGTGCTCCCCCTGGCTGAGGCAGCCGGTCACCGGTTGTAGGTCGGCTACTCACGGCAGCTCTCGCCAGCTGCCAGCCACTCACGCAGGCTGCCAGCCGCTCATGGCGGCACACGGTAGCTTGTGGCAGCACTCAGCAGCCTGTGGTGGCACTCAGCAGCCCACCAAAGCACACAGCAGCTCACACCAACCTCCAACTGCTCACGGCAGCCCAGCTCCAGGGAGAGCTGTTATTCACAATCTTAGCTGTAGAGGACGCAGCTTACTGGCCCATGTGGGAATCGTACCAGTGACCTTGGCATTAGGGGCACAGTGCTCCAATCACCTGAGCCACTGGGTGGCCGAGCATGGTGCTCTTAACACCAAGGTTGCCGGTTCAATCCCCACATGGGCCACTGTGAGCAGCGCCCTCCACAACAACATTGAAACAACTACTTGACTTGGAGCTCATGGGTCCTGGAAAAACACACTTAAAAAAAAGTGGGCAGAACCTCAAGTGGGCCTCAGGTTTATCCCTGAGCTTTTTCGCAGGACCATGCTATTTATTATTTATTTACAGTCTGTTATGGCTGAGGTCCAATCATACCCCAGAGAAAGCTCAGTCTGACCCCTAATTTTTCCAAAAAGCTTAGATTCCCTCTAGCTTTGTGATGAAACCAGATTTCTTACCCAAGTGGTTGACTCCTATGTGCATCTCAAAGCCATCTGCTGTCTTAGAGTAGGGACACATCATCACTCCTGCGTTGTTGATCAAAATGTGGAGATGCTTTTCCTCTGCAGGGAGGAGGACATGGAGTGTGCAAGTGGCCAGTCATAGCTGTTACATCTTAGAAATCTGCCTCAAACCCAGGCTTTGTGCGTGGGGATGCAGGACTTCAATCTATCCTCCATTTTCCCTTCATACTTATTTTGTATTGTTTTCATTGTAAGACTTTTGTTGAATCCTGCATACTTTAACTATAGGGCAAAATTCCATCTTATACTACCAAATGGCCTTTCCAATCTTTCCAGTTCAGGAGATACTTACTTACTGCTTCTGGGAAGTGTTTCAGCCACCTCTCCCAACAGAGAGACTTCCCAAGCTGAAGGGGAATATTCCAAAGCAAGAAAAAAAAGAATGCTCCCCCACCACTGGGATTCAGGGCCCAAAAGAAATACTGGTTTTACCTCTTTGTTGCGTCTGCAGCTTTCTCTCATGGTTCATTTTCTCATGTGGTTAGTAATTTCTGACTATAAGCTTATTTCAGTGGATGCTGCTTTTCTTGGGAGATCTAGGTCCCTGGGTTATGAGGGGATGTGCCTACAAAGTGCTCTTGGATTTGCTTTTCATGTGATAGTACAAGGTTTTGCATTCACATTTTATGTCTGCCTTTTAAGGATGTCCCTTTGTTACTAATGAGTTCAGCTACAAATCAATAGTTTTTGGTTATATGTTATCTAGTGTTTCTATATATTCGAGAGGGAGAGGGATCTTTTCTTTTTAGCTAAGTCTGCCATGTTGATCACAAGACCCACAATACGGTCTCAGGTTCTACACTTACCTGCTAAGAAGCCCTTAGCAAAGGCTCGAATAGATTTAGTATCAGACAAGTCCAGTTTCCGCACCAGCACCTGTTGGTTCCCTGTCACATTCTGGATCTCTCTGGCCACCAACTCCCCCTTATGTACATCCCGGCAAGCTATATATACGCGGGCTCCTGTCAAACAATGTACAAGAGACAAATTGTCAGCTCTGTTTTTGAGTGGGCCTTAGAGACCTAATACTAACGTGGATTGCTATTTTCTACTGTTTTATTGATTTTACCCCTATTTCACAACACAGGGATCTGATGAACAAATCAGGAAAGAAATCAATAATATTCATTAAGTGCCCATTATATGTAGAGCATTGTGCTAGGTTTAGGTGAGCAAATTAGTGGGGCACTTGCAATGTTCCTGAATTCCAAAATGGGGAGGCAATAATAAGAATGATCATCAATGTGAGAGATAAAACGGCAGCAGCAGGAGGGAATTCCAAGCAGATACACTTGCCTCTTTGAGCCAGTTCTTTGGCTGTCTCTTTCCCGATGCCTGTGTTGGCACCAGTGACCACAGCTACCTTCCCAGGAAGCTGGATGGTGGATGTACACACCCCACTGGATAGCATTTTCCTGCAGACAGAGAAAGAGAGCTCATCAGTGCTTCATTCTGCCTGTCTCGGCCAGAGGTTCCTGCAACCTCCCTGTCTTCAGCTCCCAAGCATGAAGTTTGCTTTGGTTCCTTTTACTGCTGTTCTTTTATAGGTTTAAGGAAGGTTGGAGGAAAGGAAACAAGTGTTTTCTGTGCTCACTTAAGAACAAAAGTGAGTTTATTACAAGGGTGATAATAATTGCTTAGAGCTACTTACTGCAGTACAAAGACTGGATAAATATTTGATTAGCAGGCACGTGGCTTCAGTTTGAGCTCTTAGGAGGTTGGAAAATTAAGTTCACGAACTCATCCTAGAAAAAGTGCTCCATGCCTTGTTGCTGAATATCACTGCAGTCACCTTTAAAGTACTCCCCTTGGGAAGCTATGCACCGATGCCAGCGCCTAGTCCACCCTTCACAGCAATTTTGGAACTCTTTTTCTGGAATGGCCATCAGAGCTGTTGTTGTATTACCCTTGATGTCCTGAATGTCATCCAAATGCCTTCCTTTCAATATTTCCTTTATCTTTGGGTAAAGAAAGACGTCACTGGAGGCCAGATCAGGTGAGTAGGGAGGGTGTTCCAATACAGTTATTTGTTAACTGGCTAAAAACTCCCTCACAGATAGTGCCGTGTGAGCTGGTGCATTGTCGTGATGCAAGAGACATGAATTGTTGGTAAAAATTTCAGGTCGTCTAACTTTTTCATACAGCCTTTACAACACTTCCAAATAGTACACTTGGTTAACTGTTTGTCCAGTTGGTGCAAATTCATAATGACTAATCCCTCTGATATCAAAAAACGTTAGCAACATTGTTGCAACAAGTTCGCAAACTTAATTGTCAGATCTGGTATGTCATCTGTCTATAACTGGTACTTTACAACGTTGATAAACAGGTAATTCAACATAAAATGTTAACATTATGAAAGTTTGTAAAACTGGGGCAAAAAGCAAAAACCACACACACACACACACACACACACACACACACACACACACACACGCAATTAAGACCATACCGCCACTCCATCTCAAATAATACACCCTGCCCCTCAGGAGGAAGTATGTCTCTTCAGTCACTGGTCCACCGTCACTACTGGTGATTTCCTCAGAACCAATCAGCAGGCTGCCTGTTTCGCAGCTCGCTGCTGATTCTCCAGAGGCACGCAGCCAGTCATCGCCCCACATGTCACCTGGTTAAGAGCCCACTCACTTCATTCTCTCAGCCTCACCTTGAGACCCCAGGGCATGACTCCTATCCCGATAATTCTGCTAAGAAGGCAGGATAGGGCTCATGACCCTTTCGTTTCTCTCCTTCACAACATCACCCAAGAGAAAGCAAGAATCTAACAATAACAAGAAAGCAAGCATAGGGTTGCAGATGTCACGACTCTCATTAAGGGGCAGTTTCTTAAAAGCAAAAAGTTGAATCGTTCCATTGTACTTTAAAGACTGGAAGCAAGAGGCTAGATAGGGCAGGATGAAGACGTGAGAGCTAAGGAAGAAATAGTCTGGAGGTCCACACCGCATTTTAGGGTCTGAAACTCCCAAAGCTGTAAAATTAAGTGTTTGAGGTAGCCTTGCACTCGGGGTTCGCTGGAGCCGGAAACAAGGAATGCTTAGATGAAAAAAATGGGACAGGAGAAACAAGACAGGGTGCTCCGGTCTGCAACCCCTTCCTACAGGCCTGTGGTTTCCTGGTGCCACCCTGCCCGCATCCAGGTCAGCCTGGCCTCCTCCGACCTACCAAACCCGGCCTCGGCCTACTTGCAGTCCTATCCCCCCCACCCCCGCCTCCCCAGGGAATTTTCCTTTTCCTTCTTTTGAAGAACAGAGCTTCGGTAAGGATTAATGGCCACCCCCCGAAACTTCTCAAGAGAAGGCATTACATTTGCACAGACCTGATTTGCGGTGCAGCAAGGTACAGGAGAACGGGGACAAGGAGGAGCAGGATTCCAATCATCTGGCGGGGCGGCAGCTGCGGCGGCAGCAGCGGAGGGTTGGCAGCAGCGGAGGGTTGGCAGCAGCGGATGGAATAGCCCCAGAAGCGCTCACTAACTGTGGCTTCCCTTCCCAGACACGCCCTAGTAAAGTACTACAGCGCAGCCGGGAAGCAAAACCATCTGGGAAATGTAGTCCAAAACTTGACGCCCGCTAACCGGCAGTGAGCGCGCGTTCTGTTCTCAGACGCTTGGAGAAGTTGAACCGCGCACCAGACGCACAACAGAGCTCAGACCATCTAGGCTCTAGGGCCTTTGGGATCGTCCAACAGCTCTGCCACAGCCCTTCTGACTACCCGAAGTTCTCGGGAAATATCCTTACACCTCTGTCTCTCGGTGCCAAAACCAGACCCCTTTTTAGTTTTCCCCAATCGTGGTTAGGCAGTTACCACATTGTTTCACCTGGAGATCAAATATTGGCATCTGGGAAATGCTTTAAGGCCAATGACACAAGATAGGAGCGATTGGGGTCTGACAGTTGGTAAGGCGGGGGAGGTGAGTGAGAATCCTTCCTCCTTAGGGATTCCTTCACCAATGGAGTGGAAGCATTTGGTCCCTGAAACCATTACCAGGAGAATCACTTTATTGTGTGAATTATAATGGTAACTATCATAATTTTCCTGTGTTTGTTAATTCATAATAGAATATAATTTCCTTGATGACTGGGGTGAGTTATATTAGCTCCCAGGGTAGCAATGAATTTCTCAGATTTAGCAGCACAGTTGTTTTTGCCAATTTATTAAAGTGTTTAATCCTGTCTTGAATTAAGACCATGAAAATTCTCTGGGAATAAGCAGGTTCCATGTCAGTCATTCCTTTCAGCTCTGCTATCTGAGGACTATCTGGTTTCCAGGGAGGGAAAGTGAGGGATGTTTAACTAGTTAATATGAGTATTTATCTATCTGTGATTCCTGACAGCACACTCTAATGTACTCTGATTCTTTCTTCTGGATAATTCATTTCCATTTGATTGAAAGACACATGTTTCAAGATCAATTTGAACCAGTATTTTACATCAGTTGGGGAGGAGAGGGTTTCCTTCACATAGTACAAGTTTCTACTTATTTAATATTAGGTTATCTAATTTCGTCACATGCTCATTATTTTGTTACCTAATATTTTGTACAGGGTTTACACCTTTAATTGAAAGCCTTTCACATGTTTTGTTTCTTAGTCACTCATTCATTTGACAAATATTTATGGTACTCCTACAGTGAACTAGGCACTGTGCTGAGGTCCAGGCAGAAAATGACCTCTGTCCACTCAGAGCTTATGGTCTGTTGGGGAAGACATTAAACGAGTAAGTAAATCATGATGAAGGTTATGAAGGAAAAAAGAGAAAGTTTTGAGAGTGTATAGCAGAAGGACCCTCCTGGTCTTGAGATCAGGAAAGGCCTCTTTGAGGAAATACCATTTGAGCTGAGGAATTAATGGGAAAGCAACCTGACAGGCAAGAGCTCTGAGCAGAGGAAACAGGCCACTTGAGGATTCAGATAGAGCAGATGGTACTAGAACAATGGGAAACATTGGTCTAGCTGGGACATGGGGCCGGGGGTGGGGGTGGGGGTGGGGGGGTGCCGGAAATGACAATAGTAGCCAAAACTTATATGGTGTTTATTATGTGCCGGGCCCTGTCCAAATGCTACCATGTTTCCCCAAAAATAAGACCTAGCCGGACCATCAGCTCTAATGCGTCTTTTGGAGCAAAAATTAACATAAGGTCTTATATAATATAAGACCCAGTCTTATTTTAATATAATATAAGACTGAATCTTTAATTATAATATAATATAATATGATATGATATAATACTGGGTCTTATATTAATTTTTGCTCCAAAAGACTCATTAGAGCTGATGGTGCCGCTAGGTCTTATTTTCGGGGAAACAGGGTATATGTATGTACATATATATATATGTACATATATATGTATATATATACCCTTGACATATATATATATATATATATATATATATATATATATATATATACCCTTTATTCCCATAATAATTCTGAGCTAGGTACTATTAATATAATTTTCCCTATTTTATAGAAAGGAAACTGAGGCAACAGCAAGGTTAAGTTGTTAGTCCAGGTCATAGCAGCAAAGCGGAGATTCAAACTTAAGTAGGTTGTATCCAGGGTCTGTGCCCATAACTATTGAGTAATGTTGTCAAAAGATGAGGTTTGAGAGCGTTTCCCCATACATTGACATGTTTGTACATCCAAATGAAATATGTATGCAATTTCATCCGTAGAATCCAGTTTAAAACCCACTGGTTAAACCTGATCAGTAAAAATGGGTAAACAGAGGAGTTGCTTAGAGAGGCTATGACAGCAAACAGAGAGGAGGACTTTGATGAATGCTAACATCACAGGATAGAAAGAGGAAGGTGAGCCTGAAAATGGGCTGAGAAAAAGGGGACAGAGAGATTGGAGGTATTTTAGACTGGGTCCAATCAGATTAGAGAAAACATACAGTACTTTGAACAGGGAACATTCCAAGAATTATTAACCACAAAAAAAACATAAAGGGGACTGGAGTCATTAGAAATGAGTTATTACAGGGCTTATTGAACTTTTTCTATAAAGAAAATAAATACTTTAGGTTTAGCGGGGGGCAGGGCGTATGGTCTCTATTGGAAACTCGGCTGTTGCAGCTTGAAAGCAGCCATAGCCAATACATACATGAATCAGCATTGGTGTTTTCCAATAAAACTTTATTTACAAAAATAGGCAGTGGGCTGAATTTGACCTGTGGGCCATGGTTCGTCAACCTGTGGGCTAGTAAGAAGTAAAAAGAATTCAAAAGATGACAAAACAAGCAGATATAATTAAAATATAATAGCAGATATAATTTGAAAATATAATAACAGATATATAACAAATATATTGATATGATATGATATAATAACATAATATAGTATATATAATGTAATGTAATGTAATGTAATGTAATATAGCCACTACCTGGGGCTAAGATAGAGCTCCCAAGAAAGAGGCCCCCTTCCACTCCTGGGTTGAGGCCTAGACCTTGCCGGAGAGGAACAGGTCTAGAGCCCTGATGAGCACAGAAGTTGCTGTGGTGCTGCACCAGTGGAATTTGCTGGAAATCCACTGCTTAGGGTGCCAGGGAGGAGTCTCACTGGAGGCACTCTGCTACAGAACTACCTGAGGTGAAGGCTGCTGGGGGAAGCTGAAGGCCACTAGGTGCTGACGGAGGAAGGCCCTGGAGAAGCTGTGTACACCGCAGGAACCTAGTGCTGCCCGAACCAAGCATGCTGCAGAAACCTGCAGAAGTAGCCCAACAGAACCAGGAAGCAAAACCTTTTCCTTCTGCACTGCTTGCCCAGTGACATCTATTGACAAAGTTTAACATTGTACCAAAGAAAAAATAGCAAAGAGAAAATATTTAAACGGCCCATTTCCACTTTTGCAGAACAGGCAAAAAGGATGAATTAAAGCTGAGAGGCAATAAACTAAAAACCGGTGCCAGAGGTAATCCAGGGAATGTGGTGTAAAAGATGTATGAAAAAGGTATTTCAAGAAGGAGGTATTTACAACACCCAAAGCATGATCCATAGAAGAATGTTGATAAGTTACACCAAAATTGAGGACTTCTACTCTTTGAAAGATAATAAAAAGAAACCACAGACTGGGAGAAAATATTTGCAAATCATGTATCTGATAAAGGATTTGTAGTTAGAATATATATTTTTAAAAACTCTCAGAACTCAGGATTAAGACAACAACCCAGTTTTTAAAATGGTCAAGTGATCGCTTCTCGGCCTTTTGGCTAAGATCAAGTGTAAAATGGTCAAGTAATGTACACAGATACTTCACCAAAGAAGATATACAGATGGCAAATAAGCACATAAAAAAATGCTCAAGGGCTGGATCCGTGACTCAGGCGGTTAGAGCTCCATGCCCCTAACTCCAAAGGCCGCCAGTTCGATTCCCACATAGGCCAGTGGGCTCTTAACCACAAGGTTGCCAGTTCAATTCCTGGAATCCTGCGAGGGATGGTGGGCTGTGCCCCCTGCAACTAGCAATGGCAACTGGACCTGGAGCTGAGCTGCGCCCTCCACAACTAAGATTGAAGGGACAACAACTTGACTTGGAAAAAAGGCCTGGAAGTACACACTGTTCTTCAATAAAGTCCTGTTCCCCTTTCCCAATAAAATCTTTAAAAAAAATGCTCACTATCATTAGTCATTAGGAAAATGCAAATTAAATCCATAGTAAAATACCACTATACACCTACAATAATGGCTAATACGAAAAAGACTAACCATAGCAAGTGTTGATGAGAATGTAGAGGAAGTGGAACTCTCATACACTGCTTTTGGCAATTTAACATGGTATAATCACTTTGGAAAACAGTTTGGCAACTCCTAAAAAAATTAAATATGTTAAACATACACCTATCATATGATTCCTAGGTAATTTTCCAGAGAAATGAAAGTTTATTCATATGAAGACTTGTATGTGAGTGATCATAGAAGCTTTATTTGTTATAATGAAAAATAGGAAACAGTCAAATATCCATTAACAGGTGAATGAATAAACAAATTGTGATATGTCCACACAATGAAGTACAACTCAGCAATAAGAAGGAATGAGTTCTGATGCCCTCAACAGCCTGAGTGAATCTCCAAGTAGTTATGAGTGAAAGAAGTCAGACAAAAAACAACAACAACAACAAAAAAGAGTGCATACTGTGATTCCATTTATATAAAATTTCAGAAAATGCAAACTGTAGATTATAGATTGAGGTGCTAGAAAGCAGATCACTGGCTTCCCGGGGACAGGAGAAAGTGAAAAGGGATGGGAGGGTTTTACCAGAGGAATGAGGAAACCTGGGGTGATGGACATGTTCGTTGTCTTGACTCTGGTGATAGTTTCATGAGTGTATACAAATGACAAGACTTATGAAATTGTATACTTTTAATGTACAGAGTACTACATGCCAATTTTACCTCAATAAAGCTGTTAAAAATTGGAGAAGTAGGTACTGATCAAGTGTGCCATGCTACTGAGACGTCAAGAAACACAACAACTGAAATGCATCCCCTAGATTTAGCGCCATGTAAGTCATTGGTGACATTGTGGGGTACAGATTCAGAGAAGTGGTGGGGTGTAGGCTGAGGAGTGAGTGGAAAGCTAGAGAGTGTAGCCAACTCTTTCGAGCTAGGAAGGAGAGAGGAGGTTAGTATCAGGAGAAGGGGCAGATGGTAGGAGCATTTTTAAAGAGCATAGAGGAAAAAGTTGAAGATAAAGGGGAGATAGGAAATAAGTGATAGAATAAGGTCCCTGAGAAAGCAGAAGAGGATGGGCTAGAGAGAAAGTCATCTTAGGAGGAAAGGAAGATATGATGAGCATAAATTCAAATAGACTTATAAACTTGGTACCAGGATATTGAAGAATTTTCCTTCTGATGGTCCCTATTTGTGTGCGTGTGTGTGTGTGTGTGTGTGTGTGTGTGTGTGTGTGTGTATTAAGAGGCCAGGAAACATGGTGAAATTGAGGGGAGAAGGCAAGAAGCTTAAAGAAGGGTAATGAATGTTTGAAATAATCATTGTGGAGATTAAAGAAATAAAACAAAAAGATGGAGAGTTTTATTGGAGGCCCTGGGTGATGTTGGTGGCTCTGTATTTATAATGGCCTCAACACGCAGGGTGATGTGATGTTTCTCTAGCAGCTCTCATCAACCAGCTATACAAAGAAGATGGAAGCGTTCTTTCAGAGTTGGGGTTTATCAGGGTCTTGGGGCAGAAAGACAAGAGGGCCAGGAGGCTGAGGATATTGGCAAGAGAATGACTGAATTGATGAGTATGAAATCTCAGATAATTCAAGGAAGTGATGATGGAGGGGCTTACAGTTGTCTGGAGATTCTCCTGGGGTTAAACAACTGCTTTGTTGGAATTCATGCCACACGAGAGCTAGATGAGTAGGAAGGTGGGAGGTCTGAAGGTAGGACATTAGAAGTGCATGGTTCCAGGTGCTGACAGACTGAAAGGTGGGCAGGGATGAGGTAGGGGAGAAAGCTCCTGGAGATGAGGCTGTCAAGGGTTTGAGGGACCAGGGAGTTGCTGTCTCATCTGTAAAGATAATGAAGTCACCTATAAACATTCATGTACAAGTCTCTGTGTAGATATATATTTTCATTTATTTTGAAGGTATACCTAGGAATATAATTGCTAGATCATATATTTAACACTATGTTTGTTTGAGGAACTATCAGACTGTTTTCCAAAGAAGCTACACCATTTTATATTCCTACCAGCAGTGTATGGGGCTCCAATTCCTCTACATCCTTCTCAACATTTGTTTTTGTTTGTCTATTGATGTTAGTCATCTTAATGAGTGTGAGTGATAATTCACTGTAGTTTTGATCTGCATTTCCTTGATGACTAAGGATGCTGAGCATCTTTTTGTGTATTCATTGGCCATTTTATTTTGGAAACATTTCCTTGACGATACATCTATTCTGATCCTTTGCCCATTTTTAATTTGGTTATTTATTTTATTGTTGAGTAAAGTCAGGATTTTGAACCCAGGAAGTCTGGCCCCACAACCTGTAGGCTTAACTCTAATGCTCTGCTGCTTCTTGCTATGCATCATGGCTACAAAGTGGTACACATAATTCTAGATGCCTTATATGCCTTCTAATATCTTTTCTATGTTGCTCTAGAGCACTACATGCTGTTCCTTAGGGTTCTCTGCCTCACAGACAAACTCAGCATAAATTGAGTATAATCTCCACAAATGCAGGGGATCTTGGATTTGATTCAGCAGAAATGTGGAGGCCAGAAGACGTTAGTACAAAGTTACTGTTATTTGAGGTTAGTAGATGTCCTGTTCCTTGCATGCTATAGTATTGTGTCTGTCCCTCTTTTTGACCACAGCCCTGATTATATGAGCTTGTTTTTACATATAATCTCTGAGGTGTTGCAAACCCAGGGTCACACGTGTTCGGGGAAAGGACTCTGTCCAATCGGTAGAACCGTGTTGGCCCAGGGGACATCAGCTTCTAGGAGGCAGGCACTGGAGAGTTCCAGTAACAAGATGTCAGGGGCTTCCAGGACACCCAGGCCTCTGCAGATGACATTACAGCAGGGAACTGGGCTAGAGTGGGAGAAATGAGAAGAGAGGGGAGGGGCAACCTGAAAGTCAAGAGAGAGTCCTCCTGGAATTATCTGATTACTCCTTGTTCTGATTTACTCCTTGTTCTGTTTATGGGTCCATAGAATTCCCAAGGGGCAGCGACTGTGCCTTTGGAGTACTTGCCACAATGCCTGGGGCCAAGATGGACTCAGTAAGTATACATTAAATAGATGAATAAATTGATGAGCGAGGGAGTGAGTACCTGCCTGCCACAGGAGTCTTCTTTCATCACACATGTCTTCCTGGCACCTCCTCTAACTCCACAGGAAGGAACAGAAGTGGGGCATGACTCCTGGGGGTCCTGTCCAGAAGAGGAATGCTGAGTGAGCAGGGGCTGTGAAACCTATTTATCCACCTCTGAGAGTTTCTGCTAACATTTTTTGTTGTGTTTCCCTTCTTTAATAGCATTCAACTGAAATGTCACCCTCGTTCACTACCTCTCCCCTTTCTACATGAAACCCTTGAGTAAAGTAAGTGGGATAGCAAGGAAGACGAGAATCAATATAGTTAATTATGACAGCCAACTCTTACACAGTGTTTACTATGTGCTAGTCTCTGTTTCAAATTTTCTACCTATTTATTTACCAGTTAAATACTTAAAACAAGTAGGTATATATATTTTTAGCATGCTAATTGTACAAGGGAGGAAACTGAGTTAACACAGAAGTTTAGTAAGTTGCCCAGGGTCATAGAGCTTGCCAGTAGATCAGTTCGGATTTGAACCAGGAAGTCCATTCTAAAGCCCATGCAATGAAACACTCTACCTTTTCCTTGGCCTGTTGATGAGTGTGTTAATTTCACCGAAGTATAACATAAATTACAGAAAAGTGCACAAATCAAGTGTATGACAATGAATTTTCACAAAGTGAGCACACCTGTGTAACCAGCACTCACCTTAAAGAACGGTCCACTACCAGCCCCAAACCAGGAGTCCCCACCACGCATCCTCTCAATCTCTACTCTTTCGCCACCAGGGGAAACCACTATCCTGACTTCTCTCACCATTCTTCTGGGGGTTTCTTGTCTTCCTATCTCAATCACATTTGGATTTCAAGTATCATGGGGTCGGTTGCTAAAGTTAAAAATTTTCTATCTTGCAGCAGTAGAGGTGGAGGTTGTTGGGGAGAACACATTCCCTAGATAAGAGAAATAACTGAGGGTGGGGGCTGTAGAGGGCAGTTGCTCCACTTCCCCTCATTTTCTTTGCTAGTGTGAGGTTCTACTTCCTCCGTCATCCTCCCCCAGGACTACATCTCCCAGCAGGCTGTGCTCTGACAGCTCTCGGATTTAAACAGAATTGTGGGCTATGCTTAGAGCCAGGCTGTTGCTGAGAGCTCAAGAGGAGCTAGAGGAGGGAGAAGCAGCAAGAAGCAGCCAAGAGTTGGAGCCAGACCAGGAGCCCGAGCGGAGTCGGAGTCGAAGTTGCTTTTGCTAAAGCAGCAGCAACTAAAGAAGCTGAAAAGATGCTGGTTATCTTGGGACTGCTCGCCTCCTTCTTTTCTTCCCTGTACATGATAGCTCCTTCCATCAGGTTTGTCTTAATTCAGTGACTCATACAATATTTTACAAAACTCTGAATTGGGAACTAGGGAGCTTGTAAGTAGGTGAATTCTCAGCTGCTGAAAAAAGAGAAAGGGATAGGGGCCAAGGGAGAGAAAGTCAGGGCAGAAGAAGCAGGAAGGGAGGAGGTGATTACGATATCATGGTAGAAAATGAGAAGGAAGCACCTGAAGCCGGGAGAGGATGTTAGTGGAAGGCTGAGCGGATGACTCTATTAATTAGCTTGACAGACAACTTAGATTGAGTCTTTGCTCTTTCACTGTGTTCCCTTGGGTTCACTGTTTCTAGTCAAGGTGGCCCTGCTGAGTGTCCATGGGTGGTCACTGCTGAGGGACTCATTGTTAAGGACCAAGCATTGGAGGAAGGAAACAACCTCTCTTTTCTCAACTAAAGTTTTGGGATGGCTGTGAGATTTCTGGAGGTGTCAAAGAAATGTATGTTCTGAGTAGAGAATTTAAAATTGCTGATGATAAAGGTTATGTGGATGTATCAGGGACAGAGTGTTGCTCTACGTCCTGGCATAGAAACCTGGGTTCAAACTTCAGTTTTGCCACCATTAGCAAGTGACTCGATCTTATTTGTGCCTCAGTTTTCTCCACTGTAATATGGGGATAATAAGAGAGTGGTTGAGAGGATTAAAATAAATTCCCTATGGAAAGTGCCTAGCCTACTGTCTGGCCGTTGAACGATGCTCAGGAAATCATCTGTCCCCACTTTCATCCTCTTTTTGGAACTTGCCAAGTCAACTTGATGTAAAAGGATGCTCCGTGCACAGAGGTCTGAACAAGGATGGTTCTCTCTCTCTCTCTCTCTCTCTCTCTCTCTCTCGCTCTCGCTCTCGCTCTCGCTCTGTGTGTGTGTGTGTGTGTGTGTGTGTGTGTGTGTGCTGATGGCTAGAATGGAATCTCTAGTAGGACGGTAAAAAGTCTCTAAAGGTGCTGCCTCCCTAAAACTGGAGAGACAGTCAAGAGCCATATTTACATGTGGGGCCCCCTCAAGATGCTATTCATCAGTTACTCACCGTTGATGCTTCTTGAAGACCTAGGTCTCAGGGCCACTGACTCCACTGTTTTTAATGCAGGTTAGAGGAGGAAGCTGACCTCTGGGAACCTCTAGAGATAAGAGCTTTGTTATCTAATAAGGAAGGTCTCCATTGGCCCTGGCTCAAGAGCACTTATTCTGTTTGTCCAGATGACCATTTGTAGCTTCTGCACAAGACCTTCCAACCTGAGCTGATAAGCAGGAGACTCCTTTGCCCAGTGGCAAAACATCCAGAAGACTAGCTTCTTTAGGTCACCTGATGAGAACGGAAAGAAATCCCTCTTTTGAGGCTGGATGGATTTTATGTGTCTCAGTCTGGGATGGGGAAGGATAGTGCATGAATGCTTTTGTTTCCCTCGCCTATAGGAAGTTCTTTGCTGGTGGGGTCTGTAGAACAACTGTGCAGCTTCCTGGGAAGGTAGTGGTGATCACCGGAGCCAACACAGGCATTGGCAAGGAGACGGCCAGAGAGCTCGCTCGCAGAGGCAAGTCCTTCCACTTCTGTGTCCACAGGGCAGCATCTCCTGCCTTCCTTACTGGGGCTCTGCCCACATTTCCTTGTCTTTCCTCCTGGGCTTGGAGGCTCTGGCCAGGAATTCAAGGAGCCTGAGATTCAAGTTCAGCTGTGACACCAACTAACTTTGTGCCCTTAAACAAGCCTTCCTCCCTCCCTGCTCCCTTCCCATTTTATAAAGTAAGGACAACAAGGCTGCTCATATAGTATTGGTCAAGTCCATTGTTCTAGAAGGACATGCTAAACAACATTAAATATCAGAGTGTAAAAAACAGGGTTCCCAGCCTGGAGTTAAGCTGATAGCAAAGAGCCTGAGCAGTACTGCAGTGAGAATGCTGACGTGGCAATATAGCCTCTCATGGTTTTTGAGATGGCTCTAGAATGCTCTGTCCACCAGCCCCAAGCTCACTATTTTGGCCCCAGGAGCACGAGTATACATTGCCTGCCGAGATGTACTGAAGGGGGAGTCTGCTGCCAGTGAAATTCGAGCCGATACAAAGAACTCCCAGGTGCTGGTGCGGAAACTGGATCTATCTGATACCAAATCCATCCGAGCCTTTGCTGAGGGCTTTCTGGCAGGTAAGACCCCGGTGAGTGGCTAGAAAAGCAGGAAGCTGGGTGTGGGCAGGCCTGTTCCACCTGTGATCACCTCTAACCCTTATATCAGAACATTCATTCCACTGGACAGGTTCTGCCACATGAACCAGCAGGGCAGGGAATTGGCAAAGGGATGGTAGGTGGACAAGCTGGGCAGGCAGGATCTTTATCATCTTTTTGCCTCAGCAATGGGAATGTTGGAGGTGTGAGCTCCCTGTCTGGGCTTGCACCTTGGCATCAAGGTGTGGTCCTGATGCCACTCTCTTCTTTCATCCAGAGAAGCAACCTGTGGCCACAGGCACCCAATGAGGTTGTGCTGCTGCCAAAATTGTTCTGTATCTTGGAAAATGACTAGCTTTTTCCAATGACAATGAAATCCGTGAGGGAAAGGGATTGTGTCTGTCTTGTTGCACTATTGTATGCCCAGTGCCCGGCAGAGTGGGCCTGCCCGAGAGTCAGTAGTCAGTACATATTTGCTGAATGAATGAATGAATGAATGAGTGGTGTCCAGGAAGATATCAGTAACTGGAGTTAGAAACCCAAGTGACAGCAGTTACTGAACATCACTAAGACAGGTCCAAAGGCAAGGAACAAATACTCAGGACTGTGACAGGCAGCTAGCAGACTCCTTGCTAACTACACGGTCTCCTTGGTTGTGCTATAGAGGAAAAGCAGCTCCACATTCTGATCAACAATGCAGGAGTGATGATGTGTCCATATTCTAAGACGGCTGATGGCTTTGAAACCCACCTGGGAGTCAACCACCTGGGTACGTATCTTTGAGTGACTGAACAATGAGGCTGACCCCACCTTGCTCTCTGTAGACAGATGACCTTACACTAGTGCTGAGAATCCCCAGTGATCTTCAGTAGAACCCAGGTTTCCAATGGATTGGACATATTGGTTTTTTGCTCACTTTCCCTTTCCTGACCACTCCACAAAAGTGAGATCCTTCTACTCATACCATTAAGAACCCCCCAAACTTTGGAGATACCAGGAGGAATAATGCCATTCTTGGATGTGGTTGGGGTAGCACAAGGTTTGCCAAGCAAGGTTTGTGGGGGGTGCAGGAGGGTCACATCTATAACTGAGGGCCAAGCACGCCAAAGGTTGGACCATGGAGGAGGCAAACCTTGAGGACTTGAGTTATGCAAGAGGCTGGGGTTCAGAGTTTAAGGTGATGGCTCTAGTGAGGAGATCGTAGAACATGTCTTCTGATCCTAGGAAAATGTTCTTTCCCTAACTATTCCATCCTTCCTTCTATATTTGAGCGTACCTGGACCCACAGCTGTGTGGCACTGGCCACAGCAGGGCTGGAAGCCAGCAGGTGGCATTTCTCCTGACGGGGGCAAGGACAGAGGAGCAAACAAGTACAAATCAAGTCTATATTACCTTCCCTATATTCTAGCTCTTGTCTTAAGGAATCCACTTACTCAGACTGACCATTAGCACTGAGTTACATCAAAATTTGTTCACACCCGAAAGATCGGGAGCTAAGGCCGAAGTCCTGTCATCAGCTCCCACACCCTGAACCTGGGCAGCCACTCCGCTCTTTAATCTTCCCTGCTGGCTCTCCTTGCAGGCCACTTCCTTCTCACCCACTTGCTCCTGGAGCGGCTGAAGGAATCTGCCCCTGCACGGGTGGTGAACTTGTCATCAGTGGCCCACTACGTTGGCAAGATTCGCTTCCACGACCTCCAGGGTGAGAAGCGCTACAGCCGGGGTTTTGCTTATTGCCACAGCAAGTTGGCCAATGTGCTCTTTACTCGTGAGCTGGCCAAGAGGCTCCAAGGTAAGCGTGGAGACAGGGCCAGGGTTAAGGTAGGAAAAGCAGGGTCTTCAGTCCAAATTAGAACTCCACAGAAACTTCTGAAGTCAGAATGTCAAACATGTATATTCCAGTGGTATCTCTGTGCACTAGGAGAATGAGGTTATAAGCAGAATAATGAGTGCTTGCTTTCAGGAAGCTTAAAATTGAATAGCAGTTAGGAATCTATAGTTACTTTGTTTTTAATGTCACATCTTATATTTATTATCTGATTTGATTTTTCACAACTTCTTGCAACAGGCGGAGAAGGTATTATTATTACTGTTATATGGGTCTAAACTGAGGTCCAAAGAAGTGGCCAGTCCAAAGTTATATGGCAAGTGAAGGAGTCGGGATTGAAATGTGGGTACTCTGCTTTAAATCCAGGGTACTTCCTTCTGCGTGCCATTTGCTGAGGGGCACGTGGTTAGCTGAGCGACCGAGTTGCCACGGCCTGGAGTCAGGGAGCTAGGGCTGGATGTCAGCCCGGGTCTGAGTCCTTGCTCTACCATACTCTAGCCATGTCTGTATATGGGCATGTACCTTTACCCTCCTCTGACAGCAACCCCTCAGCTTTAAAAAAAGTGAGGCTGCTCTTAGTTCTATAATTCTGTGCTTTGCCGGAATTTTTGATGAGCTGCTGGCTTTGACATCTACAAATTGTGGGGACCATTTGCTACACTGAGTAAGCCCGAGTTTGGGAACGATAGTATTTACTATCAGAACACAGAAGGTAGAAGAATAAGGTAATCACTAAAAGAAATAATAATAATGACAATAATAATTAAGAGTTTTATGGGTGCCATTTACTATATGTGTCTTGACTCATTTAATACAATTCCTATGAGGGAGGTGCTACTGTTTTTCCCTGTGCTACAAATGAAGAGATAGGCATCGATATATTAAGAAAGTTGACCAAGTAAGTTTCCTAGCTAGGCTGGAATTCAAATCCAGACAGTCTATCTCCAGAGTTGATGCTCTTTACATCAGAGTTCAGACCTCGGCCCTGCGGCCTGCTAGCGTATGACCTTGGGCAATTTACTTAACCCCTCTGTAATGAGAACTCAGTCTCCTCAGCTGTAAATGGGCAACTTAACATTACCGTGTTTCCCTAAAAATAAGACCTAGCCAGACCATCACTCTAATGCATCTTTTGGAGCAAAAATTAATATAAGACCCAGTCTTATTAATATAAGACCCAGTCTTATTTTAATATAATATAAGACCGGGTCTTATATAATATGATATGATATATGATATGATATAATATAAATATAATACTGGGTCTTATAAATATAAGACCGGGTCTTAAATTAATTTTTGATCCAAAAGACGCATTAGGGTTGATGGTCTGACTAGGTCTTATTTTCGGGGAAACACGGTACTTACCTCACAAGCCTCTTTGAGAATGAAATGAGACAATGTATGTATAATAAATACTAAAAATAGTGGAGGCACCCCATGGTGTCTTCGGGGCATGTTAACCCCCATCATCTCATCAGCACCCTCACCCTATACCTCATAAAATGTGCTTGCCTGGCAAACACAGCACAAAACACTGGCTTCCTACCTTTCAACCAGATTGCTTCCTGTAAGCCCCTCCTATAGAAATTCCAAAGACACCACTGTCAGTAATTGATACTACCACTGCTATTAGTAATAGTACTAGCTGTACAACTATTGTTTCTATTATTAATACTTAAGCTACAGAGAAAAGTGACTTTGAAATAAAAGGACCGTCCATGAAGAAAGCACTCCTTGTGGAACACAGAAGGCTGAGAAGGCTATAGGTCTTCCGGGAAAAGATCAATTAATTACTAATCAGAGTTCACCTCGCTAGGAGACGCACCTTCTGAACCCTGGGTTCCTGAGTCCCTTCTCACTTGTGGCAGGTGGTGAGCTGTGTCAGTGGGCTCAGAGTGTGTCCCTGGTCTAACTGTGCTTTCTTTGCCCTAGGCACGGGGGTCACCACCTACGCGGTGCACCCAGGCATCGTCAGCTCCCAGCTGGTCCGGCACTCGTTCCTGCTGTGCCTGCTCTGGCGGCTCTTCTCCCCTTTCCTCAAGTCGGCGTGGGAGGGGGCTCAGACCAGCCTGCACTGCGCCCTGGCTGAGGGCCTGGAGCCCCTGAGCGGCAAGTACTTCAGGTTTGTGGAGGCGGTGCAGGTTCTCTCCACCACCTGAGTGCACCCCAGGTGGCGGAGTTTGTGCCTGATAGTACAATCCAAGTTTGGGTTGGGCCTGCAAACCAAATGCTGTTCCTTTTCCTAGGGAACTTACATTAGAAACTTGGCAAGAGTTGCTTTTATGGCTCTGTTTTTGTACCTGTTTCCAGGAAAACTTTATAGCTTTCTGAGAGCTGTTCGAAGACTGTACCTGTTGGTTATGCCTTGGAAAGAACATTAGCAGGCCCTTTGGATCCTTTTTCTCCTCTGTGAGGCTATTGGCTGACTTTTTTTTTTCTTCATGAATTCTTTAACACCGCTTAGCACAAAGCCCCAGGGCAAGGTCACCTCTCCCCAGTGCGGACTCTGTCTCCCAATGCTGCCAAAATTGGCACTATCTGTTGGAATATAGAAACAGACATTTCAGTGTTGAGTCTTATCACAAACTCAATATACAAACAGAGTTTGGGAATAAAAGGAAGCCCAGGATTAAATCTCTTTCCTATTCCATGACTTGATTCAGCCTAGTCTGCTCTTCTGTTTTACTTTGTTCAATCAAGGCTGTTCATTGGTGCACCATTTATTAAGTGAAGTGTTGGAAATAACCTCACTGTCCAACAATAGGGGAATTGATAAATGGTAACAGCTAATGCTGTTTGAGCTCTTACAAAGTGTTTGGGCACTCTTCTAAGTGTTGTACATGTATAAATTCATATAATCATCACAGCTCTAAGAGGTAGATAATATTATCCCCATTTTACAGGTGAGTAAACTGAGGCACAGAATAATTAACTTGCTCAAGGTCATGTAGCTTGAAAGTGGTAGACCTGGGTTTTAAACCCAGGCAGTCTGTCTCTAGCGCTGTGTTGTTCAGTATGGTTGCCACTAGCCACATGTGGCTATTGAGCACCTGAAATATGGCTACTCCAAATTAAGGTGTGCTTCAAGTGTAAAATGTGTACCAGATTTTGAAGACATAATATGAAAACAGCAATGTAAAATATATCAATAATTTTTTATAGTGATTACATGCTGAAATGATTTGGCTACATTGTGTTAAATAAAATATATTACTAAAATTAATTTCATCCATTTCTTTTTACTTTTAAAATACACTTTAAAAATTTTACTAGAAATTTAAAAATACATCTTTGGCTCACATTTGTGTTTTACACCCTATTTCTATCAGATAATGCGACCCTAGAGTCTGGGTGTTTCACATCACAGTATTAAATATGTGATAAAATACTGTACAGTCACTAAATAAAATATTTTCAAATAATATTTAACAGGAAAATGTTGGTGATCTAATATTGTGAGAAAAAACGACAATGCAGATCTATATAATTATTCATTGTAAATAGCTAGAAAACAGTTTGGAACGATGTACAGCGAACAGTAGTAATGGTTACTTCCAGAGAGTTTGAGGAAGAGTGAAAGGGAGTGTAAAGGATTGTAACCTTTTATTCCAGATATTTATTATTTAAAAAAAACTTGAAAGATTGTATATTTATTTATTACTATACAATTAAAATATACAATTTTAACAAGAGAGCTATCCTCCCCAAACTAGATACAGAATGATCCTAGTTTTATATAAAAGGAAGAGAGAAAGACTATATATCTATTTATAGTACACAAAGCAAATGAGAGTATAAGGAAAAATAATTAAATAATAACCTTTTCTTCTTTATCATTAGTGTGTTTTCCAGGTGTTATACAGGACATTTATAATTAGAAACAATATTATTTAAAGAAAAACATCATGAGCATTGTGTTCTGCCCCTATCCCCTCATCCTTCTAGTCCCCCATCTCCTACTCCCCCCCAAAAAAACTGGGGTACTTAGTTTAGGGTTCATGGGGCACAAGTGGGTCTGTCGGTGTAAAGTTGGATGGGAAGATAATTTCATCTTTAATTTCACTAACCTCTGAAATCTGGCCTTTCCTTTACTTATAAATATAGGCTATGAACCACAGGGTTAGTAGTGATACCTGTGACTTTGTCACCAATAAAACTATATTTTCATGTCACATTACAGTTGTTGCAGATTTCTCAGATTGTCACTTCTGCTCGCCACTACTTTGAAATTGGTGGTTATTAGACCCAGTCTTGTTATAGAATCTTATAACAAGCTAGCTCTTGTTATAGAATACGTTAATAAAGAAGCCTATCTATTATATGAATATATCACAGATTTTGGTTTGACAATGTTTAAGAACTGCATTTCAATACAATTAGTTTCTTTTCATCCAGTATTAGATTTTATACATTGAGAAACAGAATCTGAGAAAGAGGCCATAAACTTTTCCAGACTGTCCATTTCCACTCCTGGATGTTCACGCTCTTTCTCTGCCCTCTAGTGACTGCACGAGGACCTGGGTGTCTCCAAGGGCCCGAAATAACAAAACATCTGAGCGCCTGTGGAATGTCAGCTGTGAGCTTCTAGGAATCCAATGGAAGTAGAGCTGGTAGAAGAGCCACAGCTGTATCAGGCCCAATCCACACCATAATGAAAGGGGACCAAGGAGAAGGCCAACCTTGATGGACTGTGCTACTGGCTGGCTGCTGTTGTGAATCCTGCCCTCCTCTGATTCTCCTGACCTTTCTGGAAACCTTTGCATAACCAATCACTCTTGTGAGGCTGGTTCATGGCGTGAGATGTTCATACCCTCAGAGCATTCTTCTGTGAGACTTGAAGAGTTGGCCACCCTCTCGGGGCAAGAGGAGTAGGCAGATGCCAGGCTGGGCACGGGGATTGCAAAAGAGGCTGGGAAATTGGGTCAATTTCCTCACCAGTATCAGAAATGCCAACTACATGCTCAGTTCAGGTGACAGGACCATCAGTATTACATATTTCTAGGGACTGTAGACTCAAACTCTTGACTGATCACTTTCCTGTTTAAAATACTATTCACAACTCTGGAGTCTGGACCATCTCAGGAAAATTTTGGCTTAACCTTGGCCAACTTAGGTTCCTTCCTCTGAGTACCCTGGAGCCATTACATGAAGCTGGACCTTCCCATTTTCTTTTTCCAGTTCTTTTTTAAAAATTAAAACTTTTTTTTAGCTTTATTGAGATATATTTGACATATAACAATGTGTATGTTTGGACCTGCCCATTTTCAATCATGTAGATAGTTTATTTTTCTAAAGAGTTCCCTTTACCTCAATTTTTAGAGAATATAAAGGACTGCACATACATCTCATTGCCTTATTTATTTTCTCAGGATAACAAGAGAGAAATGGAACAAAGAGGGAAGTCCGCCTTCCAGTTAGTGAGTAGTATCTCACCCTACCTACCACCCATAACCTTTTTACAATTTATGTCACATCTTATAATGCATTAAGAGGTGCAAAATAAGATGTTTCAGCTGTGTATTTTCTTTTCTTCCAGCTTTCACATTTTATTATCTAAGAAGTAATAGGAATGACTTCAGTTGCATTGATGCTGAGCTCCACTGTAGATTAAGGCCAGAGGTCGTATGGGACTTGATTTGATACATAGACCCAGAAAAACTAAGCCTCGATAAACTCTCTTCCTGAAACCATAGCTCTTCTCTTTTCTGCCCTCTCTGTTCTCATGTGCTATGGCCCCAGGTGACCTGCTTCTTGCCTCAAGTGCTGAAGGTCACCAAGAAGAGACAGGGCGATGTGCCTAATCTGTCAGCCAGGAGACCCAAGAAGTCATGTTATTGGTTCCAGTTCTAAAGCAGCCAAAGGGCATCTTTTTGCCCTTTCCTTTCATATCAAGTAGACTTAAAAAAAAAACCAAAAATTTTTTTATGATGGAAAATTTCAAACAGACAAAAGTAGAGCAAATAGTATCATGAATCCCCATGAACCTGCCTGTCATCCAGCTTCAACATTAATATTCTGTCAACCTTATTTCATCTATATGTCCCCCATGATATTTTTTGGGGGGTGGAGTGAGATATTTGAAAGCACATTCCAGACATCACACATTCAACCCTAAATGCTTTAATGTGCATATCTAAAGAAGAACATATGTGTTTTACAGAACCACAATACCACATATGAACAAAAAGGGGACTATGCAATAAACCTGACAAGCTCGGGGGGCACATGGCAGGCCTGATAAACTCAGAGGCCGAAAGTACCCACAACACAGGACGGTCTGATCACAAAGTCCTAACTGGGCAGGTGATGGTGGACAGTCACATCGCAGGCTTATAGCTTCCTTAGCAAAGGTCAATCTTTACCTTAAGTGAGCTCCGTCCATTGTTCTTGTGCATCTAGGATAACATACTTTTGAAATATCTGAGTAATTTTCTTTTCTAGACCCCTCGTAGGCACAACCCCCAGCCCGAGAGCCCAAGACCACCAGAGCAGGAGACCATAGAACCCCTCATTGTTATCTTGTTCCCCGCATACCATCTCTATGTGCTGTAAATGTTAATTATTAACTATTCTGTGCCCACTAATATAAAAGATATGTCGTTCCATTTTACTTTTTATCCAGTCTTAGAGATTTCTCTGTTTTGCTTTCTCCCTCCTTAACCTACCACCAATAGATTTCATGCAACCCTCCTTATGCCTCCTCCTTTGATTCTAATGTACAAAATAAGCTGCAAAACTGCCATTCTCTGGAGCATTGTCTCAATCCGTTGATATTTTGCTTGCTGGAAATTGTCATCAGTTTGTCTCAAATAAACTCATAAAAATTCTCTACAGGTTTGGACATTTCTTATGTTGACATATAACTCCTACTGACATTAATAATTCCTGCTTATTCCTTAATACATGGAATTCAAGTTTCCATGGTTGTCTCATGTCTTTTTACTGCTGGTTTGTTTAAATCAGGGAAAGAGAAATAGTCCTTCTAAAAAGAGTGGAAGCTTTTCTTTGCAGGAACCCCAGCAAATCTCCTTGTGTCTCATTGGCCTGAATGAATACTGGCGTTCATCCCACCCACCTACCCCCAGTGTTACCTACTATTATAGCTAACATAAAGCACTTATGTTAGTTAGGATTAGCTGTCCTCACAAGAACCCTCTGGGGTAGGTACTATTGTTATTTCCATTTTACTGATGAAGCACAGAGAAGTTAAGTAGTTTGCCTAAGTTCACACAGCTGATATGTGGTAGAGCGGACCCTGGCAGACTCTAGAACCTGCATTCTTAACAGCCATGCTCTACTGCTTCTCACGGTGGAGGGAGCAACAAATTCTCTCAAGGAAAAATTTGGGAACATGAATGAGCGAAGGGTTGAGGCGAGTAATACTAGGGAAGCAACCAATATACGCATATGTTCACTCTTGGGACCCAGTGCCTCACAGGTTGTTGGGTCCAGTGTAAAGCCTGGTGAAGAATGAAGGGCAAAAAAGAGGGGATGGGGAACAACAACAGAAAACCAGGAAAAGGCCATGCAAGAGTGAAGAGCATGTACGGCATTGATGATCCTGGATGTCTCCTCTGGGCTGGAGGAACAAGCATAAATCAAAACCCAGGAGCGTGAAATGTGTAAGGCAAGCATGCAGGGTTGCTGTCTGTGCATCAAGGAGAGCAAGCAGACCATGAGTGTGGGAGTTTAAGAGATAAGCACTGTAAACACTGAGGCAAGAGGGGTGGGCTTGAGGTGAGGGCCTTTATGCCTGTCGGAGATGGCTGGTTGGAGGTAGAAGAAACAAAGCCATGCATGGGCTGCAAGGAGTGGCTCCAGCTGCCATATCCAAGCAGCACACTGGTACTGGTATTGGTACTGGTATTGGTATTGGTGTTGGTGGTACAGGGTTCTTGAGTAAACCTGCTCACAAGGCTGGGTTCCTCCTCTTCCACACATTCAAATAGTCATTTTTATCGAATTGGAATCTTCTCTCTATAGAACATTTTTCCCCCCAGAGAGAACAGAATGCTAACACATTCAAAAGATTGTTCTTTAAAATATATGGAATCCTTATATTATGTGTGCTTGGAACCCTTTGGGCTGTTACATTTTATCACTTTTCATGTTGGCCAGACTACTTGCTAGTACAATTGGCTTACTAAAAAGGTCATCCTAGTCTTGATTTGGGTCAAATATCTGAAATCTGAAAAAAATCTCTTTGTATATTCTCTAAGATTCACAGACCTTGGGGGCTCATTGCTGGGGACAGGGGGGTGATAGCCTCAGTCTGTAGGGGCTGGGGAGCAGCACGGGAGCAGGGCCTGGAGTCCCGGCCAAGACAGGAGCTGTAGGGTCCTGAGGGTCTGTAAATGCTCGGAGGAAAGAAAGCAATGTGAGTGAGAATCTGACACCCAAGAGGGAAGGGCTTTGCTCCCTGAAAGACTAATGGCATTAGGAACTTTTGGTGCTGAGGGCTGACATTAAGGTCAGGGTGTTTGGTGGAGAAATTCTTCCCTTTGAGGGTTTTTTTTTTTTTTTCCGGGGGGGGGGGGGCATTCCCTGAATTATCACTTAATCCTGGTTCCTGGAAAATTGACCCAATTCTACTTCCCTAATCATAACTTCCATACTGTTGATCCCCTTCCTTCCTACTTGAAGCACGTGTCATTTCTTGCCTCCCTTGGCAAATGGCACAGCTCAGCCAGATCAAAGTAGCTCAGGGTTGGGAATGCTTCCTTGTAACCACAACTCCTAACCTCATTTAAAGAAGTGTGTGCAATATTATTTGGTCAGGGAAAGTCTGAAATTTTCTGTTATCTTTAATTGTTGGACACATTTATACCTAACAGTAATGACACTAAATGAGTGAGAGCTGAGTGGCAAAGAATGCAAATAAATAAATAAATTGTGGGTATTGACTTTACACGTTTTTGGCATTTTCAGAATATTGAACAACAGTGGTTCTCGTTGTTCAGATTCCGGACTCTGTCATTTCTGGTGGCCTTCAGGTGCCCTCACGAGACAGCCTCCTTCAGCACTACTCCTTCAGAATCATCTCGTGGCTCAGGCTTCATCTTGCGTCTGTTGTCTAATCGGCTCAGCCTGGGCAAGGAACAAATGCCAGCCTTGGCACTTGTTCTGGTCATGTTTCCAGAAGAGACTTGCCCCAAGTTCACAACCCAGCACAGGAAAGAAAGGCCTTTGCCCAGCATAAGTGACCATGGGAATTGACTGGCTGAGTCACTATTCAACCTTCCCATCTCTGATCCTTGGATTTTCCCATGACCCCAGTCTATTGGTGCTATGACATGGCTTCCTGCCTGGCAGACTGCCCCTTAGGAGGCAAGAGCTTGGATGAGAAGGGATCAGGGAATTACAGTCATTCTAGACTTCTCTGCTCCTAGGTGCTTCTGTAGCTGCTCCAGTTCCCACTGCCTTCACTATTCCTGGCTTCTGTTAGGCTCTGAGACCCTTAGCTAGCCTAGCACAGATGAGGAAAATCTTTCCCTTTGGCTTGACTGAGACTATCTAAATTTTTGTTTTGTATAATTATTTTTCAATTTCAGTTGACATTCAATATATTAGTTTCAGGTGTACAACATAGTGATTAGATATTTACATAACTTATGAAGAGATCATCCCAATAAGTCTAGCACCCATCTGACACCATACATAATTATAACAATATTATTGACTATATTCCTTATGCTGTACTTTACATCCCCATGACTGTTTTTATAACTGGCAATTTGTACTTCTTAATCCCTTCCCCTTTGCCAACCTTCCCTCCCAACACCCTCCCACCTGGCAACCACCAAAATTTTGTCTGTATCTCTAAGTTTGCTTCTGTTTTGTTTGTTCATTTATTTTGTGTTTCTTTTTTTTAGATTCTATATATAAGTAAAATGATATGGTATTTACCTTTCTCTGTCTGATTTATTTCACTTAGGATAATACCCCCTAGGTCCATCCATATAGTTGCAGATGGCAAATTTTCATTCCTTTTTATGGCTGAGGAATAGCCCATTGTATATGTGTATCACCTCTTCTTTCTCCATTGGACCATTGATGGACACTTAGGTAGCTTCCATATCTTGGCTATTGTAAATAATGCTGCAGTGAACATAGGGATGCATATGTCTTTTTGAATTAGTGTTTTGGGTTTCTTTGGATAAATACCCAGAGTGGGATTGCTGGGTACTTCTTTGTCTCTTGTTGTAATCTTTGTTTTAAAGTCTATTTTGTGTGGTATAAATATTGCTACCCCAGATTTTTTCGTTTGTTCGTTTCTATTTGCATGAAATATTTTTTTCCATCCTTTTATTTTCAGTTAGTGTGTCTTTCAATCTGAAGTATGTCTCTTGTAGGCAGCATACGCGCATGTAAATGTCTTGTTTTCTTATCCATTGGGCCACCGTATGTCTTTTGATTGGGACATTTAATACATTTATACTTAAAGTAATTATTGATAGGTATGTAGTTATTGCCATTTTATTATTCGTATTTTTTATCTTATTTGCTTCTTCTTCTTAAAGTAGTTTCTTTAACTTCTTGTAATACTGGTTTGGTGGTGATGAACTCCATTACCTTTTTCTTGTCTGGGAAGTTCTTTATCTGTTCTTTGATTCTGAATGATAACTTTGCTGGTAGAGTAATTTTGGTCATAGGTCCTTGCTTTTCATCACTTTAAATATTTCGTGCCAATTCCTTCTGGCCTGCAAAGTTTCTGTTGAGAAATCAGCTGACAGCCTTAGGGGAGCTCCCTCATAAGTAACTAACTGCTTTTTTCTTGCTGCTTTAAGATTCTCTCTTGTCTTTAACCTTTGGCATTTTAATTATGATGTGACTTGATGTGGGCCTCTTTTGATTCATCTTGTTTGGGACTCTCTGTGCTTCCTGGACTTTTATGTCTATTTCCTTTGCCAGGTTAGGGAAGTTTTCTGTCATTATTTTTTCAAATAGGTTTTCAATTCCTTTCTCTCTCTCTTCTCCTTCTGGTACCCTTATGATGTGAATGTTGGTAGACTTGATGTTATCCCAGAGGCCCCTAAACTATCTTCATTTTTTGGATTCTTTTTTCTTTTGGCTATTCTGATTGGATGTTTTCTGATATCTTATCTTCCAAATTGCTGATTCTGCTTCATCTAATCTACTATTGATTCCCTCTAATGTATTCTTTATTTCAGTTATTGTATTCTGACTGGTTCTTTTTTATGTTTTCTATCACCATTTTTATGTTTCCTATCTCTTTGTGTAAATTCTCACTGAGACTATTGAACATCCTTATAACCAGTGTTTTGAACTCTGCATCTGGTAGATTTCTTGTCTCCATTTTGTTTAGTTCTTTTTCTGGAGCTTTGTTCTGTTTTCATTTGGGACATGTTTCTTTGTCTCCCCATTTTGGCTGCCTCCCTGTGTTTGTTTCTGAGTATTAGGTAGAACTGCTATGTCTCCTGGTCTTCGTAGAGTGGCCTTCTGTAGTAGGTGTCCTGTGGAGCCCAGTGGTGCAGTCTCACTGACCTGAGCCAGGTGCTCCAGGTCTGTCCCTTGTGAGGGTTGTGTGTGGCCTCCTGTTGTAGTTGAGCCTTGGTTGCTATTTGCACATCAATGGGAGGGACTTACCCTTAGGTTGATTGGTAGTGAGGACTGGCTGTAACTACAGGATAAAAGCTGTTGTGCAGGAGCTGAGCCTGTGGAGCAGGATTTGCTTTAGCAGTGCTCTGATGCCTGCCCAGCCTGCCCTTTGGGTGTGTCATCTCCAGAGACAGTCAGGTGGTGCTCTGATGCAGTCCAAAGTCAGTCAGTAGGTGTGCTGGCACCAGGGCCTCTTGGGAGGGACCTTGTCACAGGCCAAGTTTAGCCACAGTGTGTTCCCTGCCTGGGGCCACCTGGCATGAGCCACAAAGCAATCCGCAGATGTCTTCCAACCACAATGGGCTTGGGGGTGCCTAGGAGAGGCTGAGATGAAAACCGAGGTCAGTTTCTGCTAGTGCCAGCCTTGGGGCTGCTCAGCAAGAAGTATGAGGCATGCTGAGGCCAGGTGATGCTTGCTTGGGACTTGGGAACCTTTAAGAGATTTTAGGAAAGGCTGAAGCATGAGCCAAGACAGGCTGTTTGTATGGAAAAGCCACTGGAAAAGGCTTGGGTGGGCTTGAAAGCTGGGTGTGGCAGAGTCTCAGGGAATCACCAGCATGGGGCAAATGGTGTTAGCCAGGGTGATGGAGACTCCGATATGGCACACTGTGTAGGGTAAGGCTCAACAGAGAAATAATAGCTTCTGCCAGCACTTTTCTGGGAGAAAGCTGTCCTTCCTGCCCTCACCCTAAGGCCAGACAATTCAGTTCCTCTCTGTATGTCCCTGGTGACTTTCAAGCTGCTGCCTCAGTGATGGAGCTCAGAATGAGTGAATCTGTCAGCAAGTAAATCCATGTGCAGGTCCTTTAAGAGGAATGCCTGGGATTCCAGTCACCCTCCATCTCACTCAGCCACAATCTCTTTTGGTTTTCACAGCGAGAAGTTGTGGGGACTTCTCTTCCTAGTACTGGAACCCTGACCTAGTAGCCTGGTGTGGGACTGGAACCCCTCACTCCTTGGGGGACCTCCATAGCTGAGATATCTCTCCCAATTTTTAACTGCCACACATGTGTATGGGGACCAGCCTGTTCTGTGTTTCTTTCCCTCCTACCAGACTGGATGTGGCTTCTTCTGTATGTCCTTAGTTATAGGACATCTGTTCAGCTAGACTTGAAGCAAGTCTCAATGATGGTTGTTCTGTAGTTTAGTTGTAATTTTGATCTGTTGGCCTACATTTAAAAAAAATAAAACTTGTCTGGGTAAGCAAAATAAAAGGAAACCAAAAAGGCATATGAAAGTCAAGAAGCAAACAGTTCCAGAGTACAGATTACCTAAGAGATGACTTTCTGCCACAAATAACCTTGGCTGGCACCTGGCCCTTGTCCAACTCAACTCTGTATTCAGTGCCTCCAGGCATCTACCTTGTGTCTTTGGCCCCTTTTAGTTAATAGACAGACACTCACTTTGAGTAAGTTTAGGCCCAAAACCACGAAATATTTTGCTCATGATTTCAAGAAGGGCTGTAATTTAAAGTGGGAAAGGGGAGGGATGCAGCTCAGAAACAACTATAACTCAAGCACCACCATGCTCGCCTCTCTATAATATTTGTTTTTCTCTGGTTGTGGATTTCGCTTCCGAGTAAGTGGTAAGAAACTTGACTGTTGAAAACTCTCAAGCTTCACACCTCATGTTTTCTACTATTGAAGAGGCACTGCATCTATTTTTTATTTGTAGTATTTAAAGAATCTCAGGTTTGGCTTGGGTCAGAAGCTCACTATGAAGGATTCAGCTATGGTAAGGGAGGAAGAGTCATGTAAGAACGTAACAGCTGTAGAGGTGGCATTTCAAATCAGTGAAAATAACATAAAGTATTCAATAAATGGTGTTAGGAAAATAGCTATCCAAATGAAAACATAGGTTAGAGTCCCTGTCTCCTGCTATCCATAAAAACAAATAGTAGATGGATTAAAAAGCAAAAAAAAAAAAAAAATTGTCAAAGTATTAGAAGAAAATATAGGAGAATATCTTTAAGCTCTTAGAAGAGGAAGGTATATGAGAAAAGAGGGCTACATAAAACAAATAATAATTAAAAAATAAAGTTAAAACTTAAGCAATGTTGGTGAACATACTTGTAATTCAGGTCAGGTGTCCTGGGAAATAGGCTTTGAGATGGACGTTTGCACCGGAAGTTTGTTGGCAGTGCTCCTGGGATAAATACCTATGGGGGAGTAATGGAAGTAGGATTGGGCAAAGGGGGAGTGGAACTGTGGTGCGCTCACAACAAAGCCTTAGATGACCCTGCTCTCACGGAGAGCACTGGAACTGAGTTGTCCTGAAATGGGGAAAGGAGGCTGGTTTTTATACGCCCACACTGACAAATCACTGGATGTGGGCAGCTTCCAGAGAGAGGGCGTGATCTGGGTGAAGCAGCTCTTTTGGGTAGGGGCAAGCTCTAGAGAGACTCAGTTGGGAACTGTCAGAAACCTATTCTCCCAGCATCTGGGGGAATGCGTGCTTCAGCTCTGAAGCAGGGAATCTGGTTGGCATCCCACAGCATCTGCTGCGGTGATACATGTACCAGACAAAGGAATGGTACCCATACTATGTAAAGAACTTTTACTTCTCAGTAAGAACAAGACATAGTACCCAACAGAGTACCTAGCAAAAGATATAAAGAGGAAATTAGGAGAAGAAATATAAATGGCCAATACACCTTACCAGTGATCAGGAAACTGCAAATTAAAACAAGATGCCATGATATCATTTTTCAATGATCAGATTGTCAAAAATTAGAGCACTTAGCAAATGTTGGCAAAAGTCTAGGAAATAGCTATTTTTATATACTGCTGGTATGAGTAGAATAAATGGTGAAGTCAATTCTACCCAGTAATTCTGCTTTTTATTATCTGCAATAACATTAGTATATGTGTGTAAGGAGGCACTGTTTGTACTAGCAATAAATTGGAAACAACCTAAAATTCCATCCATCAGCGAAAACTAAATAATTTTGATACAATCATACAATGGAGAAGTACACTTGCTTTTTGAGTAATTGCCCCCAAATAATTATATTTTAATAAATAATTATACACACATATATATACACACATACATATATACTGTTGGATAAATTGATGACTTGCAAAATGATGAATGTGTGCAGGTGATAAGATTTATGTTTAAAAATTATACACATACAAATGATACCATATATTTCGTATGGGTACATATGTAAAATACAGAGGGTGCCAAAAAAAAGTATACACATTTTAAGCAAGGAAAAAACTATTAAAATTGCAATACTCAATATATATATATACTGATAACAAAAGATGAATACAAGTCACATTTGAGTTTTGCAATTACAGGAGGTGCTCAAAGTGGTTACCACCAGCATAATTTTAATACAGTATTTTTCCTTTCTTAAAATGTATATACATTTTTTTGGCACCCTCTGTATCTGTACATACTGTATTTTGCCGTGAATAATGTGCAATTTTTTTGCCCAAATTTGTGAGGGAAAAATAAGGATGAGTATTATACATGGGTAGTATTAATTCTGTATCCATATAAATATTTTAAATTCTTTTTTTTATGCTTATGAGTTAAAAGTGTAACTCTAGAAATCAATAACGATATCCGTATGCAAAATAGTACCCTGGAATATGATAATTGGTTTTGTTGAATTTATGACAAACTTGCAACGACAAAGATTTCTTGCCCATATAATAAATTTGTTACCTGTACATAAAATTTCTTGTACCTCATATCTGTTCTTGTGTTTTGTAATTATTTGTTACATAAAATTTCTTGTACCATAATATATTAAAAAATAAATGCTAAAATTCCTTTATAATACAAAAAACAAGTAACTAAATGTAAACAAATAAAAATTTGAACTACAAAATTGAAACAAAAGATTTTTTCCCTGAAAGTTTGTGCCAAAAACGTGGCTGTGCATTACACTCGGGAGCACATTATACACGGCAAAATACAGTATATAAAAGCGCAGAAAAGAACAATAATGGAGGTATCACACTTCCTGACTTTGGCTTGTACTACAGGGCTACAATAATCAAAACAGCATGGTATTGGCAGAAAAACAGACACATAGACCAATGGAATAGAATTGAGAACCCAGAAATAAAACCACATAAATATGGACAGATAATTTTTGACAAAGAAGCAAAAAACAGCCAATGGAGCAAAGACAGCCTCTTCAATAAATGGTGCTGGGAGAATTGGATAGCCACGTGCAAAAGAATGAAACTGGACTGCTATTTGTCACCATGTACCAAAGTTAATTCAAAATGGATCAAAGACTTAAGCATAAGACCTGACACAATAAACTGCACAGAAGAAAACATAGGTACTAAACTTATGGACCTTGGGTTCAAAGAGCATTTTATGAATTTGACTCCAAAGGCAATGGAAGTAAAAGCTGAAATAAACAAATGGGACTATATGAAACTTAAAAGTTTCTGCACAGTAAAAGAAACCATCGACAAAATAAAGAGGCCACCAACTGAATGGGAGAAGAGTTTTGCAAACAGTGCCTCCGATAAGGGCCTAATATCCAGAATATACAAAGAACTCATGCAACTCAACAACAAAAAAACAAACAACCCAATTGAAAAATGGGCAGAGGACTTGAAGAGACATTTCTCCAAAGAGGACATACAAATGGCAAATAGACATATGAAAAAATGCTCAACATCACTAATCATCAGAGAAATGCAAATAAAAACCACAATGAGATATCACCTGACCCCAGTCAGAATGGCTATCATCAACAAGACAAATAGTAACAAGTGTTGGAGAGGCTGTGGAGAAAAAGGAACCCTCATACACTGTTGGTGGGAATGCAGACTGGTACAGCCGTTATGGAAGGCAGTGTGGAGGTTCCTCAAAAAATTAAGAATAGAATTGCCATATGACCCAGCAATCCCTCTCCTGGGTATCTACCCAAAAAATCTGAAAACATTTAGAGATAAAGACACGTGTGCTCCAATGTTCATTGCAGCTTTGTTTACGGTGGCCAAGACATGGAAACAACCAAAATGTCCTTCGATAGATGAATGGATAAAGAAGTTGTGGTATAGATACACAATGGAATACTATTCGGCGGTAAGAAAAGATGATATAGGAACATTTGTGACAACATGGATGGATCTTGAGAGTGTAATGCTGAGCAAAATAAGTCAGACAGAAAAAGCAGAGAACCATGTGATTTCACTGATATGTGGTATATAAACCAAAAACAACAGAAGAACAAGACAAACAAATGAGAAACAAAAACTCAAAGACACAGACAATAGTTTAGTGGTTACCAGAGGGTAAGGGGGGTGGGGGGTGGGAGATGAGGGTAAGGGGGATCAAATAAATGGTGATGGAAGGAGAACTGACTCTGGGTGGTGAACACACAATGGGATTTACAGATGATGTAATACAGAATTGTACACATGAAATCTATGTAATTTTACTAACAATTGTCACCCCAATAAATTTAAAAAATAAATAAATAAAAAAAAGCACAGAAAAAGATTTAAAACTGCATATAATGACCACATAAGAGAGATTGCCCCTGGGAAGGATTGATGGGAAATAATATTTCAATTTTTTAAAAGGCAGAATATTTTCACATTTTACTTGGAAATTAAAAATTAATAAATTCAGCAGACATTGTTGCCTGTTACTGTCTGTGACTGATTAAACTACTGCAGTATTCTCAGCCCTCACTGTATTTTAAAACATATAAAATGTCTATTCCATAGGTCTTACCTCAGAGATTCATATTTCCTCGTTCTATTCTTGGGCAAATGTTTTTGAAAGTCCTGGGTAATTCTGATGTGCAGCTCCAGCTGTGAACCGCTGGCCTAAGACTGTCATAGTGAACATGGTTCCCTTGCAAGTGATAGATTATGGAAAAGGCATGTGCCTCAATCATGGCCCATAGGATGTGGAAGGGGTCTCTGTGGTAGCTTCTGGGAGAGGTTTCCTCATTGACTTCCTGAAAAAGTGAGACAGAGGGAGAAATTTTCTGTCTTCTGTTGGATGTTGTCATGGCTCAATCTACCACAATTATCTTGAGTCAGGAGTGGAACTGAGCAGGCATGCTGAGAACAGTAGAGGGAAAGATGAAAAGAACCTGGGTTGCTGATGATAACAAAGCAGTGAATCACTGAATTAACCAAGACTGGAGCTGTCCTCCCTGGAGACTTCTGTTACATGACACAATAAATTGTCCTCACTGTTGAGTCTGTGTCCTGATACAATAGCAGTATGTTGAACCGTGTAAGACTGCTAACATTCTACCATTTTTTACCTACTTTCCCCCTACCATTACTGCTGATCTAAGACCTATTTCACCTTCAAATTCCTCATCTGTAAAGTGAAATTTTGACATCTGTTTCATTATATTTTTTTCCACTGCAAAGATCTGTCATTATCTGTTCATTTCAGCATCCACGGGGATAACTAACCTAACATCCCAGTACAGTCTAAATAGATACGGTATACTTTCACAGGTGTTCATCCAAATTTCAATCTATGTGTACAATCTATATGTTCTACATATAGATATATGATATCTCTTGGCCAAGACAATCAGGTGGACATGAAGTGCATTTTGTTCTGACAAAAGTGGGTAACTACTGTAACAAATAATGCTAACTTTTAATGGCTTAATACAATCAAAATTTATTTCTTTCTCATCATTTATTTCTTGTCGAATGTAGGGAGGGGAGTGGCTCAGCTCCAGGCTTTCATCTCAATAAAATCATTAAGTTGTTACAATCCTCCAATATTTTGTGTTCTAATGGCAGTAGTTAGTTAACTAAAGGATTAAAAAATACAAAATGCAATTGTATTCAAAGTATATGTGATTTAAATATATTTTCATAAAAATGTAAATTGAAGAAAGGCAAAAATAAAAATTATTTTTAAATGTCTTAGGTTATTTTTCTTCTAAAATATTTAAATTATCCATCAAAAATTAAAAGGCAAAATGCATTATTGCTATGAATATCAACATTTTAAATCAAAGTTATTTCAATAAAGCTAAATTTTTTTGGCTTTTGAAAATTTAATTAATTCTATGAACCTTTATAAAAATAGAACTATTTTCTAATGTTCAATGTCCCGTTAGTTGCCAATGTAAATAATGGATATCATACTTCATGCATGTTTCCTCTACACCTACATGTCTATCAATTTAAAAGTAATATGAATTATTATTTATCCTCCATACACAAGTGTTGCAAACACACACACATTAGTATATGAAGAGACAAGAAAATAGACATTCAATACTACTGAAAACAATACCTGCTTTAATGCAAGTATCTATTATACTCAGGCTGAGAAAGAATTTGACAAGTTAATTTGTCTTTTCTCCTCCCCAATTGTCCCTCTGTTGAAATGCTCTCTGCACTCAGAAGCAGCAGCACAAGCTACATACCTTCAAAGCATTTGGATGCGGTCAAGATGTGTTTTCCTGGGTCTTAAATAGCATTAGTCATGCGAGATGCTCAGACTATCAGGTTGTGTCACGTAAGAACTGAGGTGTCCACGTATTCTTAAAATAAATATACGATATTCTTTTGCATTTTTGTGAAACGTAGGGCTTTTTCAAAGGTTCACAGCCAAGGGAAGGGGCCCCTCTTGCCTGGGTCTGAGGGCACTGCAGTTCATATAGTCCTGACATGGGAACTGAGGACCCAGCCCCGGGAATTCCCAGAAATGAGGCCGATGTCTACCACAGAGGTTTAGCGTTGATCTGACATGAAAGAAAGATCGAGTCTTTGCTGAACATATGAGAATTTTGCCTCATAAAGTATCTGAGAGAGTATGATTAGACAGCAAATAACTCAAATAACAACATAGTACTATAGGAAGACTAAGTGAATATTGTGATACCTGTGGGTATATATGCGTTGCCCAAAGCACTAGTATTTGAAAGGGTGCCACATGTCCACTCAGACTCAATTCCCTGATCTCCTCAGTACTGAACTTCTCCACTCCTTTTCAGTCTCCCATTCCCATAACAAGGACCACACCTAGACACCTTGTTTTCACATGAACTTGCTGCTCCTCGGAGATCTGAATTTCCAACCTCCCACTCCAACCACAACCTCCCACTCTCCAGCGGTCTCCCATGACCACCCCTGTCTCGCAAAGGCCGAGCCTCCGACGCTCTCATTTCTATGTGCCAAGAGTGCTGCTGGAGACATTCACTCAACCTGGCGGGCTGGAGCCACTACGTGTCAGTCACTGGTCATCACCGTCACCCGGCCTTTCCTCTCAGCCAGGGATGGATCCAAGGAAGCTGATATGACTTGTAGGGCCATCTTTAAGAAGACAATACAAAATTACAATACAAAATTAGGTACAAAAGTGAATGTTGATCTAGAACGAGAAAAAAAAAAGAGTACCTGAAGCCTTGGGAATTTAAGGTCTGCTGAGATATTTTAGGCAATTGACCAGCAATGCTTGCATAAAAAAATGCGTTCTCCTAGCAACCTGGCTTGCCCTTCCCAACTAGAATACAATTCCTAGCAATTCCCTGTCCTCACAGGGGCCCAGGTAAAGCTTCAAAAGCTTCACAGTGAAACTGCCTCTGAGTTTACAACAGCTAGTTCATGCCCTCTCCACATGCTCAAGCCACTCAACCCACCAGCTCCCTTGAACTGTTAACAGGGGATTTCTCCTCTGACTTCACAGAAAACAGAGAAGCCATCAGTCATCAACTCCCTCAACTTTCTGCTGCCAAACCAGCAAACTTACCTGTATCCCACTCATATTTTCTCTCTTTCCAACTTCCATTGCAGAAGACGTGTCACTCTATCCATTTTTCAATCTTCATATTATGACTTTCTCTTACAGTTGTTTCTTAGTGTCATTAAAGAGAGTTTATGTTTCAGTTTGTTGCCTTCCTTGGCTCTTTCCTGTTCAGGCTCTCATTATAGGGACACTTGACCGAGATGCCCATCTTAGTCTGGGATGGGGGGAAGAGATCAGAGACTTCCTCAACCAAATGGCCTGCGCTTAAGCAAGACCTGAAGGATAAGTCACCAGATAAAGAGGAGGGAAAAAGTGGTCCAGATAGCACGCTCAGAAGGGGCAAAGAACATGTCACATCTGGGAAACTGAGGAAGAGGGTGGGGCAGAAGGTGAGAAATCAGTCATTTGACCTTGAGACGCTTACAGTCTGTAAAAAGATTCTTGAACAGGTAACTTCAAAATGTTTCACTTTCTCACTATTTCTGGTTCAGGATATGCTACATTCTATATAATTTAATTCAACAAAATCTTTAATTACTGGTAAATAATGCACAGATAATTTGTAGGTGTTGCAAAGGTGAGCAAGAGATGGTCCTTGCCCTGAAGGAGCTTATGCTCTATGAGATAAACAAATGACCAGTACAAATTGACTGTCAAGTGGGCAGAATTGAAGAGCTTTCAGTGACACAGAAGGGTTAAAGGAGTAAATTTTATGTGATGTATATTTTAACCATAATGAAAACAATGAAATGTTCTGAGGATTCTGGGGTTTGCGTCTGCTTAGAAATACTTTCCATACCACAACATGAGAGAGAAGTCTGTTCATTTTTCTAAAAGTGTTACTTGTTAATATGGAGTTGCTAGGAGGTGCAACTTTTGGATTGGCATTTGAGGTGAAGAGGCTTCTGCAAAAGTCAGGGGAGGAAGTGGAAGGACCAGGTTCTTCTGGCTGGGAGGGTAGAATGATAGCACTTGGCTTTCCACTGGATATGTGCTTGAGGCTTGGTAGGCACTTGAACGTTTGTTGAATGAGGAGGGGGAATAATCAGTACAGACAACCCCTGAAGTTTCTAACCTGAGCAGCATGCACAATAGTAATAATACTATTAATTAATACTAATATTCACTGAAGGACGAAGATCAAGTTTATGGATGTGGATATGTTACATTTTGGACGGGCTAGTATTTTTAGGCGCAGGTGGGTAACGTATGTGAGTTCCAAAAAGCCATCAAAAGACAGGTCTGATGTGGAGAAAAGTTTGGGCAAAGAAATCTGGTTTAGAACTCAGCCAAACAAGATGATTGCTGAAACGATGGGGCTGTTTGAGGGAGTATAAAAGTTTCAAGAGAGAATGGATAGAAGCTTGAAGAATTCCAGCCTTTAAGTGGGATGAAGAGAAAGCATACCCAGAGAAGCAAGTAATTTGTAGAGACGGCATTTGAAACGCACTTGAAGAAAAGGTTTTGATAACAGCAGACAGGAGGGTGGGGTAGTAGAGGTGCTGAAGGAAGGGTTCAAGCAGAAGTAACATGAAGAAACAGGGAGGCAGGGAAGCACGCCACCAAAGAAGTCACTCAGTAACAAGATGTTGAATTTGTTCTAGAATTAGGCATTTCAAGGATGGGTTAGTCAACATTATTACTGTGGAACAGAGGATCATTACCAAGAAAATGTCAATTCCCTTGGGGTTACTGTGACTATTGAGATTTGGTTGCTCGGGTATGAAGAGTTTAATACCATTTGATATGCTTTGCTTAAGCTCCAGCCAAAGATACCTGGTAACTTTGGAGTGTCTCAGGCTTCTGAACAGTCAGGTCTTTTATCCTAGATTTAGACTGGGTGTTCCCATTTTCTTTGTTGTGATACATCTTTGTGCCATGTCTACACTAAGTGGTTTTCTGGTATACTTTCATCACTAGCTTTTATTTTTTTTATTAGTTTCAGGTGCACAAGACAAAGCAATACTTAGACATCTATCATTTATATCCCTCACACTATGTGAACCCCCCGGCCCCCATCCACTATCCCTCTGACATCGCACAGAGCCATTACATTTTAGCTTTTGTGTGTGTGTGTGTTGTGTGTTTTTAAAATGAGAAATTGAATGAGATCATGTTTCTGGGGAAAGGAGATGATTGCAGCAATGTTATTCTCCACAGCTCAAGTATCATACTGCAAACACATGCTGTCACAACACATGCTGGCAAGAAAACAACTTAAGCTAAGTCTGAGTCCTACCTTCCCCAAAGACCCTACACTTGGTTTCAAAGATTCACAATTTGGTTGATATTAAAAAGACATACAGAATTTAAAAAATGACAAACAGCTTTAAAAAAAATTTCAGAGTACCATTTCTCATTCTTTGGATTGGCAAAGACTTACGAAGTTTGATAACCATTGAGATAAGGGTACGAGCAAGCAGGCACTGTCCTACACTGCTGGTGGGACATCTACTTGCTGTGACCTTGGAAGGCAACTGGCAATATTTACCAAATGCACATCTCCTCTGACCCAGGGTATTCTGGACAACATAATGCATTGTAACATAATTTGTAGTGGCAAATGATGGGCAACAACCTAACATGTCCATCAACAGAGACTGGTTAAATAAATATGGCATCTCTTCACCAGGAAATACTTTAGTCATTACTGCTGTTTATGCATAACATAGCTCTGGAACTACACATTAGAAACTGGTGACACTGGTGGTCTCTGGGAGGGGGCTGGGCAGAGGGGAGAGGGATGGGAGGGACTTTTCTCTTACCTTTTGTATCTGATGCTTGTATCACTGGTCTCCACCTACTACCCCAACTGAAGCAAAAGAAGTCTTCTGGTGGTAGCAAAGACACTAACAGTTTGTAACATATAGGAAACTTGAGATAAAGTCATTAGTTATGATGGGACTCATTCAGAGAAGGCCACCGGATCTTTCTTTTTCTCTCCATACAGAACACGAGGCAAAAAGGAAGGGAAGGGTAAGAGCAAGACAGCACAAAGGACTCAAGAAGGCAAGAAACTAGTAGGGCAGAGACTTTATTGTGGCCACTTATAGTAAAACATTCAACCCTTCAACATGTTTATTAGTTTTTCTTTTTCTTCTTTTTTTTGGTGGAGACCACAGCATGATGCTCAAAAGCCTTTAGCCTCATCGTATGTCAGTCTAGTCAATGGTTGCCTATTTTATAGCTCAACTAGTTAAAAAGTCAGGAAAATCTAGTTTGACATCCCAAATTAAGGGCTGCAAGATTTGCAAACCATTCTTATAAAGTGCTTATGTTCAGTGCAAAAAGGGCAGATTCAGAAAGGCAAGCAGATGCCAGCAGAATGACATTTCCTTGGAAACAGATATATTTTATGACTTAAAGAAGGAAAAGCCACTTGTCAAACTTCCCCCAAAAGAGATCTAGTATTTTCTTTGCAGTCTTTCCACTCTCTAAGAGGACCAACACTTTGAATCTTACAGATGCCTGTAAGACTTGTTTATTTTACTATCAAAAAACCTGGCTCAGAAGGAAATCCACAGGGTTCTAAGCACCAGAGATACCGACTTCGGCTTGTAGTTCCTGTTTGTTTCAGCAGCAAATGTAAGATCAACAGACTGAGCTCTGGCTGTTGGGAGGCTCAGAGCCGCAGAGCTTTGCTTAGGCCCCTCATTTGGAAATCCAAGTGGCTGAGCATGACAGACCTTCTCTAAACATTGTCACATCTCTGGTGGGAAGACAAGCCAGTGCATATTAAAGGAGCACTTCATCTAGTTTCATCAACTGGATGGGACCTAGTCATTGTCCCCTTGTCTCACTCTTGTCTGCAGGTCTACTTCCAAAGCGGACCCTTGGCTACCTCTGCTAAGACAAGAAGTGCACTGCCTTCTCCCTGACCCTGGGTCTCTATATCCATCCATTGGTCCTGAAGAGAAGCAGGAGAGAAGAGGAAGTGGTTTCCTAACCAACTTAAAGGGCATGAATAGGACTGTAATACAAATAGGCACTGTCTAGCCACTCATTCTAGGATCCTGGCTACCATTTCTCTCCCTAGACTCTCAAAGAGAGAGCCACATTCTGTCACTTTGCAGCAGGGATATTCATAAAAGCCAGCGCTGTCCTCTGCACTTGTAAGCAACCCTCTTGCATTCCTGTTTGGAGACACTTGCCTTTGTCTCTCCACTGGATGAATTCAATGGTGCCCCTCCAGCCTGTGGCTGGGGTTCCAGACCCAATCACTTGTATGTGCAGCTGCAGCTTTCAGAGGCCAGCACCACAGGACCTTCTGCTCAGACTACCATCCAAAGACTCACGGTAAGTCCTGTGCTTGTGAGAGGAGACGCTGGGAGCAGTTTTATTTGACAGGTAGCCCTTGCCCCAAAGCCATCTCTGAATTTTGGAAGGGAAGAAAGGGAAAAGAGGCAATCCTTTTGGTGCTGCTCTGTAATTCTCTGTAAAACCCGTGTAGTCACGATGAGCTACTGGAACGTCTCCCCACAGAGGGGACTGTGTACAAACAGGTTTGACGCGGGTTAAGAACCAAAACGCAGGGAAGGTTTTTTAGACTGGCAGAAGTCTAAAATACAGTGCCTCTTTTCAGTGGGAGAAGAGTTTCATTTGTTCAGAAATGCTTGTGTGTAAACATGAGCGCACAGGCACGTGCACTCACACTCACTCACTCTGAGGTAGAAAGAACCGGCCAGCTCCAGATACACACAGATTCCACAACTTTACAGAAACCTGGCACTTGTGTGAAAGGTCCCATTCCTTGCCCAAGATGGTAAGTAGGCTCCAATCGAGCTCTTTCCGACCTGGGCAGAGCCGGGGAAGTCTCACTGCACAGGCGGAAAGAGGTGGAGGGCATCTCCATCACGCCTGGCTCACAGTTCGCAGGCCCGGCTGTCCCTGGTTACTTCCTGGAGCCCGAGCTGTGGGCACCCCGGGTGTGGCTTGTCAGAAGCCACTGGGTGCAGATGTCTTGCACTACAGCGTCCCCGCTGCTCTCGGCGGCCTGCTGCACCTGCTGGACGAGGGCCGTGGCCCGTGAGTGTTCTTGCTTCACGGCAATCAGGTAGGCAGACCGTAGTTTGCAACATGTCAGGTAGGCCTGAACCTGGAATGGGTATGAGACACAGCGGAGGGGAAACATCACCGATGAACCACCAGCAAACTCGCAGCGCTGCGTCAGAGCTCAGGGGGCTATCACTTCTCACCACCAAATCAATCACTGGGTTCTTGCCTGTTATTACATTATAGCAACTCTTTAAATATTCTGGACGCTAGGCTATTACACTGGGTTATTCTATAGGGTAAGAAGTTACCACAAAGAAGATAAGAATTTCACAGAGAATAAGGCAAGCAGGAGAGCAGTCTGGCCTCCCTCCATTCCCCTGGAGGCCCTCCTCCTCTTTCTCCAGCTTCCTCCTGGCTTCACTGTCCGCAAGTTGTGATTTTAGTTATTTGGGTGATGATTGGATTGATGTCTGTCTCCTTGACTAGACTTTAAGCTCCACGAAGGCAGGAATAGTGTCTGCTTTTTCTATTACCCTTGTATTCCTGGTGCCTCGCACAGGGCCTGTTCAGTAAGTATGCATCCAGTGAATGAATGAATGCATGCATGAATGAGCCATTACCCCTGTCCCCTACAATGGGCGCACAGATGCCACTTCTTGATTTTCCTGTTTTCAACCTGCTGAATTTAAAATCTTTTAACAGGAACTTTGGGGAAGAAAACATATACACATAATTAGAAAAGGTCTAAGTTCTGTTGTTTAGTTGAGGTGGCTCAGTTTTGTGTATGGGGGTGTCTCTCCTACCCTCTGGACACCCTTCATCTCAAGAATCCCCAGCTTGATGGAGACGAGAACCCCATCCTTCCCTGGTTGGGAACCCTGATTGGCCAGGGTTCCAGGCCAGCCAACAGGAAGGCCCTTATAAGCTGCCTCAGAGCTTCCTCTAGCAGCTGCCTTTCTGCTGTGACAGTCCCTCCTCGTGGTTGGAGGGGACTCCTCTCTTTATGTTTCAATGCTCCATATTCTTTTTTGTTTTGGTCCCTATGGTCTTTGTTTCCTTAGCTCAATTACAGATAATCTCGGACAGCTGGAAGATGCCTGGCATCTTCTGAGCTCATTAAAGTGATCAAGTCCTCCTGTTTGGGTATTAGCTCTCACCCCGCGCTTCAGCTCCACTTAGCACCTATGTGTGTTAAATACATAACACAAGCTGGCAGGTAGCATTCCTACCAAGAGAAGGAGGGCATTTTGCCAGAAAGGCTGGAATGGATGCTGAATGAAGCTGGTTTTTGGCAAGATTTTGTGGCCTGAGATCACTTAACTACAGCTGCTGCAAGAAAAAAGAAAACCCATAAAAGTAATAACAACTGTTTAGATTTTAGTGCACGTCTTTTCCAGGGACAAAGCCTCTGTCCCGTTGAGTGGGAGGCTCACTGAAGGCTTGGAAAAGGACCATAGTCCAGGAATCAGGGAACCTGGGTGTCTGGCCTGGCTGTCAGGTTCTCACTTTGATTCTAGAAAAGTAATTCTCCACATTTCAGGACGTCAGAATTCCATCCTTTCCATAGGATCTCATCAGGATGTTGCAGAAATAAATGAAGCAACGTTAAGAACATGTTCTCTCTAACCTCAAATAAAAAAAATGCCCTGAAAATCTACTTCATGGATTAGCAATATTGGCATGGGAGCAGCTCTGTGGTTGTGTAAGAATCCGTTTGCCTGACACTCGTTTTGTTATGGAGCGACTCAGCTTCTGGGTCATGGCACGGCGAATGGCCAGCGCAGCATGGCTGGGTTTCTCCAGGCCTGTCCTATGGGCCTTCTTCTGGATGGCAGGTGGGCCAGTCTTGTGGTTAGCCAGAAAGAGGAGCAACCAGGAATACTTTCATTCTGGCTGGCAGTCTGTGCAAAGGCAACGTGAAGCGAAGGTTCACCAATTTCTTACTAAACAGGAAGAGCTCACAGGCTGCAGGAAAAAAGCCTGTTCTAGAGAATGAGCACCGTAGGCATTTGTTGCCCAAGGGTTGGGTGGGGTTTTTTCTTACTATAGAGGGTACTTTTCTCCCTCTAGAATAAAGAAATGCCTGCCCACTCTGAGAACCCCATTCAGTCACCTGCAGACAGAAGTGAGGGATTTCCTAGGACTCTGCGAGAAGACTTCCCTAGAGAATGGAGAGTTAAGATCAGCCTAGGACATGTTTGACTTGGGGATAAAGAAATGGGAAGGTAAAGGCTCCTGTGGGCAATAGTTACGTGCGCCCCATCTATTCCCTCCCTTCTGTACCCCTATCCGGTCCCAGCTCCACCAGTGGATAGCAAAGAGGCTCAGATACCGTGGAAGGGTACCGTCGTGGGGAGCAAGGGATAAAGATGAGAAGGCAACCTGGAGGTCACCAGGCTCCGGAGACAATTCTGCTTACCTTGTTGTCATCACTGTGTATCGCCTGGATCAGGCTCTCCAGCTCCTGTGCAGACAGAGACACAGCAGTCGTGAGAGGGAGAAGAGTCCCTGCCTGGGAGCTGGGCCCGATCCAGTTTCAGTCTGTTCTGACTCCAGCAGGGATGCCTGCCCAACCCTGCTTTTTAAACTCAACTCCTGCTATAAGAGCACCAAAGGGAACCCAATGGTAACACTAAGCTTAGGGACTGGAGAAAGAACTGCTCCCATGAGGCCTGTCCTTGGCCCTCACAAATGGATGTGGCTCTGTCACCCCCAAAGATGCCACTGGGGGACAATTTCATGGGCCACGTGCTTCAAAGGCCATCTGCAGTCCCACCTTGACCTTCTCTCCAGTCACAGGGAGAAGCTCATCTCTCTTGGTCATAGGCCTTCCAGGTGCAAAGAACATTAGAAACAGAGTGAGGGCCACGTTCTGGGTGTAGAGGTGGTCATCGTGAAGCTTCTTTCCAGAGAAGATTTGATCAGAGTGAGGCCATTATTACAAAGGGGTCAGAAAGATAAAGGGATCAGACAGAGTTTCAGGTACATTACGGTGAACAGAAAAATAAAGATGGGGATGTGAAGACACCGAAACAGAGGGAAGAGCCAAGAGGTAACGAGTGAGCGCACCTGGGGTGGAATTCTCTTAAATGCTTCCAAGCAGTTGAGGAGGATGGTGTCCCCGTCACTTTTGGCTGCCATGCCTGACTCACTGACACATTTGAGCAGCTGCCGGACCTCACTGTATTTCTCCCTTTCCACCAACTGCCGAGCAGCTCTACAGTAGGTTGCGGCAGCATCCAGCTGGAAATCCTAGAACAGAACATGGAATGATGGGCTTAGGGTGGCGGGGGCATTCACGGCGGGGAGGGAGGCAACATTCAAAAAGCTCCCACTGTGCTTGGTGTAGATAAGCCACATTTATTGTAGTCACAATAGAAAACGCACATGTAACAAATAAACAAAAAAGCAAGCAAAAAGTTCCTCTTGTGGAGTTAGGCAGACACTTAGGAAGCAACCATAAGAATCGTAACCTGAATATCTAAACTGGTGCATCTCACTTGGCTGCTGTGTCACTTTCTGAAAATTTTCTAATCAAATTCCCAAGACTAATTCATTCTCTAACAAGTCAAACTTTTTCTTGAGAAGTGGATGTTGGGGCTGGTATTTCCTGCCCTGGATACTTGGTGCTCTGCTAAGAGGTACCTTAGTTTTTAGAAATAGACCAATTCACCAAATACTGATTTGCTGGCAACTACCATGTAAACACTTTAAGTCTGGTCTTGGACAACCTTTGCCACAGGGTCTGGAAGGAGCTGCTGCTCTGCTTGACCATCAGAGGTATCTGTGTGTGGAGAGCTTTGTCCACCACTGAAAATGGGTGGAAGACATACATCTGATGGATTGTTCGTGAAGCCACTGATCCTTGAGACACCATAATGCTTAAGTGTAAGACCCTGCCTGCCCGGAGTGACGGTCTTCAAAGGGTGTGTGTGTAACTGTGTGGTGGGGGGTGGTCTGGAGAGACTGCTCCTCGTGGTTTCAGCACCCTTCTCCAGCCTCTGCTCCAGTGCCATAGCCACACCTGCATCCTCTTATCAAAGCAACAGAAAATGTACTCCTCGAGCCAGCTCAGGGCAGATGGAGGGTGGAGGGGTGGGCCTTGCTGCCAGGGGCCCCTCCTGCCCAACAGAAACCGCCTCCCCCCAGTTGGCCGCCTCCCCTAGTCACGCTCTCCTGTGAGGGTACGCAGAGGCTCTGCAGGGAAACAGTTGTGAGCAACTGTCCTAAACCTGGTTTCAGGTATTTACGTGATAGCTTTTGATGAATTGTCATCGGTTACTTGGCTTTTGGCAAAGTGGCCTGGAGTCTTGAATTTCACACAGTTGTGTAACAGCCACCTCTTTGATTTCATCCTTGAGGTACATGTAAGTCTGCTTTTCTTAGGATAAAAATGTTCTGAAGGGGCAGGCCCAGTGGCTCAGGCAGTTAGAGCTCCATGCTCCTAACCCTGAAGGCTGCCATTTTGATTCCCACATGGGCTAGTGGGCTCTCAACTACAAGGTTGCCAGTTCAATTCCTGGAATCCTGCAAGGGATGGTGGGCTCCGCCCCCTGCAATTAAGATTGAACAGGGCACCTTGAGCTGAGCTGCCGCTGAGCTCCCAGATGGCTCAGTTGGTTGGAGCGTGTCCTCTCAACCACAAGGTTGCCGGTTCGACTCCCCCAAGGGATGGTGTGCTCCCTGCAACTAGCAACGGCAACTGGACCTGGAGCTGAGCTGCACCCTCCACAACTAAGACTGAAAGGACAACAACTTGAAGCTGAATGGCACCCTCCACAACTAATCTTGAAAGGACAACAACTTGACTTGGAAAAAAGTCCTGGAAGTACACACTGTTCCCCAATAAAGTCCTGTTCCCCTTCCCCAATAAAATCTTTTTAAAAAATAATGTTCTGAATAATAATCTCTCACGGGACTGTGGTCAGGTGCTAAGGCCCTCAGCACAATCTAGAGCAATTCAAGTTGTACCTGCAGAACACGGAACGCAATTCCAAAACCATCTTCTACATTTTTCCCTCCAAGCATGACCTGAAAAGGAGAGGGAAAAGTGCGTAGTGAAGCAATAATTAATGGAGTAGCCCCTTAACTAAAAATGAGGGTCCCCATCTATTCAACAAATATTTGTTGAAACTTTAAGTGCCAGGCACTAGGGATAGAAGGGTTATCAAAATGGACTTGCTCTCCAGCCTTCTGTGGCTGACATTCTAGTGGGCGGGCAGCCATCAAACAAACAACTGAAATAATAACTAGATGATTACAACTGTGGTAAGGGTTCTGAAAGAGAAGAGCAGCCTGCCGGAGGTCTGAAACATCATACATACCTTGCAGGCAACATCCATTTTCATGTGGTTGTTTCCAAACAGGGTTGGCAGAGGCAAGGTGGTGATCTGCGAGGTCCCAGCACTTTCACACCGATGTAAGAATCTAGTCACTTCCATCTGCAGCTGAAGTGTATTCATGTGCCTATGGTGACAGGAGACGCACGGTCTAACCTCATGAGGGGCTTCAGGAATGACAGGACTAGGGCCGGGTGACTGAGGAATCATAATAAGATGGCAATGGAAAAGGCAGAAGAAATGATGTGGAAAGAAAAGAGATCAAAATACCTACTGAGCAGTTATGACAAGGCAAAAACGGGTGGTTTAGTGCCCTGTATAGACTCATACTAGTTCAGGGCTTTGTGGAACCGGTTGAGATCCAGGCCTTGGATCACTTTTTACAGAGCACCTATGTGCTGCGAACAGGAGAGGTCAAGAGAGACATGCACCCTGCCCTCAGAGTTCATAGGCGGAGGAGAGGTGAGTAATGAACAAACACATACATATCTAGCCACGGGGTCTCTGACGGCAATAAAATGTTAGTGGTGGGGCATTTACTTTAGATGTTGTGCGCTAAGCAGAGGGAGCAGTGAGCATAAAGGCCGGGAGAAGGGAAAGACTTGGTGAAAGACTGTGACCGGCGCTCAGCAAGGAAGAGGAGAGTAGCTGGGAGATAAGGTGGAGACACCGGCAGGGGCCACATCACACAGGACCTCTTCTGTAAGGGATTCGGAGTTTAGTGTAATTGTAACATGTGATTCCAATCTCCCCCCACTCTGCTCTTCTCCTACTAGCTCCTCTGTAGGCTTTCCAACCTTGCACTAGACACTGTTGTGGAATAATCCCTTATTTATGTATTTATTGAGTGTTCAAAAAAACTTTTTCATTTTTCAATTACACTTGACAATCAACATTATTTTGTAGTAGTTTTAGGTGTATAGCCTAGTGGTTAGACATTTATATAATTCATGAAATGATCCACCTGACTAGTCTACTACCCATCTGGCACTATACAGTGTTTACAATATATTGACTATATTCCCTATGCTGTACTTTTACATCTCTGTGACTAAGTTGTAACTGCCAATTTGTACTTCTTAATCCCTTCACCTTTATTTTCACCCAGTCTCCCAACCCCCTTCCCATCTGGCAGCCATCAGTTTGTTCTCTGTATGAGTCTGTTTCTGTTTTGTTTGTTCGTTTATTCTGTTCTTTAGATTCCACATGTAAATGAGATCATATAGCATTTGTCTTTCTTCGTCTTATTTCTGACTTATTTCGCTCAGCATAATATCCTCTAGGTCCATCCATGTTGTCACAAATGATAAGGTTTCATTCTTTTTTATGGCCGAGTAATAAGGAAAAATTCCTTTCAGATGTGTGGTTCCCTGCCCCCTCCGCCCCCCTCTTCCCTGTCCCCTAAGGGTTTAGGGATGGGCAAGGGCAGCTTCATCACCAACAGACACTTAGTTCTAGCCTTTCTGCACCACCCTACTTCTTCCCTGAACCCCGAGCTACCTTGACACATCAGCTGCAGTCATCTTTTTTCGGAAGAAGGCAGTTTTCTTCCTTTTAGAGCTGCGGGACGTTTCCTGGAGGTAGGTCTTCAGGTGGTCTTTGGCCTTAAGCAGCCATGAGAGCTTCTCTCCCAGTTCCGTATATGTTTTTGCTTTGTGACTGAAGAACCGAATACAGGTCATGGCAGCCCGGACTTGGTCCTAGAAGAGAAAAACCAGTTTAGGTCAAAGGAGGTCAGGGATATCGGAGGGTGGGTGTGTGAGGGGAATTCTGATCTGATTCCCACCCACGAGCAGGGTTGCCAGCACCCATTCACATCACCAGCTTTAGTGCTACTTTGTATCAGACACCCCCAGGCCCAATAGATCCTACAGTGAACTGACAGGCTGAGCTCCTGGGTAGGACATTATTCTACCACAGAAGAGATCTTAGAAAGGATACTTGTTATTCTCTGTTCCACCTGCCTTCCCTCTTATTTGGCACTGAATACGTTAATTCCATTTCTCTGTGATTTAGTACTGGCAACCCTCAGACAGACTGGAAGAAATTTGTTCCCTCTCCCTTCACGCATCTTTTCTAAAAACGCCTATTTCTCCATCATTCCTTATGAATTTTGCATTCATGACTCATGTTTATCTTGAAACTACCACCTACCCCTTTACCTTTACATGTCTTGAATTCTGAAGAATGCCATTATGGACAAGATTACTGTCTGCCTCTTTAGGATGAGGCTGGAGATCCTAATATTCCTTAACAATGCTAGATAGCATCACGGATTTGCTCTAGCATTAGCCACATAGCAAGGCCAGGGGAAGAATGACAAGTCTTTGTCTCCTCATCTTATACATGGTAGGGCGTCAGCGACAGAGACAGAAGGCAGGCTGGGGCTGCTCTTACCTTCATAAACTGCTGCAGCTCATACAGAATGTGGTAGTAGTTCTTCTTCTGTAAATGTTGGCAGGCAGCAAGCAGGTACTCTCCCCAGCTCTCCAAGCTTGGATCGATGGATTCTAGCAAGTTTTCCAAAACGTGTAGCTTTCCACTTTTATAGCTTGGCTGGAAAATGCCTTCTATGAAGACTTCTGGAGGACTCTCCTAGAGCAGGATAAAGCAGAAAGTCAGAAGTCTTGAGCCTGGGTCTCACACTGTCTGGGATCCAGTCTGAATTTCCTTCAGCATCCTCCTAGAGAGGTGCTTCTTAACCTTTTGTGTGTCACAGGTGCCTTTGAAAATCCCATTCTCGTGACTGTTCCACTCTCTCCTTCCCTTTACAGAAAGATCGTTGGCAGTTATCTACGCTCATTGTTTCCTATTGATTTTTCTCTTGAACCCACTCTTATCTAGCTTTCACACCCACAACCCCATTGAAACTGTCCCTTAGGTCACCAATGATCTCTACAGCATTAAATCTAAAAGTTAATTCTTGGTTCTTGTTTTCCACCTGATTTATCAATAGCTTTTGATACAGCCAATGGCTTCCTCCTCCTTGAAATATTTTATTTGGCTCCAGGACGCCACCCTCTGCAGGTTTTCTTGTACTTCTCTAGCTATTGCTTTGCAATCCCCTTTGCTGATTCTCCTAGTCTCTCCAGGCCTTAGGAGGAACCTGTTCTCTCTTCTATCTATAATCACTCTCTTGGTGATTTCCTATAGACTCATTGCTTTAAATAGTATCTATTTGTTGACTATGCCTAAATCCCGATTTCTAGACTGATCATTCCTTCCAACTCCAGAACTGTATATCCAACTGCCTATCCAACATGTCCTCTCGGGTACCTAGTAAACCTGCTACATCTAAAACTGTGCTCATGATTGTTCCTACTAAATATGCTCTTTCTGCAGTCTTCCCATTCTCAGACGGCAATTTCATTCTTCTAGCTGTTCAGGTCAAAAACCGCAGTCACCTCTTTCTCCTTCACACCCCAACATCACGTTCATCAGCAAATTCTACTGGCTCTGCTATCAAAACACATACAGCACCTGTATGTCTGACCGCTTCTCACCGCCTTCACTGTACCACCCTGGCCCAAGCCATCATCACCATTTGCTTGGATACTGGCAGTAGCTTCCTCTCATGTCTCCCGTTTTTCCATTCCTGCCTCTTTTTTCCTAATGTCACCAATTCAACCGAGTAATTCTGTAAAACGTCACATTACTCCTCTGCTCAGAATCCTCCCATGGTTCTCCCCCTCACTCAGCACAAAGCCCAAGGCCTCACAATGCTTACCAGGCCGTCCCTGTATGATCTGGCCCGTTACCTCTCTGACCTCATCTGCTACTCCCTGTCCCCAGCTCACTTGGCTCTCGCCACCCTGAACTTTTGCACTCGCTCCTCTCTCTGCCTGGCCTGTGCTTTGTCCAGTTTCCGGGGTCACTACTGCCTCCTTCAGGCCTTTACTCCGATGTCATCTTCCCTGGGTCTCCTATTTAAAAGTGCACAAGCCACCCCTTCCCCCGACCCCACTTTATTTTTCTTATTATATTCACTACCTACGCTACATATTTTATTTACCTGGTTTATTGTATCTCTCCCTACTGTAACATAAGTTTTATGAGGGCAGGTATTTTTGTCTGTTTTTTTCACTGCTGTATCTTTAGTGTCTAGAATAGTCCTTGGCTATTTAATAAATATTTCTTAGATGAATGAATAAATGATAAACATTATGGAATTCCTTAGGAAAGTGCACACATATATTAATTCCCTTACTGCTGAAGCTCATCTGAGGTTCTGAGACCTTAAGTTATAAACCCCTATTCCATCGTCATAGGAAAGAAAACCATTTTGGCATTTAGTTTTAGATTAGGAGTAACTAATGGAGAGTAAAGGGTGGCTATAAACTCGTGATAGTAGAGCCATGCCAGCCTAGCACCACTGGGCACGAGCTGTTTAGGAGTGGAGAGGATCTGAGCTTTGAGAACATCCACAGTGGGCGGGCGCTCCTTTCCTGATCCTGGCTGTTCCTAACTGAGAACCCCAGACCTAACCTACATGTTGTAGGCCACACTTTAAGACGCAGGGGCATCAGCTCCATAGGAAAGGTGGCTTTCTTAAGACCTTCCATTTCATCCACTCAGCTATCCACTCACTCATTCATAACTAGCACTGGGTCAGGTGCTTGAAGCACAGATTAGTGAAATATAGGCCTTCTCAGTCCAGATGGGAAGACAAAACCGTACACAAATAGTTGCAATCCAGTGGGATAAATGCAGCAACAGACTATGTCCTAGGTATAATGGTGGCATACGGGTAGAGGTGATTAATGTTGCTTGCATGTTCTGTGAAAACTCAATAAAGGGTGTCTGAAAGGATACAAAGAGTTTTCCAAGAAAACAAGGAGGGGCAGGGCATTCTACGTAGGGAAAATAGCATGTGCAGACTCATGGAGGTAAGAAAGCACATTAGAAGTGGGAAATTTAAGTAATTTGATAAATCTGGAAGGTGGGGTATAAGTAGGATTTGTGGTGAAAATAAACTGGAAAAACAAAGGAGCCTGATCCTGGTGGATCCTGCATGCGTGCTGAGGCCTTTGGACTTCACGGGGAGCCTTTTAAAGAGGGAAATAGCAGGAATGATGAATGACATAAATAACACTTATTTATGTTCTAGAAAGCTCACTCTGGACTGCTAGGTAAAGGGGTGAAAGCATAGGGAATACACTAGAAACACAACATATTCCATGCTCTAGGCATTGTCATAGTTTTCATAATTTTTTTTTTCTTTTTCCTTTTTTCTCTGTTGCTCCCTACCTGCTTGAGAATTAAGGCAAGATATTTCAGTTGAAGTGTAATTGTGATTACAGGAGACAAAAAGAAGGCTTCTATTCTAGCTCTGACAAATGTAAAACAGGGGTAATGCTGTCATCAGCTTATAAGATAAGTAAGTAAGCAGCTTAACTTTCTAGACCAGTCATTAGTTAGAATTCCATTCTCAATTTGTGCTTGGGAGAAGCAGGTTTACCTCAAAACTCATTTGGAAACTGAGGAAAAGTAAAAGTTAGCAATTAAACTCCCAATAATATAACTTTCACATTATCCTTGAGACATGGTGAGTAGCTAAGGCACAATTAGTAGCTAAGGCAGCAGTGAAAACATTTCCCTTTCACTGTCCTGTGTGGCTATGATTATTGTGACATTGTGAACTATTGATTTCACTTGCAGCAATCCTACAAGATAGGTCTATTTGCAAACTTTCATTGGCTTCCATTTTGAATTAGGGCGGCAGACTGAAATTAAAGTATACCTTGAGATCTTTTAATTTTATGTGAAATTTGGTACAAATCAGCCAATTCCTTATAAAGTTTTCATGTAACAGTCAGATAAAAAAGGGAATACCAAAGGGTCATGATGAAACAGAGTCCTGACGTCGCCTAACAACAGCTCCAAAGAAATAATGCACTTGAGTAGTGACTTTGCCTCCTGTGGGAGGAGGGCTGAGGACGTGAGAGGGTAAAAAAGGAGAGCACACTCTCCTTCCATGAGCTATCTGGAGACCAAATACAGGATTTGTACCATGGGTGCTTCCTGGGCCTTGTGGTAAGAACTCCGAACGGACGAACAGTTGGGTCAGCAACAGGACCCAGTCCCAGGGTAGGTGGGAGGAATGTGGAAGCAGAGACAGGCTAAGCAATTTGCCCCAGGTCAACTCACTTATATGAAACATCTTATTCCAGAGATCATGCTCTCAGCTACTACTTGATTCTGCTATATGTTTTGGGAAAAGCGATGAAATCTGTTATTGTCAGTCAGAAGGTAATTTGAGATCCAGGGTAAAGACTTGTTGCACACTCATCAAATAATGATTTGTGTAGACAGAATTTTCCATTTGACCTGGCTCTGCCAGAGGTGATCTCACAGCTCCACACTGGGTTACGTTTCAGGGCGTCATCACCCCCCTGAGAGCTGAGTGGGCCACCCTCGGTGGTCAAAGCAGGTGGTGCCCTTAGAGAGCTATGTCTGTGGGGCCCACCTTGTGGAGGAGATGCAGCAGGGCTTCCCGCAGGCAGCTGTGCCTCACATAGAAGCTGATGAGGGCCAGGTTGGTGCTATAGTTATGCAGGTAGAAGAGGCATTCTTGGTAGTAGGTGTTGTTCATGATCTTCCCTTCAGGAATCACCGCCAGAGAGAGGCTCTGGGTCCGAAGGGCAGCTTCCAGTTCCTTCAAGGTGGCCAAATAATCATCATCTTGCTGACAGGAAAGGAGAGAATGGGAAGGAAAAATGGAACTCAGTATGTTCTTTGAAACTACTGTTTTCAAAGAATATTTAACAATGTAGAAAAATGCTCAGAATATAGTTTTAAGTGTAGAAAAACAGGCAGGATAGAAAACTCTATATATTATAATACTGTATAACACCAATTTCATTCAAAAACATAACAGAACATTCTCTAAAATCTAAACACTATGTAAGTCTGGGTACGAGATTATATGTGATTTTTTTTTCATTTAAAAAACAGTTTTCTACAGTTTGTTTAAAAAAATTGACTGTATCACTTATCTAACCATATATAGTTATTTATCTAACTATATGTGATGGAAAGAACAAAATCCAGTCTTGGCAGCTCTGAGCCTGGACGGCCACTGTCAGCTGAGTGGAAGCTAATCCTTTCCACAGGTCATTACTGCTCCTAGGCCCCCCACCCTGAGCTGACCCTCTGCCTGCTGTGCTCTTACCAAGGATAGGAGTGGCTTCACCATGGACTCGAGATACTCAACCACATCCTGTACCAGTCTTGAGCCATGACTCAGCTGGTTGAGGTCAAAAGGAGGCTTCAGACAGCGACTGAACTTCTCCCGTGCAGCAGTGAGGTTCCCAGCTTTGAGGCAGGCCATGCCCCAAGCATGCCACGCACCACTGGTATCAAGCCCAGTCTTTGTGGAGACCTGGAGGAAAAACCGCTCCTTTTAGTGAGAGGTCCCTACATCAAGGCCTGAGAGTCCCCAGGACCTATTCTATTCCCTTGTTGCCAATCATCTCCCCCCGCCCCCACCACTCACATTTGCCATTGCTCCCACACGGGCAAACTGGTCATGCCCTAGACACTTCCCAATGGCCAAGGACAAATGAGAGATGACAACACCTGTTTGCAAGGCCAGGCAAAGGCAACTCATTACAGTGGGGTGGAAGTCAGCTTTTTCTTTGTCTCACCTCAACGCCCAGTTGGTAGTACTCAGCTTCCAAAAGCTGGTTCCTTAGCCTGGTGACTGCAGCTGGCTGCAAGATCTGATCCAGAGATGGCACGTGGCGATAGGCAGCAGCAACTAAAATATTCAGCACATCTACCTTGCTGATGTAGCTGCAGGGAGGAAAAGGGCAGGGCAATGAGGCGCAACAGTCTTACTAAGAATAGTTGATGCTTAAAGGTTTTCTATTTCATTTCCAAAGTGAAATGTGATAATGAGAATTGAGAGGTACACAGACACTATGAGAGAAGGCTCTGGAGTCTGACGCTCTGAATCCCGATGCCATCACTTAGCAGTTCTAGGATCTCTGGCAAGTTACTTAACCTTTCTTTGCCTCAATGTACTCATCTGTAAAATGAATATAAAAGGAAATAACCCAAATTAAAGGGCTTAGGATAGTGTCTGGAACTTTGTAGGTACTCATTAAATGTTAGATATTAATATGCAGAACAGAGACACTCAGGTCTTCTATTGGAGGCAAAGCCTCTAGTTGAATGTTGAAGGCTCACAAGTTACCCGTCTACTTTTTGGTGCTTTTGAACCCTGCTTGCCTGGGGGAGAGCTCGTATTGATGGCCTGCACTTCTGGTCAGTGAAGAGGTCACATCACCCCCATTCCCTGCAGGTGCTGCTGTGCAGGGGCATCCTGGTCCCTCACTTAGATTCTAGCCTCCTGGACTTGACATCTTTGCCCTGGGCTAAGGGTGGACTCTCATTACAGCCTACTAGGACTGCCACCTTTCATCTATTCTTGACACCTGATGATTGCAAAAACCTCATAATGGCAGAGGGCCCAGAGAGCTGGATCATTCTGCCTAGTGCTGCCTGAAACAGGCCTCCACTCAAGGTTCTTAAGTCTTAGATCATAATTCTAGCAAAAACCTCTGTGGGTCCTGACTTGTCCACTGATGTCCCTGAAAAGGGATTCAGTATATCGGTGATTCTCAAGCTAGTGGGGATGGGGTAGGAGAGTATAGTGTGTAAAAGCACATTCGGTATAATTACGTATTGTACATTTGTAATAGATGGTGTGAGCCTTGTTTTTAAACATTTACTTACTTACTTATTTAAATGTCTATCAGAAGGAGGTATGAGATAAAAACAGTAGAAAAATACTCTACAAAGTGGGAGTGCAAATACACACGAGAGATGAATCCACTGCCATCAGCAAACAGGCACAAACGTCGGGATTCTCCAGAGTGGGTGTATCTGAATCCGGGGTGGGGAAGAAAGAGTGTGTGATTTGAAGCCACTGCTAAAACCCAAGGCACCTGGGGTGGGTGAGAATCCTACTGAAGAAAGGACTCCCTTCATTTCTGCTGCCTCAGCCTAAAGCAGGTAGTTCCTCCATCTAAGAGGTCTGACAATTAAGTTTGCGAATGTGTTGCAATGATGTTGCTAACCTTTTTTTTGATGTCAGAGGGATTATTCATTATGAATTTGTACCAACTGGACAAACAGTTAACCAAGTTTACTGTTTGGAAGTGCTGAAAAGCTGTGTGAAAAAGTTAGCTGACTTGAATTTTTCACCAACAATTCATGGCTCTTGCATCACAACGATACACCAGCTCACATGGCACTGTCTGTGAGGGAGTTTTTAGCCAGTAAACAAATAACTGTATTGGAACACCCTCCCTACTCACCTGACCTGGCCCCCGGTGACTTCTTTCTTTACCCAAAGATAAATGAAATAATGAAATATTGAAAAGAAGACATTTTGATGACATTCAAGGACATCAAGGATAATACGATGACATGACAGCTCTGATGGCCATTCCAGAAAAAGAGTTCCAAAATCGCTTTGAAGGGCCGCCTAGGTGCTGGCATTGGTGCATAGCTTCCCAAGGGGAGTACTTTGAAGGTGACCACAGTGATATTCAGCAATGAGGGATGTAGCATTTTTTCTAGGATGAGTTTGCGAACTTAATTGTCCGACCGCATATATTTGAAGGAAGCGTAGGGTTTGATGTTAAATTTGTTCTACCCACCCCTCCAATCTCAGTGTCTTTTTCTTTTAATAAAACTTTATCTCATTTACATTACTGAAATTTGACATATTTTTATTTTTGCCTTAAATTGTACCTTCTGCTAAATGGAGGGGTTTCTGTTCTTTTCTCCTCATCTTCTCCATTTCTGGAAAATTGGTAGGTTTCTGGCTCTTTTCATGGTTGTTTTAAAAACTTTACTTAACATACGCTACATCTATTTCTTCATTTATAAACTTGAAATATGATGTAGACTCTGATGTTGCCTCTTGATAAAACTCCTTTATATTTCCTTCCATTTTCTGTCCTACCACCTTCTGTCTTTCTCAACCTTCTGGTTTTTGTTAATAAAAATAAGAAAAGTAACATTTTTGGAGTCTACAGGCTCAGTTCATAGCCCTTTACATGGATGTTCTCATTTTATCCTCGTAACAGCCCCATGAGATAAGTATTAATATTATTCATGTTTTACAGTGGAGGAAACTGAGGTCCAGAGTAGTTAACAGAGTTGGCCAAGGTTACAGAGCTAGGACGTGGTAAAGGTGAGATTCACTGCACTCTCTGCTATCTGATGAGTCTCTAGGCAAGTACACTGAGCAAGTGCCTGAGCTACTTACACTTCAAAGAAAATTACGGTCTCTACACCCAAATCTGGCTAGGACTGAGTGCTGGGAGCACAAGTGAGTCACACATCTGGGTGGATAAGCTAGGAATTGGGAGTTTTCATTGTTAAGTTAATGAACGGAGGCAGAGCAAGTTGTGCAGGGACCTGAAGCCTAACCATATCTTTTCTAAAGATACTTCTACTTTATGACTCAGATGCCTACCTGTGACACAGGGATACGCCAGTCTCCAACATAATTTATAGAGCTGTTACCCAGAACTCCCTGAGGCCACAGTCTGAATTTGGTCAAGCTTGGGGTCGAGTTTTGGTCAAGGCTAAGCACTGGACATTCAGGGAAGACACTTCTTTAAAAATCAGAAAGTTTTACAGAGATGAAAGGTGCTCCCTTAAATTGATTTTAATTACAGATTAACCAGAGTCTTTACTTTCTTTCTGACTGGGTGTAGCTAGAGAACACTATGCTTTGAGGACCCACTTAGGGAAAAAGAAGGATACAGGCTGTCAAAGGAATGTGAGGAAGACCACTTGTGATCTGGTAACAGCATTACAGTAACTTCAAACTGAGATTCAAACATTTCAGTGTATCTTATCAGCGAGGACGGTGAGGTGAAAACTCACAGTGGGGTCAGAAAAAGAAGCTGGATAGAAATGACTGCCATGGACCAGATCAGAGGCTCATTCCCATTTACCTGTCACAAAGAGCCAGGTCCTGGCTCTGGCCGGCCTTGACAAACATCATCTTGGCACTGAAGAGCAGCTGCTTCATGATGTCTGTGAGCAGCCCTGCATCCACCTCTGGGTTGCTGAGGCCCTGGGACAGCCTGCAGCAGTGTTCAATCAGCTGGTGGCCACAGGCGGTGCTGTCGCGATGCAGACTAAGGATGGCAATACACAGGGAGGCGCTGGGGGCCTGGCCGGGGGGAGGAAGAGAGAAACACATTGTGAGCTCATGCAGTGGGATGGCAAGAATTATTCTTCCTACTTCACAAAGCTTGGAAAACACTGGAGGAAGGAGCCAAAATTCCACAGCAAAGCAGAAGTGGAACTAAGCAAGTTTCAGATGCTCCAAGTAGCACTGTCAAAGCCCTGGCAGCTAGGTTTTGTCACCTTGCTAGGATGAGGGCAACTGTGTTCATGTGCTGCCTACTTCTTGTCTGCTTCTTGTGGATGTCCACAAAGCCCTCCTTTTTCCAGTCTACTGTCCCACTAACACAGGTCCTCCTTGTCGCTGGCTTGGACTATGACAGTCACCTTGCTTGACTGACCACCTGGAGACATCTCTGCTTCAAGCCACTGGATACACTGCTGCTAAATTAATATTCCAATAGCACATTCCAAAACCTTTCATGGTCCCGGATGCCTACCAAGTACACATTCCTTACTTTCGAATTCAGGTCCCTAAACATAAATAGCCCATTTCAATCCTACCTCATATGACCTCCCTGCTAACACCCTATCTCCCCAAATTAAAGCATTTCCAGTTCCCCATCACGTGCTACAATTTGACACTGTGCCTTTGCTCAGATGTTTTAGTTTTGCCCGCTTTGTTCTTCCCCTATCCACATTCCCCTCACAACACCCAAATTTCTGCTTGTCAAACTCCTACCACTCTTCCAAGGCTCATCTTAAATGCTACGTCCTCCACAAAGCCTCTCCTGATCTCCTCTTGTGCGTTTCCTAAGTTGCTCCTCATTTTCTGCCTTGCCGGGTTTATTTGTCTAAGCTCTTCTGTTATTACACTGTAAGCAAGTGAAGGCCAGGCTGTGCTCATCTATCTCTGCATTTCCTGCCATTCTACTAATACACATCATAAAGAAACTCAAATGGTCATTGACTTTTTCTTTAACCCCCCTCTCCCTCCCTCCCCCCTGCCGCCAACTCCCAGTCAAGCCGTTGTTCTCAGTCTATCAGTCTAGTTGTGGAGGACACAGCTCACTGGCCCATCCTGCTATGAGCCTTGCGCTCTACCCAGCTAAGTCGGTCCCTGGCTGTGGGCCGCTCACAGCAGCTCATGCCGGCTGCTCACAGCAGCCCAGCTCCAGGTCTAGCCCTTGTTCACAATCTTAGCTGTAGAGGGCACAGCTCACTGGCCCATGTGGGAATCGAACCGGTGAGCTGGGTGTTAGGAGCACGGTGCTCCAACCACCTGAGCTGCCCGGCCACCCCAAGGTCATTGAATTTTATTACTATTACCTGCTCATAGTAAAATTCATTCCGCACCAGCTCATTTTCCTCCTCATCCAGGTCTAAAATCCATTCCACCTCAGCTGCTTTGGGGACTTTCACCACAGCTGAGTATGGAGGGCTTTCATTCTTGGAGCTGTCCAGTGCTGAGAAGAGAAAGGCCATTCATGTGTCAGTCACTGGCCAGCAGTCCAGTCGTGCCTAGTCCAGTGAGCTGGTGTGCAGGCAGATCCTTGCTTGCTATCTGAGTGCTCTTTTTCTCTCCTTGGTCCTTTTTATTTCCTTTAGGAGGCCTCATTAAAGCAACTCAAACTTTCTTCCCCAGGGAAGACCTGGGATGAGTGTTAGTGTTTGTCATACAAACCTGAAAGGTACATGCTTCTCAAATGGAGGGCTGAGCCACTGGCTACTCTAAAACTAACCTGCTGTGGACGGATATAGGCCAAACTATTAATAGTGATTACCTAGGGGGAAGGAGTAGCATTGGGAGGTAGGATGATAGTGAAAGGGAACCTAGGGATAAAAATAAAATAAAAAATAGAATAGAATAGGATAAAATAATCTACTAAAAGTTGAGGACCAAAGTCCTTGGTTGCTGGCCTTCTCAATGGTGGAAGCTAATGGGCCAGTATGCTAGGTTAATTTGATGATAAACTTTAAGGGAAACAGCTTGATAGAAATGCCAAGAATTTTCTTTGGCCAACAAGTTAGACTGAATTGCCATGAAGGATATCAGTTGTAGCTGATGCTGAAGGAAATGCCAACTTGAGCATATAAACAAAGAGTCACAGGGAATGTGATTCAGCCTCACCTTCCGGTTGTCCTGGATGCACTTCCGGCACACTGGAAACAGAGAAAGAAAAAATGATGTGCCTGACTTTCTCCTCCTCTTGTGTTTTGAGCTTGGTGTGTATCACTGACATTTACTCTTTACCCGAGTGAGGTATCAGGGAATTATTCAAAACTTCACTTTCCCTCACTTGTCAATCAGTCACCATTTCATGTCCATCCCATCTCCTAAATACCTCTTTAAATGTTCCCATTTCTCTCTTCATCTTTGCCTCAGAGAGGACTCTAATCATTTACTGATAGAGCCTTTGCAATAGTTTCCCAACTGGTCTCCTTGATTCTATCAACTTATTCTGCACTTTATAGCTACAGCAAGCTTTCAAAAATGCAAATCTGATCACATTATGCTTCTGATTAAAATTGTTTGGTAGCTCCTCAGGGTAAAAATGTTCCACATTTGCAGTTTAGTAGACAAAGCCCCTTGTGAATGGACCTGGCTACTTCTTGAGACCACCCCTGCCACCATGACCTGTGCTCAACCCATACAAATTCTCCCCACTCTGCCACTGGCCATGGTCAACTTAAATTGGCACCACCAAGCACTAAGTCTTGGTGCCACAAGCTAGAGCCCAAGTCCTAAGTCCTAAGTAATACCCTACATGAGAAGCCTGCTGGTCAACCCCAACCCAAGCCTTTGTGCCATTGCCTAAGTCTTCCTGGCTCAGCTGCCAGCCTCTAAGTCCAAGGTACACCGGCTGGAACCTTAGTCCATCACCTACCTATTTACACTTCCTCAAATGACCCATACTTTCTCCTACACTTACCTTTGCAGTTGTTCCTCCCGCTTCTGGGCATGGTCTGTTTCCTCTTCTTTTCCTACTCACTTCTCATCCTCTAAGGCTCAGACCAGGTGCCATACCTCTAGGAAACCCTCCTGTCCTACTTATCCAATGACTTTGTGGTCTGTTTGTTGGCTGTCTCCCAACCAAAATGGGGGCTCCTTGAGAGCAAAGTGATTATTGCTGAGTGATTGCTGAATGAAAGAATCCCCATCGATACTAACTGCTCATGTCAAATCTCAGAAGTATAGTAGATGGGTAATTGCCCCGGCCCCACCCTGCGGGAGGCAGTGGTATGCCAGGGTCACAGAAACGATAGTATAAGCATGGCATGTCTTCCTTCCAATAAAATGATTGGTAAAATTCCAATCATCATGGTAATTTAGGACCAAAAAAATGTTCATTTTAAAACAAACACAAAAACGCTATATTATTGAGCAGAATGTAAAATCTATTTAAGTCTGTAAGTAAAACATGAAGAATTCAAAGTAATTTTGCTTTTGGATAGTTGTTTTGACTCATATGCTCTAAGAGTCTTAGTTTCACCCTCCTTTGCTGCTAGAAGTAGTGCGAAAAAATTGGGCAATAATGAGTCAGCACACATAGTCCTGATCTGTCTTGCCAGAGGTATGAGCAGTTTCTGAAATTTGTCACCGGTCGAACTGTGGGTAGGAAAGTATAGGATGGGTGGAAAGGCTCTTCTAATTGTGGATAACAAGCCAGGATGACAAGCTAGATTAGAGCTCATAAAAATGACGTCCAAACATCCAGTAGGTCTGAACATGTATCTGTGAGTTCGGCTGAGACCAACTGGAACAAGTGTGGCTGAAAAACAGGTGAGGACGTTAGCGAACTACAATCAATGACCTCAGTCAGTGAATGGGCTGAAGAACCAAACGTCCTGATCTCAGAGAGAACATCATGTAAGAGCCTTGAACTTGGCTTCCTCTTACCTCTGCTTCCTTTCTTAGAATTTTCTCTGACTAAGGTGAAACATTTTACTGCCGAGTTAATGGCATTTCTGTGTGAATGTTGTTAAAACTTTCTATAATTGTTCCAAATTGGAGATGCTATCCACATGCGTGTAAGGACCTGGGGGAGGGTGCAGTGTTCCGTACCAATCGCAGACCCGCTAGAAGACACTCACTCTTTGTTGAAGTAACTATAGCACTGGTCACACACACGAGTAGGGTTCTCTCTGCAGCCTTCCACAACCATTTTCTTAGTGGAGCAGGAACTGCACACTAGCCGGCCACAGCGGCGACAATGATGACGTCTGTTAAACTGAGGAGTGTCATCAGGAAGAGAAGGAAGAGGGAGGAAGAGAAGGTGACATTGTGGGAACTGTGAGTATAACTGTTAACCCATTTATCCTTGGTATTAGCCTCTGTGACGTATTAAGAATACCAGATGCTTGGCTCTTCACTGAGAAAGATTACACTAGTCCTTGCCTTGAAGAAGCTGAGATTAAAAGATATCTTTCAGCTGATGAGCAAAGGTGCCCACGTCGTGAGCAGTTTTATAATAGCTTCTGACAAGTTCTACCTGTCTGTGGAAGCCACATGTGAAGACACAGCAACACACAGTGGGGAAGAAGTGACTTTCTCAGCCAGTGTGGAACGGATTTCTACATGGTATTGATGATGATAAGAATGTGTTCTTTTTTCAAATATTTCAAAGTACAGCCTCATTTCATTATAAGAGATTGATAGACATACTACACTCTCTTACAGGTGAAGAGGAAACAGACACAGCAAAATTATATCATCATTGTTTTCATCAGCACTGAGCTAATATACTAGTCAGATACTGTGTTAAGTGTGGTAACATCTGCTATTGTAGTCAGTCCTTATAGCTCCATGAGCCAAATAATATATCATCCCTAGTTTACAAGTGAGCATCTGAGAGGGAAAAAGTTCATAGTCACATTGCTAATAAGAGGCAGAGCTGAGATTAGAACCCTAGTTCTCTGTCTCCAGAGCCAGCACAGATAGCCACTACCAGGTCACCCATCTTATTGCAAAAGACAGGGGAGCTAGGAACATGATCTCCTGATGTTTGGTGACCCCTCCTGATATATCAGTCTGCCTCTTTTTTTGCTTCTTCATGAGAATGGCAAAGATTTTAGAATCTTAGGCTACTTGAGGTCGTCTACCACCAGTCTGAATCCAGAAAATACATTCCGGTCAGGTCAAATTAAAACCCAAAGTCTTAGATTTGGTAGGTCTTCTGAAAATACCAATAACCTTTTGGGGACACGAAGTAACTATAAACTCAGGCTCGTGAACTTGAGTTTTCCTTTAATTTCTCCTGCAGATAAAGCTGGAGACTGACAATGCTTACCATGGTGAAGCGCTCCCTGCAGCATACCATGCAGATGCTCTCATTCTCATCTGGTACCCACTGGTGCCTGGCCGGGGGTGTCACAGGGGGCACAAACTCCAGCGGGGGCTGACTCTGTGGGAAACTTCTCTCCCTTGGACTGGGGGAATGTACAGTGGAGACACCTGGGAGTCCTAGCCAGAAGTCAGAGTAAAAGGTGATCAGTAATTCAGCTCATAAGTGAGGAAAGAATGAGAGAATTAGAACTTCACCATTTTACAAACCCCTACTGAAATAATAGATCCAGTTAATGAACATTAATGGCTGACTGCATCAGAAAAAGGGAGACAACTGGACATTGTGTGTCTCCTGATGGGAGGCACACAACTACCTCTCAGATATACTTACCAAAAAATATTAGGCCTGAATCAAATCAAACTATTAGATCTATTTGCTGGTATACTGGAAATATAGGGGTTGGAAACCCAGGGGAGCTGTCAGCAAAATCCAGTTTGGGGGACACTCTACAGGACAAATGACCTTGTTTCCTCCACAAATAAAAAAGAGGTAGAGGGGGAGAAAAGAGGTAGGGAGCCAACTGATTAAAAGAGATTTAAGAGATATTTCAGCCAAAAGTCATGTGTGGACATTATTTAGATCTTGAGTCTAGAAAAACCAATCCTAAAAAAAAAATATGAGTAAACTGGGGAAATATGAATGGTGACTGGATAGTTGATAATAATAAGGAATCATTCATTTGTTTGTAGGTATGATAATGATGTTATGGTTTTGTTTTAGAAATATCTTTACCTTTTAGAAACATATACTGATGTATTTATAAATGAAACGATGTGCTATCTGGGATTTGCTTCAAAATAATCCAGTAGAAGGACCAGGATATAGATGAAACAAGAATAGTCATCATGCGATGATACGAGGTGTGGTCATACAATATGGTGAATGTTTAGATGAAAAATTTATTACAGTAAAAGACACATTGCCATTAATCTCCCTCAAAATACTCCCTCTCGCTTTAAACACATTTATCCCATCATTCTTGCCACTTTCTGAAGCAGTTCTGGAAGTCCTCTTTGGTGAGTGTCTTTAGTTGTGCTGTTGTGGCTGCCTCGATGTCCTGAAGTGATTCAGAACGTTTACCTTTCATGGTCATTTTGACTTTGAAGGAGACAGAAGTCACACAGTGCCAATCCAGTGAATAAGGTGGATGGGGACACACCGTAACGTTTTTATTTGACAGAAATTACTGTACCAGAAGTGATGTGTGACATGAAGCCTTTCTGTTGCAATAAAAAATATGGTGAATGCTGCTGCCAAGTGCCATCCAAGGGAAAGGCAGGGATCTTCAATATGGGAAGCAGCACATCCAACCTTAGTAACAGTGTGTGACAAGTTTCAGCTTGCTTGGTGCAGTCAGTTGGACGTGAGCTACGGTTGAGAGATGTGTTTTGAAGTGTGCTGTAAATCATCCTCCACCATGACAACACTCCGTGTCACATATCGCTTCTGGTATATGGCAATGTCTGTCAAATACAAACATTATGGTGTGTCCTCATCCACCTTATTCACCAGATCTGGCACCGTGTGACTTCTGGCTCTTCCCCAAAATCAAAATCATTCAGGACATCGAGGCAGCCACAATAGGGCAACTAGACACTCACGAAAGAGGACTTCCTGAACTGCTTCAGAAAGTAGCAAGAATGATGGGATAATTGTGTTTGAAGTGAGGGGGAGTATTTTGATGGGGATTAATAGCAATGTGTCTTTTACTGTAAAAATTTTTTGCATTTAAACAGTCACTGTATGTTTTGATCATATCTCATAATTATTTACACTATATACACAATATATATATATATATATATATATATATATATATATATATACTATATACACAATAAAAAGCTAAAATAAAAAGTAAGCCAAAGCTGCTCAGGCTGCCTTGTCCAGATGCATGAAGCTGCTCATATGCCTGTATGTCTGAGCGCCCTCATCAGGTCTGATGGTTATCATGAAACATGACTAATTCTCAAAGAATGGCCATGAAAAGCCACAATCTTTGCTTTATTGAAGGAGATTTCTTGTCACCTTGCAGAGCAATGTTGGCGGGTCACAAAAAAAGAGAACTGAAAAACATAGTGACTCTTAGCAACACCCAATAGATCTCCCCCCAGAATCCTGCTCCCCTGACCGCTGGCAAAACAAACACTTGCTGAGCTTCTTCTGAGTGCAGGCATTTGTGCAAGGCGCTGGAGACTGCGGGAGGAGATGGTGAAAAGGGATGACAAGCACATGGCTGAGGCCTTCAAGGAGCTGGCACCTCGTGTGGGTGACAGACGTACGTAATTAAGTGCAGCGTAGGGGCAGAATAAACATGACGACTAAATACAGCTGATGCCCCTTATTAGTAGATTCAGCGTTTGTGAATTGGCTTACTTGTTAAAATGTATTTAACCTCCAAATCAATATTTCCAGTGCTTTCACAGATATGCACAGTGGCGTGTTTAATAATTTAATAATTTAAGTTGCCCGGCAGTAGCTTCTCAGCTGAGGCTGAACAAGGCGATGTGCTGCTTTCTTATTTCAGCTGTCATACAGAGATGACCAGAGAATAGAGATGGCAGGGGACAGAGCAGTGTAGTGCAAGAAACTCGGGGGCTGGTCAGACAGGGTTTGAATCCCAACTCTGCACTCAACAGCGGGGAGGCCCCGGGCCAGTTACTTAACACTTCTGAGCCTCTGTATCTCTTTCATAAAGTAAGTAAAATAGTATAGGCTAGGATTGATTATTTTCAATTTAGGATTACAATGCATGTTTATCTATCTATCTATCTGTCTGTCTGTCTGTCTGTCTGTCTATCTATCTATCTCCATGTATACTTTCCCTAGGAGCAATGGTTCAGTACTTGCTAATTCAGTGTTTGCAGTGACTTTATAGATATACTAGTACCGTGAATAACAAGAATCCACTGCGTGTTGAATTTTGCTGGGGTATACAAAGCAGAACGAACCCAGAACAGTGAGAACAGGAACTGGCAAGAGGCAAAAGGGTCAGAAAGCTATGATAGCAAGATTGAACAAATGGGTAATTCTCAGAACCCGTTCTTACCAGGAGCAGCAGTGGAAGAGAATTCTGCTGATGGTGATCTAGACAAGGTCTCAAGGTCTGAAACCTGACTGCTAATTTCCTGGAGGTGAATCACAGAATCTGGAGAGACAGAAAATGCTGTCAGAATATCATTCTCCCATAAGCACCTTTACTAGGCATTTAGCTCAAAGCTCTGTTGGTTTCACGGGTTGTCCTTCCATGATGGTGGTAGGTATAAAAAGAATGGCAGAGGTACTTCTAAGCCAATAGTACCATGCATGCTTTTTAAATTTCTCAAAAAACAAAGTATGTTTATAAAGGCCCAGGAGATAATAAAGTATATGCTAGGATTTTACAAAATAAATCTAAAAATGACCAGAAGGAAGTGGAAGATGATGCCGCAGGAGGGTAGGAAGTAAGAAAAAGTAGCTGGCTGGGAACACCAGCCCATATTCATTTCTTTTTCTTCATTCTCAAAGAGTCTGCGTCAGCTCACATACCAGCGCTATCTGACGTGACCCTGGGAATGGAGCGTATCCTCAACACAAAATGATGGCACTTAAGAGCCCCCTGCAACAAGGCCACACAGAGACTACCTCCGCATGTTTGCTGCCCACACTTTATGTCATTAAGCACATGGTGGTTATCTACCATCCTTTAATTCTGGTTAGCTTGCTACTTCCTCCAAGACCATGATGTCGCCTACTCGCTTACTCTCAATCAACTCAAAATAATAAAAGAGAAAGTAAAACTAATGAAGGATGCAGCATGGTCCTTGTTCCTCCATGGAGGACCCCCCCCTCCCCCCAGGGTGTTGGGAGTTACCTGATCGTTTCTCCCTCAGAGGGTACAGGAAGTCCAGGGCTTTTCCCGCATATCTGGAGAGCAGTGAGTCGACCTCGGCCATGGTGAATAGGATCTCCTGGCCGACCAGCAGCTGGTGCAGAGTCTGCACAGCCACAGTGGCCCAATCTACTTTCATGTTCATGAGCAGCTGCTCCAGCATGAGCAGGGGCTTAGAGGACAAGTGGGAATAGCTGGCCCGGTGCTGCTCAGGCAGGGTCAGCAGAACCTGTTTGTGGGGCAGATTCACAGAGTAAAGAAGATCATACACGGATGTCAGGAGAAAGCAAAGATGCTTACTCAGAAGGGGAAGGGTGTCAGGGACCAAAAGGCACATGGCTAACTACTGAAATTGGCTAGTAGTCTTCTAGGAAGCAAGGCTGGACACCAACCTAAATTAAGAAGTGTACTCCAAGCACCTACACCTAGGTGAGGGGTCAGCAAACTTTCACAGTAAAGGGTCAGATACTAAATATTTTAGGCTTTACTGGCCATAAGGTCTCTGTTGCAACTACTCAGCCCTGCTCACGTACTGGCAAAGCAGCCATGGATAATAGGTAAAGGAACGGATGCACCTGTGTTCTAATCAATCTTGATTTCAAAAGCAGGCTGAGGACTGGATTTGGCCAACGGGTGGTAAACTGCTGACCCCTGGCCTAGACCCTCCAGGCATAGCCGAGTTCTGCCTGACTTTTTTTTTTTTTTAATTTTTATTTTATTTATTTTTAAAAATTTATTGGGGTGACAATTGTTAGTAAAATTACATAGATTTCAGGTGTACAATTCTGTATTACATCATCTATAAATCCCATTGTGTGTTCACCACCCAGAGTCAGTTCTCCTTCCATCACTATATATTTGACTGCCTGATTCTTAAAGCCGCCATTCTGACCATTTGAGGGTTTATTAGAATGAGCAATATAAGGTGATACCAGTGCACTGCCTAAACCTGGCACCTCCAGTGTTCTACAGGTAAATGATGACTCTGAACGCCTTCTAGAGGTTATTATCACTAGGCTGAAATACTCATATGTTCATTGGCTCTGCTCATTGCCAGTTTTCAAGGAGTCTCCATTTAGGTACACTACGTCAAAAAAAAAAAAAGGTGTATCTTTTTCAGGAACATTTTACATACTCGAACTCTTAGCAAGTGAGTTAGTGGTCACAGTCATGGCTCTCCCAGCACTTACTGTATTTGTGGGGCAGTATATTTGACTGCCAATCAGAATTATCAGAAGACTGTCAGAGGGCTCTGTCTCTCCCCAAACCCTCATTCACTGGATTACTTTTTCTAGCTTATAATTTTTTTCTATTACTCTAAAGGTTACACATCAAAGGTAAGGACCTGTAACTTCATCGTATTACCTAGACAGTTAACTCTGTAGTTTAAATCCTCATATCAGAATCCCTTTGAAAATAGCCAGGCCCTGTCCCAAGAGATTCAGTTTTAATTGATCTGGGGGGGAGGTCAACTTCTGGTATGTTTAAAGTACAGGTGATTCTGAATTTCACATGGTCAGAATTGAGAAGCACTGATACAGCAAGTGTCAGGGAAAGCATAAAGAGGACTTACGAGCACCAGATCAAATTCACTTTGGAGGCAGGGTGGTAAGAGATTGACAAGTCCTAAGGGACTCAACCAGGATATGGCGGGCTGCTAGGGTAAAGATTTTATATAGCACAGGCCCAGAATGGCAGGTGCCTGGAAAAAGAGCCACTGGCAGAGCAAGTTCTGAAGTGGGAGCTGGGCCAGCATCAAGCGTGCTGTCTTCATACCTGCTTTTCCTCCTTACCTTGGATCCAACGTACAGTGCCTGGATTTCATGGTGTCGGACAGCAGTCAGTTTTCCATAGAAGTGGGTGGTGAGGTAGTTGGCCAGGAAGTGAGATGTGGCCAAGCTAGGGTGCTGGTCGAGGGACTGCTCTGTGACCTCAAGGCACATGGAGGGGTCAGGAATTCTCCGCAGGAGCTGTTGCAGGAGAAGGGTACAGGAGAGAGGTGAGGCCTGTAGAGGAACTTTTAGTCCAGCTTTGTTTTGTTTGAGAATGAAATATTTATTCATTTTGGACTAAGCCCTTCTTTGTACTCATTTTTCACCACCCCCGTAGCTAACCAATGACGGCTTTCACAGGACCACAGTTCAGCAGAATCCTGGACCCAACTGTCCCTCTGGCGCCTACTGCAGGGACAGGCACTTTCGGCTCAAGATTCAGACTATTAACCAGCTCCTGGAGGACACAAAGGGGCAGATCTGAGATTGTGGATAGCTGCATGGGATGCAGTAGGAACAAAGCCATCAGATTAGACTAACCTTCCTGCCTTTCCCCAAAAGAAATACAGGAAGAGTTGGAGGCTTACTTGCAGAGCCTTTTCATGATCTCCTCTTTCTAGAAGGTGAAGAAGATGCTTTTGATGTAGGCTGATTAAATCTTCCCTTGGAATGGGGTATAGGCAGCCCCACTCCTCACACAGCCCATACTCCTGGAAGGAAACACACACACCTTCAATCTCTTTAAATGACTGGCCTTGTCAGTCATCCAGCTTTTGCCTGATTTTACTCAGCAGTCTTGAGTCTGCTAAAGCCCCAGGAAAGTTTCCAAAGTGCTGATGGGAAATTCACTACGGGATTAGAGTGGGATCATAAACTCAAAGGAATAGAGTGACAAGATAAGTTATGAAAATGATTGAAGAAGGCTGAATGGTAATGATATGATTTTCCTCCTAGCTCTACTATAAAAAAGAAAAGCAGATGACAGACAGCAACTGACACTTGATGTCAGCCCTGGGAGATATAAAGGAAGTGGGGAAGACTGAGAAGACTGTCCAAAGGAGACAGTGCCTCCTTAGCTTTGATTGTGGCCCTATGACTGTGCAGGTGCAGTGTTACTAGACTTGAAAACATTTTTTAAATGTTTTAAATTTAAGGATTTCCCTATTTTGTAATATTGGCAATGAAATCAACATAAAAAAACAACAACTCTGCAGACCACTACTGCACGGACCAAACAAACAGGTTGGGAGTTGGATTCCACCCATACTCCCCTTTGTTACTCTCCCAGCCCCAGCATGTGAGCTCTGGATTAGAGCTTCAGATAATAGAATTACCAGGTCTTTGTCGGAGTATGCTAATACAGTGGCTTTGGGAATATCCTCCCCACGATTCTGCCTTCTTCAGGATGCTTCCTTGTTTCTCAGACTACGTTAGGTGCCCCGACAGTCCTCCCACCACAGTCTGGACTTATTTCTGTCACTTGATACATAATCATCACCTAGGGATGTGTCTCACGTTGCCCCCACCTTTCCCAAAATGTGAGCTGCTCAAGGGCAAGGACTGAGCTTCATAATCTTGCCTGACCACCATCTATCACAGTGCCTAGAAAATAACAGGCATTCGATAAATGTTTCTTGGATGACTGAATAGCTGAATGAGCGTATCTACATTTTGAACTATGGTATATCAGCTCCTTAAAAGGCAGATAAAATTCTGTGTAGCATTCAAATGTCCAATAAATACATGAAAAGATATTCAAGGTCATTACTAATCATGGAAATGAAAATTAAAATGAGATACTGTCCTATTGGTAAAAAGTGAAAAGTTGGACAATACCAAAAGCAGGTGAAGATACGCAGCAACAGGGACAGTGAGCGGGAGTATGGTGGGGCAATGGCTTTGAAGAGCAATTGGTAATAGCTTAGTAAAGATGAGATGCTCATGCCCGATGACATAGCAATTCTGCTGCTAGATATACATTCTGTACCTAGTATATACAGTGTAGAAAATCTCATGTCTGAACATGAGGGTGATAATACAAAAGCATCAACTGTTATTGTTCTCTATACTTCTCTGTATATTGATAAATTTCACACACACTCATACACACACAAGCACATCACAAAATGAATGTGATGTACTTAAAAAAAAAATGTGGAGATTGATACATGGAGGGAGATCTACACAACCAGCTAAGGCATTGCAACTGTGGAAAGAGGAGGAAGGGAAATACCACCCAGGAAAATGGTACCTTCGCTTCTAGAATCATGTTCATGACAGTTGATGGGTCCTCAACACAACTGTCCCTCAGGGTCTGCCAGTCACACCACACCGGGGTAGCCTGCAAACCTAGAATCTAAGGGAAGACAGGAAAAGTTATCAAACCACAATGCAGCTTCTTCCTCCATGAACAAGTCATTGGAGTTTCCAGAGATGGCCCACCCCTAGGTCTCTGTCCCAAACTCAGGCTCTCAGAACTTGCCAGGAGAGAGGAGGAATTAGAGTAAATGAGGCAAAGATTGTTTGGAGAGGTGAGTGAACCTACTGGGGAAGCATAATCAGGGAGCAAAGGCTGAGTGGAGGCCAGGATTGGGTACTTTTACTTCTGAGAACAATTCTCAGAGGCTTTTGCGCTTCACAGCTTGTTCACCCTTCTGGGGTCACTTGTCCCATGCTCCTCCATCTCAAAACTCTACCCAAGATATTCTGGTGTGAACGCTCTGTGGGATCACCTTTCATGCAGCATTTAGCTCTGCATGAAAACTACTGAGCAACAGGGGAAAGAAAATCTTTTTCACCTGCCTTTCCCTGGACGGGCTCTGTTCAGTTCCAAGTACACACGGAAAGGTTAGCGCATATTTTATGCTTGTTATGTAGCTGTACTACCTAAATCTGTCTCCCTGAGCCACTTGATCTTGAATGTAACACATATCCTGCAAGTATCTTTCACTTTTGAAATTGTCACTGTCATGCATCCTTTCAAAATGGCTCTTCAAGTTTAGCTGAAATTTAAAACAATATTTCAAAAAGACATAATAGAGATTAAGCTCTATAAAAACTCCTGAAGAACAACAACAACAAACAACATAACAGACATAGAACATACACAAAGCTCAAATATACACGTGAAAAGGCTTTGTGGACTATAAAGCATCATCCAATGTTAATTTTTTAATCTTTGTTTGATACATATGTAGTTATAATTATAGGAGTAAATAAAACAGGGACCAGCTAGGAGCCTTCCTTGCTGTTAATCTAAGAACAGAAGCCAGAATGCAGAGCAAAACCCAGGCCCAGATGGTCTGTTTCTTAAAATCCACCACCACATGAGCATAGAGTTGGTAACAGGTGAGAAGCCCTTTCCTTGGTCTTGACGCCAGGGCCCATACCTTCTGATATACTCGCAGCTCCGCCAGCTTTCTCTGTAGCTCAGACTTGAGTCCATCTTGCACAGCTGCATCTGAAAGGCAGTAGGCCAGGATCTCCAGGCACAGCTCCAGGGGCCACCTATCCACAAACTGTAGGGTTAACTGACTTCTCAGAGATGCATCCTTCACAGGAAACAGGTACTGCCAACCTTCTTTGTCTATAAGACAAAAAGATGCCCAAAGTCAGCAAGTCTGGCACTGGAAGAGCTCAAAAGTCCATGTTACTTCTTAAGAGAAAGGCTTTGTTCAATTTCATAAAACAGAAGCTTGGAGGATCCCTAAGATCCATCTGACCTTAATGACTTTTTACACTTGGGATCATTCTATGACAAGGAGAAATGCTATACTCCTATGTTTCTCTTTATGAATACTTAAGGAGAATTTCTGAAGAGAGAGGGAGAGGAGGAGAAAGGAAAGGAAGAAATAAGAAGAACAGGAGAAGGAAGGAATGAAGGAAGCATAGACAGAACAGATGAAGCTGTCCTGTTCTGGCATGCTGCAAATACAGTACTGTTTGAGGCTCAACTTGTCAGCGGAACTTTTAGTTTTCCCTGCTGTTTCCACTCTGTGCCATACATAACTACTTCACAGTCATTTCAGGTAAACTAGTTTCACTCTCTCGGCATCCTCTGTCATCATTACTTAGTAGATCACACTCTCCCACACCCATCTCAGAGCTGAAAAACAGACTCCAAAGTCAGACCATATATCCTCTCTGTGGATTTCTCCTTCTCAAGGACGTGTTTTCTACTTTGCACAGGTCAGCCAGGCCCTACTCAGAGCATACCCTATAGCACACCTGACTCTTGCTCCCCCGGTGGAGTGTTGTAGGTCATTGGCTGTCAATTCTAGTTACACATCAAAATCTCCCCGGGAACTTTTAAAGTAGGGGCTATCAAATAGGTCCACATCTGTTTTTATAAATAAAGTTTTATTGGAATATAGCCATGCTCATTTATTTATGTATCATCAATGGCCGCTTTCATGCTATAATGGCAGAGTTGAATAGTTGCAACCAAGACTGTATGGCCTTCGAAGCCCTTTACAGAAAAAATTTGCTGACCCTTGCTTGAAAGCAAACATTTGCCTGATCCCTATTCTGGGCTTCTGGGGGTGTAGCTCAGATATTTGTAGTTATAGAATTTTCCAACAATTCTAACATCCAGGGTTGCGAATACTGGTTATGAGTATGTGTTTTAGAGTTAGATAGACCTGGGTTCTAAGCTCTGTTCAAGTTTCCTACCCTGTGTGCCTAAGTTTCCACCTAAATCTGTCTGAGATTATTATGGTGGCACCTTTGTCTAGTTCTAGTGAGGATCCCATGTGGTGTACACCAGTGAATGCTAAGTGTTAGCTCTCGTGAAGGAGGGAGGCGTAGCTTTGTGCTCACCACATGCCGCTGCGCAGCTCAGGATTGCATCCTGTATGCTGCTCAAGTCGTCTACGTCTCGCCCGTACACTTCAGTGAGCTGAAGGGCCCGGGGCCAATCTCTGGCCACCAGGGCTTCCTTGAAGGCCGCGGTGACCACATCCAGAGCAGTGGGAGAATGCAGGCCCAGGAGGACAGTGGAGAGACTGGCCTGGCCACAGAGCCCTGTTGCCAGACTCGGGCCCTGCTTGGAAGACCCTCGTAGAGGCTCCCAGGCAGCCAGGAGGGAGGCTGCAAGCATAGGGAACTGTTCCAGGAGGCACTCACACTCTCGGGCTACCTGCTCTGCAGTCAGAGGCACCTCCCTGCGACCACGAAGGTCCTTCCAGGACAAGCTGGGCTTGGTGACTTTTGATCCCCGGGAAGCCCCCAGACAGACCACCGTAGCCAGGAGTTTTGAGCGGGACTTAAGGAAGGCGAAGGCAGAGGAGGTGAGGGCCGGCAGCGATGAATCCCTTGGAGAGAAGCAGGGCTTTCTCTCTGATATGGGCTTCTCAGTTGGCTTCGGGGAGTTAGGCGTAGAAAGTGGGAGGTCCTCCAGGCAGTGGGAGGTGTGCAGCTGGGCCAGTTGGCCCAGCTGGGTCAGAAGAGATGATGTCTGCTGGCTTTGCAGGGAAGAGCAGAGGGCAAGGGGCTCACAGCAGCAGTTGACGATGACCCGTGGCACGCTCAGGCTGAGACCCTCTCGGGCCAGAAGGGCTGCGAGCCTGGACGGAGAGAAGCAGAGGGCATGCAGGGTCTGAATGCACAGACACTACGCCCTAATCTCAGAATTCATTTGTTTACACAAGCCAATGTAAATGCAGGCTCTTTAATTATGTCCCCCCACCTTATTTTTTTTAACACAAAGGTAGCTTATTAGACATACTGCTCTGCCCTTTGCTTTTTTACTTCATAACGTATCTAGGAGATCTGTCCATATCCTTCTAAAGAGAGACCCCTCATTCCTTTTTACAGCTGCGCAGTATTCCATTATGGGGATGAACCGTAATTCACCTAGTCTTCTGTTAGTGGACAATGGATTTTTCTGGTCTGTTGCTATTACATATAAGGCTGTAATAAAAAGACTTTGTATATACATCCTTTTCCATATGTATAATAAAGCCGCAGAATAAATTCCCCAACATGGACTGCTAGGTCAAAGGGTATAAGAATTTGTAATTTTAATAGATATGAACAAATTCCCTTCCCACAGGGGCCATTCCAATTTATATCCCTCCAGCAATCTATGAAAATTCTTGTCTTCCTAGCCAACTAATGTGTTATGAAATTTTAAATTTTTACATACTTTACAAGTGAAGATTCACCCCTTAATTTTATACTTTCAATGTGAATGTGAGAGGTGGCAAGAGAGAAAGAAAGAGGTATACTGGATTTGAATGTAGTTATATCACAGGAAATGCAAATCAAATGCAAATCAAAGGCAAAGTCTGAAAGAAATCCCACCGAAACCCCACTGAGCCTTTGGGTTCCTTGATGAAACAATTAGGAAGGCCCATGCTTGACTCCCATGGGGTGACTCCTACCTGTCAGGGGGAACTTGTCGCTCAAGCAGGAGGTGTGACACCAGCTGGGAAGAGCTCTGTTGCAAGAGAACAAAGGGATTTCCTACCTTGACCTCCACATGATCTGTAAAGGTAAAGAAAGTGACCTTTGTTTGCACCACCAATTGCAACAGTTCAAAGCCCTGTTTTCCAGAACCAATAAAAAAGTAACGTCAAAACAAAGACTATATTGGGAGCCCTTCTGTTGATATTTTCTAGGTAACGGGTATTCTCAACATGACCCTGAACACACGTTTATCTATGCCTTACCGCTGCTCTAAAGCCTTACAACCACACACTTCGCTTATTCTGCTCATCCGACATGACTAACGTGCAGGCAATACTTGCTCTGTGGACTCCAGTAAGGATCTGGTACTCATATCAGAAACTTGATTCTTCTGTGGGGTCCTCAATCCACAATGGACTGAAGGTCTGAGAGGTATTTTTGAGTCATGAATACCATGAAAACGTACTGAGTACTCCCATGTGCTGTACAAGTGTACCAGGTATTGGGGAGACAAAGATGAATGAGCCACAGATGAATAGGAGGACCATATACACCCAGTGCTCCTGGCTACTGCTGTGCCCAGAACCTCTTCCGTGAGTACCTTTCCTCTTCCTTGCCCTAAACAAGGAAGAGGAGTTGTGACTCAGCAGGCCAGTTGTGACTCTATTTCTTCTTTCCTGCTACTTACCAGGCTCAGAGTGCAAACTCTGCAGAACAACGGCAGCCAGGGTGCTGCAGTAACTGAAGAAGGTGCCCATGTAGTCTGTCTGCCTGCTGCCTGCTGGCGTCTGTCTGCCCAGGTTCTTCTGGAGGAGCTGAGTTTGGATGTGCACAGGGTGGGCCTCTGCCTCCGGAGATTTCTGAGCTGCCTGCTCCACCAGGGAGGACAGCGGAGTGCTCCTGGGCTCTGAGAGGAGTAATGGCAGGAGAAGGGACATAGGCTTCAGTCTGTGCATCTGGCTGTGGATCAATTTCCAAAACAATTATGTGCACTGGGCTTCTGTACACTGCACAGGGCATCCTATAGCATGCGAGTAAGACTTACAAGGCTGCTATAAAATTCTAAGCTGGTCATCTGTACAAGCACTGCTCAGCCAGGAAGAGTTTTGAGTCTGGAGAAACTGAGGTGGAAAGTTCTCTCTTTACCCCTGCTAGAGTCCTAAGCCTGAAGTTCCTTCATTCTTAGCTGCTTCCTCTCCCCAGTTCAGCCCCCATCTGCTCCCACACACTCGGGCCTGTACCTGGCAGCTCCAGCGCCTCTCTCAGTGACTGAAGGACCTGATCCAGCTGCTGGGAGAGGGTGGCATGGCTGGCAGCACAGTCCTCAGTGAGGCTGGGCCAGCACATCTGCAGCAGCTCAGCAATGCTGCACCGTGGAAGACCTCCTCCTTTTTCTTCTGTACTCTCTATGGAAAGCAAATGAGAAGGAAAAAATGAAGTCTGATGCTGACCTAACGTTCTGAGTCCAGGAGAAAAAAAAAGGGAGAAAAGCAACTCACCTGATTTAGTCTGTCCGGCTGACATAAGTGAATAATTGAGAATCTTACTGATTTGCTGAAGAACAACTGGGAAACCTCGAATGCCATCAGCATTGAGAAGCAGATGGTCTAGCCGTCGACCTGTGAACAGATGAAGGATGAGGGAATGCAGAAAAAATAAGATACTTTTGGAGATTGGTACTCAGTCCTATATTTACTTGTACAAATTTATCTTCTCCAGTGTTGAGGGGGAAATATATGCTGTGCGATTTTGGCATGACAACCAACATACCTGGCTTTTCTGTACCTGAGGTTCCAGGGCTACCTCTGCCAAGATGCCTCAGCTGTCAGCAGCAGCGGGCCAAGGATCTCTGGCACTCCTATGGAATTGCTGTCCCAAGCCAATCAATGGGCACTGCTTGTAGATTTGCCTCGGTACTGCCCTCAGCTGAGGGCTTGAGCTGGTATCGTATCTGTCTTCTCTAACTGCTTTAAGTGGGATGTTGACACCCTGACTAGAACTATAAATAACTTTACGGACAGAGAGATGATTCTTTATATCTCTCTTATACCCCCATATACTTAGGATAATCTGGAAACACAGCAGGTACTAAACTAATTCCTAATTGATTGACCTGATACTGTTTCAGTTACTAACAGCTTGAATATCTCCTTTCATCTTAGAATCTAAGTACTAGACTAGGGGGAGGGGAGTTGTTGGATAAAAACAGCATTGCGTATGTCCCAGTATACTTTCTTAGAAGGACTATATGAACATTAAATGACATTTTAATCAACAGCTCAGAGTGATTTGGAGAGGTGTGCAGAAAAGAGGTAACACAGCAGAATTGAGATTGTTATCCTAGAAAGACCTGCTTGCAAGGTCAGCCCTTGATGGGTATCTGTGAACTTGGCTGTTAAACAGTTTTGAATGCTAATACAAAACTTGCCCTACATGGTAAGAGTGGCTCTCTGTGCCAACACTCTCCGTACGATGTGGTTTATGCTGAATACTTGCTTTCCTTCCGAGAGTCTGGAATATTGGTACACAATGGGCAGAGGGTGCCTTTGTCACTAGCCCCCAATATAAACCTTGGGCATTGCGTCTCTAATGAGCTTCCCTGTGGACAACACTTTATACTTGTTGTCACAACTCGTTGCTGGAGGAATTAAACCCTTCCCGTGTGACTTCACAGGGAGAGGACTCTTGGAAGCTTCTGCCTGCTTTCGTCCAGACTCTCCCCGTGGGCCTTTCCCTCTGCTGATTTTGCTCTTTATTCTTTTACTGAAATAAATCTTAATCATGAGCATGACTACATGCTGAGTCCTGAGTTCTCTAGTGAGTCACTGAACCCCAGAGGTGGCTATTCATATCAAAATCTGTTCACCCTTCCCGCCCTCCATATTACTGAGAGAGAACACGCTCCTTTCTCCCTCACTGGTTAGTCCTTCCAATGTTTGGTGTGTGTGTATCAAGGATGGGTGGGGAGTGGAACTTTGCCTAATTCTGTCCTCACATTCTTCTCCCTTCATTCCTCTAAGAATTCCATATACACCTTTTGAGATATCATTAACCTCAAGGTACAATCCTTTCTCCAACTGTGATCCACTAAGTTTTCCCTTATATCTGGTTTATGATCTCAAGGCTATTCCAGGTTATAGGTTAAGGTTCACTTGGACCGGAAATACAGTCTAAAGGCACAAATTCCATTTATACCATTTGTTCCTTGAATTTATCTATAAATCAGAAAAGAATTTCCCCTAATGACTGCAGATTGCTATGTCTATTAAGAAAAAGAGACTTTCAACAGACTGTATTTATGCCATCATATTGGACATGAGGAAATTAACTAATGATCTTTTCTCCCTGTCCTTCCTTCCCCAATAAGTACTTTCTTCTTGCACAATTTATCAAGTATCTCAGAAACCCATCTGAGAAGAAATAAAGCTAAAGAAGCACACTCACCCCGGCTCTCAAGGCTACTGTTTAGACGTCGTTCAGCCGTTTCCAAGAGCTGTTTGCAAGTTTTCCAGAGCTGGCACTGAGAGCAAGCTAGGTCAAATGCAGCCATGGCGGGGGGACTGAGGTCTTCTAGAATCTCTCTCAGAGGGTCAGTGGGCTCTAGCAGGGTACTGCTTATCCAAAAGTCCTCCTGGAGCGTGGGGATGGGGTCTCCAGAGGTACTGAGCAGTTTGTCGGTCACGTCAGAGATGGAGTAAAATACCATCCCTGGACACCCAGCAGCGGAGCAAAAAACAAGAGGTTAAAATGAGTCTAACTACCACTTTTATTTTGAAAAGTAGTTATTTAAAAAATGTTCCAGGTCTTTTTGCACAGGATATCTTCTATGCATAACAGCACCATCACTACAGACCATTCTTATGGTATCAATACAATGGAATGGAAAGGAAGACCAAGAGAAACTAAAAATGGTTGAGGTGAATGAGGTCTTCTTCCAAATGGGACCTGAAAGTAGGCTGAGAAAGAATGAGGTGGATCTGTGTGTGCTAATCAGAAAAGATCTCTAACATACACTACCTAAAAAGCAAGATAGAAAAAGAGTACTTGTTGTAAGAGCTCATTTATATATTTTTTAAAAAGGATGTGCATATTTTTTTTTGAATAGCTATAGAAAAATTTTTGGGAGAATATAGCAGTAATGTGTGATGGTACTTGATACACAGAGCCTACACCAGTAAGATAATGTGAAAATCTGGGACAAGATTCCACTTTCAAGAAATAATGAAAGGAAGAGCTTTTCTGCAGTGCAGCCAAAGTTGGGAATTGAGAACTATGAATTGTTGTCCATAGGTATTATACACAACTTCTTCACTTTACAGAAAAGTAAAACAATACACTTTATCCCTGAATAATTACATGGGGAGGAACTAAACTCCTAACCATTTCCCAAAGCCCAAGATAGTGGCTATCAAAACGCATGGTGGAAGCAGGATTCATACTCTTCAGTTTAAGTCACATAGGACAATTTTAATGGAGTAGCTTGAGCGACAGATATGAGACCATCTTGGACGGGGAAGTCGGGCACAATTAGAAATCGACTCTCAATATGCCAGGACTGTTATTCTCCAAGGTAAGTGTCCTGCTCTGGATTTCTGCTCACTTCATGATGAGCCTATAATTTGGGCAGCTTTTCTCCTGCTACCCTCCTCCCCCAGCTACCTCACCACCTGCGGTGGCAGCAGGGAAGCCCAACCTGCTGCTGCAGCGCTGCCAATGGCCTGTAGAGTTGAGCGGCCACTGCCTGTTCTTCGAATGGTGCTGCTGCCCCCTTCTGAGTTCTGGCTTTCAATCTTGTGCTCTACTCGGGCCAGCTCCTGGATCACTTCCTGGTAGCGCTCCATGAACATCAGTTCCCCCGAGCTGGGCGAGGACTTCAGGTTGAACATGAACACCACCTGGCACAGGAGAGGGAGGAATGTGCATTGTGGTGGGTGTGGTGAGTCCGCTGAGTTGGGAATGTTTGGAGATATGAGATCTTGCCTGTCATTAGACTATGGCCCTTAAGACATCTCTTTTGTAGGGTCGGAAGAGCAATGCATATTAGAAAAATAGATCAAATATAGATATAACTCAGACAAGTCAGGAAGAAAGCCACCACAGCCCCAGTAGAAAATAGGCAGGAGATGTGAACAATTTTAAAGAGAAAATACTTATGACTAATATATAGATGAAAAATGTTTTCCCTTCCAGTGATCCCGGGAATTTAAGTAACATTACTACCATTCTGCATCTACCACAATGACGAAGTGTAAAAATGAGGTGGTGGTGGTAAAATGAATTGTCACAACCTTTTTTGAAAAGCAATTTGGCAATCCATAAAACTAAAACTGTTTATGTTCTTTGACTCAGTAATTTCCATGAGAAACTTTGTTAAGGAAATAATTCAAAAGGCTTAATGCCTCAAAATGAGTCATGGCACTATTTATTACAACTATTAGAAGGTTGAAAATAATTATAACTAATAGAAGGTTGAAAATAATTACAACTAATAGAAGGTCTAAATGTTGAATAATGGGAATGGTCAAATGCAGCTACTTGATCAGACTATTGTAAGGTCATTAAGGCAAATGTTAAAAAGACACTATATAAAGTTTTAGATTCAAAATAATCTCAGCTACACAAAAGTCATATGTATCTTGGAAAATTATTGGCAAAAAATATACTTTACCTTTAATATTCATTGTTCTGGAAAATAGGATTACAAGTAATTTTATTTCTTGTGAATACTTTTAGTATTTTCTTATAATATGCACAGCTTATTCTGTAACTAGGTTAAAAAAAATAAAGGTTTTATTCTTTAAAAAAAAAGATCAAGGCCCTAGGAAAGGGAGAGGAAGTGAGGACACCTAGGGGTAAAGCACCAGGGGGTCTCACAGCTGACTTCCCCCAGATTTGGGTGAAACAAAGGCTGGTGAGGGTCCTATCCCCACCAGATGGTCAGAATTACCATTATCATTAATGTATGGGATCTAAAATGACCAGAGGAGGTTAAGCAAAGATTTTCCTATCACCTAGACCTCTCCTTGATTTATTCCTCAACAACTGAAAGCACACAAAAGAAAAATTCTGACCTGTATATTAAGGGACGAAACTGTATGAGATACCAACAGTTTCAAAAATTAGAATAGTAGGTTTTTATACTGTTAAATTTAAGCACTAGTAGAGGATTCTTGTATTTCTCACAGCTTGTACAAAATCCTCTTAACACTCTCGTGAGGTAGGACGAGCAGGCATTATATGTAACTCCGATTTTCAAATGAGGATATTGAAGCGTAGGGAGGGTAAGAGTCTTTCTGGTTCCCACTCCTTGCGCTATTCCCTAAACAACGTGAACATTCTAGTTAGGCAGTCCCTATACTTCTTGGATAGTGACTTAGCATTCTTTACTGTGACAAGACGAGGCCTAGGCCTCTAACACCTGCCGCACAAGTCCTCCCCTCACCTGATGGGCTTCTGCAAAGTTCCCTCGGAGGATGCAGGATGCCAGCAGTGACTCAGGTGGGGAGCACATCATAGGGATGAGTGAACTTTGAGTTTGGGGTTGCAACCGGCCATCCAGCTCATTCCTCCCAGACACGGTGTTCAGACTTCCCTCTGTTGGGACACAAGTGTGCGGGCCAAGGAAGCAATAGAAATTGAGGAAAAACTGCTGCTATCACGTCCCACCAAACTCTCGTATCTTCAAGTTCCTTCTCTAAAAGGTGTGTGTAAGTGGGTCTTGATTTGTCCTCAAATGAAGGGCAATCTATGCTATCATCTTTGAATACAAGACTTAAATACCATTCTTAGGTATTCACCTCTCTTTCTCTCTGCTGATGGCTAACTCAATTGATAGCCAAACAACCTTTCCCCGCTGAAATCTGTTTGGCCATCTGCGGAACCAACCTTCTTTTTGTTTTTAATTGATATATAATTGACATGGAAGATTGTATTAGTTTTAGGTATACAACATAATGACTTGTGAAATGATCACCAAAGTTTACTTAACATTCATTGTCACACATAGTTGCCAATTTGTTTTCTTGTGATGAGAACTTTTAAGATCTACTGCCAGCAACTTTCAAATATATAATGTAGTATCGTTAACTACAGGTACCATGCTGTATATTATATCCTCAGGGCTTATCTATCTTATAACTGGAAGTCTGTATCTTCCAGAACCAACCTCCTGAACACAGGCATGAACTGCTTAGTCCAGGTTTTTCCACCATGGTGTTTGGCAACTCCGTATCAGGGCAAAGCTGCTTGAAGTGGGCAATTGCTTGGGCCCCCCATACCTGAAGTACTTGTGCTCAGCTCACTACTTGTACTTTCCAGGGATGGATTGGAGCCTCTGTCCCGGCCATCTACAGGTGTTAGGAAGAAGAGAGAAAATCAACCACCAACTCCTTACAGTGTAGAAAGTGAGAAGTTGGCTTGAAAGCTAAGATCGGGGTAAAGCGAGAGGGTAATGGGTTAATACCTGCTGCTTCTTCTATAGCAAAACACAAGTTCCTACAGACCAAAGGGGAAGGGTGGGCTTCACATGGCCCCAGTGCTCATTTGGGTAGCAGCTTATACCAGTGGTTTCCAACCTGTGGGTCTCAGCCCTAGGAGCTTTCAAGTTACTTCTAGAGGTCAGTGGCCTCCATCTACTCACTAAGCACTGTCAATGTTCTGGGGGAAAAAAGAATCGCAACTATTATGACCAGGAAGTAGTAGGGTACAAAGGAAGGTCACAAAATTTTCTGATAGGAAAACTTGTCCTTATACTTGAAAAGGTAGGGAACCAAAGTATAAGACCCGGTCTGCCAAAGACCACGGTATTTCAAGCTCTGGAGGAAAAGCTTCTTCTCAACAGCTGCTTTCCTGAAGTGCTAGGGCTTGAGAATGGAGGCTCACTAATCTTAGTGTGGTATCAGCCCCATGCAAGGGCGTCTCTTTGGCTTGCTGTTTGGAAAGGAACAGGCAGCTATGGGAAAGAGAAGATGGATTGCGCGTTCTTCAAGGGCTGGATAGGTCAAGTGGATGCAAACTATGCCTTTCGACTCAAACCAATTAATTGATCAGCTTAATGGCCTTAGTAACTCAGGAAAACCTGAGGTTTTCCAGGTTTCTCTCAGGATATCCTTCACTCTACTCAGTATGCTCACTTTTCTCATTGTCAGTTAGCTAGAGCCTACTCATTTTTCTGAGCTCGGGTCAAGAGTCAACTTTTCCATAAAATCTGTTTCCCTGACTTTTGTAGGCTATGCTGATCTCCCTCTCTAGGAGATTTCTTCTGTTTTCTGGCAGTGCAGTTTAAGATTTCATGTTTACTATCTATACAGGTAAATTATAAATTCTTTGATGGCAAGGTCCTGGTTTATGCCTCATTCACCTTTCGAGATGCGTGTACCCATGTGTAGTATTGTTTACCACATAGGAAACTCTTATGAATTCCTTGTTAATTATATAAAAACCAGCACCAAAAACCATAATGAAAATTTGATTATCTAAAAATTTAACACTCCTGTATGATGCTTTTGTATTAAACTCCTTAAGAAAACCCATAATCAAAATCAAAAGACAAAATGGAGAAAAAATTGTTAGCACATAAGACAGAATATTTTCCTGAACGTAAAAAGAGCTTACAATTCAACAAGGAAGATGAACCCAATAGAAAATATGGACCCTAGACATGAATAGGCAGCTCACAGAAAAATATAAATGGCCATAAATATATGAAATGGTATTTAATCTCAAACTAAAAATTAATATCAAAACATGATACACCATTGCTGTATTAATCATATTGGCAAAGATTTAAAAAAATCTACTACTAATATTTGTGCAAATATGCACTCATATGCATTCGGTGGGAATGTAAATTGGTCCATCATTTTTTAGGCAATCTGGTAATTATTTTATATCCATATATCTTTGACCTTGCTATTCTATTGCTACGGTCTTATCCTATACATGTACTCACATAAATATGCAACGTAAGTATGTACAGACATATGTACGAGGGTTTTTATTATAGCCTTGTTTATAATAGTAAAAAAAACTAGAAAAATTGAAACATCCACAAAAGTGTAGATATGACAATAGAACACTAAGCAGCCTTTAAAATAAGTGAAAATAAGTTCCAATATATAGTATGATACATCTGCGTATATAAAGGATATAAATGAAAAGAGAAAGTTGCAGTTCTCAATATATGTAAGTATATATAGTATGATGTATCTCTATATATAAAATGACATATAGGCTTATACTGTATGGAAAATGGAAGGAAGGAAACTACTAGCAAAGGTTACTTGGTGGAATGGGACTAGGATAATCTTAAATCATTTTTATTTGTTTGGACCATCTGCTTTACCTTAAGGAATATAAGACAAGTGGCAATATACCACTTGCCTGGGAATGAGGCATAGGGTGAGCTCTTCAGATTACCTGCCCGGCTCTTCCGCATCCGACGACCCCGGCGGACACTAGGGTGCCGTGTGGCAACAGGCCGGTATCTTCGGGTAGGTTGCTCCTCTGAAACAGCAAACCCAATGGGTCACAGGGGAAAGTGATCAATTTTTATTTGACCCACCTCCTGAGGTAACAGGTAGAGGAAGATTTGGGCTGGGCTCTGAGACATGGTTCTGACACTAATTGCTATGGTGATATAACAAGTTATGGTGTGATTCCCATGCATTCCTTGCTCTCTCCCACATTCCTGGGATTTTTCACCCTCCTCATTTCCTGGACCCACTGGTTCTGCCATCTGCTCTCACCTGAGCCCTGGTTGCTTGTTACCACCTTGTATCTCCACTGGGCCTCAGAGAGAACTTTGGAAAACTGGTGCAGGCGGCTCTGCAGTCCATCTCTGCTTCCTGCGCAGCTCTGGCCTTCCAGCAGCTTTGGCTCCTCAGCAGGTGTGCGGCTGCTGAGCTCATCCAGCTGCTCCTGGAGAAGCCTGAGGAAGGCCCCTATTGCAAATTCATCAGCCAGGAACCCACTGATACCACTAGTAAAGTGCTTTAGGTCCAAATAGCTGTGCCCGTGAGGCCCTGGGGAACTGTCTTTTGGCTCTGTCTTCAGACAGGTTGGAATTGTATAAGCAAAGCTCCTGGGGACTCCTAGGGAACCCCGTTCTGACTTCCTCTCAGGCTGTGCTATGTGCTGAGGGCTCCCCGATGGGGATCTCAAACCCAGCAGGCCCTTTCCCTCAACGTCATCCTCCTCAGCATAGTCCTCGGGCAGGTGAGGCTCTGGATGAAGGTCGGCAGAGGTGATGAGGAGCAATGAGAAGATGTTTTCTAGAAGTTCCAGGCACAAAGAGTCAGGTACACTGCACAGATACTGCTGACACCTGGCCAGGTACGTTGAGAAGAGTTTTGAAGCACCTAAAGAAGCATGTATAAGAGACCAGAGAAAGAGAAGAGAGAAAATGCAAACATTAGAGATACTACTTGCCAGACTGAAATTTTCTCACAACTTCAATTATTTTTTAATGACTAAGGGAATTGTAGTTACAGTCAGAATAATAAAAGACTCTCCAGCCATGTCTTTTCATGATTTACAGAAGGATTTGGTTACCTTAATTAAAAGTATAGCTCACTGAACACTCATTATTTTGTTCTGCTTTTTAAATATTATATTACTCTTCATCTCTGACAAGCACTCCACATTTCTGTTCCTGAAGTGAAGGCAGCATGCAGACTTCTTATTCCTCAATTCTGTTTTTACTCATTGTTACACTAAAGGCGATCACGGACTACGTAGATCTCTTAAGGATTACTGCTGAAAATGACATGCTCAGAGGTAAAGGTCTGTTCCAAAGCTACAAGGGAGAGATAACTGACCAGCAGTCACACAAGGCAAGTTAAGAAATTATAAGCTATTACGAAAAATGAGAGAGGATAGGGCATAGGTTCATTTACACTGTAGGCTGTGACCCATGACATTGACTTAGAGGCTACATTTAAAAAAATAAAATACAACAGAAAAGTAATCAAGAGTATGCTCTGTTTGGAAGGGTAAGTATTGTTTCTTAAACCTTATTTCAGTTTATATATCACTTACATACACATATACACATACATATGTAAATACACAAATTATATACCTAGGTACAAGCTGGAGTGTGATGTGAAATGCTATTTTTACTGCGAATTGTAGTTTTAAATAAGTATTTGGAAAACATTGCACTAGGTGATCAGACTCCATTAGAACTTACACAAATCACCTACTTTCTCCACATCCCTTTGATTCACAGAGGTTGATAAATGGATAAAATTATTCCTGCACATAATAAAACCGAGGGCCACGTCCCCAGTTCTGGTGGAAAAGGGTTTCCACACAACGAGCTCTCTGGAACCGGTCATGACCAGCTTATGTCAGAGAAGGGGGGGTGGGCACTGCACCTGAAGAGGAGATAGAATCATTCACTGGTTCCACAACCGATGCCGGGTCCTCAGCGGGACTGTCTTTGCATTCCTGGCACTGGGTGTGCTGGTGTGAGTTCACACAGAGGGCATAGATGGCATACTTCATGGCACAGAAGCTCTGGTAGAGTGCCAGGTTCTGACACTGGCTCAGGTGCTCAGGGACCAAGGCATCAGCTGAATCTGCATTATAGAAACAGGCAGAACTTCAGAGTTGGTTCTTTCAGGTATGGGCTGCAAGTATGGCTGAAGCAAAGAGGTGCTGCATTTCCAGGTCCCCTATGTGTTCTTACCCGCTCTCCTTTCTGTTAGTTTGAGCTGTGTCCCTTCCTGGCCCTTTCCTCTACGCAACATCAATTTTCAGTCCCTTCTATTTCTTCTTTCCCACCAACATCCCTTCTACATGTCTGGTCAACATAGCCCTCATGGCTACTTAACAAGTCTTTTCCTTACATTTCTTAAAATCTTGTTTTTCCTTTTTAGAAAAATTAAAACTTTAAGTAAATGTTTAGTCTCCCTAGTTGCCACATTATCTAAGAGGCAGGCTTAAAATGTGTTTAGATTGAGTAACGAGAACAACGGCAACAAAAAAAATTTTTTTGAAAAACATTTGATATTTTTAAGAAAGCACTGAAGCAGATATCTTGGGTAAAAAACACAAACTGTTGAAATTCCTTGTGCTTGTTTAATAATTTATAATTTCTCATTTAAAAAAATTTTGAACTTCAGGAGGAAGAGAGGGCACCATAATATTTATAGGGTTTCTAAACATTTTAATTTGGCTTTAATTCTTTTCATAGCAAAAGTACAACCTGCTCAAAGAAAAAGCATTAAATGTAGCAAAGCAAAAAAGAAGAAAAAAGTCACCCATGATCCTATCAGCTAAAAACAACCATTGTTAACATTCTGGTTTACCTGTTTTGATAGGGTTGTGTATATGTATATATCTGTATGTCTAAGTTGAGTGTAATGACATTTTCTTTACTATTTTCCTACTTTTTAAAAATCCATTATAGTATAAGCATTTGATTATGCTTCTTCATAAACTAAATTTCTGATGGCTGCATATAGTTCTCCTGACTGAATCCCTCACCTACCCAGATTCCTCTAGGGCAGCACACTGCAGTAGTTAGGGATGCCTGGCTACTATGATGTTGCAATAAACCTCTTTACGTACAGGCTTCCTAGTGATCACTTCTTCTAGAAAGTTCAGCTTTGCCAAGCTCAAGGTAAGAAGGAGAACGAGATCAATATTGTTCTACGCCCCTTGCCTCTTCATGGCATTACTGCCCAGGTCGAGGACTTGCAAGAACTTGTACAACTCTGAAAATAAGTGGCTCCTTAAATTTTGTACGTCAGATGCGTCTCTTGACTCACCCTCATCCCAACCCTGTTATTCCTCTGCTGCCTTTTCCAAGTTCAAGTTCTAAGTGTGTCCCGGTGGGTCACCAGGGATCAGATTTAAAATACTTCATTGGAAGCCTTTTGTACTTGTATGTAGAAAACAGAGCGTTCTAGTTCTCTTACAAAACCTGCCAAACAAGTTGCCTACCTTTCCAGAAAAATATTTAGAATGTACCGTGTTTCCCTGAAAATAAGACGTAGCTGGACCATCAGTTCTAATATGTCTTTTGGAGCAAAAATTAATATAAAACCCGGTCTTATTTTAACATAATATAAGACCGGATCTTATATAACATAATATACTATACTATACTATACTATACTATACTATACTATACTATACTATAATATAATATCAGACTGGGTCTTATACTAATTTTTGCTCTAAAAGACACATCAGAGCTGATGGTCCAGATACGTCTTATTTTCGGGGAAACACGGTAGTAACACATTTCCAGTTAGTGGTATGTCCTTTTTCAAAGTAAATTAAGGCAATATCTAGGCTGAGCAACATCTACTGCTATAACAGGACATTTGTTTTTCTCAAAGCTAAGTGTCCCGGGCCTGGGTGGCAGGTTGTGACTACACCATGATACGATTTTTGAGACGGGACTTGAATATTAAGCAAAGATCTAAGATTAAAACAAGATTTTGCTATTGTTTCAGGCAAGTCTTTCTTCTATACCTCTTTATCTGTGCAAAAGAGTATACAGAAGATATGGGAGAGAAGGAAGGCACAAAATGTGCTATGAGAAAGCTTATGAAGAATGGAGAGACTCATCAAAAATTTGCATAAATATTGCCAACGACAATGCTGTGAACTCGGGGGGCAGTTCCTAATGATTTCATTGGGGTGAGGGTATGCTAATGGTTTATGAGAAGGTTCCACAAGGACAAAGGTTCCTATGGGACTGTTTTTTTTGTTGTTGTTGTTTTTTCATTTAATTTTTTTATCGGGGAACACTGTGTTTTTCCACGGCCCATCAGCTCCAAGTCATCCTTCAATCTAGTTGTGGAGGGCGCAGCTCAGCTCCAACTCCAGTCGTTGTTTTCAATCTTAGTTGCAGGGGGCACAGCCCACCATCCCATGAGGGAATTGAATGGGCAACCTTGTTGTCGAGAGCTTGCGCTCTAACCAACAGAGCCATTTGGCCGTCCCCCCATGGGACTGTTTTGATAGGATTTCCTACCGTTCACCAAGAAAGAGGAGGCATGTTTCTATATCCCATGATCTCACTGGGGCAAACAGCACTCATTTAGAGGGCACCTGCTAGACCACCCATTTTGACAGAATTCATCTCGATAAATCCTGTGCTGAAAGAAACTTGGGTGAGATTGTCCTAGGAAGAAACCTTGCCCAAGTCACTCCATCACCAACTCACCATGCTCTTGCTTGAGGTCCTTGGCTGGCACCTTCTGTAAGAGCTTGAGAACATCTTCCTCCCTGAGGGCTGGAAGGTTTGTAAGGTGATGGAGAGAGTAGAGCACTGAGTGGCTGTCTCCACCATGTAAATGACACAAGAGATCTCTCTTTGGTATGGGGTTGCTGAAAGGGAAAAGGTGGGAGGATGGAAGGAGAGGCAGTTTACACAATTGCACTGAGAAACACCAATCGCGATTCCCTCTTTCTCTTTCTCTCTGGCCCATGATACCACAGGTTTCACTTCTCCTAACTAAGTTTTGGTTGGTCGGGAATAGAGTAGAGCATTTATTTACCCTCAAGGAAATAAATCCATCAAGTCAGCTCTACTTAGAAAGGGCCTTTTTCGTCTTTAGGGTCTAGAAAGGGCCTGCAGATGAAGCTTCCCAATTTCTGTCCTTTTCCCAGCTAAGAAGTGACACAAGCTTCTCTGCTTTACTTTGAGCAAGGGCTCAAAATAAACTACTTCCCACTCTGCCTACTCTAGTTCAGGAAGGGCTGGTGAAGTGAGTGAAGAACAAAACAGGAACCGAGAAGTAGGGAAGACCTAAGGTTAAGTTATCAGGGAAACATGGCTCACACAGTTAGTGGGCAGTTGTTGAAGAAAAGTGTGATCTAGGATAACACGTGGCTAAAAATGTGGACTAAAGTGACATGTGTCACTTTGGGCATGTGCCGTAACACCTCTGGGCTTCAGTTGCCCCATCTTTAAAATGAAGATAATACGGGTATCTACCTCACAGGATTATTGTGAGGCTTAAGAGAAATCATTCACGTAAAGGGCTTGGAGCTATGCCTGGCATATTAAGTGCTCAGGAAATGTGAGCTATTGTTCTTTTTACCATTGTCATCCTAAAATTATAGTCATAACCTTATGGCTATGGTGAAGATAATTATTACTCATGCTTCTTTCCTTGTTTAATAGTTGGAATGATTATTAGTTGCTGGTCAACTCCATCAACTCAAAACCTTTATGTGGAAGATTTCTTCTAGCGGTCACATACACAGAGCACAGCGATAAGTCTGCCCAGTGGTGGGAAGGGGCTGGCTGCACAGCGCTGTACCTGCTCTGCTGTACACACCACTCCAGGACCTCCAGGTGAGCCCACAGCCCATCACAGGCGTCCCTGAGGAGCTGGTCACAGCCTTGGTCCTGTGTTGGTATAGAAGAAAGAGATGCTGACTCAGGCACCTGACCGCCTTCAGGACCCTGCATTCCGCCTCCCCCCAGAGCCCCACAGCACTCACTTCTGGAGCAGCCTGGGCTGCAGAATGAGAGTTACCTGTCTCCTGTGGAGTGCCTGGAGCAGACTCTTGGCGGATCCTAGGCTCTGGCAGTGTGTCCAGCCCAGGAGCACAAGCAGTCGACTGAGAGGCCGGAATTCTCCATCTAGTAAGCAGCCCAGCCTCGGGAAGTCTTCCTCTTTCAACAGCGTTAGTGCTGTCACCTGTAAGTCAAAGGAAGCTGCTATCGGCAGTTATGTGCACTTGCTGTTCCTTGGGGTAAGAAGCTTTTCAGTAGAGCAGAGAGATTTCTAACAATGACAGAAGTGGCCAGCTGAGCAAAAAATGTTCACTAAACAATAAGCTCTTTGAAGGCAGGAATGGCCTTTTGCTGTAACCCATGCTCCTAGCACAGTACATGGCCCATAGGATTAGGTTCATAAATATCTGTTGAATTAAACTGAAGCTCAGTTGCAATCTGGAAGAAGGTTAGAGTAATTAAATTTCCCTGTCAGATAGGCAACATATTGCTGCCACCGTCCTTTCTTTCTCACACCCTTCAGAAAGCTTACATGTACCTAACATTTTAGTTCCTACCAAAGGACTGACATAAAATGACTGCAGTTCTAATTACGAATGATAGTGGTTCTCAAAGCGTTCTTTCCCCTGGGACTAGGGGATGGACAGAACCAAATGACTCACCAATAATTAGATGGTTTTGTACTGGATAAATGAGTGGGAGAAAAATGAGGAATGAAAAAGTCTCTAGTACCCAGAGAGTCCCTGGGTACTTCTGTGATAAAGAATAATTACGTTTGACCTACCAGAATCTGCTCGAGGAAGTGCTTGCTGTTGTTCACACAGTAGAAATAGGCTAATTTCCAAGCCTGGGCGGGGTCAGGATTGGAGAACAAGGCCAGCATTGCCCGCTCAGGGTCTAGATGATCTGGTGAGACTGAAAATCAAACCAGACAGGGTCACTGGGGAGCTGGAGCTCTTCTTTCCTAAGTGAAAGCCCTAAGTGAAAGTTGATTTGAAAAAATCAACTGATGCGAGAGTTCAAGTTCACTCTTTTAAAAACTTAAACCAGGCATTCTATACTTCTATAGTATTAAAGACTCTACTTCTCTCAGTGGCTTCTGAAAAGCTCTTTATGCTATTGTTATTACTTTACTTTTCTTCCCCAGCACTCCAATTTAGACTAAATCTGTGCTTTTACAAAAGCATATCTCATTGTCTGATGCTTAGCCTCCCCCATTAGACTTTCTGAGCAAATGGAAGCACCAGCCTCGAGGAACTCCCTGAAGGTCGGGCAGAGTGGGATTACCAATACACCAGGAGAAGCAGCAAAGGAATCACACCTTTTCTCGAGGATATGGCCTTTGGTGGCTTTTCTGTGGCCTTCTCTGCATAGGTATGGCCATACAGGGATACCAGGCCCCGTCCAGCCTTGTGCAGCAGGCAGCTGAGCAGCCGTTCCTCCCGCAGGGGACTCCCCTCAGTCCTGCAGGCCTCCAGTAGTTCTTCACATAGGAGACGCAGCTCAACCCCCAGTGGCTCTGCAGGGCAACGCAGAATCTGCAGGGTTCTGTAAATGGCATCTACATCCCCAGGGGACCCAGCGCCAGGGCCCGGCAAAGTTCGCAGTGCCTTTCGAACGAGGTCCACCAGTGCCTTTTGCAGAGGCCAGCCACAGAGGCTGCTGCCGTCGTCCTCCCTGAGCAGGAGCTCCAGCAGGGCCTGCACTGGCTGGGGCGCCTGCCTCAGATGATCCCAGAGCACAGAGACAGCTTCTGAGCTGAGCTGGAGGGCCCAGCTTTCCTGCCTCTGCTTTTCAGGAAGCACAGGGTCTACTGTGTCTTGTGATAAAGCCTCGTAGAGCTCCTAAATAGAGGATGAAGAGAGGGATGTATGGTGAGTGTGTCTAGAATGTTATCACCTGTATGCCTTGTGTTTTCCTCTTTTCAGTGTGTGTGTGTGTGTGTGTGTGTGTGTGTGTGTGCGCGCGCGCGTGTGTGTAATAGCAGTAGCAGCAAACACCTCTTTAGTAGTTACTACATGCCAGGCGCTTTACACAGAAAAATCAACTTATAACAACCTTACAACAACCTTAAGAGGAATATACTACTATTATCCTCATTTTACAAATAAGGACATTGAGGCAAAGAGATTAATTCAATTGCCCAAGGCCTTCATTTTCAAGCTTGTTCCCCCTTATTGCCTCCAAAATGTGTTCTGTCGATTTAAATCAGGGACTGCAAACTCATAGAAGCAGGTAACAAATGGGCATAAGACATTATGTCCAACTCAAGGCATTTAAATTCATTTTTGAAAACAAATTACATACCCGCTTTGAACCCTTGATCTAAATCCTAGCCATGCTTTAAGGTGTAGCCCATTCCGTATCCCTTTACAGAATCTTCCCCAATACCTCCAACCCACACAACTCCCCCTCTTTACTGGGCTTTCAATGTACTGAAAATTAGTACTATATGGTTTAATATAGAATTGTCTCATGTGTATTAGTCTTTCCTCTCCAACCAGGCTGAGCCCTAAAAGGCAAGAATCGCTATACCTTATAATTTGTATGTAGGGTGGGGGCAGAGAGAGAAAAGGGGGTGCTTTAGCACCATGCCCGTGGATAATGCTCAGGAATGCTTCTTCATTTGCTTCCAAGATGGTCACCGGATCACGAGTCTTTGACCTAACATAAGTGACAGTCCGTACCTTAAATCCTGTTGCTAATATGTCTTCAATTAGGCAGGGTGATGAAGTAAGTACTGAGCCTCAGAGCATACCTCAGGCACTTAAGTATAGATATAGCTAAGACTTAGTTTGAATCTGGCCCCAAATGTGTTGTGAGGATTAACTATAACACATTCAGTGCACCTGTTATAGAAGAGGTATTCAACAAATACTAGTTCCTTTCTCCCTTCATATTCCCTACCATATAATGGTGAAAAAGTCAAACACCTAGTGTAAATCCAAGTTATGTACTCCTTTTACATGAAATGAAAAAAGTCTTTAATCTCCAGCTATACTTAGTCCTTCCAGACAAGCCACCTCTAAGAATTCTAAAATCAGGTAAGTTTATCCTAATTCTAACTTCCCCTCTGAGGCGCCTCTATCTAGCCTGGTTTTGCCTGAGAACAGACTATAGCTAACCTCCTGGGGACCTGCCTCTGCTGGATCCCTGGGAGCTGAACTGGCTGCGTGACTATGACCCTGGGCAGATGGTTCCAGAACCCTCTCTCACCTTGAGGATGTCCTCTGGAATGTCACCTTGGAGGTCTTCTGACAATAAAAGAAACTCAAGTTTTCTCCGGAAAACAGCTGGGAGTAACTTCTAAAAGAATCATATGAATGAAGGATAGCGATTAGGCATATGTTTTTAGTTAAGAAATTGTAAGTAAATATTTTTCTTCAGTTACTCTTATTTCTGCTGTTAAAGTACTTTTAACCTACATATATTAAATTCCTAGATACGTTTTGAGATACTTTTCTTCATAAACAAAAATAGCTAAGCTTGGATGCATACTCCTCTTAAATACTAACACTTACGTCGCACACTCTAACTCCAAAGTTTGCTCATTTCCTGTGACTTTTTGAAGTCTTTCTCCAAGAACCTCCCTTACAGTGTCCAAAACACCCAATCATGACTAAGCCTGGGAGGGTGTGGTCCACATGGTCCTTTTGTGGTCCAAATCCCTGATTTTGGTATTCATTATAAGTTTGAAAACAAAAGTAAAGGGGAAGGATCTAATGTTTACCAAACACTTATTATGTGCCAGGTACTGTGTACTATATCTTCACGTATTTTTAAAAATCTCATTTAATCTCTAAACAACCCTGTGGCATAAGTATATATTTTAGAAAATAATCTTTGCTAAAGATGAAATGGTTAGGAAGAATTTTCTAATTATTTTAAGCATGAAAAGGAAAAAGGGATCCCAATGTTTGTTAATGAGATGTGCCACCAGAGAAGACTAAAGTATAAAAGAAGAGAAAGCCTCTGACTTTTCCTGTACCGGCTTGTTTCACGGTAACTTCCCTTTACCTTGTTCTTAAAACTAAAACTGTAGTCTGGGACTAATCTTGGCAAACACCGCTTTAAATTAGAGACACTTGTATATCATGCTGCTGGTTAAAGATTCCAGAAGCTGGGTTTTACTGAAAGGTGCCCTAACTCAAGGCAAGGAGCACTGCAGGATTGTGTTTGCGGGAGAGGAATGGACAGCGCAAGATCACGTGCCATTCACCACATCAGAGGCTCACATAATCTAGCTTGCGCTTGGTCGGAAGACATAGTTGTTCTCACCACACCCTTCCCTCACACACCTATACCATCTGAATACTTGTATAATGCTAGTGATTGGAAGTTGGTGGAGAAAATTCATGCTGGGAAGCTGAAGATTAGTGTTTCTATTGAGGACTAAGAGAAAGGAATAGGTGAGATGTCTAGACAGCAGGTCCTTAATAAAAGAACAAAGTCTGGTTAAGATTTTAGAACTTTATTTAGAATCCTAAAGAGTGATTGGTTTATATTTATTTTACTGGTGAAATTACATTATGCATGTGCAGGGTCATAAATGACTAAATGACTAAAACAGGCAAGTACAACTCTTAGTCTGTCCTAAACACAAATTTTCTTACTATAAAACCAAGACATGTTCAATGTAGAAAAATGAGAATATACAAATAGGCGAATGAACACACACAGACACAGACACACACACAGACACCCCCCCCCCCCAAATCTTTTCACTGAAAGAGAACCACTATTAATACTGTGGTCTAAGGGCATTCAGACGATTGTCTACATATGCATTTATGCATGCATACCAAATGTAATGTTTTATGACTTTTCTTTTTCACAAAGCAGAGTATGAACATTTTTCCATGTCACTGAAAATTCATTTACCACGTAATTTGAATAATGGCATGGTATTTTACAAATTGATGAGCCAGTCTTGTATTGTGAACATAGGAGTAGTTTCCCGCTTTTTCCTCTATTAGAAGCGGCATGGCTGTGAACATCTCTGCAGTTAAATCTCTGTACCCATGCTTACACATGCAGACATAGATCACTACAAGATAAGAAGGCAGAAGGCAAAAGTGGGTGAAGAAAAGGGAAAATGGAATCACTATTTCAACTAATAATTAAAAAGGAAGCTTTTGGCCGAAGGTGGGAGACTGGAAAAGGACAGGCAGCCAGCAAGTCCCTAGAAGATGAAGGCCACTCCATGAGTAGAGCTACTCTAAGAACTCTCTTGAAATCGTACTCCTTATATAAACTTTTAAAATTCTCTGAGGTCCTCGTTTAAAGTTTAAAACATCCTCACATCTGTTTAAATAACTGAGGCATTGGAGCCTTGAGAACCACATGATCTTAGATGTTGGCACAAACAAGAACAACTCTTAGTCTGGGCTAAGGAGCAGGGAAGTCACATCCACTGCCTGATCTGGTTGAGCAACTGGCCACAAAATAAGCAACCAATCAGCCATAAAGTCAGCAAATACCCTTTAGTGAGGGGAAAGTTCATCTGGTTTGACAAATTCCATGTTTGTACTGGAAATATCCTTAGTCAGTAACAATAAAACACTTTTTCTTTTTCTCTTTTAAGATACTATCGAATATTTTAGCTTAAGTTTTTCTCTTAGATCTGAAACTATAGCCAACTTTTAATTATCCTGGCGTTGATTATTTTTCAATTTTGCTCCTCTTTCTTCTCTTTTCTCTTAGTCTTTTCGTCATTTCCTTTTGCTAGACAAGTGGCTAAAGCCTGGATTACTAGATTAGTAATTTCTGTCACTTTTTGACAGCTCTGTGGAGAAGGGTAAGTGTCAGGCACACCTGGAACTAAAGACAAAATTAATTCTGATGACTGAGGGGAGTAAAGAAGAAAATTAGGCTACATTATAGACACTTACAAAATAGAATTTATGGTTTCTTACTTTTAAGCCCTTGAAAGCTAAAACTAACATTGAGGTAGAAAAACCAGGGGTCTGGAAACTCGAAATCAGACCTTGGTTCCAGCCATAGTTCTGCCAACTAACTTTATGGTGTGACCTTGGGCCAGTCATTTCTCTTCTGAGTCAGGGGTTCCTCACTTAAATCGTAAAGTGTGAGGTTTAATACAAAATTGCCTCAGAGAAAGACTTTTAATGGATATCAATTTCTGATAATTATCACATCATTCTAAAGAGGCTTTTAATTGCAATTTTACTTTAAAAAGAAAAGCACTTCCTTACAAGTTTTCTTTCAGTATTACTTTGCTCACTTTTTTCATATTTGGTAAATTTTAGTTCAGTTCAGGTGAGTTATTCAATTATTAATCAATAAGGTTTAACTGTATAAGATTTCACTGCACTGGATTAGTTAAAATAAGATTTTTGGAAGAACCACCAGGTTTCAGCTCCACCCATTCTCCGTGACTTAAGTAATATGAGGTTCATACTTCATTTACTATCTTGTAACTTTCACCAATTTCTGTAAAATTCTGTTCAGGCACAAATCTCATAGTGGTGTTTAACAAAATGGCATCACCTCAAACGGTATTACATGCCAATGTATGTTAGTGAATTAATGAGTATATTTTATTTAGGTTAAGGAGACAGCAATAAAAATTTAAGCCATTCTCATTGTCAATAGGGAGAGAGGAGTATAACAAACCTCATAATAAAGGATGTAACAGACAGAAGGGAATTATCACAATGACTTTCAAGTTCTTCTCAGTCTTAGCCTCAGGAAAACATTTGTAATATAAACCTCTTTACCTTTTCCTGGGCCAACCATTCTTCCAGTACAAGAAGCCAGACCCAGGCTAATCTTTGAGGGTTGATGTCTTGTCCACATCTGAAAAGGGTAAAAAGAAGGAATTTCTAAACAAAGAGTTTCTAAACAAAGTGACCTTTTTTGTGACCCAAGATTTAGACTTCACTGCTCAGTCTATTTTAAACCTGAACAGGCAAGGGTGGTGAAAACACAATGCAATATACAGATGATGTATTATAGAATTGTATACTTAAAACCTGTATAATTTTATTAACCAATGTCACCCCAATAAATTTAATAAAAAAAAAAATACACTTATGTATTTTATAGAAACCCATTAAAAAAAAAATCCTGAACAGGCAAGATGTTCTAATAAGAAATTTTCAAATGTATATGTCAGATCAATAAAACTAGGACCAGAATAAAGCTAGGAGTTTTCATAAAAACAGCCTTCATCTTATCTCCACCTCTTTATCTAGTCTTTATTATTTTTAAACAAAGTAGTATTACATAGAAAACCATAAAAGCAAAGCTATCTAAAGTATATTCTTGAAAATAGAAACTGAATCAAGTAGTCTTAAAGAAAAAAAGGAACTTGATAAATTATTTTTAACTCTAATGCTAAAAAGAGGGTTGTAGGAAATTATAAGACTTTCTTTGAAGTTAGTAGTTTAAATTAGACAGTAGCAGGCTAGAACCCAAATTTAAGGGAAAAAAAATGAAGGAAGAAAAGAATCACTTAAGTCCCCACTCTATACATGCTAATACTTAAACAGTATAACATAACTGCCAAAGTAAGGAAAAATGAGGGACAGACTGAACAGTACATTTAACTCCTATACTACTAGTTGTTATTAACACTGCCAGGAATACTTTATTAAAAATTTAGAGAACAGTGGTTGACAGCGGGCAGGGAGGCATCTAAATACAAAAAGGTATTCCCAGGAAGTGAGGGAATTTTTTTGTGGTTATGAAACAGTTGTGTATCTTGATTAGTGGTAGTTACAGGAATTTATACATAGATAAAATTGCACAGAACTACACACATAAAAATGAATGCAGATTTAAAAAATGGTGAAAACTGAACAGTCTGTAGTCTAGTTAACAGTAATGTATCAATGTCAATTTCCTGGTTTTGCTATTGCACTATAGCTATATGAGATGTCACAATTGGGAGAAGCTGGGTAAAAGGTACTCTTTGTATTATTTTTGTACTTCTTGTGAGTCTATAATTATTTCAAAATAAAAAGCTTTAAGTGAATTTACTTCTAGTCCTTTGTTGAAGCTACAACAATATCTTCTATTTCATAAGCAAGTGGAGAACAGGGTTTGCTTTTTTTTTAAATTAAAGTTTATTGGGGTGACAATTGTTAGTAAAATTACATAGATTTCAGGTGTACAATTCTGTAATACATTATCTGTATCTCACATTGTGTGTTCACCACTCAGAGTCAGTTCTCTTTCCATCACCATATATTAGACCCCATATACCCTCTTTTAGAGCCCCCTAGGGTTTGCTTTTTTTGGAGGGAAAGAAAATGATTTTCAATGCAGTTCCACCATCTACTTTAATGGTAATAAACAAGCAATTGTGGTTTCAGTCACAATTTGTTATCCAGGCTTAACTGCAGATGATTAATTCAAAGCCAATACTAATTAAGTAATAGGCATGTATTATGGAGGTGAAATTTCAGAGCATGTGAAATACATTCTGCCTCTGCTAATTCTTCAGGGGATAGCTGAGTGAAGCACATTGACCAGAGCTCAAATATTGAACCTAGTGTCTCAGCCCTGTGACTCTCTGGCAGGAAGAGAAATCCCTTACCTCAGCTGATTTGGACACACCACCAGCGCCTGAAGTATATTTTCCACCTTCTTTGGGATATCCCCTTGTGCCTCGTGTAGCTGAGGTACACATGCCTGTGCCAGCTCCCATTCTCCCCTCCGAAGGCACTCACAGAAAAATCCAAAAAGCTCCTTCTGGGAAGCAGTTTCCTCTTCTCCAAACGGATGGTGCATTTTCCCAGCACAGAGTGCAGGGAGATAGAAAGAGATGAATTACGCAGAACACATTTTCAATTTTCTCATTCGTGGAGCACCTCCTATAAAAGGTATATACCAGAGTAAGAAGAAACGAAAGGGGCTGTGTTTAGAGAAACTAGCACCTACCGGTACTAGCCCGATTGGGAAAGGCGGGACTTACTTTCATAATTATGGTTGTCAAGACTGATATGACATGTCAGTATCTTCTTTTTTGAAAAGTTCCACCTTTCCCCAAGGGGTGGATCCCATCTCTCTATGCGTATCCAATATTCATTTAATATTAATTGTCATATTAGCCCGGGCCGCAGACCCGTAACTCCACTTTCGTATTCCCTCCTGAACTTTATACCCAGTCCGACTCTAAATCCCCAGGTGGTTGTCTCCTTAAGAATGAGAAATTCAGCAGGGACCTCCCTAGTTTGAGCCTTCCTTTAAGGCACAGGATTGAAGATCCGGAGATGAATCTGTGTCAGAACTGGCGGGCGATGGGGATTGGGGCACAGGGATGCTCCCTACAGGGGTCGTAGAGAGCGCCCCGTCCTCTCTGCAGTGCCTTACACTCACCTGCTCCCGGGGCCCAAAGCAATAGCGTTTCCAGCGCAGCCATGTTTGAGCCGAGTCAGGTGACAGATCCCAATCGCATGGTTGCAGGGGCGGGAGGCCGGAGATGCTGACGATTGACAGCGGCCACTCCTATTGGTCAATGGAGGAAAGATGCAAATAAAGCGCCATATTTGTTTGGGTCACGTGACGCCACCTCCCCAGTCTAAAGGAAGCAAGAAGGCGCGGAAAGAGTAAATCTGCTATCTGGCTAAGGCCCATCCTTCTCAGTTATGACAACTCTTCTCCACATCTTCCGTTCTGTGTTCGGCGGAGCAGATGGCAGAATAACTGTGTTCCTTGACCCTTTCCCCTCCCCCCCCCTCTTTTCTCTCTAGCGTTTGAAGTCAGCATTTACTGAGCGCCCGCCAGTGATAGTGCTTTGCTAGGCCTTGGGGATACCAGAGCAAGACCTGAATCCTCCTTCATTATAATTCTGTCCACTTCGGCCCTTTTATAATCCCCGAACCCTACCTTCTGAATTCCTATTTTCTTCTGTTGAACTCCATTCATTTATTTGCACATTTACCCAAAACCGATAGTTCAGTGGTGTGCTAGGCTTTAGAAGCTGAATAAGATGTGGTCCCTGTCCTTAAGGAGCTCACAGTTTATTGAGGATGCAGGTCAATAATTAGGATACAGTGAGCTCGATTATAAATTAGAGTTATGCACTGGGAAGATGAGAACAAAGAATGAGCAAAAGCTTTTCGCAAATACAATAATCTGAAACAGTCTTAACGGTTTGAGCAATTTTATTCAGCGTTTCCCAAACTATTTCACCAAAGGGTGGTGAAAAAAAAAAAAAAAGCCAAAACAGCCCAAAAGCTCTCTTCCAAATCCTCTTTTATGGTAGGTGGATTCTCTTCTATTTCCAGAAAACATACATCTCTGGTCCATTAAGCAATGTTTAAATGTGGTGACAAAAGAAAGAAAAAATTACAAGCAAGATCTCCTGGCTTCATACACTCCTTGCTGATGTTCCTCCACCAGATTTTGATAATTATTAGATTGAGAAACTGGACTTTTTAGTTTGATTATTATAATATTATAGAGCGTAAACTACAATTCCCAGCAAGCAGCGAAGCCGACCTGGGCCTCTGCCCACTTCTGATTGGATATTTTCCAGGACGAAGAGCCAACCAGCGTTTCGCTTATTGCTTGGTGGAGCTTTCCGCGGGGAACTGTGTGAGGGGTGGGGGAAACTTTGAAAGTTGGATGCTGCAGATCCGGTACCGGGAAGTTTCATCTTGGGGGCAATTGTGGGGACGTGGGGTGCGCTCATTATTTTCTGCTTCCTCTCTGGGCTCGTGGTATTGATATTGGGGAAGCGGAGAGTCCTTGGGTGCAGGGCACGCCCCCGTAAGCCGATAGGGATCTTACCAAGAACCCTGCAGCGGATCTGGGGCTTCGTGACTTTTTTTTGTGTGGGATTGCACGGAAGCAGCTCCTTGTTAAAAATGCTGTTTTTAAGGGATTCTGGGGTAATGTTTTCGCTTCTTGATGCCCACTTCCCCTCTTGATGCCACTTCGGGCAGTTTGGGGTTTAGGTAGGGGAGCCCACGATTAGGGGAAGTTTAGGGTCTGCCCCCCTTCAGGTGGTGTTGAAGGAGAGGTAGGTGATAGCGAGGAATCAATCTGGAGTCAGATCTCTGATGCGGAACTACGTATGGTGCGGAACTCACCAAATGCTAGCTGTTAGACTTTGCGAAAGTTTTTCCACTCAATGCCTCAGTATCGTTAATCTGTAAAAAGGAGTAAAATATCCGAAGCGCTTGAACAGTGTATGGGACGTAATAAGGGCTCAATAAATATTAGCAGTTATTATTACTTAACGGTTTTCATTTAGCATCTAACTTGATTTTTCTTTTCTTGATGACGAGGACAGGGTTGAATATCTTTCCTCATTCCCCATTCACATGAGCGCGTGCACATAACACAGAGCAGAAACTTATAGTCTGGTGGAAGAATCAAACATGCAAGGCATAATAATACATCAATAAGATTATTGGGTAAATATGTACAAAGTGATGAGAACATTGGAGAAGAGACTGAGTTGGGGGCAGGCATTGTCGAGGAAAGTCAGGGAGGCAGGATGGCGCTTGCATAATCTATTATGCTCATACACTGTTGTGGCTGGAGAGCAGGTCATGTGAGGCAGCAAAGGATGTTTTGCTGAATGAATTGATAATCCTTGTTAACTTTGAGCATTATGTGCCAGGTATTATCCAAGTCCTTTAACCTTCACTACATTCCTACAGGTGTAGATATTTAAATTACCCTTGTTTTACAGATGACAGTGGTAGGTGAAGTAACTTTGCTAGGAAGGTCAGGATCTGAGCCTTGCAATCTGATGTGCAAATGAGAGAGAAATGAGGGACAAATTTATGAAGGGTTTTAATGCAATCCTAAGAGGTGTGGAATTTATCCTATGGTCTAATGGTTCCATGGGCAATTTAAAGGATGAGATTGACAGGATAGGAGCAACTTGTTAGGAAGCTATCTCTGGCAGGATTGTGGCACTGACCTGACTTTTGCAGGTCAGTTTGGGGCTTCTTGTCCATAGCACCTTTAAATACCAACGACAATACTTATTGCATTACTGCAGTTATTTTTGTATATAGCTCTTCATCTTTTACTGTGAGTTGCCAAAGGGGAGGGAATATGCTTAAATTATTCTTGTACCTAGAGCTAAGCAGAGTGTGTGCTTAAAAAGTGAGCAAATAAATGGATTTTTTAAAATAAGGCAGGGAGTAACCAGAAGCTATGCAATAGTCCAGACAAGTGGTGGGAGTGGCCCTAATAAGGGAGAGATAGCAGAGTTGGTCATTGTTAGAGTCCAGGTAGTTTGGGTTTACAGTTCTCCTTTTTGATTGAATTTATCAGTCTAAGTGGTGTCATTGCCTGGAATTACCTGATCTGTAAAGACACATAATGACATACCACATGTCACTTAGTAAACTTTCTATTCAGGAAACAAATCAATAATGACAAATTCCCATTGAGAGAAATGAGAGGGATATAGTCTGTGTTTATGAGAGGTGTGTTTGTGTGTGTGTGTGTGTTTGTGTGTGTGTGTGTGTGTGTGAGAGAGAGAGAGAGATTTAATCTGATGTTCACATAGAGTTAATCTGATACATACACGTATATTTAATCTAATTCAGAGAATTTAGATATTAAATAGAAATTTGGGCCATGGTATTGGAAATAAATGTCTACATTCTCAGTATATATTTTTGTTCCAAAACGTTACTTCTTTTTTGATAATTATATTGCTTTATCCCCTGGAACAATGAAGAGTTCCTGTTTCTACTCTACCCAGAACATATTTTGCCATCTCGGAGATACATGGCCTTTTCTTTGCATGCATTATTAAGGAAGTCACAGTGATTCTATTCTAGCTCTCGGAAGACGATTATTTCAGCCCAATGAGATTCAACTAGAGTGACATTTAATAGTATATGAGAATGAGAGAAGCTAGTATAGTGTGTGGGAGTGGGGCAACTGGTACAATAAACAACAATTCAGCTTGGAAATAACACCTGGAATAATACAATTTGATTTGATTCAGAAGATGTTTTTCTGACTTATAGAAAAGGGGTAAGTTAAATAGATTATGGACTCGTAGTAGAGTGTAGTGGTTAAGAGGCTAGACCTCCGAGTCAGACTTTCTGAGCTCACATTCTGGACCTACCATTTACTTTTTTTGGTAATATTAGGGTAGCTAAGCTTGCCAGGCTTTTGTCTTCTCATATGCAAAAAGGGGGCCAATAACCTTTCTTATAGGGATGTTGAGAAGATTAATAATTTATATAAAGCAACAGTGCGTGATATAGAGTACATGCTAAATAAATTTATTGATACAGTGCAATGAAAGGAAAGACTTTCTAGGAGCGCTGTTTGGAAATCTGCCTTGAAGGTTAGTTACACATCCAAATAAAATTTATAAATGTATTGAAAATCTCAAGATGCTATAAAAATGTGAAGTGGTGTTATATACATATAAGTATCAAAGAATTGTGTGAAATGCACATTCTTATCTTGCCTTGTTTCTCTGTATGCATGTTTGACAAACAGTTGTCTACCCTATTTAGAAAGATTCTACTATTAGATTCCCTATTAGATTCTATAGCCTTCCTTTATTTTATCAGTAATATTTTAAATACATTTCATTTTGCATGAGAAATTCAAAGAATTTTTTATTTTGTGGAGTGTTTTGGATGGTAGCCAGCTATTATAGCTTATGCTATTTTCTGATGTTTTTTTCAAAGTAGTTTTTTTTTTTGCTGCGTCTGTAGGCATGGGTAGCAGAAAACTAAGACGAGTGGGTTTATCACAAGAGTTGTGTGACCGTCTGAACAGACATCAGATTGTTACCTGTCAGGTAAAATTTATTTAATTTTTTCCAATGAAAAACTTTAAGTACAAATTAATTTTAAGTATACCTTAATAACTCTTAAATCTGACATTTGAAAATGTGGGTTTACAGAAAAAAAGGTAAATGATGGTATTTCTACATAGGCTAATTTTAAAAGACAAGCCCCCTGGGTTATACTTCCAAATATTATTTCATTTATTCAAGTTCAATATTTTTGTATTTTGTCGGGGAGGATCCTCATGGCCTAAGGCGAAGTACGCCTGTGCCATTGGGGATTTGACAGAAGTTTTACCTACTTAAAAGAAATTTTGTAGTTACATGAAAACTATGACTCAAATGGTATTCAAAATGGATAATTCCTCTTGAAAGCAAGAGAAATTAATAAGATCATTTATTTTCCTATTGATGGAGAGAGAGAAATGTATAGAGAAGATATTGTATTTTTAAGCACAATAGTGAAGCAAATCTCTTTTGGGTTAAATGAAATATAAGGTTTTAGGTTAGGACTTAATCCTAATAAAACAGACTTTCAGAGCATACTGCAATTTTGAAAACATTGCTTCATGTGTTAAAGGTATCTTTGCTTCCTCTGTTATACATTTAATAACCCTCACTTTCATACTTTGAAATGCTCTTAAAAGTATGAAAAGTAACATTTCATTGCATAGTCAGTTTTATTCCCTCTCAGTGATCAGATACTGCCTCTGAATGATCTCATATAGCTTAGGAGAAACTCATTTCAACCTGACACTTTCTGGGCATCTGTTTGTACCCAAACTCTTTCAGGCACAAGTACAGTGTATATATACACCTGGGTTGTATGCTGCTGCTACCATGTGATGTCACTTGGTATGTCCTCTGGTACATGCCAACTAACTTGGATAACTATAAGATAAGACTACCGTCATATCTTTTAGTTAAGGCGTATTTAGGAGGGAATACCATATGGAACACATAAATCTTTGCTCTGCAATACATTTCACTGTTATCTACACATGGACAATATCAACTGAGATTTTCTTTTTACATACATATTTAAAATATTCTCTTTGTGTCTCTTTAGGACTTCTTATGTCTTTCCCCACTGGAGCTTGTGAAGATGACTGGCCTTAGTTATCAAGGTGTCCATGAACTTCTGTGCACGGTCAGCAGGGCCTGCGCCCCACAGATGCAAACGGTATATTTTTTTTATGATGATTTGATTATGATTTTTATTTTGAAGTGATTATCATATTTATAGTCTTTTTTGGGATGAAGCAAAAGCAAAAATAAATATGAGTACCTCAGAAATATTGACTCTCGCACCAGAGTTAGTCCTCTAATGAGAATATATGTGAAAAATTTATGTAGTTTATAAGCTCATGGGAGATAGTTTCTAATTATAAGAATGAGGAGGCAACAGAAAGTTTTGTTCTGTGTAGCTGATAGTGATATTTCAAAAGGTCACTTTTCTCTTTATTTGGGCGGGATTTGTGGACTTTATGGTTAAATTATAATATGCTTTTAATTTTAGAATTCCCCTGTCTCTGTAATACTAATTTTTATCATCACTTAGTCTACATCATAAAGTATATATATTGAACTTATACTTGATTATTGCTTGAATAAATAATACTTGAAAACTTATCCTTACTCTTGAGAAGAGTTAAAGTCTTTTATGACAAGTTCTCGTCAAGTTGTATACTGTTTTTTCATACTTTCTGTCTCATGACTTTAGCTTTTCAAAATATAGGTTTTATGCACGGTAGAACAAATATTATTTTCCCAGAATGAGAGCTGCCTAAAAATCTGTTCAATGCTTTGTAAATTGCTTACCTTATTATGTCATATTAAAATTTGGTAACCGCTGAGCAATAAAGTAGGGTGCAATTCTGTGAAGTCGGAATTGTCATTTGAGACTTCTGAAACAATGAACAGATAAAATACTTTCTTTTGTTTAGATTTCGCTTGTCATCTAAGGAAAATACCTTAACGCAGAAATACCTTAAGGCAGAAGGAGAATTAGAATCGGAGTTAGGGTATGGCACTTGTCTTAGCATTGTTATTGATTTCGTAGCTTTGGACAACTCACTTTGTTTTATGGGAGAAGTTAGAGTTAAAATAGTGTGAGATGATTCTGTGACTAGATTCAAAATATCCTGTTACTATTTTGAAGGCTGTAAAGCACCAGGGAAACCTTTTAATTTGACATCTATCTTTCTATATAGTTGGTCAGTAGCTATGACATATTTCTATTTAGGTAATTAAATAAGAGAACATGGGTGGGAAATTCAACTTTAGATTCCACTTCCATCACCACTTTAGCTGCAATCTCAGTGTCATTCCACATGCCAATTCAAGAATCCATCTTTCTCCTTTGTTGCACATTCACTCTTATAGCATTCTTTAGATATGAGTCCTGCCTTCAACATTGGCTTAGCCTTAGTTCATTCCTTCAGGAAAGATTTTTGTCTGTTTATGTATTTGTTTATTTAGTCATTTATTTCTTCAACCAGTATTTATTGAGTGTGAGCCATGTATCAGGTATTTTTTCAGGTACCGGGTATATTGCAGTGAACAAGATTGATAAAGTTCCTGCCCTCACATAGCTTACAGTCTAGTGGGAGAAGTCAGACATTAAACAAATAATTACATCAATAAATAGTTAATTGTAGTAGTGATGAGTCCTATGAAGGAAAAGTTTAAGGAGCATTAAAACATAGTACCAGGGGACGTTACTTAGTTTATGAGTCAGGAAGGACTCCCCCAAGGAAGCGATATTTAAGCTAAAACCTAAAGGATGGATAGGAGAGAGATAAGGAAGGGAGCTGGGAAGGGAGGGAGTGGGGCAATGGGACTAGCAGATGCAAAGGCCCTGTCAAGAGAAGCACAGGATGCTGGTATGGTCATAAAATGAAGCTGGTGTGAATGGAATGTAGCAGTGAGGAAGAGGATGGCAGGAGATGAAGTCAGAGAAGTAAGCAGGAGTCATGGCAGTAGGACCTGCAGACAATGTGAACGATTTTGGACTTTATTCCGGGAGCAATGAGAAGCCGTAGAAGTATATTGTAATATGTGTTTTAAAAAACTCAGTCTTGAGCATAGACAAGTGATTGAAAGGAGGAAGAAAATATTTGTGAAGACTAGTTAGGTATCTGTTACTATATTCCGGACAGAATGTGATTGTGACGTGGATTATTAGTGTGGTATTAATGCAGATGGTATAATGTCAATTACTATGAGAGAGATTTAGGAGGTTGAATGGGTAGCATTCGGTGATTGTCTGTGAGTGGTGGTGAGGTACAGGAAAGTGTCAGCGATGATTCCTTGATTTTTGCATTGAGAAACTGGGTGGTACCATTTCCTGAGGTAAGGAGTATTGGGAGAGGGTCAGCTTTGAGGAAGGCAGATCATAAATTCAGTTTAGTGCTTGTTGAATTTAAAGTGCATGTGAAACGCTGAGTGGAGATGTGAAGTAGGCTGTTACATACTCGTATATGGACATGGAGCTCAAAGGGGCAGTCTGCCCTGGAAGTATGCCTTTGGGAGTCATCCGTGTAAATGGAATCGTAAAGGCCATGGGAATGGATGAGCAATTGCCTAGAGAGTATGTACAGTAAGAAGATACGTGTACCCAAGACCAAATCCTGAGTGAAGCCAACATTTAAAAGATGAGAATAGACAATGATGAATCTGAGAAGCAGCAGCCGCCAAAGTAGAAGAAAAACTGGTGGAATGTCCTATCACAATATTACTTTGTCTCATTTGTGCACATACTGTAATGTCTGAAGGCTTTTTTGTTATTTTATTTAATTTATTTATTTATTTTTGAGAGTCACCAAATTGATTATTCTGGTAAGTGCACTTACAGTTTACAAATGAAGCACTTTAGTGTTGACAGATCCCTATGCCCACCTATATGTTGCCTGATGATGGAGTGTAGACAATATTCAGGTACTTCTGAATCAGATGCAAACCAGGCGACTTTAATCTTAGCTTTTCTAATTATTTTATGTGCCTGAAAGTAGCCTTAAAAAATTCTATGGTAATCCATGGTTTAACTGAAATAAGTATTCAGTAAGACAGATTAGACAAGAGGGGCACGTTTATGGCTCATAAATATTAATATTCTGGTCTTCCTACATCCTCACAGAGCAGAAGAACCTTGGATTTAAGACATATTTATTAAATTTAAGACTTTAAGTGGGTAGAAACTGTGTCTGTTTGGTTTACCCTTGTATTCCCACATCCAGTCATAGTGTATGGCACGCAGTAAGCACACAGTGAATGTATGGTGAATGAATGAATTTTTATAGTTAATTTCATCCATAAAAATGAAATTTTTAATGGTAGAGATTGCAAAGAGGCAAGTGTTCTTGTACATTGCTAGTGGGCATGTAATCACATTAATCACGTCTGCAAAGATCCTTCTTACAAAAAAGGTACTACTCACAGATTCCAAGGATTTGATGTGGATATCTTTTGGGGTGTCCATTTCTCAGCCTACCACACATACCTTCAAGCTATTCTTCAGAAACCCGCTTTGATCATGTTGCTCCTTCTTGCTCTCAGCATCAAAGCCAAACTTCAACAAGGCTCTTCATGATTTGGCCCCTGCTCATTTCTCCAGCCTCATCAGTTGCCACAACCCCACCACACTCCATCTGTCAACTGTTCTAAATGAACTCTATTTTTTTTTTCAGTTTTTGTTAGTTCCTTGCTTCTTGACCTTTCTTTGTACATTCTATCTCTTTGGCAGGAATATGCACATTTCCTTTGCCTGTCTAACAGTTATTTCAGATTTAAGTTTAGACATCCAGCTCTTCCATGAAGCCTTACTGGATCACAAAATCCAGATCAGGTATACTGTCACTATGTCTCCACTTTCCCTATCACAACGTCTCTTATTAACTGTATAGTAATTGCCCAGTTTCTAGCCCTAATGGTTGACTGTAAGTACTATGAAGGCAGGGGCACTGTCTGTTAAATCATAGCCCCATAATCTAGCTCAGTCACTGGCACAGAGTAAATATTTGTTGAACAAATAAATAATAGAAGGGAAAAAGATGGAATTGGGTTCCAGCTGCTAAAATTTTAGGTTTTGAGTTGGTGTGTGTTTTCAAATAGATATGGAGGTTGAAAAGAACTTAATCTTTTTCCTGTTCAGGCTTATGAGATAAAGATGCAAAGGTCTGCTCCTCTCTTGCCAGCATTCTTATCTACAACCCTTTCTGCTTTGGATGAAGCCCTGCATGGTGGTGTGGCTTGCGGATCCCTCACAGAGGTAAAGTTACTTTCCAGAACTTCTTTCATGGATCTGACACCTTCAGAACCAAGAGGAAAAATTTAGTCAAAAAACATATATTTCATGGATGTTAATCTGAATTAAATTATGAACACCTCAAAGGCATGGTTCTCCACCTAGTACCTAGTACAGTTGCTCTGCAAAAAGATGTTCAAAAAAAATCCCTGCTGATTGGTCGGCTTAGGTTGCTGTTTTTCGAATAAACTTAGAATGTGGTGAATATTATGAAATAATATGAAACAGTTTGGGAGAATTAGAAAAGGATTACTACTTAGTGTATTAGGAATGAAAATTTGAAATTTTATTAACATGTGGGCAAATTGTAGTATTAAACTGACGTGAGCTATTTTTACTCCTTATTGCAGACAAAACTTGGTTTTAGGAAGTGATAGATATTAGTTATATATTGTTGCATAACAAATTACCCTAAAACTAAGTGGTTTAAAACAATAATAAACATGTATTGATTTTGTTTCTCTGGGAATGGCTTCTCGTGGTGATATTGGCCAGGGATGCAGTATCTGAGGACTTGCTGGGGCTGGTCAGTACTTCCAAGGGGTTTCACTTACACAGCTGGCACGTTGGTGCTGGCTGTTGAGGGGAGGTCACAGTTCTTCCCCAGCAGGCTCTCCAAAGGCTGCTTGAGTCTCCTCCCCCAGGGTAAGTGATCCAAAAGAAGGCATGATGGAAGTGCCGATGCCGTTGGTGATTTAGATGTGGAAGTTATACATCATTACTTCTCCCACATTCTCTTCATTAGAAGAGAGTCGTTAATTCCAGCCCATGTTCAAGGAAAGGGAAATTAGGCTGTGCCCTTTGAAAGAAGAAGTGTCAAGCATTTGAGGACATTTAAAAATCACCACAGTTCTTTTCCTTGAAGACCCCATTGGTGTGCTTCCTGGTTCTGATGTGGTGAGTCGATAGAGTATATTTACCAGCGCACTCCTGAGGGACTTCTCGCCTGAGAGTTCCAGAGGAATAGATACTTTAAGTAAACTAAACAAGAGCAGACTCTTACATTTTGATTGTCATACATTTAACTGTAGGTTTTTTTCCTTGAAGATCTAAAATTCTGTTTTAGATGCTACACCTTATGTTATTTCCTGTCTTTCAAGAAAGATTAAAAAATGTGTGTGTACTATGCCTAGTAGTTGCCTATTAAATAGTTGGTAAATGAATGAATGAGTGAATCTGAAAAAAAGGAGAACTTGCTGTTGCAGGTACTGCCACCAGATGGTGCCAGAATCCTATTTTATAGAATCTTTCTTGGTATTTAGCTGGACCGGTGATGGAATAGGTTGATAACAATAGTGATCCACAGTAATAAACTTATTTAAATAGCAAAAAATTGAACTTAAGGAAGATTAACGAACAACTACTGCTTATTTTTTAAGTTTTAGAATAATTTTCAATTCTTTTTCACTTAGTTTTTATCAATTTTTCTGAATCCAAGCAGTAGTTCCAAGTCATGTAGGTGTTTTATCGTGACCTACTTGGACAAATTGAAATATAAATACCCTGACTGCTTATTAATGGCAAGTTCTCCACTTTCTGTTTCAGCTACAGGTAGCCTCTTCGGTCTTTTTGGGATTTTTCCAGTTGAATACAGGGAGTTTTTTTGTTTACTTGTTTATTAAAAAACAAAATTTTAATATTTTATGTATACAAGATTAAATATGTCCTGCAAGTGTAAGTTGTGAACTCTTATGAGACTGCGATCCAATATAAGAACTAGAACAATATCAAAACCACTGAAACTAACTGTGGACTCCTCCCTGGTCCTATGTTTGTCTTCTGTTGGGAGGTAACCTCCATCTTGAATTTCTCCCATTCCTCTACCTTTCCCCCCATAGTTTCCTATACCTATAGTTTTCCTTTACCACCTATATACATAGGAGATAATAAAATTTTATTTAGTTTTGCTTATTTTTGAGCTGTATGAAGTCATGTATCTATAATTAAATTGTATTATATTTCTTCTATGAATCACTTTTTTCACTTAGTATTATTTTCTAAGATTTATCTATGTTGTTGTAGGTAGCAAGAGTATAATTCACTTTTACTGCTGTATCATATTTCATTTTGAAAATGTGCCACAATTTATCCCTTCTGTAAATGAACATTTGAGTTGCTTCCAGTTTGCTACTAATGTAAACAAGTTCTGAGGAAAGAGTTGCACGTCTCCTGGATCACATATATAGGATTTCGTTAGGGCAGTGATTGGCAAACTACTGTCAGTGGTCAAACCTGGCTCACTGCCTGTTTTTGTAAATAAAGTTTTATTGTTGCAGCTATGCTCATTTGTTTACCTTTTATCTGTGGCTGTTTTTGTGATATACGAGACAAAGTTGAGTTAGTTGTGACAAAGACTTCATGATTTACAAAGCCTAAAATATTACTATCTGGCTCCCATCTAGGGTATCTACTTTGGAGTGATTTGCTGGTGACAGGGTATGCACATGTGTGACTTTGCAGAATCAGGACAAATTGTTTTCTGGAGTGGTTGTGCCTGTTTACAGTCTTATGACTGATGTGCATGAATTCCTCTTGCTCCATATCTTCTTGCTTTGGTATTGTCAAACTTAATTTCTGCCCATCTTTGTGATCTTAGTTTTCACTTTCCTAATTACTAATGAGCTTGAATACCTTTTCATAAATCATTCGGCTGTTAAAAAAAATTTTATTAAGGTACAATTTAAGTACCATAAAATTCAACCATTGTAACTGTATAATTCAATTATATTAGTAAATTTATAGTAAATCACAGTTTAGAACATTTCCATCATCCTTGTGTCCATTTATAGTTAATCCCCGTCCCCGTCCTCAGCCCTAGGCACCCACTGATCAACTGTCTATAAATTTGTCTCTTCTAAACATTTCATGTAAGTGGGATCATATAATATATAATCTTTTGTGGCTGGTTTCTTTCACATGTCATGATGTTTTTGAGGTTCATCATTGTTGTTGCATGTATTAGTAGTTTGTTTCTTTTAATTGTTGAATAATATTGTTTGGCTATATAGCACATTTTGTTTATCGACTCATTAGTTGATGGGCAGTTGGACTGTTTCCAGTTTTTATCTATCAGGAATAATGCTGCAATGAATATTCAAGGACAAGTCTTTATGTGAATGTAGTTTTTGTTTGTTTGTTTCTCTTGCGTAGATTCCAAGGAGTATAGTGACTAGCTCATGTGATGGGTATGTGTAATATTTAAGAAAATGTCAGACTGCTTTCTAAAGTGGCTGTACCATTTTACATTCTTACCAGCAATGTCTGATGGTTTGTTTCTCCACATCCTCACCAAGACTTAGTATCATCCTTTTGATTTTAGCTATTCTAATGAGTGTGCATGGGTATTTCATTGTGCAGTGGTACCTCGGTTTTCGAATGTAATCCATGAGTTCTGAAACGTTCGAAAACAGCCGACAGCTAGGCCTCAGGATCTTGCACTGAGCGGAAGCTGTGTGACATGTTCGATTTGAGTCATGTTTGAAAACCGAAGCATTTACTTCTGGGTTTACGGCGTTCATAAACCAAAATGTCCGTCAATGGAGACGTTCAAAAACCGAGGTACCACTGTACCTGATGACTAGTGATTTTGTGCTTATTAGCTATTTGTGTATTTTCTTTAGTGACATGTCTATTAAAATCTTTTGCCAATGTTTTAATTGGTTGTTTTGTTGTTATTGAGTTATAAAAATTCTTGATATATTCTGGGTACAAGTCCTTTATCAGATACATGATTTGCAATTATTTTCTTCTAATCTGTGACTGTCTCTTCATTTTCTTAGTGGTAGCTTTTGAAATTTTTAATTTTGGTGTCATTCAATGTATCAATTTTTTCTTTTATAAATTATGCTTTTGGTGTCATCTTCACAAATTCTTTGTCCAGCCTGGGACACAGAAGCTATGTTTTCTTCTAGAGTTTTATAGTTAGGTTTTACATTTAGTCTATGGTCTATTTTGAGTTAATTTTTGTGTGATCTATTTTGAGTTAATTGGTAGAATGAGTTGTGGAATATCTCTTTTTTATATTCAGCAATAGAAGATTAGAATTATTTGTTTCTTGAAAATTTGGTAGAACTTGCCTGAAAAATTGTTTGACGTTGGTGTTTTCCTTGTGGGAAGATGAAAAAAAATGAAATCATCACTATATATGTATGTATGCATGTCGTGCGGGAGACCCTGCTCGCTGCGCCATTTGTCATGCAGTGTGGCCTGCGGGGTCTCTGCTCCCACTCCCCATACAAGAACGCAGGATATGGTGAGGCCAAAAAGGAACACACAAGGAGCCATAGATAGGGGAGTCATACTTAGTATATTCTCGCCGGCGGCACTATACTCTCACTGGAGGCTGGATCCACACTGTCCGCAACCAGCCATCCTAACTGCAATCCGCGCTTGCCAGCCCAGCCACCATCTTCTTGCTAGCCCCCATTTTCTTCTCTTCTCTTCCTCTCTCTCCTAGCGTAGCCACAGCAGTTATATTAGTGGCCAATGGCTCACTGGTTACAGCTGATGGCCAACTAGCCACAGCTGATGGCCATGCAATCACAGTTGGCCATTTACTACCTGAGCCAACACCTTTCTATGTGAGGCCGAGAGCCTGGAAACTTCTTTCTGGGGCTCCGCCCCCACAATGCATATATGTGTGTGCGCGTGTGTGTGCATATGCTTGTAATTTTTTAAAAACTTTAATTTATTACCTCTCCCTTCCCAGAGACCTTGTGATAGAATTTCTAAAATGGTCTCCCAAAGATGTTTTGCTATAATCCCTGGAATCTGTGAATATGACATCATTCCCATGTTCATGGTATGTTATATGGCACAATTGACTTTATGATAGAGACATTATTCCAGTCTAATCCTATGAGCCTTAAAAGCAGTGAGCTTTCTCTGGCTAAAGAAGGGGAAGCCAGAAAGATTCAAAACGTGAGGATTCAAAACATGAAGATAGAAGGGACCATGTGAGAAGGAATGTAGGTGGCCCTCAGATGACAGCCAGAAAGGAAGCAGGGAGCGTGGACCCACAAATGCAGGATTTTGCCAACAACCAAATGAGCTTGGACGTAAATACTTCCCCCGCAGACTCCAGATAGGAGTCTAGCTCAGCTGACACTTCGTTTTGGCCTTGTGAGACTTAGCTGAGAACCCAGTCAAGCTCATCAGGACTGATAACATACAGAACTGTGAGGCAATAAATGGGTGTTGTTTGCAGCTATTACGTTTCTGGTAATTTGTTACATAGCAATAGAGCATTAATCCAGATATCAAGGGAGGTGTCTAATTAATTGCATTGCATGATCTTTGTTTCTGGTTAAAAGGTCACACCTAGAGTCCCAGATATCAGGTTAGATCTGTGCAGGTGAGGGGTAAGGCAGCTGGTTGAATAAACTAGACTAGGTCTGGAGCTGACTGAGCAAGGAAGAATGAATCTGGAAACATTCTGCTGTCATTTTTATAGCTACTTTTTCCTGACTCTAGCTTCAGTATTCTGTAATTTATTTATCATCACTTTTGATTTATGTGAACTTCACTGAATGTGTGTATATTCAGTTACAGCACCAAGATTAAAAGGGGAACTAGAGAAGAGCTACTCATGCCAAAAGCAGAAGCAGCAGAGGAGAAATCAAAGAGAAACCACTCTGCCGAAGCAGTAATGGAAGTGAGCGACAGGGCTTTGTCCCACTCTCCAAGCACGTCAAGTTCCTCACTTGTGGGATATATAGCAGATAATTCTGCATCTGTTAGGACTGAATATTGGTAGTAAAATATGTTTGAAGTTTAAACTGTAAAAGTTTACATTATGTGGAGATCAAACCATGTAATGGTAGACTTCCCATATGAGATAATATAGATCAGATCAGTGTTTCTCAATCTTTTTTTCATTACCACCCCTTAAGGAGCTTTTTAGACACTTTTTCCCCTTAATCACCCCCTCCCCCCACCATGAGATTTTAATACCACAGATATACTGTATATCAATTTATGTATTGTATGTATATCTGCGCTTTATATAGATATAAAAAGAGTAAAATTACCCCCCTCTCCAGTGAAAGCCAAGTTTCACCCTTGCGGTTAGTATCACCCCTGAGAACGCATGATCAAGATGCTAATGTGGTTAGGTACAATTAAGATTGTATTTAAGGGTTATCAAAAAAGGTATTTGCAGAGTGTAATCCCGAGATTACAGGACTAGAGAACTGGCCCAAACTCAGGTCAACAAAAAGATATGTACCATCTGCGTGTCTTAGTTCAAGAGCATCTCTGGAAGAGTAAACCCTGGAAGCACTGCCAAATCTTTACTACATTTAAGAGTGATGATTATACCCAGATACTTGCCCTGAATAATAAGAAACAATATAGCACAGTTCTACATTATTTGTATTTTCTGGGAGTAATTTCTATGCTTTGTTCATGATTGAAGGAGACAAGGTATCTGTCCTCCTTGAGTGAGGTGGTTTTGCTTTGGAAGTGACTATCCTGTACCCAAAAAGGTACAGGCAGGAGGACAGAGTCTTATTTTGGCATCCTAAGTTTTCCTCAGAACAGTTGAATATTGCAGTGCTTTTTTTGCCTCTTTGGCAGCGTTAGCTGTGGTCTACAAGATCACAGGAGATACTAAGGCAGGGGTTGTAAATTCAAATGCCTACAAGGGCCTGGCATGTAATAGAAATGCATAAACAGTGAAGTGTAAGACATAAATGCTTAATTACTCAATTTGGGTTGCTTACTCTGCTGACAATAGCAGCAGCAAACATTTATTTTTCTTGCACGTAGGTCGGCAGGTTGGTCAAGGTGGGTCTCGTCTCCTTTAAGCTGCATTCAGGTTCAGGTCAGCTCCATGTACAACAGCAGCAGTAGGAAAACTAGAGAGGGATTTCTAATTGGTGTTTCTTGAATATAATCCGCTGACATGATTTGTTTATCCTACCCAGTGTTTTAAAAGGCAAGATAATCAGACCTCTTTCCTAATATAGTAGTTTAGCCTATGTAGTTGATTGGATCATTCTTCCTAATTCTTCATTCACTAACTGATTTAGAAATAAGTATTTTTCTCCATAAAGATATAAAGGTTTTGTAGAGTATCTTTCTCCATAAAGTCATAATGGTTTTGTAGAGTCTTTCATATGGCACATGTTATATGATTGTTAAATGAATGACTATATCGCTTGATACTGTTTGATTTTTTTTAACTCTGAAATTTGGGGCACTTGTCATTTCCATGTTCTCTTGTTTTTTTTCTGCTCTGTTCCCCTTTCTTCCTTTTCTCTCTCCCTTCCCATTTACTTCAAAAAACAACAGTTGTTAATATGAAATAAGAAGGAGTGGTGGAGAGAATCCAAAATATAAAATCTCCCACATGTTGATATAATTTAAGATCAAGGTTTCTTTCATAAGGCACAGTGCTACCTGGCCTTTCTGAGACTGTTTGCTTTTTGTTCGTTTTGTTTTGTTTTAGGATTTAGAGAGTTAATTATTTTTAAAATGAATTCTGCAGGTCTGAAGATCTAATCATATTTCTACATAATTGTAGAGCAAATGGAGACAAGTAGTTAGATGCTGGGTGGGGGCTTGGAGGTGGTCATTAAAAAAATGTGAAGTTTCAACATGCTCTTTTCTCAGATCAGAACCAGGCAGTCCTTAAATTGTCTTCTGCGAAGTATTGGCTTGGCTGGTTGCCCCATCATGTTGCCCCCATCTTGAACATGGGAAGAATTAACTTGGTCAGATTTGAGGTTCTAACAGAGCTGGGTTTCACATTCATCTCAATCACTTAATCACATTTAAGATTAAAATGACTAGGTTCCATTTTTACTTTAGTACAATTAGATTTTATTTTCTTGGGAATAATTCTCTTTCCTCTTTTAACCAATTAATATTTGCTTCCTTGTTGATATTTCAGTGATCTTCACTTTTGTTTCTTTTCTTTCCGTTCTTTTACATTTCTCAGGCAGGTTGAAACTCAGGCCCTGACTATATGAAACTAATTGTACTTTACTGATGTCTTCTGTGTGTAAAAGTTGTATTCACTGTGATTTCCAAGAAGCAAATAACTTAGACTATTCTGGTTTGGCATGTTCTCTCTTTCTAACCACCACTGGAGCTGAACCTGGGAACTAAACACAACTTGAAATTTTGTGGTTTGGCTGCTAGAATTCAGAGGTAAACTATCTGAAGCTAAAAATTATTAATGTTGAAATGTCTTAACCCACTAAGTAAGCCTGAAAAAATAATGAAATTTAACTTTAATCTAGATGTCAGATGTGTGAAGAGTGCCAAAGGATGGGATTAATGTTAATTTTTATAAAAACCTGCTGGCAAAGTGTAGAATTTCTGTACTCTGTAGTGAGATGGGCTGTGACCATGAAATTCATTTAAATCACAAGAACTTCTTTGATTATTTCACAGCAAAGATTGTAAAAGAGTTGTTGGATTTAAAGATGGATGAAGCATTTTTTAAAAAATGACAAGATATGTCTAATTTGCTGAACTTTTTTGTATGACAAGTGGCTATGTTACATGCTTCATCGCAGATTAAAAGACAGCTAGCCAACCAACCAATGGAACACACTTACTCCATTCCTTCGAAGTAAGGGCCATGTTTTAACAATGAATGAGAAAGTAATTGCCTTTTTCAAGACAGAGATTAAAATACAGAGTGTTTTTAAAGTCACTGCTTAGAAATCTTTCTTTCATAATGTGATTTTTGTTTTCAGAGGTAGTATGTATCTAATGAAAATTTTGCTGTCTGCACACTTTAAAAAACTGGTAACAATATTTTCTATACTGTTGAAAATCTTCCAAATAAAGAGTTGCAGTTGCTTTTTAAACCAATCGTTAAAAATGTAAAAATGCAATATCTTTGATTAGTTTCCAAAAACAATTGATTGACATGAGGGAAGATAGAGATTTATTAGCCAAAATTCAATAAAAACTTTTGCTAGCTGATGGAAGTTAGTGAAAAATGAAAGTAGTGATTTAGTAAGTACAACATATGATATATTTCTTTAATTTCAGTCCTTGCATTTTTGCAATTATCCCTTTCTCACCTATACAGCCATTATAATTAAGTACTGAAACAAGCAGAACTTAGGACCTGACATTTCGGTCATTAAATTGCAAAATAGTTGTCCATATCTAAGAAACAATATAATTTTATTTATTTTCATTATTATCATAGCTCCACTAAAAGTACTAATCTATTTTTTATGAGAGTGAAAAGATCTATATAACTAAGATATAAAACTTTTTAAATGCTTGTAATCTTTTATTTTTTTATCCCTATTTTATGTATGTTCATTACTGTATAGGACATATTAATGAAATAGTGTATATATATATATATAATAAGTATGGATATATTAGAGAACCATACTACTTTTTTTTTTTGTCAGAGTATATAATCAAAGAAGTTTGGAGTCCCTATTTCACTGATCACTCATGATTTGGCAAACTATTATTGGTAGTAGCAATTATTTACCTGTAAAGTCTAAATCACTGTTTAAGAGATCATAAATCAGCACATCGTTTCTAACTTGTGAGCTTCTGTTTTTTAATGTTGAAGCTTGATACATGAAGTTTAGCTTTAGTCTAAATTCCAAAACAGTGGTTCTCAAAAGTGTAGAGCAGCATCAATATCACCTGGGAACTTAATCAGAGATGTAAATTCTTAGGCCACATCTCAAAGCTGCTGAACCAGAGATTCTGGTTAACAAACTGGCCAAATAATTCTAATGCTTACTGAAATTTGAGAACTGCTGGCCTAAATGATTTAGACTCATGCATGGGTCATCCCTTGTCATTTTTTTCTACTTCATGATGTATCTGAGACAGTTTTTTCATATCTATGGTATATCTCAGTCTTAGCTCAGATTTTTTTCATCTCTACCAGAGATTTTCTTCTCTCCTTTTCTCTTCCTCTTTTCCCTCTTCCTATTATGAAAAATTGTTCGTTAGTGCTATTTTCTCAAAAGGGATAATGTTTTGGTTCTTAAATTTTGGATGCAATAGCCAGTATGACAAATAGCATATATTCAAAGGGAATATTTTTAACATTTTCAAATAATATTTGTTAAGTACTTTCAGGTGAGCTTGAATATTTTGTGATTCATTTCTTGTTCCTTTCCATATATACCCTCTGGTTTTAAATTTTATAATCTCAAAATACCAAACCTTTCTACCAACTAAAATGTCAAAGTATACGCTTCAAAGTGTGAATCACTTAGATTCAACAATTGTTGAATTTTGTTACATTTGCTTTATCTCTTTCTCTCTCTCTCTCCACACACACACACACACACACACACACACTTTTTTTTTCTGGACCATCTGATAGCAAATTGTATACATCAGTACCTTTCACCCCTAAATACTTTACTCTTAAGAATAAAGATCAGGGCCGGCCCAGCTGCTCAGGCGGTTAGAGCTCCGTGCTCCTAACTCCAAAGGCTGCCGGTTCGATTCCCACATGGGCCAGTGGGCTCTCAACCACAAGGTTGCCAGTTCGATTCCTTGAGTCCCCCAAGGGATGGTGGGCAGCGCCCCCTGCAACTAAGATTGAACACAGCACCTTGAGCTGAGCTGCCGCTGAGTTGCCACTGAGCTCCCGAATGGCTCAGTTGGTTGGAGCGCGTCCTCTCAACCACAAGGTTGCCAGTTCACTCCCTCCAAGGGATGGTGGGCTGTGCCCTCTGCAACTAGCAATGGCAACTGGACCTGGAGCTGAGCTGCGCCCTCCACAACTAAGACTGAAAGGACAACAACTTGAAGCTGAATGGCAACCTCCACAACTAAGATTGAAAGGATAACAACTTGGGGGGAAAAAAAAAGTCAAAAAAAAAAAAAAGAATAAAGATCAAAGTAGCTTTTAAGGGGACTAATACAAAATCGTTCTGAAAGGCCAATTCATAGTAAATGCTAAACTAATTATTAAAGCCACTTAAATATTTTCAAGATTCTTCTATAATGTCTAATGAGGAAAAGGTATAGAACTCCAAGTTGTGAATGTATATAATGAATCCTCCAGCCTTTTCCAACCAGTTTTTCATCTAAACTAAAGAACACAGAGGATGATTTTAATGACTATTTTCTCATTTCTCTAAAGGATGGTACATGACTAGTACCATTCCAGATGAACAGGGGAGAAGTTAATTCATTATTTACAGTGAATGTATTAGAATGTGTTCTCTGGAAACCCAGGAACCCAGGCTAGTTTGACTGTGTCTGTGGCAAGTTCTTAAAGGATTTTGCTTTCGGACCAGCCCGGTGGCTCAGGTGGTTAGAGCTCCATTCTCCTAACTCCGAAGGCTGCCGGTTGGATTCCCACATGGGCCAGTGGGCTCTCAACCACAAGGTTGCCAGTTCAATTCCTCGAGTCCCTTGAGTCCTGCAAGGGATGTTGGGCTCCGCCCCTTGCAACTGAAATTGAACACAGCACTTTGAGCTGAGCTGCCTCTGAGCACCCGGATGGCTCAGTTGGTTGGAGCGCGTCCTCTCAATCACAAGGTTGCCGGTTCGACTCCGGCAAGGGATGGTGGGCTTCGCCCCCTGCAACTAGCAAGTGCAACTGGACCTGGAGCTGAGCTGCGCCCTCCACAACTAAGACTGAAAGGACAACTTGAAGCTGAACGGCACCCTCCACAACTAAGATTGAAAGGACAACAACTTGACTTGGGAAAAAAAGTCCTGGAAGTACACACTGTTCCCCAATAAAGTCCTATACCCCTTCCCCAACAACAACAACAAAAAAAAATAAAGGATTTTGCCTTGACTAGCTTGTGATGTTTATACAAATAATTTTTTTTTTTTTTTAGATTACAGGTCCACCAGGTTGTGGAAAAACTCAGTTTTGTATAATGATGAGTGTTTTGGCCACATTACCCACCAACATGGGAGGATTAGAAGGAGCTGTTGTGTACATTGACACAGAATCAGCATTTAGTGCTGAAAGGTAGGAGCTTGTATTATTTTACTTTCTAATACTTTAGCTTTGTAATTTATATATAGCATGTAACGTTTTCAAATAAGTTAACATTTACCTTATTTTTGATAGCACAGAATGCTAAATACTGTTTTAAAATAATTTTCCTTTTAAAATTGACACAGAAAGCAGTTTCTTTGTCTTTTCTATCCCTTATTGGTTTAAGTGGGGTTCCTCAATAAGCTGAATTTTTGTAGAAAGTCAGGAAGAAAGAAGTTCAAGAAAGAGAGGGAGGAATGTTAAGTGGAAATTGGGGATGAGGGAAAATTACTAAAGACAGAAGTAAGCTGCTTTGTAATTAATTTCTAGTCAGAAGTAAAATATTAGTGAATAGAAAAATTGCAGATTTCAAAACATTTTCTTGATTGAGAAGTATTTCAGTTTAATCTTTGAAATAGCATGGTATTAAATGTAAGAAACACACTGATGGTAAGTATATCTATGCTTGGACAGAAAAGATTACTTAGCTTGGCAAGGACCTTTGCCATTCTATGTGAGAGGCATTTAGTCATTTCTGTAATTTTGTACACCTGAAGATAAGTCTGGTCCCCCTCCTTCCCTGCTCTGTTCCATATTCATAAGCAGGAGTGCTTATACATCTGGAGACTGAGTCTATTCTGTTCTCTTAGTCAAGGTATAGTATAGTCCTCTGCGTCTTTCTCTCACTCTCATTATGAATCAGATCTCTCTCCCTTAGCTCTCTCTAAGAACGCTATTTAAATCAAAGCATATTCCCTGATCAGATTAAGTTCCAAATGGATTATTTTGCCAAGAGTTTATTTGCTTTGTTCTGCATCTCTTGGTTATCTATTCTTTTTAAGTATATGCCACTGGTTTGTCAGCAGTTTGAGTTTGTGTTATATCTTTGCATCTTCAAAGCTAAATCTAGTGACTGACATATAAAACTGCTCAGAAAATGTTTGATAAATGAATGAATTGACAATGAATATTCAGATTGTGAAATCCAGATACCATTTTCTACTAAAAGGAATGAGGCTTCTTTGGTGGAAATGGCTGATTCTAGCTTCGGAGCAAGAAATTTTAAATTGAGTCTGGACATCATATCAGATAGCAGGGAAGCTAATAAGAACTACTTTGGGGAGTGTCAGAAAGACCCAGGAGTCAACCAAAGAGGTTCCCACTGGCCAAAGATGAGACAAATTGAGCACCTATAGGAATAATAATGGCAGTGGATTAAGACACATGAAATATGTTTAAAATCCATGAGTCTACAATATTAAGGAATAAAAGCAACTTGTTGGAGGACTGTGGAGAAGCAGCTCATTATTTTGAAAATGAATTAAAAAAAAGGGGGGAATCCAAATCAAACATCTATTCTTTTTTTTCTATGTGAACTGTATTACTAAGTAACAAATAGGTCTTTCTATGGAAATATTCCAGTATAAATGCAGAAGGAATGGTAGAATGTCTCTAAATTACAAACCCTAACAATGTAATGGATCTAAACATTGAATATTGTGATATAATAAGAAATATATATTTTTGTCTTCATCCTGGTTCTTGACAAAAGAGCTTGTAAAACCTTTGGAATTTCCTGAGAATAACATAATTTGTTATTCATAATTAGCCCCTTTCAACCACACCTGAGGTTATGCTAATGAGGTGACTCTTGGTGGGCCCCTAGATAGATTCAGATGGGGGCTGATTGACAGAGGAACCACTCATGTGATTATAATGTTGGAACTTTCATTCTCATTTCCCCCCTATCCCTACCCCCAACCTCTGAGGAGGGGAGAGGGGCTGGAAGCTGGTTAATCACCAATGGCCAATGATTTACTCAATCATGTCTATGTAATGGGATTTCTCACTAGGCCACTCCTATATGCAAGGGAGGATGGGAAAGTGAAGGGAAAGATTGTTAAAACAAATGATGAGTGTCCTGGGGCTGGTTAACATTACTGCCTGAATAAAATTAGGGTTCTCATAGCAAGGAAGGAGTGGAATGGATATTGGTAGGTAATTAGTAGTGTCCGCCATAACTGGGATTATTTCTGGATTTAAGAGATAAAGCAAAATATGAGCAAATATATAGCAAATATAAAGTAAAATATGAGACTCAAAACGGAATACATGTATTTTAGCTCTCTGTATATTTCTGTATGTAGCATCTTCATTTTGTGCTTACAAGCCAGCTCTCTGATCCGCACAAATGAGAAAGTGAATTGAAGGATTAATATGAGGGAACTTTAAAGGATTCACATATGGAGAATTTAGGGTAAATGATAACAATGGAAAGTTTCTGCCAATAAGTTGTTAGATATCTTTTTATCGAGAAGGAGGGAGAAAACAGAGGAAGAGTAAATAAAAATTACTTTAGTTTAAAATGCACTTAAAAAAAGACTTTACAGGTGATGTACTTAAAAACACTTTGGAAAGATTATGTATTTTAAAGCAATACTACTTAATATACCAGATAGCCATATAGCCTGGTAAACTTTTGGGCACTCAGGGACTGCCTTGGGGAGAGGGGAATGCTAAGCAGGCAGAATCCTGATTGATTTAGAAAAAAGTCTTGTTTTTATTTTTTTTTACCTACTGGACTTATACTTAAGATCTGGTAAGTCTTAACATGCTATGTACTTGTATATACCTTGAGACTATGAATAAATAGATTAATCTATTTGTCTGTGGAAATTTTGGCAACTATGAGAATTCTAGGACTCATGAATTGAATGAATACTATATTATTCCTGTTGGAGATAATTAAATAAAAAAGATGGAACTGGAAGTTAAGAACAAAAAAGGAAGGTAATATGGATGGTAAATCGTAATAGAAGTTTTTAAATAAAACTTTGGGAGAAATAAGATGGACAAAGGAAAATAAAGCTGAGCCTTAGAAGTGCAAATGGATGTGTGTGTGAGGAAAACTGAGGGATCTGGGGAGGCAAGAGACGGGATTCAGGACCCTGGAAGGTGTACAAAAAGGAGAGGTACATGTTGTACTGGTCCTGCGTGGCAGCAAAGGCCAACCTGAGATCTGAAGGAGCTGCTGTACTTGGTATGTATGTCACTTCCGAGGGTGACAGATACCCCACAGCCAGTGCGCTTTAATTCCTACCAAACTATTTAGAGTGTCACTCTTTTCTGAATCATTGTATCAAGAGGGAGGCATGTAGTGGCCTGCTATGACTCTGGCTGATTCTTAAAGCTATACCAGTGTGGTCTTACCTATTTGCGAGTTGGTACAAATCCAGGATCTATGACCCAGTGGACAAAAAATAGGGGAGATAAATTCCCTCTTACAATTTTTTGCCATGGTTTCATGAGTCTGGGTAGGTTTTCCTCAGTCCAGTTCCAGCTGCCTTATCATTTGTGAATCTAGGCGAATTAGTAGGGAGGGAGGTCCTGAAGAGATTCTAGGATAAAAAATGGAAATTAGTTACTGTGTTTCGCCGAAAATAAGACCTAGCTGGACAACCAGTTCTAATGTGTCTTTTGGGGCAAAAATTAATATAAGACCCGGTCTTATTTCACTATAAGACCGGGTCTTATATTACATTATATTAACATTATATAAGACCCGGTCTTATATTAATTTTTGCTCCAAAAGACGCATTAGAGCTGATTATCCGGGTAGGTCTTATTTTTGGGGAAACACGGTATATAAGTACTTATTATTTCTGAAACAAAACTTTGGAATTTTCTGGAATCCGTAAGAAACTAATAAATTCACATTATGTTTAGTAATACCATAATGCTGAACAAGTACATATTGAATTAATGAACAGGAGAATATTACATATGTGCAAGAAGCTTTGAAAAACCATAAACTTTTCATTTCAGCATATTTACAATACGATATTTCAACTAGAATTTTGGAAGACTTTTTTTGTTTTTTAATTTTACATTAAGCATATGTTTTGTTTCAAGTTGGCATGTGGTCACTAATGTAAAGCTTCTAACTTTCCTTTTATACAAAAGCTGTGAAGTAACAGGGGGAACTAATAACAAAAACCTTGATCCGAATCCAGTCTTCTCCACTTCAATGAATTGGTAATTCCATTCTTCCAGATGCTGATCCAATTAGTCAAGAAATCCTCTCAGCTCCTCTCTTTAACTACATCTTGAGTTCAGTTACTTCTAGTTATCCGAGCGATTCTCTAGGTCGTCACCATCATCTCATATTTGGACTACTGTCCTAACTGATCTCGCTTTCACCCTTGCTCCGTCTATACAGCCTCTTCTCCATTTGGTAGCTAGAGTGATTCTTTACAAAGAAAAGAAATCAGGTCATGTCAGTCCTGCTCCTGGACTTCCAGTTTTACTAAATACAACCTAAACAAAATACCAGAGACCTAAGGGTCTTGTGGGATTTTGGCCCCTGGGTAGCCCTCTGATCCTATTTCCTTTTATTTTTTCACTTTCTTCCTGTGTTCCAGCTATATTAGCCTCTTTTGCACTTTAGCCTGGGCTTGTGCACTTTCTATATTTCTCTCTTTCTACGTGCTATTCCACTGGATATCCACATGGTTCATTTTTTTCATCTCCCCTAGACCTTTGCTCAGATGTCATCTTATTAAAGAGGCTTCCCCAGACCACTTTACATAAAGTAGCACTTGCTTCCATCCATCAGTCTGTCACCTCATCCTGGTTTACTTTTCTTTAGAGTACTTATTACTTAATGTATAATATGCTATATTTCTTTGTCTCTCTCAGTAGAATGTAAGTTCTATGAGGGAAGGTTTTTGTTGTTGTTCATTTAGCACCCAAAACAGTGCCTGGCATATAGTAGGTCCTCAGCAAATAGTTGTTGACTGAATGAATTTAAAGTGTATCCTTTGAAAGGAATACTTTGTATAAAAATGATGTCCACTAGATGGCATTGCTTTCAAACTTTATGTAACTAATGATTGGGAGTGAAAGAGGTTCTTTTCTGTTGCCTGCTCTAACCAAAGAAGACCTTTGGAATGAAGATTGTCATAAGAAATTGCTATGATTAATATAAGGCACATAGAATACTACATTTACATTTTTTTGATTTATATATTTTTAGATATCTGTTCTAAAATAATATTTGGAGAAACTTATAGATAATTATAGCATATTGGTATGTAAATAACCATTCGATACAGTTATTTAGTATGGTAACTATGGTTATTGTTTTTATCTTTGTGTACTATTCCTAAGTTGTAAGGTCATTGACCCAAAGTTAGTCTAAGCTCATTAAGCTTGACCTTGAAGGCACCACTGTCTCCCTTAAACCTGTTGGCAAAAACCCTGCAAGATTTTATTTTCGCACTGCCACCTCTAATGGTTCTTTAAAGTTGGTAGTCTCTCCTAGTTTATTTCATACTAAACCAGGTAAATGGTGCATTTTTAGGATGGTAAGAAATAAAATACTCTTATTGGCTAGTAATGGAGTATCCGGTATCTTGACTATCTAGAAGTGAATTTTGTCATCAGCAAGAGTTGTAGCCTCTACTTTTCATGGTGTTAGAGATACTGCCACTAATCCTGCTCTCCACAAAAGCATTAGGGAAAGACGAGAGCATGGTAACTATGAATAAAGTTAGTTCATGTCCATGCAATGGCCGTCTTCCTTTTGAGGGACGCTAATGGACTGAGAGAGCAGTAATAAGTTCCAGATCCTTTCACCACTCAAGCCACTACTTGAAATCCAGCCTAGTGTTGGAGGTAGAAAATTATTGTCTGTCAGCTGTTCAGTTGTTGTTGCCAGTGAGTTAGGTACTCTCAATCTGGTTCCTAATCAACTGGGCATCCAAATTTTGAAAAGCTTCCATGTTTCTGGTAGATGTTATCATACCCGTCCTATTAAAAAAAAAATCAGTGGGTTCCAAATGCCAGAGCTTTTTAGCTAATTTCTCTGACTAGCACTTAACTCAGCAAATAGTTGCCCTAATCAAAAAAATTTATACATTTTCCGAACCCTCAAAATATGCCTGTTCTGCCTTTGCCAGTGCCATCTCATTTCTTTTTGCTTTCATCACTTACCTCATTTCCTTTTTTAAATGCCTTTCTCAAGCACTTTTAATCCATTTTGTTCTCGCTCTTTACACATATTATTCTGTATTCCTAAAATAATTTTTCCTCTTCCTATTCAAACTAATGATGTTTTTTCTTTTCAAATTTTTCAAAATATGTTTTCAAAAACATGTTTTTGACTAGTTTATTTTTCTCTCTTCCTGTTTTAGATTTCTCTTTCATTTCTGATTATGGCGTATGTGAGGAACTTATTTTGTTTATCTAGTAAAAGTTCTTAGCCTCTTCTTGGAACTCATTAACTATCTAGAAATGAAAATAGTGTTCTTTTGTACTTTTGTGTCTTTAAATAGAACATAAAATATAGAATGGTTTTAGCGTTTACAGTTTTTCCTCCCAGTCAGCCTTGGATGGTTAAGTATGGGGCTGATAAAGTATCATTTTAAGTAGGAGACAGTTACTCTCAAAGATTTACATTTTTACATTTTTAACCACAAACCTTTGAAATTTCTAGTACTACTCTCCATGTCTTCTATTAATGATGGTAGTTGCATCTGTTTCAACTTGTCACTCTTCTATGCTCAGCCTACCCCATGCATTAGATCTAAGCTTTGAGGTCAGAATTCAGTGTTTAGAAATACCATTTTTTGTTTATGAAGGACATATTGGACAACATTCATTTGTTTAGAAAATAATTTCTTGTTTACCGAGGAACTATTGGATAGTGTTTATTTTGTATGTTTTAAGTTTTCTGGTCTGAGGCATGGAGACTTACTGATATCTGATTATTAGAATGATAATATCCTATGTATGTTCAAATATACGTCATTCATGAAAATGCAAACATTTTTCTTGTTTACTAAGCATATTTTATAGCTGCTAGTCAAAATATCATTTATAAAAAGCATATTTATTCCCCAAAAGATAAACCTCAGAGACATTGTTGCTTGTTCAACATTTGAAGAGACCTAAAAGCCCTTGCTGGTCTCATGCTGTCTGCTAACCTCTCTTAGTGCTTATAAAGGTGGGTTTCCATTCCAAAAGTGTACACGTTTTAGTAATTCATTTTGCTTATATCTGTTCTATTGATAAGGCTTTTATTCTAGTGTTACTCGTGGCTTATGAGTTTCCTAAGTAAAATTCACTAGAGGTTCGGCAATGTGGCCTTACATATGGACTGTTTTCACTTGGGCTGTTGTTTCCCCCACAGACTGGTTGAGATAGCAGAGTCTCGTTTTCCCAGATATTTTAACACTGAAGAAAAATTACTTTTGACAAGCAGTAAAGTTCATCTTTATCGGGAACTCAGCTGTGATGAAGTTCTACAAAGGTACGCCATTTTAGATTCTGGTATTTTTAGTAATAAGAAGACTTTAAAAAAAAAAAATTGTTGGGGAATATTGGGTTTCTCTAGGGCCCATCAGCTCCAAGTTGTTGTCCTTCATTCTGGTTGTGGAGGGCGCAGCTCAGCTCCAAGTCCAGTCACCATTTTCAATCTTAGTTGCAAGGGGCGCAGCCCACCATCCCATGAGGGAATTGAACCGGCAACCTTGTTGTTGAGAGCTCATGTTATAACCAACTGAGCCATCTGCTGCCCGTCTGGAAGCTCAGCGGCAGCTCGTTGTCTTCAGTTTAGTTGTGGAGGGTGCAGCTCACTGGCCCATGTGGGAATTGAACCTGCAACCCTGTTGTTCAGAGCTCGCACTCTAACCAACTGAGCCATCCGGCTGCCCCAAGAAGACTTATTTTTTGTTTTTTATGTTTGCAGCTTCTGAGTGATAAAAAGTCCCTACATATTAGGATTATGGGAAATAATTATTTCAGTGTTCTTTATTTACTATAGTCTATTGGTTGCAACATTTCTTTAAAAATAAAAAAAATAAATAAAATGTTTTAGACTTAAGTGGTGTATTAATTATCTGTTGTTTCATTAACAAATTACTCCATAGTTTAGCAGCTTAAAACAGGAAACATATATTATCTCACATAGTTTTTGTTTTTTTGTTTTTTATTTATTTATTTGTTTTTACATTTAGTAATTTATTTTTAAAAAGTAGTCAATCTGTATTGGCAAAACTTATGCTGGTTACAAGGTGCTTGCCTTGTGATTATAGAGATTTATTGAAGAACATTCTATAGGACCAAAATAAAACACTTTCCTCATACTCCCACCATGATCACAGAATAGTTTAAGAGAAATTACTTCACCAATCCTTATATTGTCACTCAGAGGGATAAGAGGATATTTTAAAAATACAGCATTAATATTTTTTTCATTTTATTTTATTGTTTCAGGTGTACAAAACAATGTAATAGTTAGACATTCATCATTTATATCCCTCACAAAGTGATAACCCCCCTCCCCCCATCTACTACCCCTCTGACATGGAATACAGCTGTTACATTTCCACTGTCTCTATTCCTAATGCTGTACTCCACTTCTTATAACCATATATATATATGTATGTATGTGTGTATATATATATATATATATATATATATATATATATATATATAATTATAGTTGACATTCATTATTGTTCAGTTTCAGGTGTACAGTGCAGTGATCAGGCATCTACATCATCCCAGAGGTGGTCTCCCTAATAAGACAAGTGTCCATTGAATACCCTACAAAATCTTTACAACATTATTGATTATATTCCCCAAACTGACTTTCGTATCCCCGTGGCAATCTCACATGGTTTTTGAGGGTTAGGTGTCTGGGAGTGGCTTAGCTAGGTGTTTCTGGCTCAGGGTTTCTCAAGAGCTTGCGTCAAGTTTTTGGCCAGGGTTGTAGTCATCTCAAGGCTCACTTGGGGCTAGAGTATCTTGGAGAATTCCAAGGTCACTCATGTAGTTGCTGGGAGGCCTCCCCTCCTTCCTGGATGTTAGCCAGAGGCCTTCCCATGTGGGCCTGTCCATAGGGCTGCTGACAGCACAGCAACTTGCCTCCCCCACTTCTCCTGCCCCCAACCGGTGAATAATCTGAGAGTGGGCAAGTGAGAGAGAGAACCCATGATGAAAGCTGTAGTCTTTTATAACTTACTCTCAGAAGTGATGTACCATAATTTTGTCATATGCTATTGGTCACACAGACCAACCCTAGTACAATGTTGCAGGGGTTTTTTTCCCCTCTGCCATCTTGGAGTCTGTGGAGGCCTGCTGGAAATAGGACTTCTAAAAATGACAAATATGTCTGGTAGGCTATGGTCTAAGGCCATATTTGCTGGCCATAAGTGGAGTCTCTGGAACCAGAGAGAGCACACAGTTCTTCTTAAAATTGAAGGTGTTTATGCCTGAGATAAAACTGAATTCTGTCTAGGCAGGAGATGTGCTTACATGTACAAGGCAAAGAACAACAGTTGATTCCTGGTTGCAAACCGAACAAAACCAGAGTAATCTGGGGCAAGGTAACTCGTGCTCATAAAAACGGTGGCATGATTCGTGCCAAATTCTGAAGCAATCTTCCTGCTAAGGCCGTAGGACATAGAATCCGTGTAATGCTGTACCCCTGAAGGCTTTAAATTTACTGAAAAGTAAACGAAGTGGATTTGTTCTTTTGTTTAAAAAAAAAAAAAAATCTGGGAGGGACTCCACATGGTGTGAATACCAAGAGATGGGACTAAATGAGGGCCAGTTTGGAGACTGGCTACCACAAATAGGTTCACCCTAAAATTGGAACTTTAGCAGTATCACAGGAGAACAAGGGAATGAAACTAAATGGAAACATTTTGGTTTATCTCCCAAAGAGCTCAATAGGTGTAGAAAAGATATACGAAAATAAGTTATATTTATTGAATACTTGCAATCATTACTGTAACTTAGGGAAGAACAATTTGTTATTGTTTTTAACTTGGTTAACCTTTGCAATACCCTCTTTTTATTGTATCTTAAATTGTTCTACTATTTTACAAATTCTGTGTTTACAGGATTGAATCCTTAGAAGAAGAAATTATTTCAAAAGGAGTTAAACTTGTGATTATTGATTCTGTTGCTTCTGTGGTAAGGAAGGAGTTTGATACACAGCTTCAGGGCAACATAAGAGAAAGGAACAAGTTCTTGGCAAAAGAAGCAGCCTCCTTGAAATATTTGGCTGAGGAATTTTCAATCCCAGTAAGTTTTTCTTTCACTCTCTTTCTTTTTTTACCTTTTTCTTTTCTTTTATATTATGTTTACTGATTTATAATATCAAGTAATATAATTAGGAGAAAATGTAAAACATGGTTTCTAAAGGTAGCGGAATCTAATTGCTATAGCAAACATCACCATCTTAAATTTGTTCATCTATTGAAATTATTTTATCCTTTTCACAATTTGAGCCTGGAGCAGACATATTTATTACAGTTGATATGCAATATTATATTAGTTCCAGGTATATAACATAGTGATTGGACAGTTACGAGGTGATCAGTCTGTTACTGTTGGCATGACTTTCAGTAGAGGGAGTTGTGATCAGGAAATCTTAAGACGAGGATATATTACCTGTAGGTGAGCTATGGGATATGCGTTCCATTAGCAGTGTGTGGGAGAGTTCTACTTGTTCTGCAGCCTCAGGAACATTTAGTATTGTCAGGCTTTTCAGTTTTAGCCATGCATTACCTCAACTGAAGGTAAGAATACTCTTTAAATTGATATAAGATTTAGTTATGATTGTATAATTTTTAGATTTGTGTTTGGACAATTAAAATCTTGGATCTTTAGAGCATAAAGAATATGTACCAATAGTGTAAACTCTCACACAGCCTTTGAGATTTATAAAACCAAGCAAGAAGTTGAGGGAGCAAATGTGACATATAAAAGGTTATACATATTTTAATGGCTTTTAAATTCATGTTTTCAATTATATGATGTAATTCATGGTGAAGTCAAGTATTGTAAAGTTTATCCTGGATGATGCTCATCTTTTAAATTTTATTGTAGCTGCTTAAAATGACAAATTCAAATCCATGTTTTTCATGGTCAAGGAGAATAAGGACATTTAAAAATATTTTATAGAGTTACTTTACTGAGTGGAAATGTTAAGTATATATGCCTATTTTATTAATTTACACTATTCATGACTTAGTCCTGTGTGAAATATGAAAATTGACTTTTTGAAAAGTTGTATTTGTTTGCTTTACATAGTGGTTGTAGGCTAATGCTTTTCAGTACTTTTTGAGGTAATTTATTTTTCTGAGTGAAAAAGGGGCTCTCTTTCCGTGTTTGTAATAGAGCCCTCTGAAAGAATAGGTACTTAGGATCGCCACATCTGTCTGTCTTTGCCTTTGTTTTTCTGTTTAGAGGTAAGTGCAGAATATGTGTACTTATGTAACACAGGATGGTATTGGGTTTTGTGATAAGAAAGTACTGGTTTTAGAATGCTTTTGAAAAATACTTCCTTTTAGAAATGTCAGAAATTTCGTAGCTTAATTACCTCATTTAAATGGAAAATAGTAAACATTAAGTCTCTATGCTATATTTTGAATAGGTAGCTTCATAGGGAATTAAATGTCTGAAAAAGTATGTTGTTGTCTGGTTCATTATACCTTTCAAATGAGCAAACCTGTGTGTCCTTGTAATTCTTCAAACATGCCAATAACACTCCTGCCTCAAAAAGTGTTTGCTATTCCTCAGCCCAGAATATTCCTCCTCTAAATATCCATATGATTTATTCTCTCCTGTCACTTTATTAGTGAGGACTTCCCTGACCCTATAAGTGTTAACTACACTCCCTGTCTCCCCGTCTTTTGCTATGCTTTGTGTTTCTCCATCACAGTTTTTATCTTCTAGCATTATATATTTACATTTATTGTTTGGATGTACCCTCTACCCCATAGAGTGGTTAAAGAGACTTTGTCTACTTTGTTCACTGCCTTATTCTTAGTGCTAGGAATAGTGCCTAACACGTGGTAGGCCCTCAGTAAATAATTTTGCATGCATGAATTGCATATACTGCTTTTCTTCTTGGACTTGAACTAATCTTATATATACCTATTTGTTGAACTTGAATGTTAATATTTACTTTTAACTCTATTTTGATCCTATCTTTATTGTTTATTTATTACTAATAGTAACAAAATATAATTTTAGGGGGATAGCACTACAGATCCTACAGACATTAAATGAGTAATAAGGGAATATTATGAACAACTTTATTCCAGTAGGTTTGGTAAGAGTAGCCATAAAAAAATTGTAGACAAATGGGTATGGTTGTAGTTCAATAAAGACTTGTTTACAAAAACAGATGGAGGGTCAGATTTGACCCATGGGACATAGTTTGCCAACTACTGATCTGGACCCTTCTCCCTTCTCCTTATGCTCAAGATCTTAGTTTCTACCAGTAGTTTAAGGGATTTGGAGGAAGGGTAAGAGAGCAGTCTGCTCATAAAGCAGTGTTTTCTTAAACTAGTTTAAGGCATTGACCCCTTTTATGTGCAAGTGATATTCTCATGACCCCCCCCACTGCTGACTTCAGTTTTATTGTAATATCACAGAAATATTTAGAATTATAAAACTAGCTACTAACTCTTTATATTAAATCACACTTATGAAACCATTAAGTGGGTTGTATTTACAAACAACACAATACTATTTAATTAATTTAATGTTATAGATGATAATTTGCTAAATTAAATAATTGCTTGCAATATAAACATTAACTTATGGACAGATTCTTTTGAATTTGACACATACACAAATTTTACACACACACACACACACACACACACACACACACACAGAAGGTGCCAAAAAAATGTATACACATTTTAAGAAAGGAAAAACCTGTATTAAAATTGTAATACTCAGCATATACTGATAACAAAAGATGAATACAAGTCGTGTGTATACATTTTTTTGACACCCCAGGTATATACTGTAGTTCATGTGATGATTGAACTTTCTCACCACTTTTCTGTTTGAACTACTACAAAACCTTTGTTTGGAAAGGGTGACATCATGTGGTCCTCACCTGGGCATGAATACATTTGCATTTGAATTCTACCATTGTTCTTTTCTCATTAGTTCCTGACAATTAAAATGGTACTACTTGGCATCACTTCATTGAAAACAAACATTAACATCTTGTGAAAATTTTCAATTATAAAACACCTATATTAATATTTGAGGCCATCATTGAAATGAAAGCATAAAATTAAAAAAATGATTAGAGAAAATTTACAGACCTTTGGATACGTTCACAGATTGCAGTTTGAGAACCACAGTTGTACAAATTTTATAGAATCTTTTTTCCTGAATTTTATGGGGGAAGTGTAAAAGCATACTCTTCTATTGGGATGTGAGGTGCAGAACCTTTGTCTTTTTAAAGTGTTTCCATGCTAGTATTAGAAAAAACAAAGCTCTGAAACTGTAGATACTTGATGAAAATAACATGAGAAGAATTTAAATACTGCCTTTGTAAGATAAATTACAGTTATGGTTATTTATGTTTCCTGTTTATCACTGACATCTAATTGACATCATACACAGAACAGCTTTTATATATATTGTAAATTACATATCAGATTAAAGTAATAGGATTTTCTTGCCAAAAAAGACCTTAAAGATCATTTAGATTCATCCCTTCATTTTCCAGATAACAGTGAGGCTGACAAGTAACTTGAGTTATTCAAGGATACTTAGCTTCAGAGAGGATCTGGGTAGAATGTCAGATCATTTGAATGCCCCTTCTGAGATTTTTTTTCTATAGTAGGATTATTGTTTTTTCTGAGACGTACAGAATGATAGTGGATTGTAAACTTCTTAAGAGTAGGATTATGTCTTCTATTTCTCTGATTTTCAGAGTCTAGTACTGTGGATGAATAATATTTAGGAAGTATGTCAATTATATCTCAATTTTAAAAAAGCATATATGAAACCCGGAAATAATAACACATAGTTATATACTAAATTCAACATCTGCAAAGAAGAGCTGAAAATAAAGTTTTTCTCTCTTGAGTTGAATAGGAAAGTAATTTGTTAAATGATGATAAATAATAGGTATGGCTTAGTGGGACATGTACCTAATGCCTAAATAAGAGGGACCTCATTTTAAGAGCATTGTGAAGGGAACTGAAAAGGAAAAAACAATGATAATTAAGGCTTATGAAAATATACTTACTGTATATATGTTATATTTACATCCATTTAATATTTCTTTTAAAATACAATTTGAATTTTTTATACTCACTGCTGAAATTCTTGCTTTGTTTTTATTGACTTTTGTAGTATGCCATTTTAGCTGTGTTCATTTGCTTGTTTTGTTTCCCATCTTAGAGTTTTATAAGCTCTTTGACTAAAGGAGAATAAAAATACATTGTTTAGAAAAAAGGACTTTAAGTTTCAAAGATGCTTCTTTGAAGATGCTTCAAATGTATTTTTAAACAGGCCAATATGTATACATGCAAAAAAAATACACAAAATGTCAAGATGTAAATTTTTACTGTTTCAGAGAATTCAGTGTTAATTTCAGTTGTTGGTATATGAGTAGCATTGACATCTCTTGTCTCTTTCCCCTCATTCTTCTTCTACCTTCATTTCTTAATAGTATGCATATGATTTCTAGTATAAGAGAGAGTACCAGTTAACAGTATTTAGAAAAGTGATATATCAAGAAATATTTGAATATACTGCTTACGTACTCTAAGAAGGAAAAGTCTTAAATTTATTGAAAGTTGCTTTTAAAACCTAAATTATTTTATTGAGATGTGATTATAACCAGTTTTTCTGTTGTTGCCATCTGTATTCCTGATGATGTGCCTTTTGAGAATATGCGTTGCTCTAATTTATTGCATAACAAGGTTTCCCTGAAACATTAATGCTCATAAAATGTTTAAAATTGTTTAGAAAAATGAATTAAAATATGTATACTTCCTATTTTCTTATTTTAAAGACAAAAGGGTTTAAAATTATTAACAAGTAGAAACTTTTTGTTTGAAGTAAGACAAACATTATAAAATTAAACTTTTTATTATTATTTGAGAAAAGCATAAAAATTGTTCTGTTTTCTCAGTTTTCATATGGTCCAGGGTTTCTTTTCTTTTACCTTTAGCTGTCCCATCATACAAAGTGGGTTTAATCTTGTAGGATTATACCTTATCTTAGTTACTAATAAACATTGAAAAAATTTAAAAGATAGGAAACTAAGCCAGTACATTTATAATAATTAAGGTTTTAAGCCTATACTTTCAGTGATCATTTCTATTGTTCATTGATAAGATAATTAAGGTTTTGTTCATTATAAAATTGGAATATTGTGTTTATGACTTGTGACATAGAGAAAAAAGAGTGTATGTACCAAATTTTGACATTTGTTCTTATCATAAATATAAAATGAAGCCTAATGAAGTTTTTCTGATTGTAAAATAGGAATCCTAGACTCTACATATATGTCAATAACCCATCAAAATTCTAGAGTTAAATTTTGCTATTGTGCAATGTTATTGTGTGATTTTCCAGAAATCGCAATTTTTGATTTACGTTCATTACATTCATATTGATTACTGAAAGCAAACACTATAGGACTTCTGTAAGGTAAGAAAAGTTCTACAGAATTTTTTTCTTTTCCATCAGTGCCTTTTGTTTGCTCATTTATATTTGAAGTCAGATTATTCTTAAAGCCACCCTTTATTCATTCAGGTGGCTGACACTCACACTCTAGACTAAACCTTTATTTTATCTTTCAGTGATAATAATTCTAGAAAAATTGTATCTTTATTTTATGCAGTTCTTTATAATTTACAAAAGTTTGTTTTTATTGTTGACCAGAGCGAAAAGCTAGAAACAACTTAAAGATTAATGAATGAATAGGTGATTGGCTAAATTAATGGTGGTATATGTGTACAACAGAATATTGTGCCGTTGTTAAAATGCATGAGCCTGCCCAGAAATGCATTCACAAGTTGTATAGGAAAAGATTAACTCAGCTGGTGTGGGTTTCTGAAACCCAGTATATTCCAAAGAAAGGCTTGTTTTCAGGACTGGCCCTTGGCTAGCTCCTGGGAGATGAACTCTAAACCCTTGAAATATTCTCCCTAATAAGAGTGTTTTTGTATGTCTGAGGCCTTGGACCACATCATACCAGTTGGAACAGATGACTGCCTATTTTACTCTGGGGACTGGAATCTGAATAGCTGACGTCAGTCATGATTTCCTCTGTGCTTTGTCACTGATCCCCAATAAAAACCATGGACACCAGGGTTTGGGCAAGCTTTCCTGGTTGACATCACTTCACTTGTATTGTCACACATCATTGCTGGGAGAATAAGTATGTCCATGCAACTCCATTGGGGGACGACCCCTGGAAGCTTGCGCGTGGTTTCTCCTGGACTTTGCTTATGCTCCTTTTCTCTTTGCTTATTTTAATGTGTATCCTTCTGCTGTAATAAGCCATACCCATGAGTATAACAGCTCTTCTGAGTCCTGTGAGTCCTTCCACCGAATCATTGATCCAGAGAGTGGTCTTGGGAACCCCTGGCACATAGAGGCATCGGTAGATACATGCAAGAATGTTTATGGCAGCTTTATTTGTAATTGCTCAAAACTGGCAGAATTTAGTTAATTTATTGGTTTTGATAATTGTACTATGGTTATATAAGATGTTAACATTAGGAGAAGCTGGGTAAAGGACACATAGGAATTCTCTATACTCTTTTTGCAACTATTTGGTGAGTCTAAAATTATTTTGGAATAAAAGGTTAAAAAAAGGATTGTGTGTTAGGATGCTTTTATTTACAGAAGTTGGTTCAGGAAGCTCATTAAAAACTCCATTGGTTGCATCTGGAGAAGGAGAGTAGGGGCCAGAAGGGGACTTAACATTTGATGCATTGAATCTCATCCATTTAGTCATCTGGTCCTACAGATATTATCTAATATCTCTATCTAAACACTGCTTTTCATCTTTCAACAAATCTAGTTGGCTCCATTTTCAGTATATATTCAGTAACTGATTATTTCCCACCACCAATGCCATCACCCTGGTTCCTGGTGGTTAAGAGTACTGGCTTTAGAATTAAATGTTGGTTTGAATTGTAGTCTCTCTGTTTGCTAATTTTATGACCTTGAGTAAATTATTTATCCTAGCTCCAACTCTTAGTTTCCCACTTGAAAAATGGGAATAATAATATCTGACTCATGGGGGTGTGAGGATTAAATGAGATAATGTCTGTAATGTTCTTTGCACAATGTTTGACACATTCAGTAAAAGGTATCCATTAATTATTTATTTTAGTAGTTACCTCATTCCAGATACTTTGTATATTTTACAACTCTTTTCCTATTTTTTTTTCACAAGGATTTACTCCCCAAAAGGAAAAGTTATGTCTTACTTACTGTTGTATTCTCTTTTAGCTCTTTTGTTGATGGATGTTGTTACTGCCTGGATCCTCCTATACCTGGTTAACTCACTTATCCTTTGGATCTCAGGCTCTCTTTCTCTTTTCATTTTTAATTCCACCCTCAACAATTGTGTATAAAACTCTGTGCTAGGCACTGTGAGATCATAAAGATGAATAAAACATAGTCTTTGCCCTTGAGGCTTCTATAAATAAGTTAATTGTAGGAGACAAATAACTTTCTGTGGTATAATGGAGAATGAAATAAGTGTCTTGTCTGCTGCTCTTTTTCTGTTCCTAACAGATATGTAAGTAGCTTGGTATCCTGTTCGCTGTCCTTTGCTTGGGACTATAGATTACACAGACAAAAATAAAGGGAGGTAGCATACTCCTTCATAGGCTCTCGTTAAACCCTTTATCATGTCTACCTTGACTCTTACTGTTCATTCTTATTCAGAAAGAAAGTACTCTTTTGGAGATAGATCCATAGTGGTTAAACTGATAAAGCACACACGTAAACATGATTGCAATGTTGTGTTGCTAAGAAAAAGTTAGAAATGAAAACACATTGCAGCTTTTGGTGTTTAGTGTAACTTCACATATATTACACAGTGCCTAGATGTGTTGGTAGAGTTTTCCAATTGAAGATCTTAAGTTGTGGCTGAGTGGCAAACTTCAATTCTCAAGTGAGAGCAGGGATGTAGAGAAATGAAGTGATTTATCTAAGACTGCTCAAGAAGCATTGGCATAATTGAGTACTGTAACTTCCAGCTTCTCTCCTGGATTATTATTACAATGTCTTCATTGGTTTGCTTATCTATTTTATGTATAGGTACATACTGTTGACCTTAAACAAAAAGCCGACTATTTCTTTAGCAAAGTGGTTTATTTTGGAGCAACAAAGACTTGTGATTGGGGACATGCAATCTAATGGTGAACCAGGTGCAAGAGTAATGTTCTTTTATAGAGGAAAAGAGGATTTCAGGGGGGCTGTTATAAACAAATAGTCCATTGGAGGAAACTGGGGATTTGAAGTATAGTGGCTTTTCATTGCCTGAATTGTAATAGTCTTTCATTGGCTGAGTGGTTGCTGGGTGAGGAGAAGATCCTCCTTCTTCCTGCAGGAGCAGTAGAGTAGAAAAACATCTTCCTATTGGAGACAGAAAGTATGTCTCTTTCTGTTTGGGGTAATTGATGATGAGGGTCAGGGAGTGTAGGGTAGGGCCACACAGGGCCCCCCAACTCCAATTTAAATGAGGTTTCTTTTTATTAATCTTCACAATACCATTGCAACATAATTTTCCCAGTGTATATCTCTAATCACATCCTCCTCTGCTGTGGAGGCATCATGCTGTGGAGGTGCATTGCATGGCACCATATTTTTTATAGAATAAACCTACTAGACTTTAGTAGAGGGCAGAGAACTTACCTGTTTTATTCCCACTGTATCCTTCGCTTCTAGGACAGTACATGGCACATGATAATTCCTCCAATTAATATTTGTTGAATGATTAAGTTTAAATTCCTGATGCGATATTCATAGTTCACTGCTATCTGGCTCCAACCTACTCTTCCTACCTTTTCTTTCTCTTATGTTCAGGCTGCTGGTCTATCCCTACCTCCCTATATGTTTATTCAAGCAGTAGAAGTCCTTTTTTTTCATCTCTCCCTTTCTAAATTTTACTTTTCTTTCATGTCTGAGCTCTCAAGTTTTGTCTCTTCCCTGAGATTTTTGTACCACTCGGTTTCAGTTCCAGTCAATTCTACCTGACTTTATAGTACATACAGGTTTTAGCCCCAGTCAATTCTATTTTCTTTTATAGTATGCACAGTCTTAACTTCTTAAATGGAACTTTAATCATTTATTGCCTTGCAGTGTCATTTTAAATTGTGGGCTCCTTAGTTATATTAGAAAGCTCTTTGAAAACAGAACTGTCTTTGGTGTATCTTCCATAGTTGCTTATATTGAATAGTGTTCATATTCAATAGTGTCCTATATTGAGTAGGTGTCCAATACGTATTTGTAGAATGATTGAATCACGTTTTCTAGTTATGCAATTTCTGAAATGCGTATTTAAGTGCCTACTTCAATTCTTATACTTCTTAAAGGGAAAGCATTCTAAAATTCATTCTAAAAAGTGAAAAGATACTTGGAAGCTGAACTTTGGTGTCTCTCTCCCTTCCCCTTCCTTCTTCTTCAAAATTGAATGTAGAGGGTTTGCTGATAATTTGAAAGCCCGGTACTTTTAATTTAGTATGGTGTTTGAACTTGGTGTGAGACATCATCAATTAAGATTTTATACAAAGAGCTGTGATCATGAAGGTGGGAATTTAACATTGGTGCTCTATATACTATAATGCCTTGTTTAGAATTTTAACAATGTCATATGATATTCTACTTTAAGATTTTTAATTTATCAAAAAAACATTGTAGAGAAATTGGATCTTGTGTTTAATGGAATCTGCTAACAGCTCACTGTTTAATTAAATTCAAATAAACAATTTGAAATACAATCTTGGCTGTATGAGAGGTTGATTAAAGGACACTATGTTATGTTTTTCAATCAAAATAGTTTCTTTGGTTGATATTGTTCTTTGTCCTTTGCCTTTCTTGAATATGTCCATTGAGTTAATACACTTATCTTCCAAGTATATGTTGTTGGTGTTTTAATTTTATACTTTAAAAAACTTTGTCTTTTTTAAAAAATTTTTCATTCTTTTTTTTGTTTTGTTGTGTTTTGAGCTTAATACTTTGAGGAGCTTTCTTCTTTGACATCCGAAATCTTGACCTCTTTTTGGAAGCTTTCATTTTTATTATTTCTGTTTTCCATTAGTTTATTAAGTCAGTAAACTTATTTCTCAGATAATTTATACTTTCAGTAGAGCTTGAAGTCCTAGGCAAAGTTTTTTAGTCTTAAAACAGAAAACAGTGGTACATATACCCAATGGAATATTATTCAGCCATAAGAAAATATGAAATACTGCCATTTGCGACATGGATAGATCTTGAGATTATTATGCTAAGCGAAATAAGTCAGACACAAAAAGTCAAGAACTATATGACTTCACTCATATGTGGGATAATAAAACTGAAAGCAACAAGACAAACAAACAAACAAACAAAAACTCATAGACACAGACAACAGTTTAGTGGTTACCGGGGTGAAAGGGGGTTGGGGATGGTATAAGAGGGAAAAGAGGTTCAAATATATGGTGATGAAAAGAGAACTATGGGTAGTGAACACACAGTGCAGTATATAGATGATGTATTATAGAAATGTACACTTGAAAACTTTATAATTTTAGTAACCAATGTCATCCCCATAAATTTAATAAATAAATTTTTTTAAAAACCAGAAAACAACTTTAATGATTGCAGTTAGGATGTTTTCCTTTATTGAGTATAAAAATTGAAGCTGGCCCTTAACTTTGTGGGATTTAATAAAATCTTCCAAACATTTAAGAATCTAGTCAAACCTGTAATAGCTATGGTTTAAAGGTTTTATCTGTTTTCCAATTCAACTAAAATAATTTAAAATAGAGGATACTAAAAGTTAGGTATTTCCCATTTGAACAGTTTGTTCCCTCCCCATTTTTTGCCTTCTTTTTATCTTTGATATTAAAAAAGATATAATCTTAACCAATTTTACGTTTTGCTATTTGTTTTGATTCTCTTAAAATTGACTCAGTCTCTGCTGGGAAATGTCTTATTGAAAGTGAAACATTTAAATAAAATGATAGCTCTTTAATCCTAAGACTGTTTTGATGGTTATAGGAAAGAAATGTGTGTGTGGTTAGAAAGAGAGTAAAGGCTCTTTTTCTTACCATTAATGGTTTGCAAAACTGAGTTCCTTTTAAAATTACATTTTGATCATTAATGTTTGGATTTTGAAGTCTCTTTTCAGATCAGAGAACTTAGTATCTCAGAGTTTGTGTTAATTGTTTTACTGGCAAAGATAAGTAGTCCTTGAAAATGTCCTAGTTTATTTAAGTAATCAACAGACTTGAAAGGCTGTTAAATAATAAATAGCTGCACCTTACTGAGTACTTACTTTTGTTCCAGATATTGTAGTGAGTACATTTCAAACATTTTTCATTTAATACTTTAAATAACTTTGTGAGGTACATTATTCTTGTTTTTTAGTTGAAGAAACTGAGGCTTATCAGGGTTAAATAACTTCTCCCAGAATCAAATAGCTAGTAAGTGGAAGGGGCAGGATTTGAACTCAGATCTGTCTGATTCCAATGCATGTTCTTACAGTGGAACACTTCTTCCTAGTGCAGAGTTAAAATTATTCTGCTCCCTTGCCTCTTAATTGACTAAAAGCTATTCGATACTGAGAATTCTTTCTTCCAAGCCTTTTTTAATGGAACGTCTCACACCTTGTTTTATACTTTGATTGTTGCTTGAAAGTGTAACTGTCCAGGTGCTTGCTTCTATGTTAGTGGTATCAATATTTCAAGTAGGAGAAATACCTGAATACTTGCAGCTTTGATTGCTTTTTCACTTACATAGAAATCATATGTGTATGTTGAGTATAATTAATGCCTTTTATCTGCCAGTCAGTATGCTAAAGACTTGTTGGGTGTCTGTATTCACAAACTGAGTTGGCCAACTTGTAGCTTAAGTCCTGTGGTTAATATGCTGTCTTAGTATTTAGGAAAATAATTCCTAAATTCTTGCACTTTGGACCTCTTTTGGGGAACATCTGAAGTACAGACAGACAATTTCCTAAGATTCTGCTTTGAGATTTAATGAAGACTCAATATGCTCTGTGACTGAACAGGAAACATTTTAGTTTCACGGAATTGCCAGATGTGTGGAATGAAACTGACTGCTCATGAATTTAATTAAAAGTCCCTAGGAACTTACAACTTAAGGTAATTTTTATAAGCATCCTGACTCAAAGGATCTTGGTATATACGAGTATATTTGAGGGAGGGACAGTTCTGACATGAACTGGAAAGTGATGCTTGTAGTTTTATAGACCAAAGTGCAGTATTTTAAAGAAATACTGAAAATGTTATCATGTGAAAAGTTTTTTCTATTCTCCTAGCTTTAAGTTACTAAAGTTTGTTTCATTTCTCATACTATATTGTAATGGTTCTCATTTTTGTTTTTCTTTGTGATCTTTAGCTTACTGGGTTTAGTTTACTGGGTCCAATAACATGGGATTGGCCACCCCTACAGCCTTATAAATGATGGTTCTCTGTCCAACAAAAGACATCTTTCACTTTTCTATTCCAATCTTTGGTAATCATGCTTTGAAAAGTAAATGTTTTATAGAAGCACCATGGTATAGTAGAAAGTACCCAGAAGTTTAGGTCAGAAGATCTGAGTTTAAGGTGATGTATGTATCTCAGCTGTGGACCAGTCACTTCTTTCTGAGCCTCAGTATCCTTATCTGTAGAGAGAGGATAAAAGTTCCTACCTCATAAGGCTTAATATTGTTATTACTAGCTATATTAGTAGATGAATAATAGCAAATATATATTGCTAGATTACTAATCTTTATAAAGGTCTTTATAGTTTACAAAGCACTTTTTAAAAATAATTAATTCCTCCCCCTTCTTCCGCCTTCCCCACCCCACCTCCGGTTCTAACTGTTGTTTCTCAGTCTAGTTGTGTAGGACACAGCTCCCTGGCCCAGGCTGGTATTATGAGCCTTGCGCTCCCCTCAGCTGAGGCAGTTGGTCACTGGTCATCGGTCAGCCGCTCATGGCAGCTCTCGCTGGCTGCTGGCCACTCATGCTGGCTGCCGGCTGCTCACGCCGGCCACCGGCCACTCACAGCGGCACACAGTAGCCTGCAGTAGCACTCGGCAACTCATGCCAACCTCCAGCTGCTCGTGGCAGCCGAGCTCCAGGGAGAGCCATTGTTCACAATCTAAGCTGGAGAGGGTGCCGCTCACTGGCCCATGTGGGAGTCAAACCAGCGACCTTGACTTTAGGAGCACGGCGCTCCATCCATCTGAACCACCGGTCCGGTCCACAAAGCACATTTATATATAATTATTTTATAGGAAGACACACACACACACACACACACACACACACAGACACACACACACACACACAGTCAGCCCTCCATATCCACACGTTCTGCATCTGTGAATTTAACCAATGTTGGATCAAATATATATATTTTTAAAGAAGTCTTACATTGTTGCTGACTCTGTAGTAATGCACTATGTAGTTAGGCATACCATGATTGCATCTGTACTGAACACGTACAGACTATTTTTTGGTCATTATTCCCTAAAAAATACAGTACAACAACTATTTACTTAGCATTTACATTGTAGTAGTTATTGTAAGTAATCTAGAGATGATAAGTATACGGGAGGATGTGCATAGGTTAACTGCAAATACTATGCTGTTTCATATAAGGGACTTGAGCATCATTAGATTTTGGTACTGGACCAATCCCCCACGGATACCGAGGGACAACTGTGTATGTCCATCTCTCTCTCTCTCTGTATTTACTTGTATATATAGAGAGGTCTCTTTATATATGAGAGCACTTTGTAAATTCTGAAGCACTATGTGAATATTAGTTGATATTTTTAAAACCAACTGAACCAGAATTAGTGGTTATTTTCAGCTTTAGTTATTTGAATGATGAATCAGGGTTTTCTAAATTCTGATAATGAACTTCTGTTTAGCTAAAATAAAAGTTTTGGAATGTTTCCTGATTAGTGTTAAGATTTACTTTAAAATTAAATTTCAATAGCTTCTGGTTCCTATATTATTATACTTATTGTTTAAAGAAATAGAGATAGTGACTCAGTAAAAATCATGAGTGGTCAGTAGTACTTGGTGAGAGGGCTGGTATCATTTTGGGGAGCTACAGTGAGGTTCCTGCTCCACTGAGAGTAAGTTTATCATTTAGTGATAAATCAATGTGATTATTTAAGAATAAATATTTAGCACTTTAAGTTTACAAAGTACCCTGCAATTTTTAATTAGCCTACACCAATGTTTATAGCTATGTTTTGTGCAGGATTTCTAGATACCACTGTGATGACTCATTCTAACTCTGGAGTCAGTTGATATTTGTCTGTAGAGTATAAGGGATCGTCAAAGCTTATTTGATTATTCAAGTGTACCAGCATTTTCCTAGAGAAATTATTCTGGAATTAAAAATCCAGAAAAAAAATTAGAAAACCTTTTCTGTTCATTTGTTTCAGAACCTCACAGTTTCTAGGACTTAAAAGTTCTTTCTAAAGTGTAACCTAAATATTTGCCTTTCAGAAGTTAAATAGCTAATATTTTTAGAGTAACCACTAATTAATACATTTTGTAATGAAATAGTCTTTGCTTTCAAGACTCTTATATATTCTATTAGTGGATTTAAAACATATTTAAGAAAAGATCAACATGCTGTAGTAGAAAATAAGTGTTAAGTAACTGGTTGTGGCAGGTACTGTTGGTTTCCTACCCAGTACTCATTTCCATCTTCCCCTTGTTAATAGAACCCTGATTATGTTTTAATGACAGTGTGCCCATCTCAGCCAAAAGTTCGTGGCAATCATATCTGTGATTTCCCAGGTTTGTCTGCAGTGCAAGCTGGCCGTGTGACCCAGTTCTGGCCAATGATACCTGTTTTACTGCTTAATAAATCGTTCCAAAATGTAGTGACTTAAAACAATGATCATTTATTATTTCTCATCTGGGTCAGGAATTCAGATAAAACCAGTGGGGATAGCTTGTTTTTGCTCCATGATGTCTGAGGCCTCCACTGGAAGACTCAAAGACTGAGGGCTGGAATTGTATGATGGCTCATTCATGCTGTTTGGTAGTTAGTGCTTGTGTCACTCGTGGTCTCAACATGGTCACTGGGTTCTAAGAATGAGAGAGGGAGAGAGAAAGAGAGAGAGAGACAGAGAGAGAGATCCAGATGGCAGCTGTATTCTTTTTGTGACCTTGCCTTGGAAGTCAGAGGGCATCACTTCTGCTGTACTCTGTTGGTCAAGACTATCACAACTACCCTCCCAGATTTAAAGGGAGAGAACATGATTTCTCAGTTAAAGAAGTGTCTGTCACATTGTAAAAACAACCTGTGGGATGGCACAAATATATTGGTGTAACCATATTTAAAAAATACAGTTTGCCCCAACATTTAAGGGAAGGCTTATAGTAGGGAGGGCAAAGCTTCTAAGAAAGCTTTTACTTTCCAGATGACAGAGAAGTGCTATATCTGGCACGGTCCTTTTTTGTTTAGTCCTGCTTTCTGCTTTGAAGGAGCAGCAACTGCCTTGTGCCCACGATGTGATGAACCAACATGCTAAGGATGTTGACATCATTGGATGTCAGCCCTGCACTATGTGCTTCCGGACTTTTTCTTCTCTGAGGCAAATAAATACTTATTTGTTTAAATTACTATATTAGGTTTTCAGTGTTTTATAGCCAGTCATAATTACGAAATCTCATGGTTGTCAACCTGGAGCATGCTTAAAGACTTACCTGGAGGGCTTCTTAGGGCTGATTTAAAGGGAGAGGTGGAACTTGGGATAGATACGTAAGATTTGGACAGTTAGGATGAAGGAAGCAATTCAAGTATTACAAATGGTATGAGCAAATACATGAAAGCAGAAAAACGGTAGTTTTTCTTTAGGCTTCTCCTCTTTGACTAACATTTCCCTGTTTTTTCCCCCTCACTCCCCGCTAACCACCATTCTGTCCTCCAGGTTCATATAGGTTGTCACAAATGACAGAATTTCCTTCTCTCTTATGGCTGAATAATATTGTGGGGTGTGTGTGTGTGTGTGTGTGTGTGTGTGTGATGTCTTTATCCATTCATTGATTGACAGACACTTATGTTGTTTCTATATTGCTATACCTTGGCTACTGTGAATAATAATACCCTTAAAATTTTCACATTTCACTAAATTTTTATAGTGGCAGATTTATGCAGTGACTTGAATTAGGTACCAATTAGAATTCAACTTGAAAAGCATAGTTCTGTATCTGAAGATAGCCTTGTGTACTAATATATATTGTACATCCTAGACCTGATTTTGAAATAATAGTTCTTCCTTTACAGTGTTAGTGCCGAATAAAAGAGAGAATCCTTTATGAAATAGTAGGCCCTATCTGTAAAATGATCACATTCCTTTAGGATCACTAGTTAAAACAAAATAATATCTCATCTGTTAGTGAATTATGACAGATGTTTTCCAAGTTTTTTCCTGGGAGCAACTGTTGTGCAAGCTTGAAGCCCATAGAGTTGACTCCAGCCTTCACTTTCTGTTTCCCAGCAAAGCGTGCTTCTTACAGAGAGGGTCACATTTCCCGAGTCTCAGAGTTCTGTGAGGAGAGCATCACTCAGGATCAGATCACACAGCCCACATTTTTGGTACTGCTTTCAGGGGTCTCTGATGCAGTTTATGTGACCCTGATTTGTTTTTAAACTAAATAGTACATGTTTGGCATTTGTGAGATATGTGACTAAGTCTGTAGACATTTTTCTTGACAAATTGTTGCTCTGTATTATTAGAAGGAAGTGCTTTTTAAACAAAAAACAAAAAAACCCAGCTTTATTGAGGTATAATTTATGTACCTTAAAATTCATCCTAAGAGGAGGTTTTGTTTCCATGCAAAGATTAGTAGATTCAAGACCAAAGCCCACATTTCTTCATTCATTCATTTATTCATTTATAGATCCCACAATATGAATTGATTTTTTTCACATTACTGCTAGGCTACTATATATCCTGTTGCCGTTATTATTCTTATTATACTGTAATTTTATACATTCTGAAGTAATTAACTTCTTTGTCATTTTACCTTGATAAAAGTATTTTGAAATTGTTTTTATAGTTATACTCTAATATGAGTGCTAATAGATAAAGGAGCTTAGAAAGTCATCTTACAGAACACAATAAAGATTTTAAATATGTCCCAATATAATAGGATTTCTAAAAGCAGGAAAAGTTGATGCATGGATTCAGAGCCAAATAATAGTATTGGTGGGATGAGGACAATAATTAGTGATATTGGATATTGTTTATCACCTACTAAGCATCAGTTTCTCTTTCTTCCATCCTAATGGACCTATGATTTTTTTCGGGATCCCTCTACTTCTGTGTAACCAATAAGCATCAGGAAACCTGACCCTTCCATCAGTTCAGGGGTTGGATCGACCGTTGTTTGGTCCAACGATTATGCACTCTCCCTTGTCAGCCCAGCGGTTCAGGGATGAGCACATGACCTAATTCTGGTAGATAGGATACAAGAAAAGTCTTTTAAGCTTCTGAGAATATTCCTTGTTCTTACAAGAGGTCCATGGGAAGCCACTTTGTATCTTCTGCAGGACATGATCAAGGAGGCATGTAGCCCTAATAGTAATCACTATTATCAACCCTACTGTGTCGAAGAAGTTGGAACCAACCTTAGGATGAAGCTGACATTTTGGATGGTTAGAGAGATGGAAAAGTTATGGGTCCCTCATGATATTTTCAAACAGTTTTATCTCTGACTTTGTATTCTCTTGTGGTTTAAGTCCTTGGTATTGAAACTGTGGTCCATGGACTGGCAGCATCAGCATCATCTGTGAGCCTGTTGGAAATGAAGAATTTCTGGCCCAAACCTAGTCCTACTGAATCAGAATCTTCATTTCAGTAGGATCCCCAGATGATTTATCTGCAAACAAAAGCTGCAGAAGTATTATTTTAAGCCACTTTGAATTGGGTTTTTATTCACTTACAAATGAAAGCATTCTAATATGACATCCTAGAGTTTTTTCCTAAGGAGTTAGAACTTCCTTTAAGCATGCCATATAGAAATAATGGTGGGAGACACCTTTTCTGATTATAATAGAAACAGCATTTATTGGCTCATGATAGAGTTTAAAAATTCTCATCACACTTTGACTGATTTATGTTTTTTTTTTTTTTATTTTTGGTTGCTTTTTATAGTTATTTTTAGATGAAACCTAAAACTATAGTCCTTACTACTTGTGGTCAAAAAGACCCTAATGTTATTTTTGGCAAGTTGGGAGATGTGAACTTAGTGGTACTGGCCGAAAGCCAGCTTTGAGAGTTGCATTTACCTCCCTTAGGATTTCCCCTTCCCAGTGTCTACTCAGCTCCATTCCTATTTCAACTAGATAAGAGTTTTGTACTGTACTTCTATTCCAGAACCATTAACCTCTGGGGAGTGCCTCTTGCAAAGGCTGCCTTTTAGACCAGATGTGTATTTCGGTTATGAGCAGAGAAAAGAATTTCATTCCTCCGCTGTAAATTGTAAATTATCTGTATATATGAGGGTTGAAGATAGCATGAGTAAATTAAATTCAGTAGCAATCTAGGAATTTTATTTGAGAATTTTCCCCCTAGTTTTTATGCAGAGTAAGATGCAACATTCCAAAAAAGCAAAACATACTATAAAATTCTCGTTTGCTCATTTTCTAAAGGCCTTCATGAGTCTGTGGCAGGATAAATTGGATGATTTGATTCAAAAATTAAATTATCATTTCTGTAATTAATTGAGAATGAACTGTGTCTGTGGTATGCTCTATAGTGAGAATTACCAAAGGTCTGTATTCACTCAGACAGTTCTTAGCTCTAAAAGGAGTACTTTTTTTTTTTTTTTGACCATTTGAGTATATTTTATTTATGTTCATGATATGGTATAAGCACAGACAATATTTTAGTAGAAAATGTATATGTATAACCTTAGAAAAAAATAGAAATCTTGAATGAAATTTCTGAGGCAAAAGTAAGGTATCATAAATAAACATGTATTACTTCCTTTATTTCTTTCCTTTTTATATATAATTTTATTAGTTTCAGGTGCACAAGACAAAGCAAATCTTAGACATTTATCATTTATATCCCTCACACTGTGTGAATCCCCCTCCCCCCATCCACTATCCCTCTGACATCGCATAGAGCCATTACATTTCCACTGTCTCTATTCCTAATGCTGTACTCCGCTTTAAAAGGAGTACTTTTAAGGGAAATGCAACTATGCTGATTGATTTTATGATTGCATTGTTATTTGTTGAGTTTTTGCTATGAGCTAAGCATTATGCTAATTAACTATGAAAATTTATCTCTGATCTTAAAAAGTAGATCATTTAATCCCCATTTTAGACATGATAAAATTGAGGATAGAGAGATTAAGTAATATTCCCGAGATCATATAGTTAGAGCCCAGGACTGTGTTCTCAAGCCCATTTCTGCCCTCAAGAAGTTTACTTTCTACTGAGTGGGAGACTGACATGTAAACAGCTAACTGTAATACAATGCAAAATGGCGTAAAATTTAAAAATGAGGTAAAATTTAAAAATGAAGATCCACACAGCATTTAGTGAGAGCGTAGACGAAGAGGGACTTCTGACCAGGAAGGCCAGAAAAAAAAATTCATTTTCCTTCCTATTTCTCTAGTTCCTTAATAGGCTCTTCCTGACTTCTCTCAATCTCTTAATAGTATCACCATTTTTTTCAGTAGTCAAGACTCAAAACCTTTGATGTTTTAATTTTCTTCATATTCTCACATTTCATCAATCTGTAAAGCCTGTTAGTTCTTAATAGTTTCTTACTGTCACCTGCTGTCCATTTCCACTGCACTAATCCTAGTTTTATCTATCACTATCCCATTGAGGCCTGTAGTTATCAACCTTTAGTGCACTCAAGATTCGTCTAATGGTCCTTTGTCAATGTACAGAGATTTGACTGATTAAGGTCACAGATGATTCTGATGCACATCAAAGTTGAGAATCACTTACTAGGGCAGTCCTCAAAATTTGACTCGAGGACTCCTGAGTGGTCAGGGGGAGTCTCTGGGAGAGTGCAGAAACATAACTATTTTTATAATTATACTAAGATGTTATTTGCCTTTTTTACTGTGTTGACATTTGCAGTGATGGTGAAAAAAACAATGGTGGTTAAACTTGTAGTGTCTTACATAAATTAAGGCAGTGGTCCCAAACTACACTAGTAATCAATGCATTCTTCACGGCTGCACTGTTGTGAAAAAAAAATCTAATTTTGCTTAAGAATGTTCTTAATGAATCAGTAAAAATGATTAATTTCATTAAATCTTGCCCCTTGATTACATGTTTTGTTATTACTCTATTTGGCGATGTGGTAAATACTCATAAGATACTTGTACATTCTGAAGTATGATGGTTATCTCAAGGAGCAGCACTTTTTTAGTTGTTTGAGTTATGAGGTAAACTAGCTGTTTTTCTCATGGAACACCATTTTTATTTGAAAAAAAAAAAGACTGATAGGCAAACGATAGTTATTTAGACTTTGATATTTGGCAGAATTTTTCCCTTAAATAAAAAGAACTTTATCATTGTTAATGATGAAATTTATGCTTTCAAGCAAAAATGAAAATGTGGAAAACTTCCTAATACTTAAATACTTTTCTAATGAGAATGATGATGTTTGAAATGTGTTAACTTTGGAAAGATTTTAATGTAACAGAGCACAAAAAGTTCACTGATAAAGCTTCAGAGTCCAGGCTGCAACTTACCTTTAAAAAATGACCACTTGAGTTTTAGTATATCCTCAAGGAAGAGTATCTGTAGTTATCTGTCAAAGCCATTGAAACACTTCTTTTTCCAACCATAGATCTGTTTGAGGCCAGGTTATCTTTAGATACCTCAATTAAAACTATACATTGCAACAAACTGCAGAAGTAGATCTGAGAATCTACTTGTCTTGTACTGTGATTTGCAGACATATAAAACAGTGCCATTCTCTTTATGATTTTTTTGGAAAATACAGTTATTCATAAAAATGTAAGTTAAAATACAATGAGTTTATTATTGTTACCTTAAAATAATAAATAGATAAGTATTTAAGCACTTAATTAGTTTTAATTTCTAATATGGCAAATGTGGATAAAAAAATGGGTTCTATAATAAATCTAACTGAAAGTAACCTCACAGGCTGATCTGGTTATAAATTCCTACCTGAGCAGGTCATGGTGGGTAGTCATGCCTCAGGCCTACAAAATCAGTTTATCTTCACCTTAAGCAAGCCCTGTCCATTGTTTTTGTGTGTCTAGCTTAACACCTTCGAAATGCCTCTTTTTCAGACCCCTCTGAAGCATAAGCACCCGCGAGAGCATATAATCTTGTTAACTATCCTGTTATCCAATCATAACGATTTCCCTGCCTTGTTTTCTCCTGCATTCATGTAACTTTCCTTATGTTCCCTCCTTAATTCCAAGTATATAAAATAAACTGCAAGACTATTGTACCTCCAGAGCACTTGAGATCATGCTTCTTGGGATGTCTTTAGTTTGGCTCAAATCAACTCATAAAAATTCTCTATAGGTTTGGATGTTTCTTATGTCCACACAAATATCCATGAACGTAACCCGCATATAAAAAACACTCTTTGGGAAACTCAAAAAATTTTAAGAATGTAAAGGGGTCTGTAGTGGGCTGAGTGTCCTCCCAAAAGATATATTCATGTCCTAATCCCTGGTCCCTCAGAATGTGACTTTATTTAGAGATAGCATCTTGGCAGATATATTCAAATTAAAATGAGGTCATAGTGGATTAGGGTGGGTTAAATCCAATTACTAGTATCTTCATAAGAGAAAGCAGGAGATTTGGATGTAGAGACAGAAGAGACACACAGGGAAGAATGACATGTGAAGACAGAGGCAGAAATTGGGGTGATGCAGCTACAGGGCAGGGGACACCAAGAATGGCTGGCAGGCTCCAGAAGCTGGGAGAGAGGCAAGGAAGGATTCTTCCTTAGAACCTTCAAAAGGAGTGTGGCCTGGCCAATTCCTTGATTTCAGACTTCTAGCCTCCAGAATTGTGAGAGAATAAATTTCTGTTGTGTTAAGCCACCCCACTTGTGATACTTTGTTATGGTAGGCCTAGAAAACTAATACAGGAGCTTGAGATAAAAAACAGTTTGAGACTCTTTAAACTAGGTTATTATAATTAACTTTAATTAATCTCTGTTTTCTTTCAGATTTTTGCCTTGTCAGTACATGCTGCTCACTGCTTGCAGATTGCTTATCCTAAAACAATGATTCT